>NW_024881748.1:0-600000 GCF_019059575.1 Amphibalanus amphitrite
TATCTGATGTATCGTGAGGAATATGAGAGTCGCAAATCTATAATTTCACTTATGACGTCACTGTGACGTCATTTCAGATGGGATCGACACCAAATTTGGACACAACCTCGGCTAGGTATTCAGGAAGATGTGTGCAAAGTTTCGCTTCTCTATCTCTTCGCGTTGCGACGATATCGTCGCAGAAGTAAAGGGGGGGGCAACTATATGCCCCCCCCCCAGCGGCCGGCGGGTGGCGCGGAGGCCCAGCGGCCGCCGGGTTAATTAAACACATCTCTCAGATATGTAGCGCCGTAGCTGTTACTAGCATGGTGGTGCTCGAATGGATCGTCGTACTTTTTCGCTTTTTGCTCACCCGTCCCTTATTATCTGTGTTTTAGTTTCATCGTTTTTATAGCGACCCTGGTATAACGACCTGGCAAAGTTCGGGTGCAAGATGACCCAGGTTCGATACCCGGTGTCGCCCGTCCGTTGACTTTCGTCCTCAGCTGCGCCATTGCAGTGGTGGGATTACCTCTCCTATATCGGTCCACTAAGGAAAAAAATGCATAGAACCATTTATTATCAGCAGCACCACTTATACATACACACGTGAACAATGTGTTTACGATTGCTATAAAGCCTATGAGCGTAAGAGTGTCCTGACAATCGCTCTTCCGCGCCCCCAGTTTGATTGAGACACCGAGGACGGAGGGGTCAGACGAGAGTTGACGAAGGGAATCTCAGTCGGCCTCCCGAGCAGACACACCGCGACAGACACGTGTCGCCGGTCGGTGTAGACGGTAATGGGACGCTTAGAGGCAATGTTTCTGCACCGTCGCCCCGGACCCCGCCGAGCAGCGTCACATGAACTCTGCCGGATTCCAGCACTTCATCCCAAGAGATATTGTTGTCAGCTCATTTAATGCAAAAATATGTTGGTATGACACTTGAGATTGTTAAATATTGAGATATTTTCTTTGGGAAACAGAGCTGGAAGTCCATTTTATGTACGCAAGAAAGGCGCATCTTATAGCGCTAAAATGCTTCTCATGAAGAAAGCGTCTGTGGGTCCGTTACCATCCTCTGGGGGGTTTACACTTAATGAAAGAGTTAACATTACCATGTGACTAAGGTTAAGCCAGAAGGATATACTCTATGTAAGAGGATAAGTCACAGAGTAGATGGCATGCTACTCTTTAGAGGAGGGTCACGTTAAAGAGTTGCCCTTCCACAGAGTGTAACTTCGAAAATGTTACCCTCTAGACGAGAGTAAATCAAAAGAGTTTACCATACAGAAGATGGTAAAAAAACGTCTGTATGTCACGTTACCCCTGCCTGACGAGTTTACTCTCCATTAAGAGTAAAATTTACCATCTGGAAAGTGGTAAAAAACGTCTGTGTGTCAAGCTACCATTCTATGGCGGGTTTACCCTCCAGAGAATGGTAAAAAAGTTGCCAGTGTGTCTTGTCATATTCATTTCAACAACATCAAGTAGGTAATAAAGGTATTTGTATGTATTGTATTCGAAAGTGATGAAGCTATTGCTCCCTATTTATCATAACATGTCTTCAACAGAACCGAATTCATCTGAAATATCAGTTTGTCTGAAATATCAGTTTGTCTGAAATCTGAGTGTCTCCAATCGGCATCACCGCGACAGAGCTTTGAAGCTTAAAAGTTGCTCCCCTTCGAAAGCGCTCGTTTTCCGATGCCGCTGGTCGACTTCAGGGTACAGGACGGCTATGACCCTTGCTTGGTTAAAAGCCTGCAAATTAAGACTGAGTATCTGCTAACTCCGATCATCTCAAAACCTAATGCACCTTTAGGGTGGAATTCTGTGACAATACAAGTCTTGAGGCAGCCGCAGTAACAACTGTGAACTGAGAGTGACAGTAAGGTGTTCCTTTACTCAGTGTTCACCAAAAGCATGGGGCCCAGAGGTAGCTGGATTGCGGTATGTACAAGTTCCTGATTTATTTTCATTCCTTATTTTATTTACAAATAGGATATGGGAGCCGACGTTTTATTACGGCACGTATCGTCCGTTCAAAAATGCGCTTAGACATGGAACGCAGTTTGTCCTCTTGTAGCCATGAACTGTTTAAAACCATCACGTGAGCATTTTGATCAAACAAGTATGATAACACCTAAACAGAGTAGCTGGACCATACAGGAAGAACGTTTAGCAGCTTCAGTTCCCTCTGCAAGTACTTACCTCCAGCGGGTCGAACATTTTTTCATGTTTATCTTTACATCCTTTCAGACATCGCGACACAAAGCCGGTTATCTGTCCTTTTTGCTCTTTGATGGCACGAAGCCGACCTTGACTGTAAAAAAAAAACAAATTAACACCTGGCATTCTGAGGCTGCTACAAGTCTAGTAGTTACCTATATATCGAGTATATTGTTTCAATGAATGCCGTCGGTTTCGAGAGGGAAAAATGAGCTCATATTTATTCGAATTAGTGTGATATTACCGCAAAGTTTGAGAAGTTCAAGTAGGTGATTGTATAACATTTTCACTGTGGGTCATTATATGAGCGTCTTCTTAGAGGCCGACCTGTAGGTACAGTGGCCGCAAACAAATATTGACAAAGGTTAAATGTAATGCAAACGCAATGAGCGAGTCGCTCTTATATCTCTTGTACTGGGGGTACTGGCGACTTCTTTTGACATGGACATAATACACATGGTCTCAACTTGCGAAATAAACAGCAAGACTGTGGTCAGGGATTATTATCAGGAAAGATACATCCTGAATTGGAGTGTCTTTGACTTGTTTCATCTTATTCCCATTGGGAAAAAACAAGCACCACCTCAAAGGCACTCCAACACAGGGTGTATCTTCCCTGACAATGATCGCTGACCACAGTCTTGTTGTTTATTTCGCAAGATGAGGCCATGCATACCCAAGTCAAAATAATTAGCCAGTACCTCTGGTACGAGAGATATATACGAGCAGGTTCGCTAAGTGCGTTTGCATTGTATTTGACCTTTGTCAAGATTTCTTTTGCGGCCACTGTATACCTACATATACATGCACGTGAGTCAGCACGAAGCCCACAAGAACAAGATAAATCAACATGTTGTTTGGGGTGGATCAGTCCAGCCATTTGGTTGATTTTTTGCACTTTTCAAGATACCTATAGAAAAACTACCTGGTTAAAATCTAGTGTTTCACTTTTTTAGCGATGCGCCCAAAACATTTGATATAAATGCAGATAAAATTATAAAAGATTATCAAGAGATACTACTTATTAAGAAATTGTCTTCTTTCATATGTTTTAATAAGTGCGTTAGGCTTATGCAGCAGAGTTAACCCACGGGCCACGAGCCGCTGGGGGGGGGGGGGGCACAAAGTTGCATCCCTTTACATTTTGTGGAATATCCCTGAAACCTGATGAGCTACGAACGTGAAACTTCACATAACTTTAAATGAATACCTAGGCAAAGTTTGAGGACAGTTTGGTGGTTGTAGCACTTAAGATGACGTCACAGTGACGTCATAAAGCTTTTTCGTTTTCCGATATGGACCGTTTCTGATGTCGCTGAGCATGAAACTCAACTGTAAATGAACTAGACAGCACCTACTGTCATCCTAAAACATCTAAGTACAATTCTAACTAGTTCTTGACCAATAACCGGTCCTTTATATTCGGTCCCATATGCCTGATGTATTGTTAGAAAACTGAGAGTCGCAAATCTATGATTTGACTTGTGACCTCACTGTGACGTCATTTCAAATGGGATCGACACTAAATTTTGACACTACCTCGGCTAGGTATTCAGAAAGATGTGTGCAAAGTTTCGCTTTACTATCTCTTTGCGTTGCAGCGATATCGTCGCAGAAGGAAAGGGGGGCAACTATATGCCCCCCCAGCGGCCGGCGGGTGGCGCGGAGGCCCAGCGGCCGCCGGGCTAAAGCATTTCTTATATAAAATTAATGTTTTCACTCGTGTAAGCTCGCCGTCACATTTGTTCTCATCTGTCGCGCTGGAGTCGATTACCAATAATGCATCAGTTAAGTACAAAACTCAATACCTACAGATAACAGTTTACCGGTTTAACTGAATGCCGAACGGGGACCGACGACACGACACTGGGCCGTTGTTCAACCTTAACACAATAGGTCATAATTGAAGAATTAATTAGCTAAGTTAGACAGGCAAACACCCACAGCTGCTGCTGCAGCTGTTCAATAAGCCTAAAGGATACAGAGCATGTAGTAAACGCTTCATTGATAGAGCTGGAATATTGGCTTCAATTCGCAATTGCGTGCACGAAATCACCACAGCCGAAGGCAGAAACACCCACGCCTAATCCAGGATCAGACATCCGAAGCTGCGCACTGTCGGGGTATCGGTGCTCTATAGCCCCGCATCTTTACAGTGCACACGGAAAGCATGCATTCTGTGATATAACCCAGCTACATCTGGCCGTGACCGAGTGAGCCGCGGACTGCTGCGCTTGCACTGAACTACCTAGCTAAGCTAATACAGATAGTGTTGAGCCAAAACGGCATAACTGCTATTGCTTTGTTTGCTTGTTAATTTATTTTTGCTTAACCTTCGCCCTGGTGGGGGGGGGGGCCATTTTGGCCCCCCCTGTGGTTTTTCAGCGATAACTCAGAAACCACTTGAGTTAGCGCCCTGAAACTTTGTATAGCTGTTTATTCAACATTTTTACATCATGTCCTTTTTTTGGGGGTTCGGGTCAGGTCAGGTCAGGTCACAAGGTCACCAAAACTGACACCACCTCTAAAAAAGTTCAAAGCTCTCTCAAAGGCACAGCTTTTATCCGATCGATGTAAAATTTACAGTACTTGAAGATGTCACCCAGCTCTACAAAATGGCTATCTCGGATTTTTTATAAATGTGACCTAAGGTCAGGTCAGGTCATCGCTGCTCCCCATTATAAGTCAATGGGAGAATCGAAAAGTAGTTGTTTTTCAGCTAAATCGGGCGTGATTGTTCCTATATTTCGTTATTGAAGTGTCTTGGGTCAGCAAATCACAGCCCATGTGAAACCATTTGCTTGTGACCTCGCTGAGGTCACGCTAGGTCATCTCCCTGGTCACCAGAGGTCACCAGCGGTTTTTCTGCACTTACTTGTTATTGAATAGAGATAGAGACTCCGTTCGACGTTTATCGTGTTTGTCTCGTCAATGCGGATCGAATGATATGCAGCATGACCTATTTCGGTAAGGTCATGACCTTGACCTGAGGTCAAATTTTCAAAATGACCTTTCGAGGTCAAACTATATATCATTCGACGCGTCTCGACGAGCCAAGCACGATGGTGCATGAATCGTTTCTCTATTTTCTCGTGAATGCATGCTATAGTTAAAAACATTTTCAACGAAATTTGCCAAGTTGACCTTGCATGACCTCTGTAGGCCAAACCGTTGAGCTGAGGTCAAATCTGACGAATTTCGGCGAAAGAGCTTGAAAAGAGCTATCGATTGCTTTTTTCCGCGGCTCTCTAGCTCTTCTAGTTTCCGAGCTACAGCGGAATATGTCCGGCAACACCGAAAACACTGAAATTTGACCTATGATGACCTCTAGCGACCTCAATATTGACCTTAGCGAAAAAATGACCGAAATACTTTCGAACGTACTTGTTATGGGCTTTCGTTTGCTTTTTTCCGCGTCTTCCTAGCCCTCTTCGTTTTCGAGTTAGACGGGGGGGGGGGGTCATTTTGGCCCCCCCCCACCAGGGCGAAGGTGGCTCAGACCCACACCAGGGCGCGGGTTAATAAAGTGATATTTTCCCCAAATTGCTGCGAATCATCGACTGCAATACTTTTTAAACTGGAGTTGCGCTTTCGCTGGCTAGTGGTTTGCTTATCTTTCATCTCTGTACCGCTAAATGCACTTAACCCGGCCGGGCCCGGGGGGTAATCCCAACCACCGCAGCCCGGGGGGGGGGGCGTTTTTCGCCCCCCCCCTGTCTAACTCCGTAAATAAGGCAGCTACGGAAACAAAAGCGATACCAAACGAAAGGTCCTTACGAGACGATTCTAATGCACCTAAATTTTTTGACCTTAGGTCAATTTTCAAGGTCAGAGGTCAAGGTCAAAGGCCAAAACCGGCACATGTGTAGTGATCTCAAAGTAAGCCTTCTAGAGGACGGCAGGCTGCATCAAACCGGCAAAATCGGGTGTCAAACGAAAGAAGAGAATCTGAGAATTCTGAAAATGTGCTCGAAATCAAAGGTCAAGGTCAAGATCACGCTCAAAATTGACCTCACACTTGGCACTTTTTCGCACATCTTGCGTGCTAACTTCCAAAATGTTTTGAAATGTTTTGAGTCTTACCAGTTCCCTATTTGTGGTTCATCTTACGATACAAGGCTGCTCAAAGGTCAAGGTCACTGAAGAGTATCCCTGCTAGAGGCTATTTCACTGATTCAAGTTAGTAATAATAAATAAGACAACATTGCCATCCGGAAGCTCTAAATGAAGGCTTAGAGGAAAATAGATGCCAGATTCGTAATCAGCGGGTACAAATCCATCATAAACGACCTTTCATGTGTCAAGGTCAACCAGAGGTCATTCGAGGTCACATGAGGTCAACATGAAACTTGACCTTTTCCGAACAAAATATATATCATTCGACGCGACTTGACAAGGCGAATGCGTTGGTACCACTGCCGTAGCTCTAGGACCATTTTTGTCGAAGTTATTTGCGAAAAACTAAAACCACATTTCGGGGTCGTTGACCTGACCTCTGACCTCAGGTCACCAAAACTATTTTTCTATTTTTCTCTAGGTCAAACGCTACAAAGCCATGCTCGTAATTTGTCTTTATCTCTAAAACTCTATTTTTAGCAGCTATTTGAAGTTTGCGTCTGTGACGCCGAAGTTTGCCGTGCAGGGGTCTAGAAAAATGGAACTTGTGACGTCATCAAGGGGGCTAGGTCCAAATTTTTTACTTCAGAAGATGTCAAATTGATGGGAGAAAAGGTACTGAAAGTTTCGCCTTCCTATCCCTAAGCGTTCGGGAGTTATCGCAAATATTCGCCAGGGGGGGGGGGCGAAAAACGCCCCCCCGGGCCCGCGAGGGTTAACTCTGTTAGTGACGGGGGCAGATTACGCCCCCTAATGTTTGTGTGAATACCACAAAAAGCTTTTTGCTAGGCGCATGAAATTTTTGTAGTTATTCTGCAAATCAATTTCGCATATGCTCTAACAAAATATGTGGGCTGCCTGTATCTTGAGCAGCGGCGTCCCCAGGCTCCACTTTGTAGGGCACTTTCCTCTGATATCTCCTGGTAATGCGAATGTACAGATTGAGTGACACTTGGTCTTTTCCTCTCATTGGGAGCTAGGTTCTCAGCGACCTGTTTATATGGCCAGACAACGTACTAATAATATAGTCATGCAAAACAAAGTAAGTCAAAATGTTTGTTAGTGTTAATTAGGAGTCACATTTCTAGAAAAGGTACCTCTAATGAGCTATCGAGTTCGCTTTTTGGTGACGATGTGCTCTTTTAGTTCACGGGTTGCGAACAAATTTGTCATAACATGTCCAAAGCGGGAAAATTTGACCTAAGCGACCCTTGTGACCTCAGAAGTCAGTATTTACCAAAGTAAATAGTAAATTATGAATATCTGCATATGACGTTCCATATAGCTTGAGTTATTTCGCTGTGAAATTGGAGCCCAATATAGCAAGTCTTGGACCAAAGCGTCCAACCCAAACGATTTAATCAGATGCCGTAGTCTCAACAGAATGACGTCATTTGACTCGGCTAGCCACACAGGACTACGACAAAAAAAAAACGGTGCGCACAAAGCCGCAAAGTCTGTCTCTCCGGCACTTCCAACCCTTCATCTTGCTATTATTACTTGTTTTCTTCTTACCTAAATTCTGCCTCGCACATGTCTAATGCAGTTATGCTCTACAAAATCTAATATATTAACCCTCGCCCGCACATGGGGGGGGGGGGGGTTGCCACCCCCCAGGTAGTCTTTCTGCTCTGCACTCAACATTTTTAGAGCTAGAAGGCTGATTTTTCGTATAGCTGCTCCTCTATCCTTTCTTGATGTCCACTGAAAATTTCAAGTTTCTGTGATTTTTGGTTTCGGAGATATGACCTTGTTTTTCAGGTCATGTCGTGACCCAAATGGCCAATTCTCAACATCTTGCGTTTGCCATGGGCCTTATGAGCTTTTGACACCCTGATTTCGGCCTTTTTTGCCAGTCTTACCTCCTACCTATCATGGAACATGTTGTTTGACGATGTACAGGGTCAAGGTCAGGGTCAAGGTCAACCTAGGTCACCTAAGATAATTGCGTTTTAGGCAAGCTGAATTTACTTTTTTTGAAGTTTTTTGACTGCATTTTTGGTAAAAGCTTCTCAGATCATGATTTCATGCAATATGGACCCAAAAACAATCGGTGCACACATCATTATACACACAGACACACACAGACATACAAACACATATAATTGACCTTGACCTAACTTGACCTGAAATGACCTCAGCAGCAAAAATCTGGTCGGGTAGTGTGACAAAGAGGTTCTAGCTGGCTTGGCACCAGAAAACAGCATCGTCATCGGTATTTGATAAGCAGCACACTTGATATCCAACGGTGACTCAAAACAGCAACATTTTTTAGTTTGACCTGACCTGGAAGGTCAATGACTGACCTGAGAAGGTAAAACTGGGTATCATTGGATTCGTCTCTTCCCAAAGAATCTTTTTGGTCTTTACTGCTAAGCTCTATCTCCAACAGGAACGAAATGGCGCGGGGGGTGGCAACCCCCCCCCATGTGCGTTCTAGGATGGGAAAATGGCATGTGCGGGCGAGGGTTAATTAATTTCGTGAAAATTTCATGTTCTTTTGCATGCGCGTCCAATAAATAAGCGAGACCAGAGAAAGAGTTACCGGTCCCTTCGTTGGCTGAGTGACAGCCGAAAGCTCGCTCCGCGGTGCAGTGTTGGTTGTATGTGCCACGCCTGAAGTCGCTGTTCGGCCCTAAAGTCGCCGCCGCAGTCTCCGCCGAGCGTGTCAGAGACTCACCTTCCTGCTGAGTGGGCTGTCCTGTATGTACAGGGCACAAGGTAGGCTACACAGAGCTGTCCTATATCCGCAGTTCACGCAGCTGTCATGCAGGTCATTTAGCCGTCTTTGCAGATAATGAAACTGTACCCTTCTCAGGCCATCTAGCTGTCATGCATACCTAGATCACACATATCGTTTCCGCATGTCATTCGGGCCATATACGTAATTATCTACGACACAATCCTATCCAGTGCCTACTCAAAAGATGCGATGGACTGTCAAGATAGGCAGGTAGTCATATGTCGACAAAGCTGAAAGATCTGTCTCTGATATTACTAAATCAGCATGAAACCACCGGTTGTGCACGGGGTACCAAGAAACAAACTGGTTTTGAAGATTTCTAAGGAAGCAAAAGTGACGTCATTGACCTTGACCTCCCTCATTGCGGCAGTTCTGAAGTGTCCACCCGCAGCACCTCCCGGAGCGACTGCGCGTTTCACAGCAGCACGGCACGACGTGCGGGCGCTGCGGCCCCTGGGCCGGCCGGCCGGCCAGCGGCGCCAGTGACCCGGCTGACCGGAGGCTGACCCGGCCAATCGATGCTGCCGTTGGGTCGCCGGTCTTCGTCGCCTTCGACGAAGCGGCGGCGGCGGCGGCGCGGCGCGGAGCAGCAGACTGCGCGGCGCCCTGCATCGATTCCCCCGGGAGTCGGCCGGGGCGGCCGGCGGCGCGCACGTGGCCCTGTCCCCCCAGCAGCCAGCCCCCCCCCTCTCGCCGAGCCATGCCGGCTGATCGGACCATTAGAGCCAGTGCAGCGCCGAGCCTCGCCACCGACACCGGCGGCTGCTGCTGCACAGACTGCGGACACCGACCGATGGACACAGACTGCGGACACCGACCGATGGACACAGACTGCGAACACCGGCCGGTGGACACAGACTGCGGACACCGACCGGTGGACACAGACTGCGGACACCGACCGATGGACACAGACTGCGGACACCGACCGATGGACACAGACTGCGGACACCGACCGATGGACACAGACTGCGGACACCGACCGATGGACACAGACTGCGGACACCGGCTGATGGACACAGACTGCGGACACCGACCGATGGACACAGACTGCGGACACCGACCGATGGACACAGACTGCGGACACCGACCGATGGACACAGACTGCGGACACCGACCGATGGACACAGACTGCGGACACCGGCCGATGGACACAGACTGCGGACACCGACTGACGTCCAGAGACTGTGGACACCGACTGACGTCCAGAGACTGTGAACACCGACTGACGCCCCAACGAGTACCTACAGTCTGAGGGTGCAGACCAATGTCGTAACCATAGACCCGGGAACAGGGGGGGGGGCAGCGGGGGCGCTTGCCCCCCCCAACTTGGGAGCCGAGGGGGCGGCGCCCCCTCAACATTGAGGCAGCGAGAAAGGATCTTTCCTCCCTTTTCCGGACTTCTTTCCTTGTGATATTTATTCACTTTCGATGATAACACAAAAGCAAATATTCTAAATATCACAATGTCTAAATATTTTAAATATAAATATATAATATAATATTTATATAATATAAATATTATATTATATAATAAAATATTATAAATATAATAAAATATTATAAATATAATAAAATATTATATTTATATAATATAATATTTTAGAATATAAATATAATATTCTAAATATAAATATAAATATTCTAAATAATATTCTAAATATCACAATATCACAATGTCTGACACGATACACTTCTTTCCTTCTTGTTTCCTTCATACATCTAAACATCAACACAGGCATTTTCCTTGCCATCTGAATGGTTTCTGCTGATGGTACAGTATCGATTTGACAACATCTGCTATTGTCATCCCGCTTTGGTTTAAGCCTGACCTTGGCCATAAGTTTGACAGGCCAGATTTTATAATGGACCATTTTGAGTCAATTTTGAGAAATACATAACGTACATACAACGGCGGTAAAATCGTTGCTATAGGTATATCACAGTTTGCCCGCTCCGGGTGTGAAGGAGGGGAGTAGGGCAAAGAGTGCACTGACGTGGCGCCCTCGGAGGGCCGGTATGAGATTAAAGCTCAGTGACACTAAGGGCTTGTGTGGTGCCTTCGTTTATCGGTAGCACCTTCAAAATCGCCGGCGCAGGGCCCTCAGAGCCGCCGGTAAGGGGCCTTTAGAGTTTAGAGGCACTGGTATGGGGCCGTCATGCAGGTACCGGTGTGGGCACTCAGAGGTGCTAGTGTGATTCTCTCAGAGGCGCCGGTGAGGGTCCTTACAGGCGTTGCTGTAGGCCCTCATAGACGCTGGTGTGGAGCCGTTACAGACGGGTGTGGGACCTTAAGAGCTGCTGACGCGAGCTGCTCTCTACAAGCCGGCAGGGGTCTCAGTGACCGGCAAGGGGCCCTTGAAGAAGTCCTGTTGGGTCCTTAGAGACCGGCACGGTACTGTCAGACGCCGGTGGGGCTCTCAGAGTCACCGGTGTGGGGGGCCCTCAAAAGTCACCAGTGGATGGCCTTTAGATGCGCAGGTGTTGGCTGGGTCCTCGGAGCCGCCATATAGGGCTTTTAGGCACTGGTGTAGGCACTCAGAGTTGGGGGTGTGAAACCCTCAGAGACACCGATAGCCGTGGGCCCTCATAGGCGCCGATGAGGGCCCCACAGTTGCCGTTATGGGGCCCTCAGAAAAATAAGTGCGGGACCATCACAGGCGGGAAATGCCCCTAGAAGTGGCCCCTCATAGGCCGGTAAGAACTCTCAAGAGGCCAGTAACGGGCCTTTGGAGACCACCGAGGGGCCCTTAAAAGTCATAAGAGGCCCTCAGAAGCCGGCGTGGGCCCTTATGGAGATCTTAGTGTGGCTATTTGGGGTCCATGATGTACTCTGACGAGCCCCATGGGGCCCTTCTAAGTCGAAATATGGCAATCGTTAGCCCTCAGCGGTCAAATGGCGCCGCAGGGCCCCTCGGACCCGAGGATCCCTTTGAACCCGATGGGGGGGGGGGGTACGTGTCCCGTTAGACCCCTAGCCCGCGCCCCGTAGGGCTACCGGCGGACCCTACCACCCGTAGGGGGGGGGCCGTTTCGGCCCCCCCCTAAGATCTCGGAAAGTTACCGGCCGATTTTCAAAATTCAAACGGCGTTCGATAGCCCCACCCGGGAACTACCTTGTGACCAAATTTCATTGACCTAGGTCAAACCGATGACGTCACAGGTCAGGTCAAAGGTCAGATTTTCACCGTTCACAGGCATTTCAAGAAATGTGTTGTGAAATCGAGTTAATTGGTAATTTATTGAAAACCATCGATGGTACATTGTTCGTCAAACACATACTTTGCTATCTGAGGTCACTGATACCAGGTCAGGTCACAGCGAGGTCAGGTCACCGGGGTCACAATATGAAAGTGTCGTGTGATACATGTTTTATGGTCCATTTTACATGACAAATGCGATTATGTGGGTTAGGCAGCCTTTGAGGCCAGCCTAGGTCACGTTTTGGTGAAGGTCAGGTCAAGGTCAGGTCAAATAAGGTCAAATTTCAAAGTTGATATTTATGCATAAAATGGGTATCGATTCGATGCAGCTCGTCACGGGGAGTCTAATGGTGGACTTTGTTTTGCTCTACGAGGTCTAGAACTGCCAAAAATTGAGTTTGAAAATTTGACGTCATCAATTTTGAACAGTTTTTTCGCTATAACTTCGCCAAAAAACGAGGTATCGATCTGAAATTTGGTATGTAGATAGAAGACGGTAGGTACTATCACATATATTCCGGTTTTTTTGAAACTCAAAAAACTTTTTGGATTTTTTGGCTAATATATCCAAAAAAATGCTTTTTTGATTTTGGGGGTTCAAAAATCAAAAATTTCAAAAATCCGAGATAGCAGTTTTGTAGCCCTGTCAATTCTACACCTTTTATGTCTTGATCATTTTTCTGTATCTTCAAAGCTGTAGGTCTGACAGGTCTTCTTGCGAAGGTCTTTTTTCGGTCGAAAATGACAGAACATGACGTCATTCTGACGTCATTTGTGGCCAACCTATCATAGCCTCTGGAAAAATTTTTGGTCACAATGTGTAAAATTGATGCCCGGAGGGGTCCTGAAAGTTTGGTGGCGATATCTGAAGCGGTTTAGGAGATATCGACCGAAAAGGACAGGGGGGGGCCGTTTCGGCCCCCCCCCCCTACGGGGCGCGGGCTAGCTACGCCACTGTTTCATATGCATCATGTCAGGTATTTTAGGCTCGCCCCCCCAACTTGAAAATCGTTCCCGGGCCCCTGGTCGTAACATATAACAGACTGCGGACACACCGGCCGCTGCCCCACCGAATGCAAACTGCGGACACCAACATACTCGGATTCCTTTTAGACTGCAAGAACCGATGGATGCAACACAGCCTGCACAGACTGTAGACATCGTCAGCTTTCCTACAATTCGCGGACGCTGGCAACTCTGCATGCTAAGTTGGCAATGCTCAAAGCCTCTTCTGCGGACTGCAATAGACCGGAGGCCGCCTCAGCACACTGAGGATACTGTCAGCTGTGCATGTCGAGAGCCATTTCGATATCATTGACCTGAAGTCACACACCTCGCAATTGAAGTAAATCTAGAGCATGGAATATAGCTCAGGTCGGAGCAGTACGGACAGTACATATGAAAATGGAGTCACCTTTTTTATCGGCTGGCGTCTCTTTCAGCCTCTGTGTGCTAGGCTGAAGGACCTGACTCTGGACCACCACGATCGGTCATGGTGTGCGCGATATTGCGCCACAATGGATCAGGAGTATCAAAGTGTAACGCCATGAGAAAGCCGTCCCCTGCCACCGCCTTCCATCTGTGAAGCTTTCTCCCTCAGAGAAAACTCATATTGACCCTTTTGCGCATGGGTCTCCTCAGCCGAACACTGAGCGACGAGGGCCAATGTCTCCACGTTTACCCTGAACCAACCGTTGTAAGGGCCAGCGCAAGGCGGCGATCAAAAGCTCTCAGCAAGCATATGTAGCTTAATTACCTGACTTTTTAACTAATAAAGCGTATTAAAAATGGCTTAAAGTGATCATCACACCTTAAAATTTGTTTTGAGTTGAAATAGCCAAATTGAGGCCCCTGGCTTGAAACTACCGGTTTGGGCACCAACAACGTCGAGAAATACTTCAATTCGTAGATTTTCTCATTTCAAAGTCGGCAGTTTTCGGATTCTAATGCATTTGAATGCCCACTTAGACTCTGTGACGTCAGCACAGTCCTAGCGATTTTTAAGGCTGATGCTAAAACCATGCATGAGATGATAATTATCTCTATAATAATCATCTCATCCATGCTAAAACCTTTATGAAAGACAATTGCTGCTATGGTGGTATATAGTGCTTTGCGAGCAACATCTGTCGCTTTTTCAAGATACCAAATTATTGCTTCCAAATGACGTTATAGGAACAGCGGATGCCCTAAAAAAAATCAACAAAAATAAAAGTGTAATAGCTCAAGAAAACGGTGAATATTCTTTATTGAAATTTGGCAGATATTCATACTTGCTCTTAATCTGAGCCACAGCACATCACATTTATGCCATTCCATTAACTTTTTTGAAGGTGGTAGGATTCCTTTAACCTTCCAGGTGGTGGGGGGGCATTTTTTTGCCCCCCTTTAGTTTTTTCAATATATCTCGAGAACCGCTGCGCCGATCGTCACCAAACTTTCAGTACCCTCCCGGGAGCAGCTAGCGCACATGGCTACCAAAATTTTTTCCAAAGGCTATGATAGGTTGGCCGCTAATGACGTCAGAGTGACGTCATTTTTTGCCATTTTCGACCCAAAAAAAGGTTTCGCGGGAAGAGCTGTCAGGCCTACAGCTTTAGAGATACAGAAAAATGTTTCAGACATAAAAGTTGTGGAATCAAAAGGACTACAAAACAGCAATTTCGGTTTTTCGAATTTCTTGGATTTTGACCCCCAAAAGTTAAAAAAAAATATATTTTTTGAATATAATAGCCAAAAAATCCAAACTTTTTTTTGAATTTCGAAAAACCGGAATATATGTCATAGTCCCTACCGCCTTCTATCTACATACCAAATTTGAGATCAATACCTCTTTTTTTGGCCAAGTTATAGCGAAAAAACTGTTCAAAATTGATGACGTCAAATTTTCAAACTCAATTTTTAGCAATTCTAGACCTCGTAGCGCAAGACAAAGACCACCATTAGACTCCCCGTGACGAGCTGCATCGAATCGATACCCATTTTATGCAAAAATATCAACTTTGAAATTTGACCTTTTTTGACCTGACCTTGACCTGACCTCCACCAGAAAGTGACCTAAACCGTACCTGATGGTCTTATAACCAACACCATTGAGTTGGAAATGAAAAACTGGCCATAAAACATGCATCGCATAACCTTAGTAAAGTTGGGCTCATGTAGTGACCCTTGGTGACCTTTGGTGACCTGACCTGTGACCTGACCTGGTATGACCAGTGACCTCTAATAGCAGCATATGTACTAGACAACTGACGCCTTATCGCTGATTTTCGACAAAATGCGTTTTACTCGGCGTTATAGCGCTTTCCCTAGAAGCCCCGTGAACGGTGAAACATTTTATCTTTGACCTGACCTGTAACGTCATCGGTGACCCCGAGGTCAATGAAATCTGGTTTCCCTTTGCAAATTTGACAGGGCTATCGAACGCCGTTTGAATTTTCCGGATCCGTCCAGTAGTTTCGGAGATACGGGGGGGGGGCAAAAAAATGCCCCCCCCCCCCCACCGCGCGGAAGGTGGCTGGTAGGCCCACGGCCTGCCGGGTTAAGATTTCGAAATAAGGAACTAAATCGTTGTTCGTAAAAACGGCTTTTTTAGAGTTTTTGCTCTTTGGAGGCTAAAACGTTGACCTGAGGTCAAATCTTAGGACACAATCCAGAAAGAGCGTAAAAAAGGGGCTAAAAATTACTAAGTACTTTTCCAATATTTTTTACGCCCCTGCGAATGTCGGTTACCGCATGTCGCTAGTGGCCCAGGAGCCGAGTTAGACGAGGGGCGTGAAAAGCCCCCGCTAGCATGACACGAAAACCCCTGGCCACCAGCACGGTGCGGGTTAAATGAAGCTTCCATACCTATTTTCCATTGACTATTAATAATGATACCACGTGATCGACATGATCTCAGGTGACCCTTTTAAAAAGCCGAGACATAAAAGTTCTGAAGACCCTGTAAATTACAGTCCCTGAATAAAGTTCTCTAGCGCTGAAGGCTTCGCGAAGTTGGAACAATTTTGGATCGAGCACAGG
The DNA here is from genome assembly GCF_019059575.1 of Amphibalanus amphitrite. Lineage (NCBI taxonomy): Eukaryota > Metazoa > Arthropoda > Thecostraca > Balanomorpha > Balanidae > Amphibalanus > Amphibalanus amphitrite. Next base: position 16,296 of record NW_024881748.1, read on the forward strand.
CTCAATTACATATGACGTCATAGACTCATAGGTCAGTCACATTATCCTGACCTGAACCTAATGACCTGATCTGATGTCACAAGCTTTGGCTGAACTCAAATTATACGTCTTTGAATTTGAATGTCATACGACTTTGAATGTAATACGACTTTGAATGTAATCCAGCTTTCACCTTTGCATCGCTATAATGTTTTTTTTTCTTCGAGCAAATGCGAAAAGAGTTTGGTCTGAGGGGTCTGAGGTGTCTACAGTTTTAGCCTAGGGTATTTCATTTCACATGTGCTTTATGGAAAACAATGTAATGTGTGCGTACTCATACTGATTGCTAATCCTTCGTTTGTGTGGCACCAGGAAAGCCCAACCAACAAAGATCGAAGGATTTTTTTTGGCATTAATATGAACGCGAAGCCGGCTCAATGAACTGACGATTAAACAATAGATCTAGTCTAATCATTTGAATGGATGGTTTGTCACGTTTTAGCAGCTCTGTGGTCCAAGTCCTTAGAACTGGCATGGAAACGTAAAAACAGCTCCATCGCTGACTCAGTGTTTGGGCTGAAATTATCAACTTCGTTGGTCTTCGCTCGTTGAGGGAAGTCCAGAAGCGTTCCGTTTTCTGAAGCGCAGACAAATAAGCAAGGCTTCGATCCACGCCCATCTTCAGTAGAGATGTGACTTTGAATTGTATTTCAGTTGAGACAAGTATAATAACACGGAACAAAAATGATAGACGAACGCGTTTCGGCTAAATCACCGTCATCACCGTCATCAGCTCTCCTTTTTAGACGCTGATGACGGTGATTTAGCCGAAACGCGTTCGTCTATCATTTTTGTTCCGTGTTATTATAAGTGACTTTGAATGTTATCCTATAAATGTATTTATCCACCAACTCGCTCCCGAGGGAAGACTGCCACGTGTTTTGCCGGACCCTGCCACCCGTAAGGGTGGAGGGGGGCTTTTGCCCCCCCCCCCAAAGATCTCGGATAGCTACCAACTGATTCTTACAATTCAAATGGTGCTATAGATAGCCCCATCGAGGAACTTTACCTTGTGACCCAATTTCATTGTCCTATGTATGTGCAACCAATGACGTCACAGGACAGGTCAAAGTTTGCATTTCTGACCGTTTGCAGGCTTTCTAAGAAATGTGTAAGGCATGTTCATCGAGTAAAAGGCATGTTATCGAAAATCAACGAAAGATAAATGTTTTTCTAACACATATTTTGCTAAATGAGGTCACCGATAATCAGGTCAGGGCATAGACATAAGTTTACTAAGGGTCACTAGGTATATGAATCCAACTATAGGGTCGTCAGATATTTGTTTTAATGTTTTATGGTCAGTTTTGCACTTCAAATTCGATGGAATGAGTTAGAAGGCCTTTGGGGCCAGCTTATTTTTCGTTCTGGTGAAGGTCTGGTCAGGTCAAGGTCAGAATAAACTGGTTCAATTGTTAATTTGTTATTTTTGCATGAAAAGGGTATAAAATCGATGCAACTCGTCACGGGGAATCCAAGGTGGTCTTAGTTTTGCGCTACTGTGGTCTACAACGGCTGAGGATGAAGTTGAACTTTTGACGGCAACTCTGAGTAGGGGAAGCGGGGGTAACACCGCCCCCCTAAGCTTTTCGCCAAAATGAGAGAATATGTGTGAAGTCTCTTGGTAGCTATTGTTTTGGTTACAATATTTCAACATTTTTTCACGTGTTTTAGGTACTTATTTTGCATGCTCCTTAAAGGTTTTCATGTATCACGACTTTTAAAAATACCTTGCATAATTGCTGCCTACAAATTGTGTGGGTAACCTCGCCACCGGTGTTGATGTTAACCCAACCCATTCCTACGAAAGCTTTTAATTGTTCAGAGATCGTGTGCGATGAGTTTCCTGTCGGTAAGTGGTAATTTTCGCAAATAATCGGTAATGGACACCTAAATAGGTATAGGTTCATCAGCTGTTTGCCAGTTTTATACAGCTGGCAAGTGCTTGGTCGGGATGCATGAAAAATATAAAGTAAAAAATCAAATAAGCTGCTTATTCCCGACTTAGGAACATCTACGAACATAAATAAAGCGTGTCTTTGGAGTTTCATCACTTATCACGCTACAAACAGGAAACACCGCAACCTCAATTGGGGTAACACCGCCACGGGGTGGCGGTGTTCCCCAATAAGTGATCACAAGCAAAAATCGCCAGCGGTAAGAATGTACTACACGGTTCAAGCAAACTTATCTTACTGGACAAAGCCGATCAGTTATTTTTCGATGTAATCAAGTAAATCAAAATGAGTCTCTACTTAAAGACATTCAAAAGTGCTCCCAACTCATCGAATTTTTATAAGAGAATGTGCATTTTTCTTTAAATGCCCACATTGAGCTTCGATTACACTGAAACACCGGAACACAAATCAGAAGACGTTTACCTTCGTGCGGTCAATAGGAAATAACGGATTTTTACACTTCACTTTTCATACTTTCGCCGCGAGATGGGGTGGCGGTGTTTCCCACAGTGGCGGTGTTACCCCCGCTTCCCCTAGTTCTTTCGCCATAACTTTGCCGAAAGTTTAGTTAGGATCGATCGATCGATCGATCTGAAAATTAGTATTTAGATGGATGACTTGGGATTTTGTAACATATAGGTACTCAGGAAATTGTTTTCAAAAGTTTAAAGTTTTTTGTTAACAATTCCGACCATGATCTGTGATCGAAATATCAATATCAATATATCCTTTTTGCTAATTTATATTTTACGAGGAAAGGTCATATGATACTAAAACTGTTTTTACTAATGTTCCTCGCCCAAGCGCTCAACAACATTAAGTTTAAAGTTTTTTGGTAAGTTCAAGGACCAAGACCATATGAAAAATTATATTTTTGATTTTTTGGAATCAAATCCCAAATTTTCCCAAATCTGATAGAGTTGTTTTGTAGTCCAGTTGATTCTACACATTTTTTAACCCTCGCCGGCACTGGGGGTTGATGCAACCCCCCTAAGGTTTCTCGCGAATAACTCGCGTAAAAATCGGCCGATCGCAAAGAAACTTTCAGTATCTTCGCATTGATCGATTTTACACATACCCTGAAAGTTTAATGACACTGACCCAAATGACCTTTGACCTGTGACCTCTTTTCCGAGACCATGTTTGGCCGGAATCGCGATTCGGTGTATGACGCCTTGCATTAGCCGCGCGTTTGCAAGATTTTCGTGGTTTCAAACGTTCAAACATATGAGTTGATGTTGCTCCCATGCATTAGGGTGGGTCTCAAGGTCACCTGAAGGTCAGGTCAGGTCATTGACATTTGGTGACCTCGGTTCACTTTTTCGAGTTTTACATGTTTCTAGGCTAGTTTTTGGAGCTGAATTAGAATTTAGCAACCATATGAACATTTACGAAGTAGTTTTGAGTCCTTCGTAACATGTAACGAAGCTGTCAGAGGCGGTTGCCACCTACTACGAATACCCTTACCTACTGGTTGACCTGACCTGACCTGACCCGACCTGGTCTATGTAAATGCTTAAAGACATCATCTCTGACCAAAATAACACGATATTCGTGATCAGCATCCCGGAAAACCACATAGCAGCCACACTTTACGACTTTCTAACAGGTCCCGATTTTCCCGGTTTTCGGGTCATTGACCTGACCTGGAAGGTCACCCGATGACCTAGGACCTTAAATTTGGGTGTCATCGGCTTCCTCTCGTGACGGGCAACACGCTCGTTTTTCGGCGAAGCTCTAGCTCGATCAGGGGCCAAAAGCGAGGGGGGTTCGTACCACCCTCCCCCCCCCCCTTGTGCCGTCGAAGGACGCAAAATGGCCTGTGCCGGCGAGGGTTAAAAAAAAAATGACATGACTCTGAACGTTTGCACGAAACTGCCCCAGGTATTGGCATAGGCGGCAGAACGGGGAGGGCACCGGGGCACCGTGCCCCCCTTTGATTTTGGCATTTTAACATTAGCCCTGTGGGCGGTGCACTAAAAAAATGGGACGAAAAGTCGGCAGTGCCCCCTTAACCCGCGCGGGTCGGCAGTGCCCCCTTAACCCGCGCGGGGCCGGTGCTCCGGCCTCCGAGATTACGCGCCGGGCCTGGGGGGGGGGGGTCTGAACACCACCCGCTCTAACTCGGCTCCTGGGCTACTTAGCGACACGCGATAAGCGGCAATCGAAAGAACGTCCAAAATAAGGACGAAAACACTTCGGTCATTTTTTGAGTCAGGTCAAAGGTCAGGTCACCAGACACCAGAGGTCACCAAAGGTAAAATGTTGACTATTTCAACATTTTGGAAACTGCCAACGGCTATCTCGGGAACCGATAGAGCTACAGCGCCGCGTAAAAGCGCATTCGATAGCCCTTTTACAGTCCTTTCTGAATATTGTTCCCAGATTTGGCCTCAGGTCAACGGTTTAGCCTCCAGAGGGCAAAAAATCCAAAAATAGCCGTTTTTACGAAAAAAGTTTTTTTCGGCAATAACTTTTGACTCAAAAGAGCAATGACATTACTTTTGCCAGCATCGTGTTCCTCTCCTCGAGACGCGTCGAATGAACTATAATTTGACCTTGAAAGGTCAACTTGAAAATTTGACCTCAGGTCAAGGTCATGACCTGACCGCAAAAGGTCATGTTGCATATCAGTCGATCTGCAACGTCGAGCCCAAACACAGCCAAGGCGTTTTCAGCGCTCTAGCAAGCCTCTATCAGAAGTTATTAGCGAAAAACTGTTAGATTCTGTTCGTGACCTGAGATGACCTCGCGGACATAACGACGGGTCACAGTTGCCATTTTCCGGTTCAGTGTGTCAATTTTACCTACATATCGATGTTTGAGAGTGTCTAGAATAGCGTTCGTGCAAAACAGACGCTTTTCAATTTTCTCCCATTGACTTCAACAATGGAGAGGCCGCAAAATTGACCTGACCTTAGGTCACCGGTATCAAAATTCTGAGATATACATTTTACAGATAATGTTGCTCTAATCAATCCCTGAAAGTTTCAAGGTAATCGTTCATTCAAACACCCCCCCCCCGGCCCGGCGCGGGCTTGGGCGCGGGTTAACCCGCGCCCTGCTGGGGGTCCTGGATTTCCACGCCCTGCTGGGGGGGGGGGGGGTGTTTGAACACCCCCCCTTGTAACTCGGCTCCTGGGCCACGTAGCGATACGCGGAAGGCGGCGTTCGAAAGAGCGTCAAAAATAATGATGAAATCACTTCGGTCAATTTTTTGGTCAGGTCAAAGGTCAGGTCACCAGAGGTCATTGAAGGCAAAATTTCGCCGATTTCCAGGTCGAATGTCAAAAATTTCCAAGAAGCCAACGCATAACTCGGGAACCAATAGAGCTACAGCGCCGCGGAAAAGCGCATTCGATAGCCCTATTAACGCCCTTTCTGAATAATTCTCTCAGATTTGACCTAACGTCAACGGTTTTGCCTGCAGGGGGCAAAAACTGCAAAAATAGCCGATTTTTTCGAAAACAGTTTTTCTGCAATAACTTTTGACCCAAGCCTTGTACGAGCTTACTTTTACCGGCATCGTGTTCCTCTCGTCAAGACGCATCGAATGAACTATAACTTGACCTTGAAAGGTCAACTTGAAAATTTGACCTCAGGTCAAGGTCATGACCTGACCGGAAAGGGTCATGTTGCATATCAGTCGATCCGTATCGTCGAGCTGAACACATATACGGCGTTTTCATCGCTCTAGCATGCCTCTATCAAAAGTTATTTGCGAAAAACTGTTAAATACCATTCGTGACCTAAGATGACCTCAGGGCATAAACAAGGGTCACGGACACCATTTTCAAGTTCATGGTGTCTAAACCACTTGTAATTCGGTGTTTGGGAGTGTTTATAATGTCTTTCATCCAAAAGAGGCGCATTTCATTTTTCTCCCATTGACTTATAATGGGGAGGTCGCAAAATTGACCTGACCTTAGGTCATCGATATCAAAATTCTGAGATATACATTTTGTACATGCTATTGCTCTTAGCAATCGCTGAAAGTTTCAAAGCGATCGGTCACTTGGTGTAGCTATGACAGACATTGAAAGTTTTTATGAGGTGAGGTCACTTCAAGTGACCTGGTGACCTGACCTTGAATGACCTTGGTCTGAAATTTTCACAACATGTGTAGAATTGATGTATGATAAGGTGTACCAAAAACGGCGGCGCTCCGCGCCGCCGTTTTTGAGATATTCGCGAAAAACCACAAGGGGGGGTGTTCAAACACCCCCCCAGCAGGGCGCGGGTTAATTGAAGGTGTTCTGCTGCTACTGAGTATGGGGCACTTGCGTGCAAGGGGCAGGACACTTCTGTGCACCCTGCCAAATTCGAGGAACTACTGGGCATTATCAGAAATTTGCAAAAAAAATTGGCAGGGTGTCATTTCACTCGATTTCTTTCGACAAAAATGAATTGTACAACAAACGTAGAAAGGATAGGGTGGCCATTGGCCAAAAAGAATGTGCCAACTGCCGGCCATCGGCCCGCCTCCGTGACCCCGCCAAGGTCGCGTGAATTACTTGTCAAGACGTCGCAAGCAGCCGGGGCTGAGTCAGCCGAGCTTCATAAGTGAAACCTTCTACAGATCAAGTCATCAATCGCAAAAAAAAACGAAAAAAAAATATGCACGAATGTGCCCCTAGGCAGTGCGGGCACGAACCTGCACCCCGGAACGTTATTTGTATGTATTACGTTGCAAAATTTCTTGTTGAAAAAAATAACCTTTTTCAATAAACATGTTTGCAGCATTTCCGTGAATAGAGTGAGCTCCTTCGCCCCCCCCCCCAATTTTGAAAGCTGAATCACATTTCCGAGTCAGGATCACGAAAATGGAGGCTATGAGAAAAAATTTGAAAGCACACGAATATTAAAACGTTGAGTTTTTATCAAGCACGCCAGCAGGTACAGTGTTGCTTTCTACAGTGAACGAGGGGCGGTAAAGATAGACATATTTTCATGATTTACCTCCAGCTCGGGCAGTCACTCGTGTTCCCATAAACTCAAACTGCTGAAAACGAATATGCCCCATGCACCAAAGTGCCCCACTCTCCCTTACGTACTTACAATGGGCGGAAGTGGAACGATGGAGCGATGTCACGATGTGCCTGCGAATATTTTGCAGAGATATCGAATGCAAAGGAAAATCTCTTGCTTCTGTTTAGCCATCAGTTCAGGCATTAGTTATCAGAAAGGAAAAGACGAGCGTCTAGAAAACGAACATGTTGTTTATCACATGCTGCCGAAGCAGGTAAGGTTTCTTTTCACAAGAGTCCTAATGGCATACCCCGTACACTTTAAGGGGACTTTTATCCGATGAGGCGACAGACGGTGACAAGAACATACAATAAGCATGTCGGACGATGGTCAGTAGCTAGAAGTACGTCAGTGTTAACAAGCGGACGAGTGTGACAGTCGACGGATACCGGTACCCACACCGGTCCTCGTCGCATTCCTTTTCGTTCGCAGACTTCCTCCGAGGCCGGCAGGAAAAACTGCGAAAGAAGGACTTGAGCGGTTCTGCATAGCTGACGACTGTGGCAGGGATACATTTTGCCATGCTCATGAATGCAATGTCTCCATTACTACGCGGTGGAATGGGCTGTAATATTCGGTTCCATAGGCGGCGGAACGGGGAGGGCACCGGGGCACCGTGCCGCCCTTTGATTTTGGCACTTTAACATTAGCCCTAAAGGCGTTGCATGGAAAAAAATGGGACAATAAGTCGGCAGTGCCCCCCCCCCCCCGCTTAAAGGAAAAGGGTCACCTTTAACATGGGGTTTGAAACTGAGATGGCCATCTTGTAGCCCGTGTCCGAAAACCCCGAGAGTGCCCCACCTTACGGCCGATTTCGGCCTCCATTTGTAGGTATCGGCAATTTTAAAAGAAAATATGCCAGGAATGCGTCCTTATCCCAGGAATGCGTTCTTATCCTGTAATACAGCCACCCGCGGCGAGGCTTTGGTTTTTAACCAATCAGCTCCAATCAGCTCAGCTTTAACCAATCAGCTAATCTGACACAAGCCGACGAGACTGTCTTCTGCAGGCTGATTGGCTTGAGTGTGATGTCATCGCTATGACATCATACAGAAGGTGCGGTAGAGAGTACAAACATAGTACCAATATGTTAAATAGTTTGACATACTTTTTTGCGAATTATGCACTTCTGGCACCAGATTTAAAAAGAACATGAAAAATAATAATGTCAAAATGAAAAGCAACGATATCTTCGTATTTCACGAAGGTGGCACTTTTCCTTTAATTGAAGGTGTTCCGCCGCTACTGTTCGGTTCTCTGTACCATTTCCAGTCGCTATTGGTCGGCACAGCTGTGAGCTGCTGGTGGAGACTGCGCGTGATGCTGCCAATTACAGTATTTACATCCTTAGCCGCAATAGCTATTTGTTCGAAAATTGTTCGAAAAAACATCGTGCAAACAGTGAACATCGAGCAAATACAACGATGCGGTCATATTACTGTTACAGGGAGTATGAGAAATCAGTTAGTTTGCAAACTACCTAGGGACTTTGTAAACTCCCTGAACGATCAGGTAGTTTGCAAACTCCCTAGGTAGTTTGCAAAGTACCTGGTCGAACAGGTAGTTTGCAAACTCCCTAGGTAGTTTGCAAAGTCCCTAGTTAGTTTGCAAGCTCCCTAGGGTTGTTGCAAACTACCTAGGTAAAATGCGAAAACGACGAAACAACAACCATATACGAGTACATATGTAGATAAGATGCGGTGAATTGGTTCAGAGCTCAGAATGAAGCTTGGCAGCAATGGTGCTTAACGAGACGATGTGGTGTTTTGATGACGCTCTTTCGCAGCTTACTATTTATTTTTGTCTTGCTCGCAAATATCACCTTACAGATTAATGTCTGCCTTTTTAATTTCTTGTAGTCGACAACATGTTACGTTGCCCTCCACCTCCTTCCTTGGACGTCAGCGGCCTCTCCTCTACCGGTCTGGCGTCCATCAGAAAGCGGATGACGTCGCCATGTTCGGCGTCTTCCACGACTCGAGTTATTGCCGCTCAACGCTTCCTCCCACTCCCGGAACCTCTGATCGAACAGTTCGCGAGACATCCCCACAGAACCACAGAGCAACCACAGAACAGAAATTGCGATCACTATGCTGCCTCTTCGCACTCCGCTCAGCACTGATGACCCGCCAGCACTGTGCACCGTCCACCAGCCGTGACCCGACAGCGCCTTTCATCCGTATCCCGCAGGCACACACTGACCTGACATATCAAGCTCAGGGCAGTCGACTGCTGGCTACCAGGATCGGGTGGAAGCGGGGCGTTGGGTTGACTAACGATGACATCCTGATTTCTAACCCGCGCCCCGTAGGGGGGGAAACGCCCCCTGTCCTTTTCCGTCAATATCTCCTAAACGGCTGCAGATATCGCCACCAAACTTTCAGGACTTCTCCGGGCATCAATTTTACACATTGTGACCAAAACAATATCAGAGGCTATGATAGGTTGGCCACAAATGACGCCAGAATGACGTCGTGTTCTGCCATTTTCGACCGAAAAAAGAGCTTCGCGAGAAGAGCTTTCAGACCTACAGCTTTGAAGATACAGAAAAATGATCGGACATCAAAGGTGTAAAATCGACAGGGCTACAAAACTGCTGTCTAGGATTTTGATTTTTTTTTATTTTTGACCCCCAAAAATGAAAAATGAAATTGGATATATTACCCAAAATTTCAAATAGGTTTTTTGAGTTTCGAAAACCAAAAAATATATGATAGTACCAACCGGCGTCTATCTACATACCAAATTTCAAATGGATATCTCTTTTTTTGGCCACCTTATAGCGAGAAAACTGTTCAAAAATGATGACGTAAAATTTTCAAACTCAATTTTTGGCTACTTTGCTATCTGAGGTCACTGATACCAGGTAAGGTCATAGAGCAGAGGTCAGGTCACTGGGGGTCACAATATGAAAGTGTCGTGTGATGCATGTTTTATGGTCCATTTTACATGAAAAATGCAATTATGTGGGTCAGGCATTCTTTGGGGCCAGCTTAGATTACGTTCTGGTGAAGGTCAGGTCAAGGGCAGGTCAAATTAGGTCAAATTTCAAAGTTAATATTTTTCATAAAATGGGTCGATTCGATGCAGCTCGTCACGGTGAATCTAATGGTGGTCTTTGTTTTGCCCTACGTGGTCTAGAACTGCCAAAAATTGAGTTTGAAAATTTTACGTCATCATTTTTGAACAGTTTTCTCGCTATAAGGTGGCCAAAAAAAGAGATATCCATTTGAAATTTGGTATGTAGATAGACGCCGGTTGGTACTATCATATATTTTTTGGTTTTCGAAACTCAAAAAACCTATTTGAAATTTTGGGTAATATATCCAATTTCATTTTTCATTTTTGGGGGTCAAAAATAAAAAAAAATCAAAATCCTAGACAGCAGTTTTGTAGCCCTGTCGATTTTACACCTTTGATGTCCTGATCATTTTTCTGTATCTTCAAAGCTGTAGGTCTGAAAGCTCTTCTCGCGAAGCTCTTTTTTCGGTCGAAAATGGCAGAACACGACGTCATTCTGGCGTCATTTGTGGCCAACCTATCATAGCCTCTGATATTGTTTTGGTCACAATGTGTAAAATTGATGCCCGGAGAAGTCCTGAAAGTTTGGTGGCGATATCTGCAGCCGTTTAGGAGATATTGACGGAAAAGGACAGGGGGCGTTTCCCCCCCTACGGGGCGCGGGTTAGAAATCAGGATGTCATCGTTAGTCAACCCAACGCCCCGCTTCCACCCGATCCTGGTAGCCAGCAGTCGACTGCCCTGAGCTTGATATGTCAGGTCAGTGTGTGCCTGCGGGATACGGATGAAAGGCGCTGTCGGGTCACGGCTGGTGGACGGTGCACAGTGCTGGCGGGTCATCAGTGCTGAGCGGAGTGCGAAGAGGCAGCATAGTGATCGCAATTTCTGTTCTGTGGTTGCTCTGTGGTTCTGTGGGGATGTCTCGCGAACTGTTCGATCAGAGGTTCCGGGAGTGGGAGGAAGCGTTGAGCGGCAATAACTCGAGTCGTGGAAGACGCCGAACATGGCGACGTCATCCGCTTTCTGATGGACGCCAGACCGGTAGAGGAGAGGCCGCTGACGTCCAAGGAAGGAGGTGGAGGGCAACGTAACATGTTGTCGACTACAAGAAATTAAAAAGGCAGACATTAATCTGTAAGGTGATATTTGCGAGCAAGACAAAAATAAATAGTAAGCTGCGAAAGAGCGTCATCAAAACACCACATCGTCTCGTTAAGCACCATTGCTGCCAAGCTTCATTCTGAGCTCTGAACCAATTCACCGCATCTTATCTACATATGTACTCGTATATGGTTGTTGTTTCGTCGTTTTCGCATTTTACCTAGGTAGTTTGCAACAACCCTAGGGAGCTTGCAAACTAACTAGGGACTTTGCAAACTACCTAGGGAGTTTGCAAACTACCTGTTCGACCAGGTACTTTGCAAACTACCTAGGGAGTTTGCAAACTACCTGATCGTTCAGGGAGTTTGCAAACTCCCTAGGTAGTTTGCAAACTAACTGATTTCTCATACTCCCTGTAACATTACCATACCACTATAGATCGGAAGAATGTGCTGGTTACCATGATAAAGCACCTGATGACTAACGCGCTGAACGTGACCCAGTCGGGCCGTGTTGGCGTGGAAGGTTCCAACAGGATCGGCGGCTAATTCCGTCCGGGTCCCGTCCTCACCTGGTCGGGTCTGACGCCGCGGGCCCACCGCGGCGCCGAGTCTGACGTCAGGGGCCCCGAGCGCCGCTGTCCAGCGCCCACGCAACGCCAAACAGTGCGCCCGCTTCCTCAGCGGGCCGGCGTGCTGTTACCCAATGTGTGTCATCATTGGCGGCCGCGTGTAAACGCCGCATACCGGCCGGTCGGCAGCCGCGAAAAACCGCTCAGCTCATCGCCACATGACGCGTCCCCGCGCCGAAATTATCGCCACCGTCCAAACAGCGGCTATTCTGGCGGTGTAAACGCGCCGTTTTGGGTGCACAACACACGCAGCTCGGCGCTCGCTGAGTCAGCGGCCTTCTCGGCAGGGGTCGGGTGCGCCCAATTTTGGAGCAGCGCGGCGCTGAGAGGCACCGTGTCACGTCACTTCGCGGGCTGTCAGGGCGCGCCGCCCCCGCCCCGGGCAGTCGGCCGACCTCCCGGCCCGTGCCCCCGGGCGGCCGGAAGCCGCCGCGGGCCGAGCGGTGCAGCGCAGACCGACCTCGGGCCACGCCGGCTAGGTCAGTCACTGGCAGAACATAGCTATTAGAGCTGATCGATGCTCAGATGGTTTCAAAGCAGGATGCGGTTTGAGCGAACCCCGAACTAGTTTGAATTGGCATGCGATAGTCGAGGGCCCCAACGAACTCAAGTGCGATAGCCTCCGTTACAGGGCGCCCTGTGACCGGCGCCGTATTCTCAGGCACACGCCACCAGTGGGGATAACTGCTCTTCGCCGGAATCCGGGTCCGGATAGAAGCCACTGCACGCAGTCAGGACCCGGATGGAGCGCCGCCGGCCGCCGGCGCCGCTCCCGACTAACTGCCTGTCGGTTTCCGATCGGGCGGCCAGGTATCTCGGCAAGCGGCACAGCCCGGCTCGCCGACGGCCATCACATCGTCTGGAAAACCCGGACACCGCCGACATTATGTGGGCGTTCGCCAGACCCAGAGGCTGCCGGCAGGGCTCTGCTGTGTACCGGCACGACACAATCGTCCAACGAATCTCACTAATGGGCCTAATCAGCTCGCTAAAATTCAGAGAGCTGTGAAGCAGGACGCTCTGAGCTGCACAGTTATCCCGAACAGTCAATCAGGCTGTGATCATGGATGATGTCATCCAGACGCAGAATTCGTTGAGCACGGAAAAATGCCACCTTCTCAAATAATCCTAGTCGATTTCTTGAAAATGTATTTAAAAAGAACTGCATTTATCACAAGAAAGCTCCTTTTGGCCATGAAATAAAGAAGAGAGGGAAATATAAAACGTCACAAATCGAAAATATTTATTCGACTTTCAACGCTTTCAGCATTCTTTCGATCTGATGCATATATGTTTGCATTGGCAGGCAAGCTAAATTTCAGATGTGGGTACGACGGTGGCGGGCGGAAAAGAAGTAAAAACGGATGTTGAACACTTGCTCCAGACAAAGCACGAACACTTGCCTGCATATAGCATACTAGCACCGAACGCAAAAGCGGTCGAGTAACGTTGAGGAGGTGGAAATTCCGATAATAACTATAGTTTGGAATGTTGTGCGTTCAGTGATCTGTTACGGCTCGCTGCGGGTCGAGACGATGCCACCGACGACGGGGCGGCGACCGACCGGCACGTGCGGACGATCGCCGGAACCTTCCCTCTCAGGGGGATTAGTCGAGTCCGAGTGAGTAGTGTCCCCGGTAATCTGACCTCCGTCTTAGACCGACGCGTGCCGCCCGCCGCCTGCCGCCAGCCACTCGTCAATCAGATGCAAGTCTGTTCAATGTGCCTTGTAATTTAAGACTTGAGGGATCGTTTTGGAAATGTAATTGTTTTAAAAATTGAACACTTTTGTCACAATGGGATTTAAACTTCGCCGGATGAGGGAGGAGGGGGCGGTGCCGCCCCCATAGTTTTTTTTTCACGATAGCTCGAAACACGCCAGCGATAGAAAGCTGAAATTTGGCATACCTGATATTTGATTCATTTGATTCTCAAATTTTTCCTTAAGGTCACATGAGGTCAGGTTGGTCACGTGACCTCGCCATTACGTAGGTATATGCTAATTAACGTATACCTACTTCTACGTCGGGAACTGTTAGACAGTAGCTGTTAGAACATCGTGAAGCTATTTTTCCCATTGATGGGAAAAATACGTTAACCCGGCGGCCGCCATGGGCCTCCGCGCCACCCGCCAGCTGCTGGGAGGGGGGGGGGGCATATAGTTGCCCCCCCTTTACTTCTCCGACGATATTGTTGCAACGCGAAGAGATAGAGTAACGAAACTTTGCACACATATTCACATATTCCTGAATACCTATCCCAGGTTGAGTCAAAATTTGGTGTCGATCCCACTTGAAATGACGTCACAGTGACGTCAGAAGCCCAATTATAGATTTGCGTCTCTGGGTTTCCTCACGATGTATCCGACATATAAGACCGAATATATGGGGCCGATCACTGGTCAGGATCTAGCTGAAAGTGTACTTAGATGTGTCAGAATGACAACAGGTGCTGTTTAGATCATTTACCGTTGCGTTTCGTAGTCAGCGACATCGGAAACGCTCCATATCGGAAAACGACAAAACTTATGACGTCACTGTGACGTCATCGTGCTACAACTACCAAGCTTTTCTCAAATATGCGCTAGGTATTCATTTGAAGCTGTGCCATGTTTCAGCTTCGTGCCTCATCGCGTTTCGGAGATATTACACCAAACGTAAAGGGGGGGGGGGGGGCAACTTTATGCCCCCCCCCCAGCGGCTCGTGGGTTAGCCCCAAAGTAATCTTGGGTTAGCCCGGCACCGCCTGGGCTATTTCCGTACCCACGACAGCCTGGGGGTGGGGGGGGGGGGGGGCGGGTCGGATCCGACCCCCCCCCCCTGTTATCTCGAGAACCAATGGTCGTATCGAGCCTCGCGAGGCGGCGTTCGAACGGTCTCTACGAGACCTTCCCAGCCACTATCAAATTCTGGGGTTTTGCATGATGAGGCTTACGGACAGCGGAATCGATAGCTCTGCTCGAACCTCACCAAAAATGACCTCAAAGGCCTAGTGAAGATACCATGTGCGTACCTATAGGGGTCATACTAAGCACAGGTCAAGGTCAGGTCAGGTCACGAAAGGTCACGGTTTTCACTTTCTGCTACATGATGTTTTATGGCTTATTTTTCACGCCGAATCCGATGGCAATGGTTATATGTAACTCAAAGTCACTGTCCTGGTCATCAGCAAGTATAAAAATCGTTTATATTAGGTACACATCAAGAAAAAAGTCAATTTTTCATTTTTTATTTTTGACATAAAAATGCACTTTTCTAGACTAGCTTTATCCAAGGAATCTAATGCTGCCATTTTTTTCAAATGCGATGTTCAGAAGTGCCTCAAACTCACGAAAATGCGTATGACGTCACCATGCCCTATACATTGTGGAGCTATTTTTTACAATTTAGGGGTCAAAAATCAAGATAGAAAGTTGAAATTTGGACATCTAATGTTCTAGAGCTCTGAAACATATGTTCCGGTTTTTGAAAATTTTGAAAATTTTTGATTTTATTAATTTTTTTTCAAAAAATTAAATTTTTAGGGGTCAAAAACACACTTATCTAATGGAAAAAGCGAGATAGCCATTTTAAAGAACTCATTGAGCTGCGTGACTGCGTCTTATCATCTCTGTAATTTGCAATTTGCTAAAACCCTTGATTTTTGGCGATTTTTCAAACATTTACCATTTTTTACGAAAAAAGCCATGTAGTTACATCAATAAAATCGATATACCTATCTCAAAACGCTTTTGAAAAAATTGCATAAAATTTGACAAAAGCCGTCAAATTGATGAAGGAGAAGGTAGGTATACGAAGTTTCAAGATGATAGCGTAAGCGGTTCGTGAGTTATTCGTGAAAAACGGAGGGGGGTCGGATCCGACCACCCCCCCCCAAGCGCTCGCGGAATACCTAATTAATCCTCGCCGGCCGAGGGGAGGGGGGCGGGTGCCGCCCCCCCCCCCCATAGGATTTTTTCGCGATAGCTCCGAACACGCCGGAGACAGAGAGCTGAAGCTTGGCACATCTGACCTTTGATTCAAGCCGGATCTTTTGACACCAACCGCATTTTCGGGTCAGCTCAGGTCACTGACTTATGACGTCATACCTAAGTGACCCTCTTCGCAACGCCCTCACTGCCAGAGGAGCTTTCACAGGGAAATGAAACTTTCAGGATCTAATATCCATTACGAGTCTCATAACTTGTATATCTCGGATTTTTCCAAAAGGTCATATGAGGTCAGGTCATTTTCGTGACCTCACCATTAGGTACGTAGGTATACCTAAGTCAATGGGGAAAATAAAAACTGCTATTCTGGCGCCGGGAACGATCTCCAACTATCTCAAGCACACAGAATCGTGATTTGAAGCACTCCATGCAAGGTAACATGCGTCAATTTTGCAATGTTGACCTTGCGTGAGTTCATTTATGACGTCATCAGGGTCATATTAGTTTTTCGTCAATAACTCCCGATCAAGTTGAGCTAGCGAGTCGGGAAAGCCACCAATGGACTCAGGAAGACCTGCCGAATAGAATGATATACGACATGACCTACTTTGACCAATTTCGTGACCTGGGGGTGCTGACCTGACTGTGACCTGAGGTCAACAACCTAAGTTGACCTCACCCAAACAAAAAGTATATCATTCGAAGCGCCTGAGCGAGGCAAACACGACGCTGCCAAAATCGCGACTCTTCGGCCGTTTTTTGCGAAGTTATTCACCATGAAAGGGAACCGTACCTTAGGGCACTTGACCTGACCTCAGAGGTCACCGGTTGACCTATAGAACCTTAAAGGGACTATCCCACCTTTAACATGGGGTTTGAGTTGAGATAGCCAAGTTTGCGGCGAGGTTCAGACTTCAGAAACCACTATCTATCTAGGTTGCAACCCCCGCGGCCTCTTGGTGTTGAAGAAATTCGTTCCCTTCATTTGAAAATGGGCCTTGTACAAGGCCCTATCTTCAACATGGAGCGACCGTTAGTGTGACGTCACCTCGTTTAGTCATTCTGATTTAAATGGGTTTGTTCGTTGAAAAATCGCTTAAAACTTGGTCTGAACTTTGTTGTAGTGCCTACAGAGTAAAAAGAATCAGCTTTATGACAGTATAGACGGCTGAGTTTCGCCGCCCGCATCCGTCCGCGGGAGGAGGCCGTCGGCCGTCTCCTAGCAACTGTTGCTAGGGCAACACCACCCCGCTCCCCGCTTGGGCAGCGACAGCTGACCAGAGACGAGAGGAGAGAGTCGGCAGAGCAGGGGCCGGCCGGGCTTGTGCCTGTTTTGAGTTATGGTTTAGCTAATATAGCAAACATGTGATTTTAAATATCGGCTTTGTCATAAGAGACTCAACAACAGTCTACATTGGTGGCAGCGGTGCGTGTTTATCGCAAAACTATGCCTTTTGAGCGCCGCTACAAAGTGAGAAAAAGTAAAGCCGATTATTTTCTGTGCCTTTTGCACTGACATTTTGGCCCGCTTGATGCGTGGCGAGACATTGAAGATCGAGCTAGCTTGCTTGCTGGCTATGATGAAACCAGATGGGACTACCACAGCTGCGGTGGCCAGCTACCACACCGTCTGCACTGCAACATCTGCGAGACTGCGCCATGAGACAGGTCAACTTCGAGCTTTCGTCCATTGAGGTTGGTGACACGCTGCTCCATGACCTGTGTGCGCAAATTTAACTTGTCGCTCGTAAAAACTGTCTCGGCTCCGAGGGCTGTTCACGGGCCCTGTGTGCGGTCGGACCGCACACAGCCTCCAAGCTCCGCCCACTGCGTCCCTACGTCAGCCTTCCGTCACCGCACACAGCGACCGCTGTGGCCGGTCGGGACTGGCCACAGCGGACCGTCCACCGCACGCAGCCGTGACGTCAGAGCCGCCTACCCATCCCCTACCCCCACGCCTGCTGGACGCACCGCACACACCGCACGCAGCAGTGTGCGGTGCCCGTGAACACCCCTCCGGACAATGACTGCACAGTGGCAGTGAGTCGCGCAGTTTCTGTGAAATTCGTCGAGTGACTGAGGCCTCGTTCACTGCCTCACTGAACTGAACTTTCACTGATTTCTTCACCGCTGTTGCTCATCGTTGATCGTCGTTTTTATAGAAGAAAAGTTATAACGCTATTTTTTCATCGCAAGAATAGTTAAAAAGTTACATCCTTTCCGTGTAATATCCTTTCGTGTGTAGGTGCCTTTATTTTTCCTGGTCCTTTCATATGTGAGAAACGATCATTTGTCTGTATCCTATCCTTTCCCAGTCGTACCCATTTTCCGTATTTTTTCTGTGTGTTTGTGCATTTCATTACGATGCCGGATGATGTAAAGCCACCTGATATGGACTCTGGTTCTGAGATGGTTGTTAGACCCACAGTGCGTGACCCCGCTGACATTGCGATGTCGTCTTTTGTTTCTTTGCCTCGTTTTAATGGGGATGGATCTCTGCGCCGGTATTTGGAGGATTATGACCGCTATGCTCGTATTCAGGGGTGGGATGTGCGACGCAAACTTGACGTTTTGCCACTGACTTTGACTGGCATTGCTCGCGATGCGTACGATGGGCTGCCTGCGTCCCAGCTTGGCTCATTTTCTGGTGTGGTTGAGGGGCTACAGTCGGCCTTTACCAAGGCTTCGGTCACTGACCACCATTTGGCGCTTCAGAACTTGCGCTACAGTGCAGAGGAGCCCCTGGATGCATTCGTCATTCGTTTCAAA
Organism: Amphibalanus amphitrite; assembly: GCF_019059575.1. Lineage (NCBI taxonomy): Eukaryota > Metazoa > Arthropoda > Thecostraca > Balanomorpha > Balanidae > Amphibalanus > Amphibalanus amphitrite. The sequence goes on from NW_024881748.1 coordinate 34,771, forward strand.
AAGCTGATGAAGCTGGCCTTCCCTACTGTAGACGACCTCACTCCTCTCCTATTCAGTCACTTCCTCGCTACGCTTCCGCAGGAGTATTACACTGCCGTAATTGCCGACGGCATTTCTTCCTTTGACTCTGCCGTCACAAAGGTGCGCAACATTCAATGTTCACGAGTAACAATCGGTGCTGCAGCATCCCCGCTTGCTTCCGCTGTGTCTCCCGACCAGCGTGCTCCAGGCTCTCAGTCATCTGTGAAACCAGTCCGTGTTCTTGAGTCTGAACAGTCTGTTGTCGATGCTCTGAACAAACGTGTCTCTGAGCTTGAGGCCCGTCTGGCTGCAGTGACGCACCAGGCCCAGATGAACCCAAACGTGTCCAACCGTCCCAACCGTGTCCAGCGTCCGAGAGGTGACGCCGCTGCTTCAGTGACGTGTCACTGTTGTGGCCGCGCCGGTCATGTCCGTAACCGGTGCCGTCTGAATCGCTGTCGATGTTTTGTGTGTGGCGGTGAAGGTCACATCGCCAAAGTGTGTCCAGAGCGACAGCAGGGAAACGACCAAGGGTCCGGTCGTTCACACGGGGTCGCCGGTCGGACCCAGTAAGTAATGATGAAAAGTCAATCCCGATCACTGATGCGATGCGCATTACGGGAAGCGTGTCTGGTGTCAAGTGCGAATGTTTGTTGGACACCGGCAGTTTAATCAGTATTTTGCATAGCTCGGTGTTTGATGCCCTTCCAAATGTGACCCTGAAACGTACCAGTGTAACTGCCAAGACTGCGTCTAAAGAAGACCTACCTTTGTTGGGTCGGGTCGTAGTGCCATTCCAGATCGGTGATGTCACTTACCCCCTTCCCCTGTTTGTGTCTGACGCAATTGACGTGCCTTGTTTGTTGGGAGTGGATTTCCTTCAACACTGTCCGTGTGTGATAGATTTGAGTCGAAGACGTCTTGTCATGGTTCCCAACGTGTCCGTTCGCTCAGTTTCTGCACAGGCTGTGAGTTTGGGCAATGTGTCTCTGAGCTGTGACCGCGTGATTGCTCCTGGTAGTGAAATGGTCCTTCAAGGTCTTGTGCCAAATTGCGATTACGTCGGCCCAGCTCTGATTGAGCCAGATGATGTCCCCTCTGGTGTTGAGGTGGTGCGTGCTATTGTCAATGTTGATCGTGCTTGTGTTCCCGTGGTCGTTCGGAATGTGACAGCAGAGCCGATCACGCTCTTCAAAAAGCGAAGTTTGGCTTCGGTCGAGGTTGGATTTGTAGAGCAGGCACCGGAGCTCTCGGCGTCGACAGATGTTGATGTGAAGAAACTGGCCAAACTCGATCAGTCTCTCCTCACTGACGAGCAGCGTCAGAGAGTCCACGAGCTGTTGTCCCGCTATGCAGATATGTTTGACGGCCATATCGGCTTCACTGATGTGGTCACCCACGACATAGACACCGGCGACCACCCGCCCATTCGACAGGCACCCAGACGTGTTCCCCCTCACCTTGCAGCCGAGGTCAAGGCACAGATCAGTGAGCTGGTGGATCAAGGGATTCTCGAGGAGTCGAATGGCACATGGTCGTCCCCAATCGTTATGGTTCGAAAGAAGAATGGAAAGTTTCGTTTGGTTGCTGATCTGAGACGTTTGAATGCTTGCAGTAAGATTCCTGTGTATCAGATCTCGCGTATTGATGATACGCTGGATGCGCTGTCTGGTTCTGATACGTTTTGCCAACTTGACATGAACAGCGCGTATTTTCAGATCGGTGTGTCCGAGAAAGATAGAGATAAAACCACCATCACTACACCCTTCGGTTCGTACCGCTTTCGAAGGATGATTTTTGGTTTGGCAGGAGGACCTGCTACCTGTGCTCGTCTGCTTGATCGTGTGTTGGGTGATATCACGCCGAAAGACTGTGTTCATTATTTTGATGACATTGTGGTTCACGGGAATGGAGTGGAGGATGTGCTGGCCAAACTTGATAAGGTGCTGCAGAGGTTACAGGCCGCAGGGCTTACACTGAATCTGGAGAAATGTTCTTTGTTTTGTAAAGAGGTCAACTTTTTGGGTCATGTAGTGTCAGGTGGTGGCGTGAGAGCTGATCCCGAAAAAGTAGCCAAGGTAGTTGACTGGCCTGTTCCTCGTACAGTCAAGGAACTATCGAGCTTTTTGGGACTCGCGTCATATTTCAGAAAGTTTGTGCGCAATTTCGCCGAAATAGCTGCTCCTCTGTTCCAGCTGACGCACAAAGATGCTAAGTTTCAATGGGGTGACATGCAGCAGAGTGCGTTTGAGCAGCTGAAGTGTGCGCTTACGAGTGCACCAGTGGTCTCATTTCCCAGATTTTCAGCTGGTGCTGGTCGATTCCGGCTGGATACCGATGCTTCTGACACAGGCATTGGTGCTACTCTCTTCCAGGAGCAGGACGGAGAGGACAAGGTGATCGCGTTCGCGTCTCACAGGCTGTCGAAGGCGCAACGCAACTACAGCACCACACGAAAGGAGTTGCTGGCTTGTGTTATTTTCGTCCAGCATTTCAGACACTACCTGCTTGGTAGGCGTTTTGAGCTGAGGACTGACCATGCGAGCCTTCGCTGGCTTCTCAATTTCAAAAATCCCTCAGGAGTGCTGGCGAGATGGCTGGAGATACTGTCCGAATATGACTTCGAGATTATCTTTCGTCCAGGGTCTGAGAACGTACCAGCTGATGTCATGAGCCGACGTCCGCCGGTGACCCAGGATGCCGCGACTCAAACTGCACCAGAGAGTGTCCCGGTCATGAGAGTGTCTCCTGGCTCGTGGTCAAATGGCTTTCTTCGCCACGAGCAGGACCAGGACCCTGCGATAGCTGACATTGCGAGACACATGTCCACAGGAAAGAGGCCGAGATCGACGAACGTGACCCCCAGCGCTGTGACGCTGCTGAGACAGTGGCACCGCCTGAAGCTACTGGACGGTGTGCTGTTCCGTGTGTATCGTGCCCGTGCAGGTGGAGAGGAGCAGTTGCAGCTGGTCGTACCGCAGCAACTTGTTCCCGGTGTGCTGACCTCTCTGCACGCAGGTCCAGCTGGAGGCCACTACAGTGCTGAGGCCCTTGTCGCGACTGCCAGACGCGAGTTCTGGTGGCCCAATATGGACGAATCCGTGAAGGATTTCTGCAGCCGATGCGAGCGCTGCAACACGAGAGCTGCCCCAGTGCCCCGACCGAGAGCGTCGATGGGCGAGCTTTACGCTGAGGAGCCTCTGGAGACCATTTCAATCGATTTCCTTTCAGGTTTGCCGACTACTTCACAGGGCAATCGACATTTGCTTGTGGTTGTTGATCATTTCACCAGGTGGTGTGAGGCTTACCCAGTGCCAGACATGAAGGCAGTAACAGTAGCAGACGTCCTGGTGAATCAGTTTATTTCTCGTTTTGGCTGCCCGAGACGAATTCATTCTGATAACGCTGCCAATTTCACAGGAGCTCTCATCGAAGAGGTTTGTCGCCTGCTAGGCGTTGAGAAAACTAAGATTTCACCCTATCATCCGGAGGGTAACGCTAAATGTGAGCGCATGATGAGAACCATTCTGGGAATGCTCTCAAAGCATCTGGACGGTAACCATGATGACTGGGATGTCCATCTGCCGCTATTGATGTTGGGCTACCGTGCAAAGGTGCATTCGTCGCTTGGTTACTCACCGTATTTCATGCTCTTCGGCAGGAACCCAACGATGCCTGCCATTCTTCAGTTTCAGGTGCCGTCAACGAAGGCCAAAACAGCCACTGTGTCAGAGTACCTGGAGAAGCTCACGCAACGGTTGAAACTGACCCACGACATCGCTATCCAGTCTTCCAACAGCAGACATCAGCGCAACAAGAGGCTTTACGAGAAGAAGCTGACACAGCATCAGTTCAAGGTTGGTGACCCTGTTTATTTGTTTAAAGCTGTAGTACCACGTGGTGAATACTACAAGTTCGTCAGGCCGTGGAAAGCAGCTATTGTGACTGCAAAGTTGTCGGATTTGAATTACAGAGTTCGTTTGCTGGGTGGCAGAAAATCGGTTATTGTGCATCATAACAGGTTGAAGCCCAGACCCGACGGCTCAGTGATTCCGGTCCCAGATAGTGACCTTACCTTTTCAGAGACTGCTAACCCGAACGTGGCGGCCGGAGAGGCGATTGATTCCACAGACGCTCTCCAGCCGGATGGGAGGACTGCAGGTTCTCCGCTGGCCGCCGGGCCAGCTGGTCCGTCTCACCCACAGACTGTGTGGCCCACAGGAGATGATTATGTCCCACCGGCTCCTCTCGGCATTTCAGACGCTGATGAGCCTGCTGGTGTGACGGACGTCACTGATGACTTGTCGACAGGCATTGCAGTTGCAGGTGATGACTCCGCTGTGACGGTTCCTTCCGATGTCGCTGCTGGGTTGGCGATTGATGTCGCAGACGTCACCGAGGCCGTAGAGCCGGTGGCCGCCAGCAACGCTGGTTCAGCGCCGGTGCCGGCGCCACGCCACAGTTCCCGGGTTCCCAAGCCTGTCGATCGTTTTGTTCCCGGGTGATGTGCTAGATTAAGAGATTGTTGATTGTGAGATATGTGATTGTGCTGTGTTGTGACTGAGTTGTAAGCTGGTCTGTGAAATCGTAGTTGGTGTGCTGTAAGGCTTATTGGGACTGTGCAGAAACAGAAGGAAGTTGTCGAGTTTGGTATTGGTGTAGCACCCATGTGTTGTCCGAGTGGCCACGACGACATCGCTTGGTTCCCTGTGAACGGGGATAATGCAGAGCACCATTGACTTGCCGATTTGCGACTTCTGAGAACGCACTTATCCTTCTTCCGTCAGCCAGCCACCACTGCCCTACCCTCTCAGGCCGGTTAGAAGAGACAATTTGATAAAGAGCACCCGCACCAGGCAAACCTCTGTTTCTGTTGTCGCAGGGTGTCGACACGCTTTATGGTGGGTACTGTGTTCACCGTTGTGTTCTTTTGCGCCCGAACTAGTGCCCGCCGTTGCGAGCTACCTGTAGTGTTGTTCCGGATTTCGCGTTGCTCCGGCCACTGTTCAGCTGTGGCTCCGCGGGCCATGGCCTGGCCTGCGGATTGTGTGGCCGCCAGCAAGGACCAACGGCTCACCATGCTGTCACCGCTCTTCGCCTGGGACTGGCGTTCCGGACCCGCCTTCCGCCGTCTGACTGCACGCCCAGGACAGGCGCCGCGGTGAGACTAACACAGTGACACATCGGATGGTTGCCCCGGTGCACTGGACAGTGAAGTGCGGGAGTACCAGTGAACGTGGTGTCTTATGCGTGTGACCAGGGACGTGCGCTTCCGCGATGTGCTGTGTGCGATTAAGTGAGCGCTCGCTTTCGTGGATTGTTTCGCGTACCAGTGTGTCGTTTTTTTATGGTGCGTCGGATATAGACGGCTGAGTTTCGCCGCCCGCATCCGTCCGCGGGAGGAGGCCGTCGGCCGTCTCCTAGCAACTGTTGCTAGGGCAACACCACCCCGCTCCCCGCTTGGGCAGCGACAGCTGACCAGAGACGAGAGGAGAGAGTCGGCAGAGCAGGGGCCGGCCGGGCTTGTGCCTGTTTTGAGTTATGGTTTAGCTAATATAGCAAACATGTGATTTTAAATATCGGCTTTGTCATAAGAGACTCAACAACAGGCTACAACAGTATTGTGGCCTGGGGAAGGAGGTAATTTTGGGCTGTGACGTCACATATTTGAAAGTTTGTGTTTGGAATATGGGAAGCCTAAGATGTTTAATGAAAAATAAATGCCAGAACCGTGTTCCTGGTCATCCAATCTATAAAGTCGGGCACAATTTAACTGGTTTTAACAACATTTTAGAAGGTGGGATAGTCCCTTTAAAATCGGGTATCAAACTCTGCGACTCGTAACGGCGCACACGCTGTTTTTTTTTTTCGCGACACGTAGCTCCACCAGGGGCGAAACGGCGAGGGGGGTTGTCGCACCCGCCCCCCCCCCCCTCGGCCGCAAGTTAAGTTTCGCGATTCACTCAACCAGGGGCGGATCCAGGAAAACTCCAAGGGGAGGGTCATGAATCGAAGTGGTGCCCCTACCTATACCCAAAATTAAAAACTCAACGGATTTCGTCCACTTCATTTTGGTGGGGCCCCCATTTTCAGTTTTTTTCATTTTATTTTTTATTTTCAGTCAGTATCTTAACTCTTAGCCACAACCACATTTACCAATTGTAAGCAAGTATATATGAATGTGCTATGTGTATATATGTTGTGGACGCTGAGTAGTGAGTACTTACCAGGAACGTTATCAGGTAAGCAAATCGTTGTCAGTCCGACGAACTTGACCCTGGCGTATAAAGGGTCTGTCCTTGACACTTCAGGCTTGTCAGGGGCACCAAAGTCCTTCCAGGGACACCACAAACCTGTCACGGGCAACTACGGCCTTGTAGGGGCGCCACAGACCCGCCAGGGGCACCACAGGCCTGCCAGGAAGCAGGGGCACCACAGGTCTAGCAAGTATACACGACAGGCCTGTCAGGGGCACAACGGGCCTGTTGGGCCCATGAGCACCCCTAGGGGCAGGGGCACCACAGTCCTTCCAGGGGCACCGCAGGCCTGTGAGGGGCACCAGCGGCCTAGCAGGGGCACCAGTCAACACAGGCCTGCCAGGGGCACCACAGACCTGCCAGGGGCACCAGAGGCCTGCCAGGAGCACCACTGATCTCGCAGGGGTAACTTGGGCCTGTCAGGGCCCAGGGGCACCACGGGCCTGTCGAGAGGCACTTCAGGCTTTTCAGGGGCACCATAGTCCTTTCCGGGCGCAGGGGTAGCAGGGGCACCAGAGGCCTGGCAGGGGCACTACAGGCCTAGCAAGGGCACCACTGGTCTATCAGGGGCACCACGAGCCTGTCATAGCCAGGGATCTCAGGCTTGTCAAGGCCCAGGGGCACCACAGGTCTGTGAGGGGCACCAGCGACCTAGCAGGGGCACCAGTCAACACAGGTCTGCCAGGGGCGCCACAGACCTGCCAGGGGCACCACAGACCTGCCAGGGGCACCAGAGGTCTGCCAGGGGCACCACCGGCCTCGCAGGGGCACCTTGGGCCTGTCAGGGGCACCACGGGCCTGCCGAGGGGCACTTCAGACTTTTCAGGGGCACCAGTCCTCTCCGGGCGCAGGGGTACCAGCGGCCTAGCAAGAGCACCAGAGGCCTGCCAGGGGCACCAGCGGCCTAGCAAGGGCACCAGAGGCCTGCCAGGGGCACCACAGGCCTAACAAGGGCACCACGGGCCTGTCAGGGGCACCTAAGGCTTGTCAGGGCCCAGGGACACCACAGTCCTTCCAAGGGCACCGCAAGCCTGTCAGGGGCACCAGAGGCCTGCCAGGGGCACCACAGGCCGAGCAAGGGCACCACTGGCCTGTCAGGGGCACCTCAGGCTTGTCAGGGCCCAGGGGCACCACAGTCCTTCCAGGGGCATTACAAGCCTGTCAGGGGCACCAGAGGCCTAGCAAGGGCACCACAGGCCTGCCATGGACACCACAGGCCTGCCAGGGGCACCACCGGCCTGTCAGGGGCACCACGTGCCTGCCGGGGACACTTCAGGCTTGTCAGGGGCGTTACAGTCCTGTCAGGGCCCAGGGGCACCAGGCCCGTGGTGTCCCTGCTAGGCCTGTGATGCCCCTGGCGGTCCTGTGGTGCCCCTGTCAGGACTGTGATACCCCTGATAGGCCGGTGGTGCCCCTGGCAGGTCTTTGGGCCCCCGGGCCTCAAGGGGGGGCCATGACCCATGTGACCCCCCCCCTTGGATCCGCCCCTGCACTCAACTTTAAGTTTTGTATGAGTTGGGCCCTTGCATTAGCTATGTTTTAAACCTAAAAGCATATGCATTCGTTTTCTTCATTTTATGTTCTCGCCTAACAAAATAAACAAATCTCCAATCGGAAACAACTGTGCTCACGTGTTACCTTCCTATTATGAACCTAGGTATACTTGTCTCGATCTTGTTGCGAAATACAAGAATTTTGTGTAAGCAGTTTTTCTCCTGCCTCCTGGAACACCAGCCAAAGAAGCGCCGTTGTTCGGCTTTGGGGGCGACTGCGCCCATCGAGGACGAAAACGGCAGCAGCTCCGGTGACTCCGGTAACTGGACCAGTGTTTGCGACTAATAGGCACTGAAAAAATGGTGTTTTTTTTTTACTGATACACGAATATTTCGGAGGAAATCTGGTTGATAGGATGAAACCCAGGTGCACGACACAGGGCCCAGGCCGTCTTCGGGGAGTTTCGGGGTGGTCCCATGTGGGCTTATTGGGAGGGGACACGGTGGGCCCCATATGAGTCCCATTTGGAACCCACATGGAATTTTGTGGAACCCATGTGGAATTTTTTGCTTATACCCATATGGGTCCCGGCTGGGAAAAACCGGAAAACCCATGTGGGACCCATATCCCGCGCCCCACTGGGGTCTGCGTATAACACGCCCTACTGGGGGGGGGGGGGGGGGGCTATTCATAGCCCCCCCTCCTAACTCCGAAACTACTGGGCCGATCGTCAAAATTCAAACGGCGTCTGATAGCCCCGGAAAAACTGTCGAGCGAAACCTAATTTCATTGACCTCGAGGTCACCGATGACGTCACAGGTCAGGTCAAAGTAAAAATTATTAGCATTTTGGCTTGTTCACGTTTTGGGCTCTGGCCGCCGTCTTACAAGTCAGATCAGGCTCATTTTTGGATCACACACTCGGGAACAGATGATCTAGTTACCCTGAGGGTACCAAACTTGTACTTTGATTTTCAGGTCAAGGTCAGGTCATCACAGGTCACGAAAATATTATATCATGCGTCGGTCACGTGACACATGTTTTATGGTCCATTTAGGTCAGAGATTTCGAATGTGATGTCGTCTGTGTCATTCGAGGTCATTTTGAGTCGAATTTAGCTTATGTTAGGTCACTTTCAGGTCAAAAAAGGTCAAATTTTGAAGTTACAATTTTTCAACAAAAAAGGTGTCTATTGGATGCAGTTTGAGCTCAGGAACACGATGGTGCTATTTATATTGGCGTACGATGTCAAATACATGCTGAAAAATTGATTTGAAAAATTAATTATTGTGAATTTTTTGCAATAATGCGTAAAACTTGGCCATTTTTGTAGATATTTAGCTAAAACTTGCTAGCGTTAGTCATAATCATGCATTCTATCACATATATTCCGGTTTTTTCGAAAAGTCAAAAACTTTTTGACAAAAACGTAAAAATATAAATTTTAGATATTATTATATTAAATTTTCAAAATTTTCAAAATTTCGAAAATCCGAGATAGCAGTTTGATAGCGCAGTCTATTTTAAGTCCTCTCATGCAAAGAAATTGGATCTAGCTTCAAAACTGAGCTCTTGGGAGCGATTGCCGTGGTTCAATGTTTTGCGTCGAAATCGGCCGAACATGACGTCACTCTGACGTCATTTACGGCCGACCTATAGTAGGTACGAAGTTCAAATTTGGACACAAGGTGTCAAATTGATGCAGCCTAAGGTACTGAAAGTTTAGCGTCGATACGTCAAGCGGTTTGGAAGTTATTGCAGAAAAACGGGAGGGGGGGCTATAAATAGCCCCCCCCAGTGGGGCGCGGGATATGTGCCCCGGCTGGGCCCTATATGGGCCCCATCTGGGCTGCCCAAATGGGACCCAGCTGGACGCCCATGACAAACCCATCTGGGTTGGGTCCATGGTGGATAGCCCACATGGGCCCGAGTTTGCTGCCCACTTGGGACCCATATGGACCCCATTTGGGAAGGCTGGCTGGGAATATATTGCTAATCCATGAGAGATTTTGCTACAAGATGAGAACGACGCGACGGTTAGGTCTTGGGTTAGCTAGGTATTAGGTATCTTCTCGTTTTTGAAGAAATATTGTTATTTACGTGCCTAGAGCTGGCTGAAGGTTCGCCCAAATGGAATAAACTTGTATTTCATGTCCCTTTTAGCTCGTCGTATCGCTCAAATTATTAAATTATTAATGGCCTCGAACATAGGCGTCGCCAGAGATTTTCGGTTGGGGGGGCAAAATCAACTTTTGTGTTAAATCTTGCCTTTCCCCAGTCGTTACTCACTCGTTTTACATATCGTTCGACGCGCAATGGTGCGAAGAATTCGATGGTGACAAAGTTTTCCTTCTAGCTATGACATGCAACTTTTTTACAGAGAAATTCGAAAGTTTCAAATTTCTGGACAAAAACGACCGGTAGAATTACAGTGGCTGCGTTGCCGACGCACTGCAGAGGGCCCTTGTGCAGACTCTCGTCGCTCATGATCATTACCCAGAAAAAGGTGACAAACGCTCCATTTAATCCGATCACCCTGCTAAAACCTCCATTCACGCATGCATGCAGAGGTTTTACGTGAAATGCATAGGGCTTATCCCAGCCGCCGATTGTAGCGAAGTTGGGCATTCGCCGGAGACTGAGAGTGAATCTCGGAAGTGTGAATCGGAAATAATTCATCTTTGCTCCAGTGAGAGGAAGTGTTTTGTTCACTCGAGTGTGAACAAAACGTTTCTCGCTTTTCGTGTGAAGGGAAGCGCTGCAAACGTGAACAAAAAATGTTTAACGGAACCAAACGTTACGCACGGCATAGCGGCAAGGGATCCCTTAGAGATAGGCTTGGGACTTCCTGGCCACTCATGATCAGTGTGGACTCTCAGAAGCCTGCTTAGGACACCTGAGATCGGCGTGGGTCATCCCAAATATTTACGTGTATGTGGTGCTTTGGGGCTTTCCGAGCCCAAGGTGGGACCCACAGAAGCCAGTGTAGTCGGCGGGCGCTAAGAGACTGGGCCCAGGGTAAGCCTGGAGCCCTCGGATAACAGTGTGAACCGTCGGGGTCTGTGTCGAATCCCTTAAAGGAAATAGTTCACTTTCACGAAATTATTTTTTTTTGCAATGGATTTATGATTTTTTATGTTCAAAATGATCAGCAAAGAAAATAAAACCTATTTATAACAAAATATTATTTTCTATATTTTGATATAGGAAGAACTTTTCAGTTTCTGTAAGGCACACGCGATCCAGTATGAAAAGAGCATGGGTCCCGAAAATTCTTCAGAAACTAGAGAAATTATCGCGGCCACCGGCATTTGGGCGATCTGCTGCTGCTGAATGTCCTTATTGATCAGTACGAGAATTTCTCTAGAGTTCTCGTAGATAATTTCTCTAGTTTCTGAAGAATTTTCGGTACCCATGCTCTTTTCATACTGGAATGCAATATATGCAAGGCACACATCCTCAACGCAAGACACCTTTTTCGGGACGAGAAATAGAATATCTTTGCCTAGGGTGATCGTTGGGCTGTAAAAGCTCCTGATTCACTGGCGGTCCCAGGGGGGGGGGGGGGGCCACGGGGGCCATGGCCCCCCTTTGGTGCTGAAAGGTGGGGCCATACTATCTTTTGGCCCCACCTTTCAGATCGAACAAAAGTCCTAGAAAAGCTTTTCGTATGTTTCATTTTCTTTCTTGCGCCATCAAAGGACGTAAATTTCACTCATGAGTGGGCTCAGTTTCGCATTCTGTCAATTTGGCGGTCAGCGTCTCTGGCACCGGTTCACGAGTATGGCCGGATCTTATATGAAATATCAGCGTGGGTTTACTTGAGGCTCTCGTAGGCCCAGCAATGGCTGGCATGAGACCCTCTTCGGCAGTGGTGGGTGGGCCCTGCTAAAGGAGATTGGCGTAAGACCTCATGGGTTGGTGCTGTGTACCTCAGAAGCCCGGTGGTGACGCCGCATGCCGGCTTGGTTTCTTAAGGATTAGCGTGGGAACTCCGGGGCCTGCATAGAGTTTGCATGAGCTAGTATGTAATCTCAGAGGCATATGTGTGTCATGTGTACACAGTGGCGGTCGCGGGGGGGGGGCATCAGGGCCATGCCCCCCCCCCAAAGGTCAATAAAGGGGGCCATCATATCATTTGCCCCCCCCCCCCTCAAACAACCAATGGGCCCCCATATATGTAGGTGTATGGGGCCCTGGCAATTATTCGATCGTCACGAGGCTAAAAAAAAAACCACGGCCCAGCTATTAATATAGCTCCCACACCGGTCTTTGAGCGTCCTACACTGACCTCTGAGGGAACTTCAGTGGCGGTCAAGCGCCCACGTTGGCCGCTAAGAGCCTACATCAACCTCTGAGACCCCACATCTGGCCTATGAGGGCCCCTAACCGGCCTCAGGGGTCCCAACCGGCGTCTGAGGGTCTCACACCGGTCTCTGGTGGCCTTATTTCTGTCTGTGGTGTCCCAAGACGAACCTTTAGGTGCCAATGAGGGCCCCGCACTGGCTGCTGAAGACCCGACGCCGGCCTCTAAGGGCCTGCATTGGCCTCTGAGGAGGGCCCATCTTGGCCTTTGAGGGCCCTCTGCTGGCCTCTGGGGTCCAACGACGGCTCATGCCGGTCTTTTAGGGCCCCACGCTGACCTCTGAGGGCCCATGTTGGCCTGTAATGACTCACATTAGCCTCTGAGAGCCCAACTCGGTCACTGATTGTCTCAAACTACTGGCCTTTGTAGTTTGCAGGCCCTGTACTGGTCTCTGAGGGCCCTAAACTGGCCTCTACGTGAAAAGATACATGGGTGGGTTTCTGAAGATCAGAGGGCTCACGCAGTCTCCGGCACAGCCTTACGTTGGTCCTGATCGAAATTACTTTACGTCCTGATGGTCCGGCTCAGATTCCCTCATATTTCGACGTCGGGACCCCATGAGCCGGTGTGGGTCCTGGGGCTGGCAGAGACTGATGAAGTCCTTAGGGCTCAGGGCCAGTCTTTTTAGCAGTAAGACTAGGCAGGTTGAGTGAGCCCCAATAGAGCCGTTGCGAAGCCCCGCAGGAGTCGCGCGCGGCCCTCAGATGCCAATTTTGAAAGCTCGGAACCTGTGGGGGGTCTCCAGAGGTCGGTGTACCTACTCTCTCCCGCCGCCACACAACTAGGTATGTTACCTATATGGGTAGGTAAATGTCATAGTCTGAAAATGCTCTCTGGGTTTCACATGTTTGTTCAAAGCAAGAGGTATCTGTACTTTTCCAAATTGTTTTATAGTGGTAAGGTCATGAATCCGCGTGCCTGACCTTCCAGTATACCTATGCTACACCGATCCGTCGTCATGGTGCAGTGGGCCGACCGGTGGAAACACCGTGGGACGGGCAATGGAACTGGTGATTTTGCCTTAAATTGAGCTTAAAGATTTCACGCAAGAATCAGATGGATGAAGCATAGGGGAGAGTGGTGCAGGAGGCCCCCCCCTTAAGCTCAGTTGCTATTTTTAGACAACTGATAATATTTAAGAGCTAACGTGTGCATGCGCTGTGAGCATGCATCATTTTCCCATACATATTTGCATTCAAAATGAATCTAGGGGGTACACAAACCGTAAACTTTAACATTTTGGAAAAAGTTGCAAAAGGGCCTCTTACACTATGGGTATGGTAAGACGCCCCCCCCCCCCCCCCCACCCTCGGGCGTTTAACAAGGCAAGTCGACTTGTAAAAGACGTTTTGCGAACATAGCTGCAAGGCCTTTTATTTCGAAAAGCTAAGCAAATACGGTGTTATCGAAACCAATAACACTTCCAAAGCGCTCGAACAATGCGAAAACTAGCACAACCAAACGCTGATGACCAACGAAAATTGTACCTATTACCTCTAGAAAAAGAAACAGAAAAAAAAAACAAAACAAAAACAAACTCCTTGAAAAAAGAATGCCACGTCTGCCGCAGGTGCAGGCGTTTTAGCATCGGGGGCGTTTTTATCGGGGGGGGGGGGGGGCGTTTTATAATCCTCGAAGGGAGGGCCTCTTAAAAAAATGCAGTGTTTTAACGTCACAATATTTATGGTTTATGAGACATTTGCAGCGCACCAGAACATGGTCTATTCTGAAGCTAAAATGTTACAATTTCGATGAGATAAGATTGCATTTGATAGTCATTGTTTTTTCAGATATATAAGGGTGATAAAGATGCATATATCTAGCAAGTAAAGGGGCAAAAACAGAAACAGGCTTACCAAAAGTCGCTGCGACGCACCTGATACCTCAGGTTTCGTGAGTTGTTGTTTCAAGAGGGCTTCTGCTTTACAAGAACATTAAAAAATAAATAACATTATTGGTTTGGTAAAAAAAGCGATGGGGCCTCTTACCGACCCTGGGCGTCTTACAAGGATCTCCCCTAAGTAATGCCAACTGCGCGGCACCTCGTGGACGTAAAAAATTAGCCGATCACCCCCCCCCCATCCCGGTGACGGATAAATGTTATGTCACGCGAGTGTGACTTTGGCCCCCCCTTTTGCTAGCGGCTGCGACCGCCAGTGTCCTGATTTATGCTCGTCTCAGCCCAGGCTACGGAACTGCTATTCCAATTCAAAACCCATGTTAAAAAGTGAACTATTTCCTTTAAGACCCTACGTAGGGACATAAGAAACATGTGTTGCGGCCCTCAGAGGTGCACGTTAGTTGTGATCCCTCAGATGCCGGCTTGGGGTTACCAAAGTCTGTCGCTGAAAAGTTCGACTGAACTATCCGAGGCCAATTAAGGTTCTCAGAAATTTTCGAAGGCATCCTCAAAGATTCGTGTGTCCCTTCAGAGGTCTACATAATGTATAAGGTCCTCAAAGATCCCTGTAACGATCCCTCAAAGATCCCTGTTATGGGCCCTCAGAGAGCATGGACACCAGTGGGACTTTCAGAGGCCGGTTTGGGCCCTCTGAAAGCTTCTTCAGGGCTCAGTGGAGCTCCTTAGGAGCCTGTGTGAAAAGCAAGCTCATGAGCCCTGCGGCACTTTAGAGTTGAGAAAGACCGCGAAGATTTCGTGTCACGCTTTGAACGAAAATTATGTGTCAGTAGGCTCCAAAACTTATGAAAACCAGCTATAAAATGTAATAAAGAACCAACTAGGAACATGAAATGAATCACAGCATTGGCATTTCTGAGTGTGGAGTCGGAGTCTTGAAGATTTTTGGCGACTGCGACTCTGACTCTTGTTTGAACTGCATGCTCCAACCGAGTCTGACCTCACAGACATTCTCCGAAAGGTACCCCCATTTTTTCCCGACCCGAAAATCTCATCGGATCTGCATCGATCTCAGGGGGTGCCCGGTCCGAGGTTGGGGGGGCAAGCTGCCCCGCTTGCCCCCCCGTGGCGACGCTAATGGCCTCGAATCTCGATTATTCTAAAGTTTTCACTGAGGCAAGTGAAATTTTGGGGTTAAATATAGCTGCGTTTTAGTGAACGAGCCACAATCATGAAATTACGCATACCTTGAATGCAACGTAACTGTAAACACTCTAAACACGACACAGATAAGCGCTCTTCTCCGTGTTGTTTTCGTTTGATGCCTCTTTGAAGTGTGTGTTTTTTTTTACAAAACAAAACTTGCTCCTTTGCTGTTATATAAATAATTGCCCTTTGCTGTCAATTTCTGTGCCACACTGGTAGATTATTTGGAAACTCATTTTAAAGTTGTTAAGTTTTGAGGAAGGTGAGTGAAATTCCAACTTTACTCAACCTTGACCTGGCAGCTCAAACTAAAACATGAATTCTCAAAATCAAAATTGAAATTGGTGTTTTCACTATAGTCTGTTCCATATCAAGTTTGCAGTCAGAGTTTCTTCGGCAGATCGCTCCTCCACTCAAGAATTTGCGTCTTAAAATGTAAGAGCTATATTGATATATACAGAAATCATGCACTGCTTTCAACAGGGCACTTCAGCTGCAAGCTTGAAAAGGAGCAGAGTATAGTGCTTGTAACAACTTACTTTATCATACTCAACCTTATGGTAACAGCCAACAGGATTTTTTCTTTTGTCTGTAAGGCCTGTGGCCATGGGATGTACCCAATATATCTGGGCAATTTCCTGAATCCTGATACTAACTGCATTGCTCAGTCTGTGTCATGTCAATATATCGTATCATTATGGTAAACATGATTGACGACCAGTGTGCATCAAATCGCCATGAAGACATTCAGGGACAGTAAACAAGCAACCCAGACTGCAAAGCGTGGCATGTGCGTTGTGCATGTTCGAGGTGCGCCCAGTTTGATGGGAATGCATGCCTGGCGAGTAGAAATGCATGCCTGTGTCTCATGTCTGTGATTTGTACGCCTGGCACACAACATTTAAAGCTCAAGCTTACATGCTCCGCACAAGCGCAATGAAACCACTATTGAGTATTGAGCATCTTAGCTAGGCTTAGGCTTAGCACACTGCATTGAAAGTGTCTCAGAGAGCGACACCATTTGGGGAAACTGTGGTCAAATCTTCCATTTTTAGAAGTCTTTCACTTTTGGAAGATTCTTCCATAAATGGGTATGCATTTTTCAAACATGGAAGGCTTCTAAAATTTGAAGACCCAACCTCAGTTTCCCCAGCTGTGAATTTCATGTTTTGATGCAAGTTAAGGCCTTTCTAAATGTGTACCATTCATAATTTATTTTGCCCATTATAATCATTGATGTAAGGAAAAGTAGCAGTGCAGGTGTTGGTATTACATTATTTACAGGCATGCTATAACATTGTAAATAGTGATAAAATGGAGTGGTGTCCGTCAGGTCAGTGGTTATTTACTGCTCCTGCCTGCTGAGTGCTGCTTGGCTTCTTGCAGCTTTTGGAAATCAAGCTATTAGCTAGGTCAAATTCCTGTCACTGTGACATCAGCACCCTAAAGGCTGCCCTGAAGGCTGAAAGAGACTTTTGAAAGTCACGAAATTGAATCCAAGAGCCTGTTCATGAGAATGAGAATTTGCATCCCCATTCCTGTCACCCCCTCTCTTTCCTTCCATCCACATTCCTGCCATATGATCATTTCATAAATGTTTCTCTGCACAATATAAAAATATTCAAATATGACTGAGAATGACAATTGACAAGTGAAACCTTTATCTTAACCTTCTCCCCAGTTGGGGCGGGAGGGTAGGGAGGGGGCATATGTTACCACCCTGTCACGTTTTTTTTTGCGTGTCAATAAAAAAGCGCGGCGCGTAGCGTCGCGCCGCTTGAAGTAGCTTGCTGTACATCAATTTTTGACAATGTGTGATTTTGTTTTACCCCAGGTCATGTCAGGTCAGGTCACCAGGTCAAGTTAACTGACTAAGCCTAAAAATGGCTTTAATCCTACATTTTACCACACTTTTTATAGATTTATGTCATTGATACACTTTCCACTCTTTTAAGGCCTTATTTGACTGGCAATTTTCAACTTCTATCCCCATTTTCGGATAGGGATTTCCCCTCTTAAACCATAGCCAAAATACAATTTTGGGACACTGCCTTTGAGTCCTTGTCCACAGGAATTGTCGCCCGACGGCCGACACCCTGTCCGGCATTTTTGCCGTGGGAATTTCGTCCCAGTCCCGTCTGAAAACCGCATAGGACGGATTTTCGCATCGTATCGGTAGCTGTCGATTATGTCCCATTTTTAATATCGGATGAAAATATGTGTACTAAGTCAGCCTGAGCTACCTACATTGGAAATGCCTCGTCACATCGATTTCAAGAAGAGCATCTCTCGGCTGGTTTTCCAGAATTTCACTCGCTTTTCTAATCTATAAATACCCAGGTGATATGATGCTTTACCTTGAGAAAGTTACCTCATGGCTCCCAGCCCCCGTTCACGAGCTCCAGAATCCCTTTACCGTGACGTCACCACGGCGGCAGAATCTCCCTTCACCCATAGGCATGCATGCAAATTTCATCATCTTTCGGGCGAGCTGGAGAAAAAATCAAGGCTTATATGTCATCAAAAGATGTACCAATGTAACAATGAATTGGCCTCATTACGATAAATGGGACTGAAACTAAAAAAGTAGGCCTATATCGAGCAAAAATCAGCAATTCAAATCACCCCTTCATTTGAATGTGAAGGATTTCCTCTGATGACGTCACCACGGCGCCTTTATTTCCCTAGTGAACCAACCTGAGTAGTAAAGGAATCTTGATGGCTCCGGTCTGCCGAGATGACGATACTAAACATTTTTTTTTCTTCAGTTTGGATATAACTGCTGATACTTTTTTTTAGAAAGGGTTAGGCAACAGAGTCCGTCTTTAGCTGTCAGCTATAAAGCCTGCATAGGTACCAAGATGTGAAACATGTAGTTCGAAAGGTTTCTTGGTATCATATTGATTATTCATTTGTTGCCTGGTGACCCTGCATTAGATATTTAAACTTTTAAAATTTCAAACTTTACTTGCATATCCTCGCATGTTTTTATAGCAATTTCTCAGTCTACAAAACATGCCTCTTGGATATAACCCACCATGACCCACCTCACCGTCGTGCCAAAGCATGTTGTGGCGCTGTTTTGCGTTGTCACGCGTTTGCTAATTTGGCTTTCGGCTCGGCTTCTAAATTCGGCTTGTTCTTTTCTCTGTGATTTTCTGGCTCCGTTTGATCTGTGATTTGTTTGTTTTCAGAGGTGATGTTCTGAGCTGCGTCCGTGCGAATCGGAGCTGCCACCATGTGGATGCCAACGCACGTCCAGCTGACCGTGCAGCGCGCCAGGGGACTGCTGGTCAAAGGGAAAAACGGTGAGAAATGCGCCCTCCTTTCTCTTTCCCTTTCTCTCTTCTTTTTCCCTTGGTCTCCCTTTCGACCGTGAGTCTCGCACGTAGTGATGTGGCTTAATATCGTCAACGCTCTCGGTATCACCGTCCCGAACGGCGGCCGCTGCTGATCTGCCCCTTGCTGGGTTGAAGTGCTGCTGCTTTTCTGTGACCTCTGATATTGCGACTGATGTATCACTTTTATGTGAAGGGTGATCTATCCAGTGACTCTGTAACCGCCACAGAAAGCCGAGGCCGGTAGGGCTATCCGAATCTGCAGGTCTGGGGTTAAACGCAGGATGGCGTCCTTTTATCCGTGTTACTGGGATTTACTTTTAAAGGGACCCTCCCACCTTAACATTAGATTTGAGTTGAGATAGCCAAAATGGGGTCCCTGGCTCACAATTACCGGTTTCGGCACTCACAACATCGAGAAATGCCTTAAATCGGAAATATTGAATTGAAAAATGTGACGTCATCGCAGATATCTAACGATTTTTAAATGTTTGACTAAAACGTTTTGTAGCACGCAGTGGTATATGCTGCTTTGCGCGCAACAAATGCCGCACTTTCAAATAAAGTCCCTAGGAACAGCGGAGAGCCCAAAAAGTAAACAAAAGTAAAAGTCTAATATCTTGAAAACCGGTGAATATTTTTCGATGAAATTTGGTAGATATTCGTTTTTGCTCTTTCTAAACCGAGCGACATCACTTTCATGCCAATTCATTAACTTTTTTGAAGGTGGGAGGGTCCCTTTAATGAATGATGTCGTGGCAACATTCTCTGCATTCCTGATATATCTCCCTATGTTGGCGGCCGCTCCTGTCCTGCATGAAGTGAGACATCTATGGTAGGTATGTGCAAGAGCAGTTGGAGAGAATTAAGAGTTGCTACGTATGTGGCAGGTACTGACGCTTTGTTTCCGCTGAGACGTAACGTCCTACTGACAGTGGGAAAGCGTAACTTTGATACATTGGCACAGTTTGCACTGGCAAAGTGTAAACAACCGCAATCTCGACGTCTGTCGAGCAAAGTCGCCCTACGATTCCCCTTCCGTATACGTTTGTGATGGGTTTCCTCGTGGACCGTCACTGGTCCCTAATAGACAAGCGGTTAAGCTGATCGGTACGGTTGTTATTGAGCCGGCAATCCCCTCGGTAGGACGGTTATTGAGTCGGTAGTCCGCTCAGTAATGCTGTCACTTGCCACTGAGATCGTGGTCGCTCGGTGCGCTGGTTATTTAAACAGTGGTCCGCTCGGTACGCTGGTTATCACAGTGGTCCGCTCGGTACGGTGGCTATTTAAGCAGTGGTCCGCTCTGCACGCTGGATATTGAGACAGTGCAGTAGTCCGCTCGGTACGCTGGTTATTGAGACAGTACAATGATCCGCTCGGTACGGCGGCTCATATTGAGCTGGTGCCCCACTCAGTACAGCTGCCAGTGAGCCGATGGTCCTCTGCGTATGACAATCAGTGATCCGCCAGGCACGCTATATGCCTATTGTGCGTTCGATTTGTCGTTTCTTCCGCTGCGCTGGAAGCCACCCGCTTATCAGGCCAGGCGTGTTTCAGACCAGCGAGGATGGTGGTCCTGCCTCCGGCGTGGCTGATCTGAACGCCGCCAGCATCACTGGTCGGGATCTCACAGGTTATGCCCGGCTCTTGTAACCCCAAACTGAGCATGTTGCTGATAATGTGTGTAGACCCGCCGGAACATCCGATCACAATCTCATGACGTCATTTAGAGGTGGTTTTTGCAACGGTATTTCAGATTTTCTACGTCATTGCGCCCACAGGTGGCCAGCTGCAGATCCTTTCATTCTGGCGATCAAGGGAGACTCGTTTTTCTTACGCCTTAGATCAAGTGGTGATCAGCGGTTTGTTTTTCTGTGGCACACAGGTCGCTGATTTTTAGGATTGAAACGGGACACAATCGTTTTTTTTTCCGCAACCCAAGTGGGCCGTGGCTCGCCCGGTCTCTGTCGTCTTGGCATTGGTCCTAATGACTCCCCCGGTGTAGCGTAAAGGACAAATTACAGTGATTTGATTCTGAGATAGATGCGAAATTAAGCTAATTGTGAGATAGATGCGAAGCTAAGCTAAGTGTTGCTTTGAATTTTTGATATCGTCTTGGTCTTGTTCTATGTCCACAGTATTTATTTACGTCAGCAGACACTCCACAACACGGTGGCTATTACGTGTCAATTGTCAGTGAATAAAACGGTTGGGGAAGTCGAAAGGTACACGGCAAACAACAATCATCCGCCGAAACAGCACACACACGTACGCACGATCACTCCAAATAAAAGAAACGTTTCGCTGCCGGTTTAAAAGCCGCTGGCTCCGGGCTCGAGCCGTGTCACGTCACTGGGCATAGAGTTTAAAAGCGAGGCTGCTCGGTACGCAAACCCTCGCCGCCCGACCGCTGTTCTTGTAGCTGGCGGGCGCAAGTCACGGTCTTGTCTAGTGGGGCGGTTACACTGCCGTGCGTCGGCGAAAGTCACAAACAGTGAGGCGACCTCCTCGGGCTCGCCCAGGGCACGGATTCTATGCGCAATGACAGCGGTCTGCGCATCACACATCTGGCGCGGTGTGTGCAGGCCCAGGTCGCCCCGCGCGCGAGACACACGATCGTACAGCCCTCAGAGCAGAATGCGTGGTAGGTATTCTTTTTTGACAAAACCGATAATAACTAAAAGGCTGTGTTATTATTCGGTCGGAACTCACCGCAAATAGAAGCGCCATGCTCCACCCCTTCGATTGGGTCTATCACTAAACAAAGTAAACGCCTTGTGTGGCAAAAAAAGGCAAAAGTTTGTTTGGGGGCAAATATGAACTTTTGGGTTTCGCTGCCAAACTGGATGGAAAATGAATACGATGGTAATGCCAATCTAAGGTGCGGAGTCTCGCACGTCTTGCTCTTACGATTTACGAGTGACCGATTGCAAAGTATTCGCGCTATTCTCGGTTTTGTCGAAAAAAAGAATACCTACCACGAAGTTTGCAGAGGGCTGTACCTTTGGAGACCGGCTGCTACTCTGGTGGCAAAGTTCACAACTTTCAGTAGCTGTTCGTTGTTAGCCGCGGAGCCGTTCCCGTACACAGATAGACAATATCTCACGCGCGAGACGACCAGGCCCTGCACGACTGCAAGGAGCGTCCGCCGCGGGAGGAGGCTCCTCAGGTGGCGGAGACCGATCAGGAGGCCGACACACTTACGAACCACGTCACTGACATGAGCATCTCACGTAAGGTGGCGGTCGAAAATGACGCCTAGGTTTTTAACGCATGGGCTCTCCTGAACGGTCCCGCCACCGACCCGCACGCTGACAGGGGGGAGATCTCAGGTATTCTGTCGGGTGCCAAGGAGGAGGATTTCCGTTTTGGACGTGTTGAGTTTAAGTCCGTGGGCATGGAACCACGATGCCAAGGAGGTGAGGGTAGACTCTATGCGTTGGATGAGGTAAGGAAGATTGCGCTTGGTATTGGAAATAAGGATTTGGGTATCGTCAGCGTACTGGGTTACATGAGCGTCCGGCGCGTGCAGACTGAGGTCGTTGGCAAAAATGGTGAATAACAGAGGACCGAGGGCTGATCCTTGGAAGACTCGCATGTCTCTCAGTCCCAGACTCCCAGTCCTTTGGTGTTGATGTAGAATTGAGAAAAATGTTAATTATTTGTGCCAAATCCTCGCATTCGCCTATGCTTAGCCCGCCCAAGTAGTATGGCATAGGTAGTCCAAGTAGCAGTCGAGTGACGGTCCTTTTAAGTCTTTTTTTCAACTGAGCTTCGACTTGTGCTCAGGATTTCCTAAATGAGAAAATAAAGGTAGCTATAATGTATATAGGTACATTAGCTTACACATGCGCAACTTCGAAGGGCGTTTTTCGAAGGGCGAAGGGCGTTTTTTATGACTTGAGGTGTCCGACCTTTCGAAACACCGAGAAAATGGCGTAAGATTTTTCTCAGAATGACTCGAAATAATATAAGCATTCTAGTTATTTGCAATGCTTCCACTAGCCCCACTAGCCTAAGTTGTATTTGTACGATAATCGTAGAAAATTTGCCATTTTTTTTAGTTTCGGCCACGTTCGGATGTTTGCAAATTACAGCTGACCCTTCCCTTTGGTCTGCCGCCAGTTGGTCATAAAAACGGAACAATTCACTTATCATTCAAACATTTTTTAAAGTTCTCAACTCTAGCAAGTCATAGTTAATGTGCATTACTCGATCGCATTAGGCTAGCCTTACAACTGTTCGCTGTACCGTGAATAATACCAGGTTGGCGAATTAGAGTCAAGTTGCGCCGTGGCATTTCAGGATTTGTTTTATCGAAACTGCTGATCTTTTTCTTACTTAACTGGTAGTTTTCCCTCTTTTTAGCGATGTTTATCCCATAAGTGGCATGTTTTTGGTTCTTACTAAACTTTTTACTTTCTTGAGCTAGAAAGATAATTATGTATTTGCTGTCGGAATTTCAGGTATGCACCATCCGGTTATTGGCGCAGCTGGTGGTGTCTGTTGTGGGGCTACTCAGTACAGATGCCAGCTGGACGATACCGGCGTGCCTTTCTCGTGAACTAATCCAAGTTTTTGCTATTTCGCCTTCATTTCTGTGTAAAAGCTGTCTGCAACAAATTTAATGCTCGTCTCTATTCAATCAAGTTTGTTATAAGAAATATGTGGGTGGCCATGTTCAAATGCACACATGAAATCCGAAAAGGTTGAATTTCCGTCGCAAACCTGGACATGAATGACAGGATCAAGCATCATCAAAGAACTTGCCTTCAACCTGCAATCACGAACATCCAGAGAACCAGTCGCGGCTTCGGTCTGAAGTTCCGCTTCTCTGCATTGATAATTTTAGCCGTTCTTCCCAAAAAATAAAAGTCGTCCATTTCTTCAGGAACGGCGTCGCTGTCTCCAAAGAAACATCACCTTACTTGTTGCGCAACGTCTCAGCGGTCGCTAATTCCCGGTCCCATGGGCTTTGTCACTGCGGCGGTTCTCGGATGCTAGCTTACACGATAACGAATCAGCGCAATGAATGAAATTGCGGTGCCTGGGTGGTCTGCTTTGTCCGACTTGCCGCGGCCAGGGGGGGGGGGGGGGGGGCATTCCTCTGCCTTCAGGAGTATTAGGGGGACACGTTACCACGCCTGTTGCTCCGAGAGGGAGACAGGTAATCCTGCTACTGTCAGAAGGGGTACGTTGCCCCACTTGCCGCAGTAACAGGGGAAGATGTCGTCTCCCCGCCGCAGTCAGAAGGGCAACACGTTACCCTTTCTTCCGCAGTAGAGGGGTACACGCTACTCCCTCACCACCGTGCCGCGGTTAGAGGGGTTCACGTTATCCCCCCCCCCTCCCCTGTCGCAGTTGTGTGTCCGGCCGGGACCCGGGGATGATCCCCGATAGTGGAGTGAGATGCCGCGCCGCGCGCGCCCGGCACAGGGCTCAGCCGGATCGCGCCGCCGCCTCTCGATGCTATCTTCCGCCACCTGCGAATCCTGTCCCTGGGCGTCTGGTTGCCAGGGCTCGCGCGCAGCGCGGCCCAACGCAATGACCTTTTCCACCGGGACGGACTCCCCAGAAGCGGCGGTGATATCATGTCTTCTCGTCCGCCCGCGCATGCTGTTTGGCTGCACCGAGGCGGTCTGGTGGCCCCCTGAGTGTGTGTCCGCGTGGTGCAGTCATCGCCTCGCCTTGATGCGAGCTCGGGAGCTGACGTAGTTAACCATCGGAGCGGCGTGCTGTCAGCGAGGCCAGTGTCTGTCGCATGGTGGTCCGAGCCGGAGCTGGCCGTGCGCCGATCACGACACCCATCTGCCGCCGGGATCTGGCGCCGTAGCGTTTCCGGACGCGGTCACGGCCGCCCGGCGCCCATATCGCCGCTGAGCGTGACGGTAGCCGTGTCCAGGCGCGCTCATTACACGTCAATGACATCAGACCGGCTGGGACTCAGTGCCGCCTCCATCAGACGGGCGGCTGGCGCTACCTCCATCAGACGGCCTGGCGCTCGGCACTGCCTTCGGCCGGCGCCTCCTGACCTGCGCTCCAACTTTCCCAGCCGCTGAGACGAATGACGGGGTCCCGGGTCATGTTA
The DNA here is from genome assembly GCF_019059575.1 of Amphibalanus amphitrite. NCBI lineage: Eukaryota > Metazoa > Arthropoda > Thecostraca > Balanomorpha > Balanidae > Amphibalanus > Amphibalanus amphitrite. The sequence goes on from NW_024881748.1 coordinate 59,399, forward strand.
CGTGTAACATTTTCATCGATCTCCAGTACTGCTAATGGTTATAGTTTATTTGTTTAACTACTGTTTCTGGAAAACGTCTGACTTGGCGAAGCTACATCCTATTTTGTTTAGGCATCAGTAAGGTCTAATCGTTGTCTAGTGAGTAGAACGCACAGGCCTCATCAGCTGTCACTGTTATTGAGCGAGTGTAACGCGGTTGTAACTTTTATCCTGTGACAGTTGAATAGATACCACAAATGATCCGGTAGTCAACACGCCGGTAAACCCCAGTTACTCGATAACTAACCCCAAGCAGAGCCCTGTTCAGTGTGCGTTCTTTTCGCCGCGCCGGGGGCGGCTGTACCGTGATAGGACGCCGCTCAGGGCCGTGCGGCTGCCGGGGCAGCACGGCACTGGATCCCCGCGACCCGGCGGAATGTCTGCCACGCGCCACCCGAGCGGCGGGGTCGGGTGACGGCGGCGCGACCTATCGCACGCCGGTCGACGGCCCAGCCCGGTGTGAGGTCCCAGTGCGGCACTCTGGCACTGGTAGTGGACCGCCCCAATTCCCGTATACGTGAAGGGTGGCTGCCGCCTCCCATTACTTCTTAAGTTCTTATCGTGGGTAGAGGAACGGAGGTCAAATTTCACTTATGTTTATAATGCACTGTCAACATTCGACACTGAGAAAATAAATGTCATTGTCTTGTGTGGTTTAACTGGTCAACGGCCAAAATGGATTCATTATGCTAGTGTGTGTTTCTATGTACGGCTCGCGAGATTAAATGGTAGTTTTTGCACTTTTACATTTCCGGTTATATCTCAGAAACTAAACGATCTACGATAAAGCCATTTTACACGATCATGGCCGGCTTGTCTCCCAACAAGTCGATCGCACACACAGAAAAATATTAACACCGCTAGCGGTGTAATTGCACAGTACATATCTGAGCACTTGAGGAAAGTTAATTTAGTCCCTTCCCCGCTTAAATTACTCGCGCTTCTAAATGAACACCAGGAAGAAGGTAATAGAACACTGTTAGGAGGGTTGGGTGTTTTGCTACATGTAGTAAAACACCCAACCCTCCTAACAGTGTTCTATTACCTTCTTCCTGGTGTTCATTTAGAAGCGCGAGTAATTTAAGCGGGGAAGGGACTAAATTAACTTTCCTCAAGTGCTCAGATATGTACTGTGCAATTACACCGCTAACGGTGTCAATATTTTTCTGTGTGCATCTTCAACACTTACAAGCTTAAGACGACGAAGATATGGCCTGAAGTACACTAAATTTTCTAGGTGCAAACCCTACCGCTAAAACCGGGGAGACGTACCTACTTCGCTGCCGCTGATTCCAAACCTGGAATCAGTTTTTCACCACCGCCATCAGTTTTTTATTCAGGGCATTGCATTACTGTGCTTCCCCATGCATTGCTCTTACCTTATGTTACTGTTAACCTCGCACTGTGTGAAAGGCACACCGCAGATGCGTTTTTCCAGCTGCTTCCACACGGAAATATCACAGCGATACATGATATGATCGGTCTCTTGTGGCAGATTGCTGCCAAATAAATAGCATCAAATATGATATTACGGTAACATGTGATGCATCAAAGCTAGGTACGCAGGTTGTGCTTCGTATGGACATATATGACCAGTATAACGCCTTTTGGGGCGACTAACGGAGCGAGCGAGAGGGTGGGCCTTGCACGTGCGAAATTGCGAGGGGGTACCTCCAACTGACTTGTGCACGGCACCCTACTAACTGGTCTCTAGCGATGTGCCAAATTTGGGCACAATCGGCCCAGCCGTTCTCGAGATCTGGAAGTGGCACCCTGCACGTGCGCACGTGCAAAATGGGTCCCAACTGACTTGCGCACGGCGCCCTACTAACCGGTCCCTAACCGTGTACCAAATTTGAGCGCAATCGGTCCAGCCGTTCCCGAGATCTGGAAACGACCCCTGCACGTGCGCACGTGCAGCAGCACCCCAACCCTGGCACATGTATATGCAGTGCCTAGTGGGTGCCTACCTACATGCCAACTTTCAGCGCAATCGGCCAAGTAGTTACCGAGATATTGCAACAATTACAAAACTGACACCTCTTCGTTTTGCACGTGGCACGTGCATAAGGGGTCACCCACATGCATCGGGAATAGTCCAATACTTGGTAGAAGGAATGAAGCTACCCTACAAAAATTACCGCGTGTAAATCGGTCAAGTGGTTGCTGAGATATAAGCCTCGCAAAAGCGTGACCACGGCCGGCCGGCCGGCCGCTCATACTCAGAAATTTCCGTTAATCTAAGGAAAGACTACGCTCGCTTCGCTCGCTCCGTAATAATCTGTATGTGCTGCCTGGCGAAAATAACAGCTCAAATATCTGAATATAATAGCCTTAGGAAGCAATGAAAAGGATTAGCTGAATATGTATAAAATGGCGTCGTCACACAACCTATCTCAAATATCTAGTCCGATGCAACTTTTTGGTACGATATTCATGTTTAGCACCAACAATAAACAGCCCTTCATAGCTGGCGTCAGTTCCAATTTATGGTTTCCAATTATACTTCTCTTCACGGTCGTTCGAATGAGCCAGACCGGGGTTTCAGGCCCATCACCATTGTTCTGTGAAACACGGAAAAGCATTTCTTGCCAGGTTACTAACTATAAAAGTATGTATAAATAACCTTATGCTCATTCTTTGCACTTTTTTGTTGAAATTGAATAATTAAACAAAATCATTGATATATTTCGGCTTGCGCCATCTTCAGAATGTACAGAAACAATTGTCGACACAAACAAACAAAATTCGATTCCATCAATCAATAAATCGTGCAGCGCTTCAATCAGCTCCTTGATGAGAGAATAATTTCATATATACATGGCTCTCGAAATAACGATGCGCCGTCCATGATACCTACGATACATGTACAATATACAACACACAAGATCAATATACAATACAAAATAACAACATAGAATCTGCATGAATCATCACATTGTTTGGCGCAGCCTAAATCAACGGCACAATCAGACAGTAGTTGTCACAATCAATTTGTGGATATGTACAATATAGTTATGTGGGGGTGTACGATGGACGCTGCAGAAGTGGCCAGGATGAAGTTTGGGTGTTCAAACATGGTTTTTGGTTCCTTATTTCCACTGATTCGGATATTTTTAAATCAGCGACGTCTTTACACACTCTTTCAATGGAGATTTTGAATGACGATGATGTGATTGTACATGATGGGTGTCTTTGGGTAACGTGATCCCCAAGAGGGGTGTTTTTTGCCTTGTTTGTCATAGTTTTGCCTTGTTTGTCATAGTTTGGTTACTAACTATGTTTACAATTTTTAAATGTTATGTTATTCCATAACCGTTTGAAATTTTGATAAGCGTTTTTTATAAGCGTTTATCGTACATGTATTCTACCAATTTTAATGTTTTTTACCCCACTAATAGCTAAGCTGGAATATTTTTGTCTCGGACGGTATGCGCGGGGCAAAGTGGCCACCCCCAGTTGGCCATAAGTTGTTTCCATCTGGATAAAAAACATTATTTATATTCAAATGTGTCGTCATACATTCATCTTGGCCACTTTTCAGTTGCATGAGTTACCAAATAATGCAATTAATTTTTTTCATGAAAATCCTTTCTTTGTTTACCTACAGGTGGAAGATGATAAACCTCCATCCTCGCTTAACCTTGTCACCATCAAATACCCTAGTCGTATCAATACCCTCATCAAATACCCACCATCAAAAACGAGGCAACTATTTTGTTTCTCATCGGGACTTGAGAAGACGCCGGTGGCCGCTTTGCCCCAGGGTATGGGGCAAAGTGGCCAATATGCTTAGGTTTAAAGTTTTGTCAATATCTTCCATATGTGAACGCCTTTGGAAATAAAACGCAGTTGAAATAAAAGGCAACTTAATAGGGATCACATTGGTATAGAACTAGAATCTTTCCAAGTTTAAAAATCAAGCGTTGGCATCGTGAGAAGCGTTAGGGTGGCCGCTTTGCCCCACTCTCCCCTAGACTAATGGCTTAGCATAGAAGCGCAGCTTAGTTTTACGCTGTGATAACAGAGAGCTGCCGCCTCGCTGGTAAAAAGGCGCCCGGCGCCGGTTGCTCGGCAAGCTCGGCTGATTGCTGATTGCCTGTGGTGGTGGTGCGGCGGCGGCGGCGGCGGTGATGACTGACCTCTGCGCTCTGTTCCCAGGCACCAACGACTGCTTTGTGGTGATCAGCCTGGGCAAGGAGAAGTACCAGACGTCCGTCAAGGAGAAGTCGCCTCCCAACGTCGAGTGGTGCGAGGAATGCGAACTGTAAGTCGCCCGCCCTCTGGAGCGGTCTCGCCATGTAATCCAGCTGTGGGCTTAATGATCATGGCGGGGTGATTTTTCAAAACAGTTATCGAATACCGGCACGCATGCTTCTTTCTTTTAACCCGCGCCGGGCCGGTGCTCTGAGATTCCGCGCCGGGCCGGGGGGTGTCTGAACACCCCCCCCCCCCCTTCTAACTCGGCTCCTGGGCCACGTAGCGACACGCGGCAAGCGGTAGTCGAAAGAACGTCCAAAATAAGGACGAAAACACTATGGGTCATTTTTTGGGTCAGGTCAAAGGTCAGGTCACCAGAGGTCACCAAAGGTAAAATGTTGACTATTTCAACATTTTGGAAACTGCCAACGGCTATCTCGGGAACCGATAGAGCTACAACGCCGCAGAAAAGCGCATTCGATAGCCCTTTTACAGACCTTTCTGAGTAATGTTCTCAGATTTGACCTCAGGTCAACGGTTTAGCCTCCAGAGGGCAAAAACTCCAAAAATGGCCGTTTTTACGAAAAGCGTTTTTTTCGGCAATAACTTTTGACTCAAAAGAGCCATGACATTACTTTTGCCAGCATCGTGTTCCTGTCGTCGAGACGCGTCGAATGAACTATAATTTGACCTTGAAAGGTCAACTTTAAAATTTGACCTCAGGTCAAGGTCATGACCTGACCGGAAAAGGTCATGTTGCATATCAGTCGATCCGCAACGTTGAGTCGAACACATCTAAGGCGTTTTCAGCGCTCTAGCACGCCTCTATCAGAAGTTATTAGCGAAAAACTGTTAGATTCTGTTCGTGACCTGAGATGACCTCGGGGACATAACGAGGGGTCACAGTTGCCATTTTCCGGTTCAGTGTGTCAATTTTACCTACATCTCGATGTTTGAGAGTGTCTAGAATAGCGTTCGTGCAAAACAGACGCTTTTCAATTTTCTCCCATTGACTTATAATGGAGAGGCCGCAAAATTGACCTGACCTTAGGTCACCGATATCAAAATTCCGAGATAAACATTTTATAGATAATGTTGCTCTAATCAATCGCTGAAAGTTTCAAGGCAGTCGATCAATCGGTGTAGCTATGACTAGCATTCTTTTTTCTGAGGTGAGGTCACTTGGCGTGACCTGGGCCTCGTTTCATAAAACTCTGCCGTAACTTACACCTTTCCGTAATTCACACCCTTTCAGTCTACGGAGCGCAAATGAAACGGTTTCACAAAGCCACAACTGGAATTGTTTACACCTCCGTTACTAAGCACATTTGCGTGGTTGGCGTATTTTATCAAGCGTCCTACAAATTACAATTTCGTGTCAACACTTATTTTTCACGAGAAATTATAAAACAATTATGTTGAATTTTAATCTTAAAAACTATTTATGAAAAAAACAAAATTGATATTGATGACCATCCTTTATTAAATCAATATATTGAAAACAGCAGAAAGCCAGCTAAGCAGAAGTGCCTTACTACGAAAGTGGCGCGGCGCGGCGAATAAACAAAATTCCGATAGCTGCCACAAAAAGCGACTGGTACAGAAGATTTGCAGTTTCTTTTTCTCATTTTGGCTGTTCTTTCTTCCTCACCGGGCTCAACATTATAAAATATATTAAAAATTAGCTTCGAATCTTCACATTAATTTAAATTCACGCAACATTTTTGTGCGTAGTTTACACCACTGATATCAATAACTTGATAAAATATTTGTCGTTAATTACGTCGTTTTATGAAACCCAAATGGCATCAATTGGTCCGGATTCGAGCATTTGCCGTAAATGAAGCTCCGTAATTTCGATGGCGTGAATTACTCGGGTCTCCGGCTTTATGAAACCGAATTGGCATCAAATACGCCAAATCTGGCATAATTGACGGGACGCCATAAGTAATTCCTTTTATGAAACGAGGCCCTGGTGACCTGACCTAAGGCGACCTGGGTCTGAAATTTTCACAACATGTGCGGAAAAGATGCACGGGAGCGCCGCCGTTTTTGAGATATCTACGAAAAACCGCAGGGGGGGGGGGTGTTCAAACACCCCCCCCCCCGGCCCGGCGCGGGTTAACAGTGATATTCGAAATACCTAGGTACAATACCTAAATATCTGTACCTATACCTACTTGTCTTCGTTGTATTAGGCTTTTTCAGCTTTGTGACGGAACAGTAATCTAGAACGTTTGGACCTGGCAACGGCTTGCCTGCATTGAAATACGAAGCCTTTCACCAGCATAATGTCGCTAAGTGCTCTTGCTAGGAACTGTTATGCCTGTTGGCCGTGCTGTATGTTTTTACTTCGCGAAAGCGGTGAATGCCTTTGCACCAATACTTCAGAAGCCTTTTATGGGTAATCACATCGAGGAAAGTTGACTCTTGATGCAAGCAGAAGGTCGCTGCCTTCTCTCGTTTTTGTTCCGGCTCGTGTTCTGACTGAACTTTGAAAAGGTCGACCCTTGGTCAGCGACAAGGGGTACATCTAACGATGAGAACGGGGTAGTGATCAGCAGCCCGGTCGCGGCCGGCAGGTATAGGTGCAAAATAACCACTGCAGTCGGCGCGTCCTAAAGGCCCCATAAACAAACAAACAAACAACCAAGAGGTCAGCAGGTGCCTTTTGACCAGCGAACGAAGGGCGGTTGGCGCCTGACCATTGACAGAGGAGCCCTTTTCCCGTCGTCTCAGGCGGGGTGTCGGCTGGGGAGTCACTGTAGGCTCAGGCGGGTGTCGGCTGGGGAGTCATTGTAGGCTCAGGCGGGGTGTCGGCTGGGGAGTCATTGTAGGCTCAGGCGTGGTGTCGGCAGGGGAGTCATTGTAGGCTCAGGCGGGTTGTCGGCAGGGGAGTCATTGTAGGCTCAGGCGTGTTGTCGTCAGGGGAGCCGGGTGACCACCAGAGCGGCTGTCGGCGGGCGGCTTCTCTGCGGAGAGATTGGCCAGCTCTGGGAATTGGCGCGACATGGTGGTCCTGCTCCGACCCCGCTTACCAAATACCAGCACGAGTTAGTCCGAAGCAGTCAGTGCCATTATGTCAGCGGGCCGATTTGTGTCGGATTGCGGCTGGTTTTTGGCTCCCTGTGCGCTTGTTAGACTTAGCTTCCCTGCCAATCTGGGCTGTCATCTCGTTCACGAAAGTGAGTGAGGAAGTGCCACTTGTGTTGCATGTGGGCTGGGATGAACTGGCGTGTTGGCTGCGATGCTTCACATTTTACCGTTAGCGACCGAGTTCGTGTGGGCATAGCTTGGCTAGTATGGATTGTGGGTTCAACATGAATTAATGTCAGGTGGTTATTAAATGCGCCACGTTGGAACTCTTTTTTACGGAGCCGGCTCGTTTTATGTCGCCCCTCTAACGTTAGCACCCCTGAATTTCAAATTTTGCTGTCTGGTAGATATTTTTGTTTTGTATGGTTCAAGAGGCTTTCCTTATCATAAGATCGTGCCAAGACCTGCTTGGCATTCATTTTGAGGTGTAAGTAATTGTATTATTTTACTCAAGATGTAAGTAATTTGGGTGGTTTGACAAGAAAGCGGCAGTTTAGACACATATATTGATTATATAAATTATTTTACGAAAATGGCACATCAACACCACCTAAACAGCTGTTTTATTGAATGAATACAAGTCAAATATTTTTATTGTGCCGAACACCTCTTCTGTTGGACCGGTCCTCATTGAATCAAGTGAATCGCTTCCGCATATAAAGATCACCAATGTTTTGATGAAGTTTAGCTCATCTGGCGTTTGCCTGTCCACAACGTCTGTAAAGATTATTATTATTATTATTATTATATCGTTTATTCCACTAACCACGATCATCGGGTGGGCGTTACAGTGGAACATTGCCAATTCCAACACATCTGTTCATGCAGTAAACAATGATGGTTGGTACGTTTAACGGTACACTGCAGGGCATATGCGAGCACATCCGCACACATTGCCAATTCCAACACGTCTGTTCATGCGGTTAACAGTGATGGTTGGTACATATAACGGTACACTACAGGGTACATACAAGTACATTCGCACACATTGGGTGAAACGTGGTCATCAGTTGTCAGTGTTTGCTTTTGCTAGGAGGTACTTTTTCAGTTCAAATTTTGAGGCATTCCTCATTCTAGTGGGCAAACTATTCCACAATTTAGAGCCATGATATGACAGTGAATATTTCATAAAATCTGTTCGCGGAGCAACCAGATCTAGGTTCTCCGACTGTCTTGTCTCACGGTCAGATCTTCTAGTTATAAAGAGCGAGGATATCAAAGGTGTTGTAATCTCCGGAAAAAGCAGACACTGACGAATTATATTCAATGCAGCAATGTCATGTTCGAAGGCTAAGTCTCTTCGCCATGCCACATTCGCACTCTCACGACCCGTGATACGCCGAGCAAATTTTACAATTTTAGATATCCTTTTCCCCTGTGTCAAGCCACAATTCCCCCATATACAGAAACACAGAAACGGATATGTGGAAGAACTAACGAATTAACAAGCAGTGCAATAGTTTTCAAGGGCATAATGTGACGCAAGTGACTCAGGCGTATCAGCATGCCAATGCATTTGCCAACAACAGTGTCGATATGGATACTCCACGTAAGACAGCTGTCTAAAGTAACGCCCAAACTAATTAGAGACGGCTTAACTTGTACCACAGTATCAAATACATGTACACTCTTCAAATTAATCTTTTTCAAAACACATCTAGTGCCAAAAACAGTGACTTGTGATTTGGCAGCATTTACAGAAAGGCGGTTCCGGGAGAACCACACCCCAAGCCTTTGAAGAAGGGTCTGAAGGCGACCTATCACAGTATCTAGTTCGTTTGGTGGTCCCGAAACCATCACCTGAGTGTCATCGGCGTATTGAATTATTGATCCTGATTCAGACGCAACGGTGGGTAAATCATTCATGTACAAGTTAAACAACATCGGACCCAACACACTTCCCTGTGGAACACCTGACAGCACATCACCCTTCGCATCATTACAACCCCTCACATACTGGCGCCTACCAGAAAGATAGCTTTTGAACCATGGGTGTTCAATGCCATAGTGTGAGAGTTTCGCTAGCAATATACGATGATCTACACAATCAAACGCCTTGCTCAGATCTAGCGATACCAGAATGCAAATGTTTCCCTTATCAATAGAAGCCCTGATGGATTCCGTCAATGCAATCAGGGCATGTTCAACGGAATAGCGTGGTCGGAAACCAAACTGATTTTCTGACAACACATCGCAGTCATCTAGGTACGTACTTAGCTGAAGAGAGACAAGTCTCTCGAGAATTTTGGAAGCGACGCTTAAAAGGGATATAGGTCTAAAGCTAGACGCCTCCTTTGGGTCACCTTTTCCCTTGTAAATGGGAACTACTTCAGCTATTTTCCAACAGGATGGCAAAGTACCGCTGGTGATGGATGAGTTAAACACTCGTAGAAGCGATCCAAGAAGCCTGGAAGAGAAAGACTTGAATAAAAAAGCAGGGAGTCTATCTGGCCCACATGACGTGTGTGATTTTAAGGATCTAATAACTAAGCGTAATTCGTCCAATGTTGCTGGGCGAAGGTCGAATCTAGTTGATAATACTCTTGGGGGACCAAAAAACACCTCATCTGTACATGCACTGATATTTACTTTGCTAGCGAGGTTTCCACCTACTGAGCAGAAGAAATCATTGAATGAACGTGCCGTGCTTTCGTCCAATGACTGGGCGACTTTAGATTTGCCAAGCGTTGCATTTATTAAATTCCAGGTGTCTCTGCTGGACCTATGCGATCTGATACTAGACTCAAATTTTGCTCGTCGTTCAAAGCAAATTACTTTTTTAACCTGACGGCGCATATCCTTATAGAGGGTGATATCGGACTGAGCGTTGGTGCGTCTCGAAACACGTAACTGGGCCGTCGTTAAGCGGATAAGTTGCCTGGCGGCAGCTGAAATTCCAAATCCGGATTTGTGCTTAAGTGATACAGTTACAAACGGAGCATGACGATCAATGACTGGAATGACTGCTTCTGTCCAGCATTTCCAACCCTCGCCGGGATCAGAAACATCAACCCCGGGGGCCCAGGGTATCGCGTCATGCAGGTCTCTGCAGAAGGATTGGAAATCAATATTTTTCCATCTGCGGAACGTTATTGGAAACGGTTTCAACTTTTTCCTCTTAACTTTCATTTTGACTATTACTAAATTATGATCAGATACAATACAATCTTCGGAAGTGCACCCTGTCACAAAAGAAAAATCACTTACAAGAACAATGTCAATGAGAGTCGATGAGGAACTAGCAATACGGGTCGGCAGTTGCACACACTGATGCAATCCAGTATTGCCAATGAGAGTTAGTAGTTGTCGAACATGTGGGAGGCTCGGTCGCAAGAGATCACAATTTAAGTCTCCGCATAAAACGACCTGCTTGCCCTGCGACAGCAAGGTCTGGACTGACAGCTCTAGTGCTTCGAGATCCTGTTTTATACAGTCATATATAGGTGGTCTATACACACAACCAACAACCAATGTCCGGTTGTGTCCACATTGTACGCTTACCCAAATTAATTCAAGACGCCCAGATTGTGACATTTTAGGGCCGGTGATCTTACTGAAAGTCAGATCACTGCGACAGTAAATGGCCACACCGCCACCTTTGCGTCCCCGATCAGCTCTGCCAGCTATCGTTAAATTAGCGATGGGGACATTTGGCTCACCCTTCCTTAGCCATGTCTCAGTAAAGCACATGACATCGATTTGGTGACGTTTTACATAGTCAGACACAAGGTCGGCTGAGGGTGTCAGTGACCTGACATTCAGATTGCCGATCGATAGCCCATATTTGGAAGTAGGTACATGGTGCGAGACGTTAAAACTAGCTGAGCAGGTGTCGCTACAATCAGTCACACTATTGGAAGGCCTCAGTCTAAAAAACCGTTTACCTCGCTCGACAGCATCTGCCAGACGTTTCTACAACCTGCTCTGTTCAAATTCAACCTGGACCTGTCTAAACCATTGTGGGCACATTCATTGAGTCTTGGTCGCAGGTCAATAAAACGAACACCTTCGCTGACGCACATTCTTTCGAGTTCATCATTCAAATGACTGCGTTTCATGGTGAGAAAGTTCTCTGTCGCATTTATGTCCTGAGGCACCGAGCATATCACAATGTCTCTTACCTTTTTGACTTGTTTGGCGGCCTTGATTACCTCGACTATGCAGTCAAGCGTATACTCCACGCTGTGCCGCGATAGATCATTTCCTCCCAGATGAAGGACGAGGTCAGCGGTTATCGCCCTGCAGCCGGCCACAGCGCCGTGAAGAGCAGACAGGGCGCTGCGAGCAGTTCCTCCCCGGATGCTGTCGAACACTACCTGAGCTCCAAGAAGAAACTCGTCTCTGGCCGCCTTGGCAATACGGCGCACGTTTTGACAGCCGAGCATGACTGTACCAACGCGCGGGACCGTACTGATTCTGGTGTCCATGCCTCTTTTCCGCAGACTGGAAACTGGTCGGGTCTTTCGATCATCAGCAGATGGTGATTGCGAAGCTGTTTTGACCACCGGCTTCTTCGTTTCTTTCGTTGCGCTGGATGCCGGTCTCGCAGACGATCGGTCGGGGGGAGTCGTCGGGGTTCGGTGAGGAGTCGAATGGGGACACACATTCGAAGTCATCGACGCAGGTGCTACATGCTTGCCATCTCCTGACGTGCCTGCTAGCATCATCATCATGCTGTTCACTTGTTTTGTAAGCTGATCAATTTGGAGCTGGCTGAGTCGAATTGCTTCCATTACGTCCATTAGCGTTACGCCAGAGAAGGATGGGCCAGCAGGATGTTCATTCGAGGAATCAGGGCCCGGGTTCTGCTCCACACATCCTATGACGAGAAGGGTGAGGATCAAGGCTATCCCCAGTGCAATGGAATTATGTTGAAATGATCTTGTTGATTTTGGTTTTAACCTTGCACGAATGTAGAACATTCCGATTCTCAGTCGGTAAGCTTGGTTGTCAATCATTGGCTTGATTTGAATACCTCACAATGGACGATATCGAAGTAGAGGATCACAGTGTCGGGCGTCACGATTGCCGCGCGAAAAATCGACTAAAATTCCGAGTGGCGCTGGAGCTATCAAAAAGCGAAAATTGTGGAAAAATAGGTTTTTATAATTCACCTATATCTTATAGTTCCTTCTAGTTCACAAGTTTTCCACTTGGCCACTGGTAGAAAGATTACTTATCTTTCAAATGAATGCACTTTCAAACCTAAGCGACGCTAAATATCATAATGTTTAGCATAAATCACGGAGCCTTCAGGGCACTGGTCGTCCCAACCGACGAATCCCGATAACATCTTGGAATTATGTCTACGTGACTCATTATGGCCGAAGCCGGTCGCCATTTCAGGCAGCTCTGAAATGCTGCCTTGGAAATTCCTCACTACCGGTGCAATAGATGACCAACGGTTTTCTGGTCGGATTAGATGATTCACGCCAATCATTTGCGAGTTTCTTTTCCAATCTGTCGTAAAAGGTTTCACTGGTTTGATTGCCGCCATGTGTGTGGATGTCGATCGTGTGAATAGACGAGCACAATCAAGGTCTCTCCCCTGTTCTGTACTGGGCTCTCGCACCAGTCTTCATTTCACTGGTGCCGCCCGCTCCGGGCCGGCGTGGCAAATGGCAATCATTTGGCGGAGGTGCAGTCACATTGGCATGAACAACCGGCCCTCATTTGGTCGCCGGCCATGTCCACGCTTTATTGGCTGATAACAGGTGCCACGGATCATAACAGCAGCATGCAGCGACGCCTCATTGAAGTGGATTTCTATGCACCCTTGTAACATTTGGCATTGCAGTTGCGCTCAGCCAAATCGTCCCGTTTTTATAGCACGCTGATACACATGTGTTGATAAGATTTCCTCTGAAAACGCGGATGGTTGGGTGGCTCTTCCTTGTTACCGCTAAGTCATTTGTTGGTTGTGTTTGTATGATGTGTACTTTGTCTTCACCTATCGTGGCGAATTTGAACCACCTAAGCAGCTCGCAGCTGTGGCCCGATTATTCGGTCAGTCGAACTCCCACCACGGCCTGCGCGGTACGCCGACCAAAGACGCGGCGTCCCCGGCAGCTGCCGGATGCCCGCTGACCTCTGTCGGCCTTGGACGTGTCTGCTGGCCTACCTCTCTGGGGTGCTCCTGGCGCGGGCTGACCGGTAGCGGTGGCCGGCGGCGGCGCTCACACCTGTGCCGGCGACGGTCCGTCTCCGCTGCTGAGCGCTGCTGCCCGGATCACCGGCCGCCGCCGCCGCCGGCGCAATTACATTACAAATGCAAAGACGATGCTAAATAGATTGCCGTGTCATCTGGTCACTGGCTCTGGAGTCGGCCTTTTTGCGCTTACCCAACGTTCCTTTGCTGTTATGGGACACAATGATGTAGGCAGGTGGGGATATGGCGAGTGTAATTTTCCTAGTGTGGGCGAAAATCCATGTTTAGCTGGTGGCAAGGTTCCTGTTGTTGCGGTCGGTGCGCCTGCATTTCGGCAGGATTTGCCGGTTGCTAGATGCCACCCGGGCCACGGCACATGGCACAGAGCGGGTGGGCCGGCCTCGGGCACTGCCAGGTCCATCGGAGGGCTTTGTTGTTCGGTTTGGCTCGTGTTCTGCTCTTGTCGCTGCCGGCCATCAAGCACGTCGCACTGGAGGGTGAAATGGAGCTCCGATTTGCGGTGGTGGCGTCTGTGGTCCACTCATTAACACGTGCTCTCTGAATCGCGGCTGCAGCTTTCGCGATGTTTTTTTTTTTTAGAGGTTCTTCGTAATGAAGAGGAGATCAGGTGCATGGGTGCGACCTAAACACAGCTTATTGTGCAGCATCACGAGGACCACGACCACATCGGCCGTGCCCGGTTCACCAGCTTGAATGACAGCTCAGGCCAGCTAAACTGACACCCCAATGCGCTGAACTGCTGCAGCTAAAGCTAAACTGACGTATTGTAATAGATGATGGTTTGATCTTCCCGAGCCTCGTAAGACTATCCTCATTCAGGTAACTAGAATAATGGGATCGCGCTTCTCAATTTGTGTCGGTGACGTATATATGCGGCGATCCTCAGAATTGAGTGGGCATGCGCATGGCACAAGATCAAGTTGTGATGCCACCTCGCGTAGATTATGTTTCATGTTGTGTCCAATGACGCTATATAGCCGTGTCTGCATTGGACGCGTCAACACTGTTAAAATAATTCAAACCGCACAATGGATTATATAATCAGAACATGTTATTTGCGGCGTCCGTAATGTCTTATTTTCTCTGGTATATTACCAGCTCAGAACTGTGCAGCGGAGAACATCTGCCGGTAGGTGAGTGAGGACGTCTTCTGACGGGGCCGCTCGGATCTCCACACTTCACAGTGACCGCGGCACGGAAACGCTCCACCTGGCCGGGATTTACAGGGCACGTGCGAATGAAAACCTCACACCATTGCGGTGCTCTGATATCTCGCCTCTCCGCGCGGAGAACAATTTCTCGGATTGCTGGGTTTTGTTTTGATGAAAAGTGTGGCCTTAGAAAAAATGGCTGATCTCCCAAGATCGAGTTTTATAATGACATTTGATAGTAGTCTCGGTCTTCCTTCCTCTTAGCGGTATAGTCAGGCTGAGAGTTCGGACAAGGTCGTATCTTTCGTGACATCTAATATATGTTGTAGGTATGCAATTCAATTGTATTTTTAAAATGCGATTGTCGCCGAATATAACCACAACGTGACCCCTGGCTTTGATCCTCCGCGCCCTCCCTTTTCTACGAACATGTACATAAGATTGTTATAATCCAGTTTTCGATAAGCGTGGGGATAATGTCTTTATCAGGCATTGATATGGAACGCATCGGAGGTGCCATATCGTTATAATTAGTGATTAGCCCAGATCGATAGTATCTCATCATGCAACCGCTAAATTCGTATTTTGTTAGTTTGCTATCGCATGTGGGAAGTTGATTGTATCTGTGGCTTTCGCCCACACGGCATTGTTTTTCTCATTATTGATGGTAATTCTAGGATGCATTGTGTTCCACAGCCATAAGTCAATTGTCATTGGTTAAGATAAGAAAGACATCAAAAATGAACTCTTGTGGTCAATATTTTTATGCGCCAAACCTGTGCTATCCGTCCGTTTGGCTCGAGCCGAATCCGGCCGGAGGAAAATATGTCGGCCGTTACTCTGTTGCGGTTTTGTCGTCACGGGATGCTGCGTTTTTTACGGAGCGCTGGAATGTCCTCTGGCATACCTCAGGTGCGCCTCCAATTTGGCCGGCCAGCGCTGGCGAAACGGCGAGGTACAAATCCATCAGCCAGATGGCATGCTAGTGATCCGATTCTGATCTCATTTTTTTCCAGTTATTCGGTGCCTCATTTCTCAAAATCAAGTCCCACGAGAGAAATAACTTCATTTATGTTTAGTAATTGGCACACGATCATGCTTTATTACGGTCGGGACCGCTGTTTGTGACCTCGAAGGTAACGGTAGGCCTCTGCGATAATTTAGTGGTACTTGGTATTGCACACCGTCACCGCTAATGATTGTTCAGAATCGCCAGGAGAGCAGCGATTTTATTTTTAAGAGTGTGCTCGTAAATTTCACCCATGTTTGACAAATGTCGCCGCGGCCCCTGTGTGCACAACTCTCTCGTGCATTGTGCCATGAGGCCGCAGTACCTGTTATGGTCCATTAGCCTGGCTCGGCGCTGTCAGGTGCCATCCCGGCTGACTGGGGCGGCAGCGGAGAGCGGAGGAACGTGGCGGTGCGAGTCTCCGCCAGAGGCCAGATCAGTGGCCGGCTGAGACAACTAACGCTGCATCTGCATCCGTACCGGGATATAGCATGCGGCAGGAATTTTTCAGCAAGTTGTGTAAAATACCAAAATTTTCAACTGTTTATTATGTTGGTCTTACCATTTCTTACCATACCATTGTCGATCTTATCATTTCTTAGATTGCCAAATTTGATAAATTTATGCTACAATTTCCCTCGCCCGGTGCCAAACACAGGAAAGTAAATGCTTTAGCACTGCCTGTGTTAGAGTTGCAGAGTTCTGAAAATTTGAATTTAAGTTTATGTTTTGAAGCTCGCCACCAATCTTCAACCGGGTGGAATCCTCTGTCCAAAAATAAGGTAGTGTGTAGTGTGCCAATACGTTTTATAGATACCTTCTGGCTTCTGGGAGAACTTATTGCTACAGCTCATGGTATTTACTCTCCGTTATGGGTTGCTTTCTTCTGTAGTGAATTCTTGATGAAATTTTCAAGCACGATGTCAATCATCTTCTTAAACTGCTTGAGCTCGAGTAAGCATAACATCTTTCTGTTGTACTGACGCGCAGTTGCCTGGTTCCACATTGCATTCTATGCCGGAACATCTGACATTCCTCCCTCTTCAACATGCCAAGCTTTTGAAGCGCGATCTTGGCTTGATCGGACGCGGGACGCTCCATTAGTGGAAGGCATTGTTGGAGGATGAGATGTCAGCTACCTGCCGTGACACGGCACCTGTCGGCAGGTCGGGACGGGCGGCGCAGCCAGCCAGTTAAGCTGAGCTGGCCGCAATGCCCCGGCCTGGCGTGTAATTCCAGTGCGGCCGACCACCGCAGCAGCCGGCAGCGGGATGTGGCGCGAGGTGATATTGGTTTCACTCTGATAGTGACTTCATGCTGTGGTGTATACTGTTGTGGTGTGCCGTGATTCTGTAAATAATTTCTTACAAGCTCCTCCTGTCAACTATACAGTGCTTTTGGTCACTTGTATTACGTCACCCATGTTGATGTGAAAATTTTCAACGCATCGAGTATTCGTCTAGTTAGCATTAGCCGGAGGACATGAACAAACCTGACATCTGCAGGAATGTCAATAATGTTTTCCATTATTGAGGTTGAACCGTTTATCTGTCACGCGAAATTGGTTGTGTTTTTATGTGGCTTATATACCGTGGCTTATATGACGTGAAAAACATTGTCGGATGCTACTGTGCAGGGTATCTACTGTGCGCAAGGCCCTATATACCTGTGCGCCACGCCGTTTTACCCACCCTTCCTCTTTTCATCCCATTCATGGTGTTCGTGAGGATCCTCACGGACGACCCCCTCAGCCCAGGTGTTGTAGGTAATGTCACGGTGGGTATGCAAATACGCAGCATGAAAAGTAACGTGCCAGCCTTGCATTCAGATAACGTGAACCTTTGCTGCCACGCTACGGTACGGCTGAGTGGTTTAAGAAATGGGATTTGTTTTATATGATTTTATTTTTTAATGAGGCTGCTGCGGGCCCGTATCAACGTCAGAAACATCGCCGCAATCGGACATGACGTAGGAAATTTTCCAAATATTACCCGTTGGCTGTTGGAAATTTCCAGGGATCCGTTTTTTGCTCTGCAGGCTCGAAATAACCCAGCAATGTCGTTCACAATCACGCGCGTTGCCGCACCATTACACACGATAAGCCACCGCGGCTGTGACTTGTGATACTCTGCCGTATCTTCTTACAGAACAGCTGCTATGCAATCTGAGTGTGTAGCATGGACTACATTCGCCACGGAGCGGGCCGGGTCTGTTGTTGGTAGGGCCGTAGTCTCTGCGGCCGCGGAGCGCGCGGCACCGCGGCGGGCTGACCCCGACTCCCGTGGTCGAGGTGGGAGCTGGTGTCGCCGGTTTCTCCACTTTGTGGTCTGCTAGTGCCCTGAACGAACTTCGCCACCTAGGCCGGCTGATAGTTAAGGAGACATCGCAACCTGCCTCCGAAAGGGCGGTAGATGACTGATGTATTTATGGTGTCACTGGGTGCATTTTCGCTTCGGATTGTTTATGCATGCATGCTTGATGTTTTTGTATCATATCAATATGTAGCTGTATGTGCTGGACTCCTCGACGAACAATGATGGCCACCTAAAAATGAAAAGAGTTTTGATACCCTGCTGTCTAATTACATAACCGTCCTGGTACCGCACCGGGATGTGAATCGGCCTGTAAACCTCTCCCCAAATCACCCGTCAATCTCTACCGGCCGGCCTGAGCGGCTCGCTGCGGCGTCGCTCGTTCCGCGGCCATTGAGCCGCCGCGCGCACTGCCGGCTGGAGCCGACACCCGATCACAGCCGCGGTCAGCCGCCGCGCAGACCACCGGCGTCAAAAGACCCGGTCACAGGCTCCGCCATATCGGCCCAAATCGACTTTCCCGGGACAGATTGGCAGTCACACCAACCAGTGTAGCCAGATACTTAGCCAGCCTGCCCGGCTGGGACTGAATACCGGGGACTGGGTAATCGACTCCGACTCTGACTCCGTCCGGGCCTCAGCGGTCAGGCATGGAATCCTGGCCCCTCGCGCTCCCCTCCATTTACCCAGGAGTGAGTGGCATTGACTGCTGACGGCGGCCAGCCTCAGAGATGACTGCCGGGCCTCAGGATGAAGCGTCTCTTGCCTACCCTTGTGTATCCAGTGCAGCTATCAGCCTCTGGATGTGTGCATTGGGCATTGGACACTGCGCTCTTAGCGACAGAGTATACCTCTGCGAATCTGATGGAGCATTCAGTGAGCAGCTGTATAGAGCTGTCGGCCACCGCCGGAGATATGTTTTCCGTGTGTGTGAGTGTATGGTGGCCGGCGTGTGCGGTCGGATAACGCGGCCGTCTGTTGACAGGACGATCCCCAGCCAGGGCAACACGGCCGAGATACGTCTGCAGGTGCTGCACCGCAACTTCCTGGGCGTGGACGAGTTCCTCGGACAGACCTCCATCCCGCTGGCCGACTTTGATGTCTACGAGCTACCGCGCAACAGGTAACGGAGACCGGCAGAGTGGCCACGTCAGACGCCGACCAGGATCACCCAACATTACTTGAGGTGGTCAAAGCGCGCTCTGGAGATTTCATAGAGGAAAACCTGTTACGGTTTACTGAATTTTGAATACCAGAACCATTTTAGCTTACTTTTGAAACACTGCTTCCGGAATGTAAGAGCAGGGGTAAAGATATAGAAAATAAGCGGTTTATCAGCGCTCCTATAAATTTGCCGAAAAGTCGTCCTGGTAGTTACCTCGTCAATGCGTCGAGTGTTTTTTCTGTGAACGTGTGATAAGGACGGCTCGGGCCGTGGTCAGTGTGCTCAGTCTGGTTGACACTCGGGATTGCGGGAATGATCGTGATGCCTGCATTGGGCGTAAGCTGTAAACACCCCGGTCGGCCGGGCGCGTTGGCACGGGGCTGTGGCTCCGGAGTCGCCTCCCGCCGCCCACCACCCGCCGGACTGTTGCTATGCCGCCCTCGGGTCGGGAGAACCGGAGACTTAGACTAGCGGTTCCACCGGGCCGATTGAAGCAGAGGGCCGCGCTTTACCCGCCAGCACCCCTCCCTTCGGACGGAGCTTCACTGAAAAGCCGCTTTAGCTGCTCTGAATACAGGCTGGTGGGTGAAGTGCACTCGGTTCACGCAGCTGGCCGACCGAACGGCTGCTGACGGGATCATGCAATGATTTATGCATCTAGGTGATTGGGCAACGATGTGGGATTTCCAGTATCTGTCCAGAACCAGGTGCATGAAAAACTGACAGGACACAAATGTACATTGTATCGCCTTACGACCACCTTTTCCTTTTGTTTTATTGGAAGTGCACTGGCATGATTTGTTTTCTCACGCATTGTTCATTCCATTTTCTGTTGTACCATGTCTTTCTCAACTTATTATGTCATCCTAACCAGATGCATGACAGCAAACATGTCACTGTTGCGTGTTCTGCGTCCTACCGCCTGTTTGGCGCCGTGCTGACCTCTCCTGTCTCACTCCTGCAGAACGTACCAGCTACACAGCAAGCCGGAGAAGAAGGACAACAAGCCGCGCGGTGAGCTCGAGGTGCGCCTGGGCTTCACGGTGAAGGCCGCCTCGTCGAGCACGGCCGACCTGCGCGCGGGCGAGAAGCTGCGCTCGTCGCTGGTCAGCCTGCCCAAGGTGGCCGGCCACCTGGGCGGCAGCCTGGCCAGCCTCGGTCACAAGAAGAAGAGCATCAAGAAGCTGGCCTCGTCGGTCGGTGAGTGCGGGGAGACGGGACAGTGGCGCTGGGGATCTGAGTTGAAAGAAGGGATTCGTTGTGTGAGAGTGAGAGAGCTCGGGGTGTTAGCCACTTTCTGTAATGTCCTCGCCCGGACGGTCACCCGCCGCAACGGTAGTGTATCGGTAGTCTGAGAATATGGCTGCCACAGCATACCGCCGTCAGAAATAAGATAGGACCATGGTTCCCCTGCGTAGAGCGTCCCTGCCGACACCATGGGGAAAATGGGGAGAATGCATTGAACATCTGCTTTACCATGCTCGGTTCCAGGGAACCCTAGCTAGGACAGGGTCATTAGTCTGGATCATGTGTCCATTCAAAAAGTGATTGTCCTTATTTTATTTTCTTATGCAGTTTTAGATAAAGAGTACGCTGTTGGGAAATACGACGGGTTTGAGACGATTTATGTTTCGTTACTGCATATTTCGTGGTTTTGGAGCCCTGGAGTATTGCAGGTATTTCAACTTTCATTTTAATTCAAATGTTGGCTTAGCTGTTTAGCTTTGTGGTGGCCTTGGCGGGAAGCGTGTTTAATGCCGCTATCTACGTCTTGTGTCGCCGGCTGCCCGGTGTGGTATGCGCGGCGCGACGTCCCGGCGCCCACCTGTGTCCGTCATTCCGGGGACGTGACCCGGTGCATATCCCCGCGGCCAGTGTCCTACACACGGCGGGGCAGGGAGCAGGAAACTGCCACCGTGTCCGGACGGCCGGCGCGCCGTTTCGCCGTGTTGGGATTACCACGGCGGACGGTGCGTGCCCGACGGCCGGACGCACCCAGCCGGACGCCGGCCGCGCCGGCGAGACTGTTTCCTGATGTCTGCATGTCGCCTCGTCACTTTTTTAGGCGTATTTACTAGCCGCGGTGGCAGTAATTGTGGCACTCTGGATACAGGAGGCTTCGCAGCTGGGCCATTATTTCGTTCTCTTCCATTCATGTCCCATGTACCTGACTGTACTCTAAGTAGCGATGTTTGACTCTCGGTGTATTTTTATATTATTTTTATGTTACATTTCTTAATGGCTTAAAGGTAATAAGATAATGAATTAAATTGATTTACTTCCAAGTCCCAAAACGTTTCAATTGATAGTGAGACGTCTGGTTATCACCAGATTTTTTTTTGCAACTACATATAATAGGTGTATTATAGGTGTGCTTTTTCGGAAAGGATTGCGAATATGTACATCGACTCGTCAACCCACTCGTTTCCCAGCCACTCTGCGGGTACCTGTCTAACACTGCCGTCCTTTCTGTTTGCTCCCGGACAGGTCACAAGGTGGCAAAGGCGGGCGGTCGTCGGCGCGGCTCTTCGCGCGCCGGCAGCGAGGCCGGCTCGGATGTCGGCAGTGACCTCGGCTGGGACGACGCCGCCTCGAGCAACGCTGACCCGGGCGTCATCTCTGAGGGCGAGGAGGATGAGTTCGGGGTCAGTGACCGCGCCCCGCACGGGTGGCCAGAGGCTGTGGTTTGTGGGAATGGTCTGAAATGATACGGGCAGTCTCTGAGCTGAAATGAAAATGTTTTTTACCCGATTTACCGGTTTAAATATGGTTAAACCCGATGCAAAAAGCATACCTTGCCGTTGCATTAACAACAACCTTGCTGTTTGTTTGAAGTAACACTTCATTCAAATATCAACACGAGTACCAGCGTTAGAGGAAGCGGCTCCTAAGTAGGTGGTTGTTTCCACGCGGGCCCCGGGAGGAGCTCAGTTGCCACCTCTTTGTGCGGCGTGCCTGGGAGGCTGGCTGGGTACAGGTCACCGCTGCGGTGGCCGGCAGAGGAGCCGCCACTCTGCGGTCGGCGGGTAGGCGGTGGCCGAGGTCGGGGAGGGAGGGGCGCCAGCGGCCACCGCGCCACCGGCCGCCGAAAGCGCCTGAGCGCATTATTCCGCGGCCAGTGACGAGATTTGGATGATCGCCTTCCGCGAATCATCTCACTCCGCTAGTTTGCATTCTGAGTGAAAAGTTCAGAAGGCGAGTATGGATAAGATCGGGCAGTGGGGCTCCGATTCGGTTTGTGCTATGAGCTGGCATGCTATTATTTTATAAACGAACATGACGGTTTTTTCTTAGTCACGCTTGGATACATGCACACACGGACATCGGTGACTGTGAGAAAAAAAAAATCAGCTAAACAAATGTAGTGTGGGTGCATGCAGACCATTGGATTTGCCCCTCCATTCGTACTACGAAAAGATGCTTAGAATGTAGGCAAGTGAAGGCAGTTATGTGATTCATCAGCTGATTTGACCCATGATACAATTAAATTGCCACCCAATACGCTGGAAACAAGTGTGTTTATGCATCGTGTCCGTCAGTATTTTTAATTTATCTCCAACGATTTTGTCTGGAATTGGGAGCATGCTACGCAGTTAATGCTCATTTTGACCGCAACTTATGGCCACTCAACAGATCATTGTTCTGCCAGTACGGTGAAAATCCCTCGTCAATAATAGGTTTACAGAAAGCTGTTTCCGCGATAACCTGGCTCCTCGGCGGAGTAATTTTGCTGGATCAGATCGCTCACTGGGCTAGCCTATTGGTGTGCCGGTCGATTGTGTGAGTAATTGCTGGGTTGCGGCGGCCGTCGGGGCTTGACGGCGTCGGCGCTCTCTGTTCCCTGCCGTCGGGTCATCGGTACGACAGCCGATCGGCCCGCAGCGAACAGCGGCGAGCCCGCACACCGGCCGGGCTCCTGGACCGCGCCGATAACCGCGCCACCATATTTACGGGTATCTGATTCTGCGGCCCAAAGTGTGTGTGGGTTCGCCGGCGTCCCCGATAACCCTGCGGCAGTGGCTGCGCCGCCCGGACCCGCCGGCACCTGTTCTCACGGCGCCCCATCCGGGTCGGGTCCGCACATCGGCGGCACTGGCCAGTCGTGTCCGCACTGCCCACCCGGGCCCGCTCGGCGGCGCGTCGTTAGCACTCCTAATCCCGATTCCGGAGAGCCATTAGCCGGTGTGTGGCCGAGCAGCGCGGTTCGTGCACTGTCCCGTTGCCGTATGATCGGATATCCCAGCTGGTCCAAGGAACAACCATTTCAACAGATCACCATCAAAATTGCTTAACGGGAAACCCACAACTGCGGACTACTGGCGATTGCCAATTCAGCGGAACTCGCCTAACGACTGGTCGGTCGTGACTTGGAGGGCAGCGTATTGGATGGGTCATGTGCTAGCTGTTTGCCTTTTTAAATGTTGTTCTCGTGGTACTTTGAACGAGTGAAGTTCACCAGCTATCGACTGCGTCGACATCAGTGTCCGAGAAATCGGTTGCTTCATAATATTCCTTGTGCTTCAACAAGCTTGAAACGTGACGAGGCCAGGCGCCGCGATTTTGCAGAATAACGCCCATCGCCTCTATGGAAAATGGAAAATACAAATGTATCTATTGGATTTTTTTTCACCATGCTTTCTAGAGCTGCACACCAGCCATTTCCTACAAGTCTTTACTCGGGTTTGGTTGTGGTGCTCAAATTTAATTTAGTTTTTGCCCCAACTAAGGTTTGTCGTCATAGCTTTGATTTTGCAATCATAGGACTTGAGATTGGTGTAATTTTTATTATTATGCTGCTTTGCTACCACGTACATAATGATCAGAAATGCAAGTGTCGCCATTTATCCTTCTGTCGGTCCGGCTGGGCGCTGTGCAGTGAGCTGCTGAGTGCCGAGCCCGGCTGCTCGGCGGCGGCAGCGGGCGGGCCCGGCAGCGGCCGCCTGCAGCCAATAGTGCGCGTTTGACTTGCTGATGTGGCGCCGCCCCGGCCCGGCCCGGCCACGCCTCGCGGCCGGGCAGTCTGGGAGCGATTCCGGGCGGCTGCACCGGCCGCCCTGCGCCGCGCCTGCGACTCGGGGCCAGGGAAGCCGTGATGTAGCCACTGAAACGATCAGCGGCGCTGCCCAAACAGTCCGTACGGCGGCGTAATTGAACAGTCAAGGGCTTATGTATCGCTTATGTATCATTGTTCCTGTTTGACTGGCCTGATTGAACACGGACTTCTTCTCGTGGCTAGGCAATCGACATGCTGATTAATGTTAATGCTGGCCATTGCGCAGTCTCAAAGTTGAGCGTCGTCGTATAATATTTGAGTGGATAAGATACATTATTTTGGAATTTAAAGCCAATTTTTAGCCAAGCCAAAGTTGTACTAATCACCGAATACGTATGAGTGTGTGTGTTTGTGTGTTATTTACATTTCCCTGTAATGCCCACCATCTGGTGGTTAGTGGAAATAAACGAAGTAATAATAATAATAATAATAATGATAATAATTTTTTATGTATGTAATTACGGGTGTATTCACATTATTACTCGTAGTTGTACCGTGCTTTTCATCTAGGATGCAATTTGCCGATCGTAGATGACTGTGATGATTGGTTTACATACGTGTCGTGGCAATGATTGGAAATGAGCTGAGCCGCCACCGAATGGATGTCTTGTCTGTGTGTTGGTGTGTGCCGTGCCGACTCGAGCGTGGCGTCTGCCATACTAACGCGATTGTGCCGTGTGTCATACTGTATCGAGTCTACCGTGTGTCATTCTGACGGGTTGTGTCGTGATCCATACTGACGCGATTGTGCCGTGTGTCATACTGTATCGAGTCTACCGTGTGTCATTCTGACGGGTTGTGTCGTGACCAGGGGCGACACTTTCCGAAAATTATTGGTAGGGCTCTAATGTAAATTTTTGCCAATGCAAAGCGATTCTTTCCACGCAACGCCATAGGCATAATGTTAAATTTCCAAAATTATTGGTAGGGCTCGGGCCCTACCATGCCTATACAAAACGACACCCATGGTCGTGACTCGTGATCCATACTGACGCGAGTGTGACGTATCTGCCATACTGGGCCTCGTTTCATAAAGCGAGTCCTTAACTTACGCCAGTTTTTGGGCTTGTATTGCAAGCGCATGTGAAGCGATAAATTTATTTCCCCTTCTCCTTTCTGTTCTTGCTTGCAAAATAAATAAATTCAGCGATTCAAACTATCGTGATCGCTTCACATGCACTTGCAATACAAGACCAAAAACCGGCGTAAGTTACGGACTCGCTTTATGAAACGAGGCCCTGACTCGGGTGTTCCATGTTTGTCTTACTGAACGCATTTGTGCCGTGTGTGCCACAGTTTGATGACCACCACCACGGCCGTAAGCCGGCGACACCGGACCTGCACGGCTCCCTGGGACGTCAGCTACACAGAGGTGAGCCGCCGGCGAGCAGAGGGAGCAGGGAGAGGTTAGAGGTCGGCTGGGTCACGTGACCAGCCTGGTCTGCCGGCCACCGTCCGCTCGCCGGCCGGCCACACTCGGTAACCGAATGCCGCGACTCTGAGAAGAACCCCACCGTATGCCCGGCTACCTGCATACACATGCTCTACTGATGTTCTATATCGAGCCAGCCGTCTGATGGCGGCCGGCAGCGCGGCTCGCGCTAAACTTGGGAATAGCGATCTATTGATTGGAATACTTGCGCCGTACTTGATGAAATGCGAAGCCTCAACACTAATTTTCAACCTTTCTGACTTTTGTTCAAGAATGTGCAGACTTATATGGGTTTAATTAGCGTTTATACATCAATGCACTTAGATGTTCGTGCATTCGTTAACGGCAGAATTGGTGAGTTGTGTGCGTATTTCGAGAGCTCTTGCCTTTTGGAATGGCCGGCGGATGTCTGCTATGGGTTATGACCGGAATTTGTCGCTGTCTTCTGGAACGGAAGACAACTGGTGGTGTTTTTTTGTGACCGGTAGCTGTTAAAGTTCTGATTGTACTTGCTGTCAACTGTCCTCAGTTGCTGCGCCTGGCATCTGTCTGATGTGGCTAGTTGTCTGGTCAGTACAGTTGCAAACAGAGTGGTGAGTTTGCCCGTGTACGTGCCCTGGTGCACTCTGACCGGTGTCTGCTGTGTCCCAGGCACGCCGACGGTCGACGAGACGCCGCTCTCCAGTCTGTCGAGCTCGGTGCAGTCGGGTCTGAGCGAGGCGCCGCCGGCCGCGCCGCACCTGGCCGCCATCTCTGAGCGGCCGGCCGAGACGGCCCAGGCGGCCGCGCGGGCCGACAGTCCCGAACGTGAGTACTGCGACGGGACCAGGAGAGACACACGGCGCCGGGACCGACGAGAGACATAGTACGGTCCCGGCGCCGGAAACTCGCCGCATCACCTATACATATTGTGGTCATAAGTCATGATATGATAATGGTCGGGTCATATAGCGGGTGAGACACTTTTTAATGTTGCCTTGCACAATATTTGGTATTTACGACGAATGCACCTATATTGAAATGGTTTATAGGTGATGATTTAATATGAATATTTTCCATCTCTTATTTGTTTGTGTTATATAACGGAATAAGTCCCAAGTGCGGGCCCATATATAGCCACTCTGTCCGTTCTGCTCGCCCCATCGCTCCCATTTTCTCGTCACCCTCAGTGGCTCAGCCGCGCTGACAGCGATGGGAGTGCCAGCAAAGCATGTCCACTGCAGCCCCGGGTTCTCAGTCCCGAGTGTATTTTGCGTCGTGCCTGTTCTTGTTTTCCTGTCAGCTCTGGTTTCTCCCATCTTGTCCTTTCCTGTCCGGTCATGTCCTGTCATGTCCTGTCCCATCATATCACGATCTGTCCCGCCTTGCCCCGTTCTGATCTGCTCTACCATGACCTGCCCTGCTCTGCCCACTGCCCAGCCCTGTCCCGTTTTGTCCACTCCTGTCCTCCCCCCCCCCCCGCTCGTTCATGCCGTCCGTGACCTCTGACCTCAGCCGTGGTGCGCTCCCTCAGCGTCAGCTCGGCGACTGGCAGTGTCGGCTCGCTCGTCGGGCCGTCTGGGACGCGACGAGCCTCGGGAGAGGGTCGCCGTCGCCGACGACACGCCCGACGAGCCGCCCGAGGGCGACGTCAAGGCGAAGAAGAAGCTGGAGAAGATGATGTCGCCGCTCAAGAAGACGCCGCAGATCTTCCGCCAGCTGGCCGCCAAGAAGGAGAAAGATCCGATGGATGTGTTCGAGAGAGAGCCGGCTTCGGAAGAGCAGTCACGTGAGTTTGGAGGGGAGAGGGGCAGCGCGCGGATAGCGAGGTGACAGCGGATGGGCATGAAGTTACACGCTCTGGGGGAATTATGCCAGGAGACTCACTGATCAGTTATCGTCTCTAGCATCGGTTATTTAAGTTGAGGCCGAGATTGGTCAGTTAGGTCAGAATGTAATTGTGAAAAAAAATCAAACTACTGACTTGACCACGTCAATAACAATTGCAGTCATCATGTTTCGGAACATTATCCTCAATTGTTTTGCCTACGAACTTGGACAAACCATTAGCAGTAGCAGTCATATCCCTGGCCAGTATTGACCATAACCATTGTTCAGTGATATGACTGCTTGCCATTACCACGATTCTGGCCTTGCCGACCGGCGACGCTGTAGGTTTTCTTCCGGTGACTTTGCTTAATGTCGGGTGCGTCGCAGTAAGTAGAGGCGTAGAATGTTGTCCTCGGAGGGCGTGCCGAGCCTGACAGTCGGCTTATTCCGGCCGAGATCGGTGGCTCGTGAACTTACCCCGCAACTGGTGATGTCCCGGCGGTCCTTCCGCGCGCCAGGGGGGAGATCGCCCCCCCCCCCCGGTGACATTCTTTGTACGCGGCATTATCGCCGCAGAGGCGGCGGCACTGACCACAGAGAGAAATCGCCGCCGCCTTCTGGGAACGGTGGCCGCCGGTGCCGTGAAAAGAGGATCGGCCGCCGCCCGGCGCCGTGTTGTTGGCCACGCGCTCGGACTGCGTGGGGATGAGCTGGCGGCTGCAGGGAGCCGGGGAATGCGGTCAGACGCGCTGCGTAACGCCATTAGTGGAGGAGCGAGCGCAAGGCGTATTAATTACCAACTTAGTGGTAATTGCAGACAGGGATTTGTCTAATCCTGTCCTAGGATGATGTCATCGCTATTTTTGACCGTCTGTTGTGATGAGTTTCCTGTCAGTGTTGTTATGACACTTTCGTGTAATACTGTTAGCATTCCTCTAAAGGTTTTTTTTCGATACAGACAGTACATGTATTTCATTTCTCTAGAAATGTTAGACGGGACTGGCACATCGCTGCTCGCTTCCAGTTCTACGATACGCTCACCAGTCTGGTTAAGAGAAGCAAACAGTTACACCTGTAGTCTGTTTGTTCTCGGCCTTTTTCCGTGTACTTGACATGTAATTCGTTTATCCGACGAGGAAAATGTCTGGTGTGAACAGGTACTCGGTGCTCCTCGCAGGGTGCTGGAACACCACCTGTGTTGCCGGCCTTTTCCATGTTTTCCACGAGGAAGACTAGGTGCCGGGTGTCGCCGTGGCCCGGGAGGAGGGGATGTTTTGTGGACCACCCCCGATCCACGCCGGCGGAGGCTGCCGTGCCTTCAAGACGAATGATGGAAACTCTTTTTGTACTTTGATTGCTTTCTCCTCTCGTTTGGTTAGACCCGTCTATTTCTTCTCCTCCCGCTCCCCTCCCAATTATCCCACAGGCCAGTGCTCTCTCACGGATTCTGCTCCCTCACAGTGGCGGGGATCGCGGCCCGACCCGCCGATCCCCGCTCTCTGAGCCGCCGCACTGACCGGCTGCCGTCTCTCCTTTGACAGCGGGCGCCACCGTGTCGCTGCTGCCCCTCTCTGACGGCCGCGAGTCCCGCGTGGTGGAGGGCGGCAACGAGCGACGGCCGGCCGCCGCCGAGCCGTCGCGCCTCTCGCCAGAGACGCTGCGCGCCTTCGACGGCCGCTCGCGAGACAGTCTGATCGAGCAGGTGCGCAGCCTGCAGGACGAACTGAAAAAGGTCAAGGACGAGCTGAAAAAGTCCAAGGCACAGGTGAGTCACTCCGAGCGGGACTGCTGTCAACGTGATGTTGTTACCAACAGTGATCACCTTGGCTTTGGTTTCTAGGCTGTTTCTATGTGTCATTCTTTTAGTTTTGTATCTGGTATGTTCGCTATAATTTGCTTTTTTATAAAAGTGTAATTGGAGTCAGCATGTGTGTATTTCCCATGAAGCTCTAATGGCTAATGCTGGAAACGTGCAAATGGTTGGCATTGTTTCGTTATATCTATCAGCATGCCACTAATAACGTGTAGTTTGTAGGTATGTGGTACTTCCTGTTTTGTCGTTGATAGTTGCCGCCCGGCCGCTCTGTGCCCGCTGACCTCTGCCGCATCCCGTCCGAGCCGTCCCGACCGGCCGTATGTGCTCGTTGTCCTCTGCCGCGTCCCGTCCGAGCCGCCCCGACCTGCTGTCTGTCCGTGGCCGCGCCCCGCCTGAACCTCCCCGACCCGTTCTGTCCACAGGCGTCTGACCTGGAGGAGTACCTGGACACGCTGCTGCTGCGCGTCATGGTGTCGCACCCGGACCTGCTGCAGAACCCGCTACGTAACGCCGCCGGAGTCAAGTACGCCGGCCGCGCCTGCTGAGAGCTCCCCGCGGCCAGGCACGGGTGCGTAGACCGACCGGGGCGGGACCGTTCAGGGCGGACAACAGGCTGGGCTGCGACTGCGGGAGGGAAGAGCTTGGATCAGTCATGGCATATGCTCAGGTTTTGTTGTGAAATGTTAGCGTCCAGGCTAGGGCTGGGTCGTGTTTCCGACTAAACACTTAGCTGCTGACCTGTCACGCAGTCACGCATACTCTCACAGACTACTATAGTTGTCTGATTGGCCGACGCTGACACCGAACGCGGCCTGACGAAAAGGCTCAATCACGACGCGCTTGAGTTATGTGATGACCCACTCGCTTTTTACTGACACATTTTTTCCGGAAACTAGACTAAAGTTGAGTTGAATCATCACCGCGGAAGCTGGACGGTTGAATCGCTCGCTCGGTGATGAATAGTGCTCGAGTTTCGGCCGCCAACTTTTGTGTTGTAGCTGGGCAACTTTATGGTGTTATTACGTTTGATGTCGGGTTCAGATGAAACTCTCTGCGTCATGTTGCAATGAGTGGGCCCCGGGCGGCCAGCGCCTGGACCTATCATCTGTTCTGCTTGCTGCGCATTTGAGCATGGATATATGCAATCTTTTACAAAATGTGCACTACTCTGCTCGCGTATTTCAGCTATGAAAAATGCAATCATCTGCAAAATTGTTAGTTGTTGCTATCTATGTAAATGACTTGCGAGTGCGAATGGCTCAGTTCGCTTCACTGGATACGTATCCGTGTGATGCAACCTTAGCATTTAATGCAATGTCCGCGCTTTGACCCGCCCAATACGCGGCGGCTGATCCCGATTTGCGCCCCTGCCTGTCTGGACGGTTCTGGCGGCTGAGTGGCACGGCTGGTCGGTCTGTTGTCACCACGGTGGACGGCGCTGACCGGGGTAAAGCTGATCGTTCCCCATCACCTCTGTGGGCGGGTGGCACCGAGGGCCGGCCTGCGGTCAGCCGAACGCGGCCGCCGGGGGCCCGGCCCGGTTATCCGATACTTGTTTGTCCGTGTCCTGACCGGGAACCGTGTGGGCGGCCGCCCTGTGGCTAGAAACATGCATTATCTTGTTCCATTCATTCGCTTCCCCGTCTTCGTGGCGGCGAGTGTTCCGGGAAGTTGCATGAGCATTGAGCGGCTGGCACAGGGCCCGGCTTAGTGTGGCGCGGCGTTTATGTCGGGTCGTGTTACGTCTGGCCTGCTCGCCACTGACAGATGTTCTGACGCTCCTCAGGTGCGGACCGGACGTTCGGATGGCGGTGTCGGCGAGCAGAAGGCAGTGCGGACAGCGGGGACATCGGCCGGCGCTACCGGTAGGAAGAAAACGTCCCAGGAAAAGGCAGCCGGGGAATTAATGTCAGTCTTTGGTGGGTGGCATCCGTTTCGGCCCTCATTCACCGTCAGCATTTATCATCAGCCAATAATCGGTAGTAGTCACGCTAGCCGTCGCCCGTCCCCGCGGGCAGCCGCGCGGCAGGGCGTGGCGGCCCGCTCCTGAGCAAGTGTCGTCGGGCGGACCGCCGCCCGCCGCAGCGGCCACCGTTGTTTGATCGGACTTTGATCAGTTGATTGGTGCAGTGGCCGAGTGTAGTGCAGGCCCGGCTGCTGCTCAGAAGCGCAGCCTGTTCGCTCGTCTGGCCAGCGGCAGCTGAATGCGCTCCCGTCTTCCGCGTGCCGGCAGCGTGTCGGTCTGATTACGACTTCCAGTGTGTGGTCGGCCGGTCGCGGGACCAATCGCTGCGCTGCGGCTTCCCTCTCTCAGTGCTCTCGGCCACGCCGGGTCGCAGGAGCCGTCTGCTGTGAGTAAAGGCCCTGTATGTAGAGCTCTGGCGGGTCTATGTCTCGCTGCACTGCTGCTGCGCAGTAGGACAGCAAACAGACTGTCGGATTACGGCGACGGAGCGATGCGACGCCAAATGGCCCGACTACTTAAAATGTCAGGCTGATGGTAATGGACGATTGTTCCAGTTGCCCCAGCTGCGTAGATTTCAGAGCCAGCGCACCTCACTGTTCCCGGGCGCTGCTGCACATTTGCGTGTATTGGGCCCAACATCACCTTGTAATCGCCGCGCGATCACGTTTCCCCAACACCACTTCACACCCCTCAGGCAGCGTATTGCCCACTAGCCTATACCACGAACTCTGCCCCGCGCGGCCCTCGGCTCGGAGTGTGCTTCGGAGTGTGAATGGGCCGTGAACAAGGCTTCCTATTGACTTATCTTCCTGTTCCGTCTGTATGTCTTCCGTCCAGCCTTCCCAGTCGGCAGCTGTCTTTCTGCCGTCCTTACCGAAGTACCCGCCGCCCCTCCCCTACCGGGGGCTCGTCGGAGGCGATTACCCGCATGCGATATGAGAGCGGGCCGGGTCGGAGGAGGCTTGATAGTGGCCGAGACGGCCAGTACCGGCCGGCGGCGCGGCCATCCGCCGGCGCGTATGGCCGCTCTCCGCCGGCCGGCGAACACTTCTCGGAAAGTCGTGTGGACGCCGCGCGCGGCCCGCGTCGGCGGCGACGCAACGGTTCTCGGTACCGCCGACGGTGTTGTGTCGGTCGCGTCGCGGCCCAGCGAGCGGCCGAGTCTTCCGGGAGTCGTTTTCGACGAATGATGTGTGTTGATGTGGCTGAAATGCGGGCGGCTCCGTCTGCGAACGGCGATCTGCGGCCGGTTATGGTCGCCGGATGGCTGGAGTGGCCGTCGGCTCGGCCCGGGTCGCGCTCTGTGGTCGGGGTGGGGACGGTAATGGCGGTGTCCCGGCCGGCCCCGTCCGAGATCGGGGGACGGGGCCGCTGGCGCCGGTCCGCCCGATCCCGCACTGGCACCGGCCCTGGTCCACAGTGGCTCGGTTATCGCGGCTCATCTACTTAGGATCGACTGTAGTGCCAAACGAGAGGCAGCAGAGTCTCTGACTGGCCGGCGCCGCCCACCGGCACATCTCCGCGACTCCAGCTTTAACGTTCTTGTTACAACCCGCGTTATAGAACGGAGTTTTATCAGCACAAGCGTTTTGTTATTTCTGATTTATGTTATGATACACTATTTGGTGGTGGTAGCTAGTTAATTGTTAGGTTCACTACATTGTAATGGCGAGTTACTTAGTTACCTTACTAGCACACCATTTAGGCACTTGATATTGTGCGCGTTGAGCCCTGTGTAGCAGCAGCAACCGATGTCTTCCAAGATACAGAGTATATTTATGCGTATTGTTATCACTATTTATTGCGTTGTAGTGCGTGATTCGGTCACACACAATTCATTGTCGCTTGTTTCGTAACGTGTATCCTAAACACTGGTTGTGTGCCGAAAACTGGCTGTAAATTTTGACCGTTTACATTATATGCAGTAATGATACGCTCATGGAATGTATGATCACACTGCACAAGCCCTGTATTGCCGCGACACTTTATAATAAAGCACGTGCTCAATGAATCCGTGTGTCAGTGCACGGCGGCTGCGCCTGATGGTTCAGTATGCTAATCTGAGCGGCGCAGAGCCGAGAACGGTGTCGCCGGCGTGGCTCTCGGCTTAGCGCGGCCGGCCGGCCGGTCGGCGGCTCCAGGCTCCAGTCGTCTGGTCTTCTCTGAAGGCTTATTAGTGAATCACGCGTCGCGCCGGTTGGAGTTACACAACTGCTGTCGCCTCGGATCATCCCTGCGCGGCGTCGTCTCTGTGTGACAATGAGCGCGTCGGACCGTCCTTTCTCTCACTGGCCCGGGTCGTGTGTCTGGAGGGGGTCGGGGGTCGTGCGTTCTTTCAACAGGCTGAACCATGTGTCGGGGGGAGGTTGACGTGCCGTTCTATCATCGTTCCGGCAGTGCCTCTTTCCTGAACTCGTCGTAACGTCTTCTCACTTGATCCAGCTGTATGCCGGGGTATAGTCGCTGCTGAAGTGCCCCCGACTGAACATTACCAGGCCACTGCGGTGTAGTGTAGATGGCGCTCTGCTCGGTAGCAATAGAGCTGACCTGGTAACCTTGGCAATGTGGCGTTAACTCTGCCTAATTCAGCGCTAGTTGACCGAAGCTAAAATGCAGAAAGTAAGATGTGCACAACAGAATTTATGCGCGACAGAATGGGTGCATCAGAACAGCTGCTGTGTATTATGCCTACCCCGCTGCAGTGTGATCATTCGACGAACTCTTGGAAAAGATGCGTGCTTCACCCCAGGCACTCATTTCCTGGTCAACAGACTAGTGGACATATATGTGAGGATGGTGTGGGGGCAGGTAGACAGGTAGCTGATCAGTTGCTGGAACATTAGTAGGCACTGCATTGACATACTAGTCTGTGCCTTTTGACCATATTGTTACGGAGCGAGCGAAGCGAGCGGAGTCTTACGTAGAATAACGGAAATTTCTGAGTATGAGCGGCCGGCCGGCCGGCCGGCCGGCCGTGGTCACGATTCTGCGACGCTTATATCTCAGCAACCACTTGACCGATTTACATGCGGTAATTTTTGTAGGGTAGCTTCATTCCTTCTACCAAGTATTGGACTATTCCCGATGCATGTGGGTGACCCCTTATGCACGTGCCACGTGCAAAACGAAGAGGTGTCCGTTTTGTAATTGTTGCAATATCTCGGTAACTACTTGGCCGATTGCGCTGAAAGTTGGCATGTGGGTAGGCACCCACTAGGCACTGCATGTCCATGTGCCAGAGTTGGGGTGCTGCTGCACGTGCGCACGTGCAGGGGTCGTTTCCAGATCTCGAGAACGGCTCTACCGATTGCGCTCAAATTTGGTACACAGTTAGGGACCGGTTAGTAGGGTGCCGTGCACAAGTCAGTTGGGACCCATTTTGCACGTGCGCACGTGCAGGGTGCCGCTTCCAGATCTCGAGAACGGCTGGGCCGATTGTGCTCAAATTTGGCACATCGCTAGAGACCGGTTAGTAGGGTGCCGTGCACAAGTCAGCTGGAGGTACCCCGTCGAAATTTCGCACGTGCAAGGCTCACCCTCTCGCTCGCTCCGTTAGTCGCCCCAAAAGGCGTTATACTGGTGTTGTATCAACAAGAAATTCACTATGGAGCCGTTCGAGGTTGAAAGGTTTCCAGCTACGGTGCGCCGCCTACACCCGTACTTGGTACTGCGAACGCAGCAGCAGTTGATGCACTGGCCGTCTCCGGGTATTCGGTGTGGCTGGCCATTACTGTATTAATGCGCTCGGCCATTCGTTCAATGTGTGTGCAGTCAGCTCCAGGCTGACCGATCCGCGGGCCGGTGACAGCTCCGGACGTATTGAAGGCGAGGAAATGGATTGGAGGCGGTTTCATCTGGCTAGGCGACCACATTGCCGAAGTCGTTCTAATGCGCGTAATGTGTCTGAAGTTTTCTTCTTATGATTGTGTGACGGATCAACGTGAGTTATTTCATTGGGGCACAACTGCAGCCGCCTCGCTGCGAGTTTTTTTTTGCACTGTGTCTGTGGTTCTCCTCAGCTCTCGGGCCTCCAGGGCGGGCGACTGCTGCTGCTGCCTCTCGGCTGTGTGGTGGCGCCCAAGTGGCGCCCACCGCTCACCCCTAACCCCGTGTCACGTGTACCCACGTGTCGCGCCGCATACCACCGGTACGGCGGCCGGTGAGGCACCGCCTCTTACCGCCTGTGTTGTCAAGCTACAGCTCGAATTAAGCCCAGATAACGGTGGAGTGTGTATGACACATGTTGTGCCAGCACTTCCTGAACTTTTCGGGTACGTCTGTTCTGGGAATAACAGAGCAAATCTTCCTCAGTGCGCGAAGCTCCGTGAGAGTTGCCACGTAGCCGTTTGTTCACTACACGCGTCGTGTGCATAAGCGTTATAAATAACGCGATTTGTTTGTAATGCCTTGTTTCGTAGTCGCTGCCTTCGTATTCTTCCGGAATGATTACTTAGGATTTCCGATTGGCACGGATCTATCGCGCTAGACTGGCTTCTCAAGACGCCTCAAGAAATGCACCTGACATTAATATTTAGTTTAAGTCCCTCCACCGGGCCATGAGGGCTAATTTTTGCAACACAGGTTGAATAATTTTACTGATTTTACAACAGCTCATCCTGACCTAGGGTGTGGCCGCCTAAAATTGTTGGAAGCGATCACACAAGATGATCGCTTCTCGGGCCTCCAATGCTTTAGTGAGATGTTATCAGATGCGAAGACTATTGTGGTGTTACGTAATTGTCTTTGACCTAAAGTATTACTTTGTCTTGGCCGCAGGTACTGCGCATTGATTAGACGGGAATGCCATTTTACGCCCAAAAGGTCCGTACTCTGTAACCCCGTAGTGGACGTCTATTGCTTTTTCTGTAACCATTTTCTCTCACTTTATCTGATTTTTTTTTTTTTTTTTTTACAAATGTGCAGAAGGTAAGCTCATAGATCTGTGTATCTTGTATGCAGATGTTTCTGGTGAGCTCGATTACCGTTGGTAAGATGGTCATCGTCATTGTTAATAGCAAAATTACAAATACTCACGGGTAACTCATGCCCAGCTATCTCACTGCCTGGATGTGAAATAAGTTGGCTTCACCTACCAGGAACAGAAGAAGTTAGTTCGGGCGTTTTGAATTCATTAACATCTAATTTATTGGCGCCAAATGTTTTTTTTCAAATTAAGAGTGAACGTTTTTGATGGACAGATTGACTGATGAAGCATGAGCGTGTGCATTTCTACCTGTGCAAGGCCGCCAATGTGCATTGTGCAATGTGCACGTCCTGGCCTCTACCGTCCGATGCGCCGGAGAACGAATGTGTCACGTAGGGGCCGCCCTCCTCGCGAGTATAGATGACGCCACGTCTGCCATTACCAACCATGCATCTTATTGCTTGCTTGACCATGCAACAAAAGTTGTGTCTACTTTACTCTTTCCTGGCCTTGGTTGCGGCAATTCCAGCTTGCATTCGGTGATGATCGTAGCTAAGAAATGCTCGAAAACTATTTCGATGCTTTGAGCATTTTTTTCCAACTGTCGCGCTCATGGGCAGTGTTGATGCGAGGTAGCACCATTGTGGACATGTCAACTTTATGTGAAATTGTGTAGGAATTGCTCATTAGCTTACGTTTTAAGTGAC
Source organism: Amphibalanus amphitrite (assembly GCF_019059575.1). NCBI lineage: Eukaryota > Metazoa > Arthropoda > Thecostraca > Balanomorpha > Balanidae > Amphibalanus > Amphibalanus amphitrite. The sequence goes on from NW_024881748.1 coordinate 96,247, forward strand.
TGATGGCTTCCGGTGACACTATGTACTTTTACCTAACTTTAAAGATTCCTAATGAACTTTGATTCGTAATTTGATAATCATTTGAAATTCGCTCAGTTTTCTCGGGCTGCTCCTCCTTACATCAGGAGCCTTATTGGAGGGATGGCAGCCTCACAGCGCCTTCACCCCTCCCCTTCGTCTACTAATGGCTCTGTCATTTAAACAATTTCCTTATCATGCAGTGCACTTTATTGGAAACATTTGAATCAAACAACTTTTTAGACGTGGGCAGGAATAGATAAATAGTCACGGACAAATATTGTTGGACTCGCCGTGAATTGGGCGATCGGACTCGACGCCCTGTCCTGCGCTCGCCTCTGCTGAGCGAGTGACCTCGCTCGACTATCCATCCTTCAAACCAAAGTCGCAGGGGCCACTGGCTCCACGACTTAATAGCTACCGATACATCAGCTTGACGCGGCTGACCTCAGTGCTCACACGCGCAACATAATGGTACCGTCACGCACACTCGATCATTCCACGCGCACTGCACCGTAATCGTACCTAATACCTATGCATTTTACAGGTGACACTATACAATACATACAGCACTCCCTCAAGCTTTCAAGCGCAACATCATACACTACGGTGGTCGCTCCAGCTTCGATTGGCTGTAAACGTTGCCACTCTTTGGTCAGTTAGCATGTTTTGTGCGAATATGTGCTCATCATGTCACGATAAAGGTGGGTGGTGAACTTACTGCAGCCTCGTGCTGCTTCTCGTCTTATGCTACAACTGCTTGGAAACACTATTTGAAAACGGAAACACCTCCTATTCACATCAAAATCATCAGTCAGGCCTCAGATCACTCAGTCACGACATGCAGCTATGCTCGAGTCTCCTGTTGACTGACCACATCGGTGGTCGCTCCTTGCCATCACTCGCTCCTCGGGAGCGCGCCGCCGGACCGTGACGTCACGAGCACGGATGACGTCACCGGAGTGAGACGGATGGAGCGGCGCACCGCGACGGGCAGGTGGTCCACTTCCGGCGGCGCTGTGAGTGACGTCACACACACACACACACACACACACACACACCGGGCCGTTTCCGTCACCGTGTCACCGAGTGTTCACTGACGGCCGGACTGAGCGACACGCAGACCAGACCAGACCAGACTGGATCATACCTGACCAGCCCGGATCAGATCACGCCAGACTTAACCAGACATGTTCAGACCAGGCTGGACCAGACCATGCCATACCGGACCAGGCCCAGACCAGATCAGATCGAACAAGGCCCAGGCCAGACTAGACCAGACCCGACCCAGATCAGACCCGGAGCAGACCCGACCCGACCCGACTCGACCCGACCAGACCCAGATCAGACCCGACCAGACCCGACCAGACCACGCGGCAGCAGACCGGGGTCCGTGCCGCTCACCGTGCTGCCAGCGCGGCCAGGAGGCCGGCGGCTAGGGTCAGGGCGGCGGCGGCGGCGCCTCCGGCCGCCGACTCCTGACGCTGCGCCTGCGCCAGGTCGTCGATGGCGTTGTTGGCCAGCCAGACGGAGGTGGTGGTGTCCGGGTGGAACCAGCTCTGGTAGGGCGTGGTGGTGGCGCCGGGCCGGGCCGCCGGCGCGGCGGTCGGACCGGGCCGCGGCCAGCGCCGCTCCTGCTCCTCGGTGGCGCGGTGCTCGGGCCGCAGCTCCGGCTCCGGCTGCGGCTCCGGCTGCGGCTGCGGCTCCGGACGGCGGCCATAGTCGTCCACCCGGGTCTGACGGGGCCCGGCGCAGTGCCGAGGACTGAACCTGTCGGGTCACACGGATGAACGTCACGGAAAATACTCGGCGGCGTCACGGAATGTGGATGCAACAGTCATGACTAGGGTCACGGGATACATTACTGGTGTAACGCTGGGTACCTCTGGAGTCACTGTGGGTACGACTGGCGGGTCACGGGTGGCTGGAACCACGGCAGCTATTACTGGGGTCATGAGAGGTACTCTGGTGGTCTTGGTCGGTAGACCTTTAGGGCCTTGGGTAGACCGACCGCTGTGTGGAGTGCCGCGGCACCTTAGCTTATCGGCAGAGAAGTAAGGACTTTAAGAAATTATTTGCAGCTTCCCCGCGTCCATTGTTATCCAGGCTTCTAATTTCTCCTAACCTTATGTCACCTCTCCTTTCCTCATAGCAAAGACTTTTACTTATAATGAGAGTTTTCTGCGTCGTTAGCAAGATCAATCTCAATGGCTGGCTGATAAGACTAAAAAAGTGTTTTGGGGGTCACGTTCTTTTGTGAGAATGCGTTGCATCTAAACGATAAGGCAGAAAGGCAGTGCCTTTTACCAAGCTAGGTATTGTATAATGAGGACTTTCTAATGCTACAAACAATGGATCATCTGCGCATCGATGCATATTGTTTGTCTTATTGGCTGATCTCACGGCATTGGTTATGAAATCGACCAGCAACGCAGGCGATTTCACAACCATTCATTCCTATATGCCGCGATGCGTAACTTATTCCCCAAAGGAACCAAGGGAATCGTTGCAGAGGTGAATGCGATATAAGCGATGAGTCTGGTAATGCGGTTGCCGAGCCGGGAACTCACACATAGTTGTGGCACTTCTCGTCGAAGACGTGCAGGCCGTTATCGAGGAACTCCCTGACGAACTCCTGCACGGAGGAGTCGCGGGGCGAGCTGTCGCACGAGCCCTGCTCGGCCATACAGTCGCGGAACTTGCGGTGCAGGCTGCGGGAGGAGGGCGGTGTGGTCACCCAAACTGCAATCATCATACGACAAACAAAACCTCACACGATAAACACGTACTCCAGTCTTTTACCCGTCAGCAATCAAAGTCGAGCTGCCATTCTTACGCTCCAGCAGCAGGGGAAAGTTTTTATTTCAGTCATATACAAGCTGGTTGCGGCTAATTCGGCATTAATTCTCGACTACCGCCGAGCATATGAGCTGCAGAAAAGCCTGTCACAACCATTGGCGTGTCGGCACTCACGGTAAAGCCTTTGGTGATTTCAGACCCGCGCAGTGATGCGGCAGTAATGGGGGACTGCCTGTGAATTACGCTGAGCGCTCGATGTTAACCGCTGCGATTACACGAACAGCGAAACGCAGGCAGTTACCATTATTTCGTGCCAGTGATGACCTTGGCTGACACAATCCAGCCAGGTGTCCTACTCATTTCCGGACGGTCTGCCCTTGGCCCCCGGTGTGTTGGTGGCTGCGAGAGAGCATGTGCATACGGCATACGTCATGGTTGGGTCGTGAGAATAAGGTGTTTCTGAGGTTTGCGAGGGTACCGCCCCGAAGAAACCGTTATGTCATGCAGCGATTGTATCCATCCACTCAGCAGAGCTCTGCATAAACCAGAGTGTTTTGCTGCACATGGAGGAATCTAAGTGACGACTGACGTGTGTTTGTTGTATGATATTGCGCAAGAGAATGGTAGGAGTCTAATGTCTTTAGCCCAGCTACTAGGCGCACTGTCAAGACGATGGTTTTTGCGGAATCCCTTCAAGTAACTTCAATTGTTGGCACCTTCTCGTCGCAACGCCCAATCTTGGCCGCGAAAAGTGACGAGGCTAACACTCAGCCGGCTCGTTTTGAAGTTTTGAACTGTCACGGGAGGCGAATGCAATAGGTTCTGTGCCTATGAATTGGAACTAATGGCAATTCAGAATGGTTTCTGCAGCTAGTTAGTGACAGGGCTGAGGAGCGAACAAGCTTATAACAATTACTTACTGTCTCAGATTACGCTATGCATAATCATATCGCAAAGTTATGGAGTAGCGTCTGCGGTCATGAAACGTGACACCTTTTTCGAGCCAGCGGCGCCTTTCGGAGCACCGGGCTAATTACCGACGCTGCGACTCGGCGGGGTCACGCCCGCCGGCTATCCGGGCCGGCTCGAGGTCAGGTGATCACAGACGTTACGGCCAGCGGGGCGGGTCGACCCCGGGCCCCGCCGGCACTCCGAAATGACTGAGGGCCGCATGGGGCCAGCTGCCGAGCCACGTCGACGGCAGCGGTCGGTCAGTGCATGTCATCGCCATCAGTAGCCGCTGACAGGCGCGAATTGAGTCGGTTGTACCGCCACCGGGGAGGGGAGCGGCGAGCGATCCTGCCTAGCTCGGAGCTGGCCGGCGGAGGGCGGCCGCGCGCGCTCCAGTAACGGTTGTCGCCGGCTGGAGCCGCCGAGCCGAACGGTCACGGCGGTCAGCAGTCACAGTCAGCAGTCACAGTCGCAGTCACAGTCACCGTCACAGGCGCGGGCCCTGGCAGTGATAACGGCCGCGGTGACGGCTGCTCCGGAGGTATGCGGGGTCGACGCTCGACAGTCAACCCCAAACTCAGAAAGCAGAAACTGTTTCGATCGTTTCGTGCCGCTGTTCTGAAGCCGTCGCCACTGTTTGGAATAGCTGCTCAGTCAGCTTTACCCGACAGGGAAAGGTGCTACTTTTTGAACATTTTACATCATTGTTGGGGCGACTAGTCGTGGTCAGATGACGAGTGACGACCGTCGGTGTCTTACCAGCAGATCTGTTCGTCGGAGCCGGTGCCGTCGGTCACAGCGCGCGCCATGTTGGTGTAGTAGGTGCCGCACCGGGACGGCTCCATCGTCATCTGCTTGATACACGGCGCGTGCCGCAGATAGGCTGGTGACAGGAGAACGCGATCGTCAATGACCGGACGGTGATGACCGTCCGAACAACTCACCAGCAATGCTGGATGCCTATCGGAACTCAACCAAGAACTCAGCGTTCATGGATTTTCATATGAAATATCGTAGCTTAACCCTATTCCTGGCGGGCTCCGCCGGGACAAGAAACTGGCGGGGGGGCCGATTCGGCCCCCCCCTGAGATCTCGAGAACGAAGCAAGATAGCGACAAGCGGCAAACGGCATCGGATACGCACGGTCAAGATCTACAATTTTTACAAAGGTCATTTTCAGGTCAGGTCAAAGATGACGTCACAGGGGTCGAAAAAGTCAAAATGGCGGCGCTAGATATGGAGAGAGTTTTTCTCGAATAACTTTCGAATTAGTCAAGATAGGAACAAACTAAGGGAATCATCGTGATCCTCTCGTCAATCCGCATCGAATGATATATATGTTGACCTCGAAAGGTCAAGGTCAAAGGTTGACCTCAGGTCACGTGACCTCGAGGTCATCATGTATATCATTCGATGCGTCTTGACGAGCTGAACACAATGAGACCATCCACGCGTCTGTATCTTGTTCCTGTACGGAGTTATTGGCCAAAAACCTTTGGTGACCTTTGATGACGTCACATGACCTCACAGCTGCCCAACAGCAAAACAGACCTCAAGGTAGTGAAGGTTGATCGTATATGAAGTCATGTATGGTATATGGGGCCATTCCGACCCGTTTTAGTGGTAAAAACAGGGAGTTGATTTTTCCCCCATTGACTTATAATGGGGAGGTCGCGAAATTGACCTGACCTTAGGTCACCGATATCAAAATTCCGAGATATACAAATTGCACATACTGGTACTCTAACTAAACCCTGAAGAGAAGAAATTGATCGGTCAAAAACTCTAGCTCTGGCGTGATTGCAAACTTTTCTGAGGTAGGGTCACCAAACCGCCTCTGGTGACCTGACCTGAGGTCAGATCAACTCAAAATTTTCAGACATGTTGCGTAGAAGCCTTTTAGGAAAAGTCAGAAAATTTGAGCTTCCTAGCTCAACGCGTTTGGGAGATATAACCAAAAAACCTCAGGGGGGGGGGGCTCCTGAGGCCCCCCCGCCAGGAATAGGGTTAATAAGAGCGGTGTTGCAGAGATTTAGGTACTGTTGATGAGGTCGTCATGCGCTCAGTATCGGTGAGGTCGAGATGCGTGCTTCTGCTGGCGTGTCAGCAGCGCGAGCGGTGGTGCGATTCCCTCCCTCTGCCCTCGCCGACAGACCGCTGTCGGCAGCCTGTCGGGGCCTGCAGTGGCAGCTGAGCGGTCCTGCCGGCATTGTTCCGGACTGCCGACCGTGGCAGCAGCGTTTCACAACTCCATAACCTTCAGCCGACCCCGCCCCAGCACCCCACCACCGGAGACCCGCACCAGTCCCAGCGGCTTCATTCTGCAGTAGTATTAGAATTAAGAATAGTGCGAATGTGTCCATAACCCTCATTAGTTCACCTAGTTGTTCGTTGTGGCTTGGTTCAGTTTCAGTTCTCAGCTATAATTATATAGATCGGCAAAGGAATGGATCTGAAGAATGGTAAGCAATACTGCTGTCCACGTAGGCAGAAACTTGGTTTAAAATGAAGATTGTCTTAACCCGGAAGGGCACATTTTATCCTACACCGACAAACCCCAGAACCCCAGAAGGTGCATTTTACTATGCATCGCGACAAAAGACTGTGGTTTTTCATCTCGATTTTTTCATCGCTATGTGGAAATCAACATGGCCTTATTATACACCTCAAAGTATACATATTTAGATGGTCTATTTGAAATGGAAGTTACATGCTGTTGAAGCTCACTTTTAAGTTTTAACTACTCGTACTTTGTGTTGTGATGCTTTGCAATTAAGCCACTGAATGCGAAATGCAGTGACTCCTACGGTATTTTATACGTGTCGCCACCACGCTTAAGAGGATTTTATGGTTAGAACAATTGTCTCTGGGTAAAGTTGCGAGGCTTAATTGCTTCTCATTAGCCCAAAGTAAGTCGTGGTGAGTCATAAAGAGGTGGCATTGTTCGAAGTTATATCTTGTAACCCAAAATAGCCCGCTTAAGTACACCCAATTCAAAACTCCCGGACTCAAAAGCGCAAGTTGTGTCGGCCGCTCGAATTGCGCTCATCAGAACAAATGGAGCCGCAGGGTGGTGCTGCCAACTGGAGTTAGTCAGGCTCCAGCCCCCAAGCGCGGTCGCCACCGGTGGTCATAATGACTGGGGGTGCAAGGTCTCGGTTACCTAACTGCATGCTTGTTGACGTGCTTTATAGCATTTTTTACCAGCGCTACCGCTTACGGATATGCATTTCTGAAGTTAAACTGGTAGGTAATTTTGCGAGCATCTCAGCTGCCCTCACTATTTAATACCCTTTTGTGAAAACGGTTGATTTCGAACATGTGCTAATAAACATGGTGACCGGTGACCTAGTCCGCCACGTCTGCCCGCAATGCATGTAGGTAGGTATCTCATATTTCCCTAGGTACTGACCTTCGCTGTACTGCGGCTCCTGGCACATTCGGAACACGTTACGCACGGCCGTTTCCACCGCGCCGTTGAAGGCATCCTTCTGCTCGCTGGTGTACTTCTTTGATACGTAATTGTTGATGCAGTCAACAAATACGCGCCATTTCCTGAAACATAAGTCAAACAGGTAAAGTAGTCGATCAAAGTAGTCGTCAAAATAGGAAGGTAAGTGTGCTTCTGACGTAAAAATTGCTTGGACAATTTGAAAAGTGTCAAGCATTTACCTAAAAACATTAAGTTGATAATAAACCACAAGCTGAATAAGTTTTTCAGCATCGATACCTCGAGGGCCGTACTTCGATAGGTTTGCAATGTGATGAGATACAATGAGGGCCATTCGATCTGGAAAGCACTTGAGCATATCGCGACGGCCCGTCTGTTTGTAAGTATGTGGGTATCAATCCAGAGTCCCCTCCCGACCACATGGCGGCGTACTCACTCGCATACGGTTCTGAGCTCCTCCCGAGTGGACGGCACCACCAGGTGGGTCTCGCTCAGCAGCGGCATCGCCAGCTGGATACACTTGTTCATCACCTCCTCGGCGCGGCCCGCTCGAACCGCCGCCAGCGCTGTCAACAGGCGAGAAGGGACGGGGCCGGTTAGTGAGAGCGGCTGCAGAGTGGCGAATTGTAACTCAATCAGGGCCGGTCTAAAACAGAGGCCGCTGAACAGCTGGCAGGATGGTGTCGGTCGGAGGGAGCGGCTGCAGAACGGTCAGCGGGGCACGGGTCGGTCAAAATGAGCAGCCGTCGATTTGAATGGGGAGACTATAGATTATAGAGCTAGTCAGGTGGAGCATTCGCTGAGCAGTGGGCTAAGGTGCCGCGCGCCTGGGCTGATATACCGTGCCGGCCGGCAGGGGTGTGCGCCGGTACAGCCTACGTTTCAGGCGGCAGAGCCGCGGCGTTCCACTCGATCGCGGTTTCGAGCAATGACGGCAGTGGTCGATAAAACTTCCAACGTGCCAACGCTCGTTGGAGCAAGATATTAGCAATGCTTCGAAGAGCTGGAGACAGTCCGCCCGTCAACATGGATGCTTCCTTACGCCTAAAATACAGCATTGACTTATGACTTTATAATCGTCCGGTGCTGTTATCGGCTGCTCGGTAAGTACCGCGTGTATGTTCCCTCATTCACTCCTGGTCACCCTTCGGTCACCCCTCGCTGGGTCGGGCCAGTCGGCTATTTTTATCCTCTTTCCGGCTAGGCCACCCGCTGAGCTCCCGCCTTGCCGCGCCGTCTGCGAGGGACCTGACCCTTCTGCCGGCAGAGGTTTCTCCAGGTGTCTCCAAGGAGCCATCGTAGCGCTAAGGGTGTGCTCCGCATACACATACATTGATTTTCGCCCTTACTAGCAGGGCCGCTGGCACGCGTTGGCAGCGCCCTGCGGGCATTTTTTCGCTTAGGGTCATTTTGTGGTAAGGAGGATCAGAAAATCACCCTTCCAACTTTCTCCAGGCCTGGGTGTTTTATCGAGCGCGCCTGAAAACGCACAGTGGACCGAAATCACACTTCGATTGCGTTACTTCGTATTAGGTAATACGATAAAAAGTCCGCTCTTTTCTCAATCAATAAGGACAAGTGCGTTAAAGCACACATATAAACTTTTGAATTAGAAGCTTTAAAATGCTAAATCTCAACATCTCTAAGCTGATGATAATCGTTAGTTGTTTCAGACTTTGGCGCGAAAACGTAGGCATTCAGATCCACCGTGCGACCGGTCACCGTATGCAGTAGTGTGATGTTGTGAGTTGGGGAGTCAAGGCCGTGTGGGGAGAAGGTGAGGAGATACCCGTGTGCCGACGCGGCGGATGGCAGTGAATTTTCAGGATAGGTAGCAAAAGGCTCATTCCTAGACGTTGTGCCAAATATTGCGGCGCTACGCGACACCAACTTTTACGCTATTCGCGAAAAAAAAAAACTTAGGGGAGGCTGCCCCCCCCCCCCCCGCCAGGCGAGGGCTAAGTTGGAGACAGTGGTGGGACTAAGATGTTCGTTGGAGCAACTCCAAGCATTTTATCGACCTCTGAATGACGGCGAGCGCCGCTCCTGATCGGTACTTTAGCATTGGTGCTACTGTAGTAGTAGGTGTTGAATCTATGCCATCTAATGTATTTGCTTCAGCCCTTCTAAGTTCTAAGGCTGAAAGCTATCAAACGACACGATGAGCATATTATGAACGATGGACGCATCGAAATGCCTTTCATTTCAACTTTCAATCACAATATGAGTTTTACCTACATAATCGCATATATTATATTTCTATGGGTCAGTGTTTTTATCCCTCACGATTTTCATCGCAGTCGTCACGCCTGGTGTTTGACGAATAGACAGCGATATCATCACAGTTCCCCGACCATGCTACAGTACCGTAAATAGCCTCCACAGACAAAGGTATTGTTATTTTTATCACCGAGGAACGGCTTCATAGTGACCACTGTTTCACTGCGCAGACGAAAACGACTGGTCAAGTGTGTGTTGAATGATGTCACAGTATATGCTGTGAATGTGGTGCACAGCGACTGCGAGTTGCGTAAAGAAATATGTTGAACTTGATCAACACTGCCTTGTTCAATGCTTGAAGTGGTGCTCTGCTGCCTCCCCCCCCCCCTTCACCTTCCCGCACAGTATATGGAATACTGACTGGAAGTATAGCGCTCGTCCAACAGATCGTCCTCTTCTCTGTCCCAATTCACGTTCGTTTCTTTCAATCGGTGCCAATATCATCGGCACGCGCTTCTCACATGGATGCGCTCAGCGCGCGCTGACCGCAAACGCGCGTGCAAAAATTCGCGCCAAATCCGGGGATGGGGCTAACCGGGTCAGCGGTGTGCGCGAGCGCGTCCTCCGTGACGCTCGCGCTGCCCACGTACTACCGCGGTACTACCGGCCCACAACTGCGCATCGCTCAGTCACCGCGGCGCGGTGGGGAGAGCGCCCGTCGGCACGCTGGCTTCCGGTGCGCCACACCCCGGGCCGAGCCCCCCTCCCCTCTCTCCCCCGCGGGTGCCACCCCCCGGACTGTGGCGCGGGGCGCCGCCGGACGCCGGGCGGATATCGCCGGCCCTTTGAACCTACCACGTGCTGTGGGACCTCTCCCAACGCTCGGAAAGTGTATGGATGGTAGAGCATTGCTGTCAGGATAACGCCCCCGCCGCGCCGGTGACACCGCGGGAGGGGCTGGGCGGCCCCTGTCGATATGCAAAGCACTGATTCGGGTCTGAATGCCAGAATAGAGAGGGACTGGCACATCCCGGACGCTGCTGCTGTGTAGCACTGTTCGCTATTTAACGCACTGTTGCGTCATGGTAATGCCAAAAGATTTTGTTTTGTGTGCCGTCATCCGTGATAACGTAATGGGGAATGATTTGTCGTTTAGTTCGTATCAACTATCGCAGTCAACATGAGGAAGAACACGCTTTAGACGGCAGGGTGTACTTTTTGTGCAGTTCCGCGGTCAGAATATTGCTGAGCAGAGCAAACATGTCGTGCAGATAATTGCGCGCTGTTCGGCAGCCCCCGGGCGAAGCGGTGCAGCGGTGGCGTGGTGACGCGATAATCAGAAAAGTTTGATATGGGACCGCTTTCGGCGTGCCGTCAGCTCTGTCAGGTCTAGTCCAATTAGTGACAGCACAGCATCAGTCATGTCTGAGGGCTGCCAACCTTATTTCAAACATGACCGTCTGCATTTGTTATCATTACCGTGTATCCTGATTCCTGCATGACCGTTGTTGACTTTTCTAAATGCCTATTGGACTATGGATGTAGGTATAGTGACATGCCAACACCTTGGCTGATGAATAACCAGCGTGGCTGAGAGGCACATATTCTGCATATAGTGCTTAGCTGACCTATCAGAATAACTAGTTGGTATGCGTTGTAAGTAAATAAATATGTCCAATATTAACCCGCGCGGGGCTGGGGTCTCCAGCCGAACGCGCGGGGCTGGGGGGGGGGGTAAATTTTACCCCCCCCCCCTCTTATCTCCCGAACTAATGGTCCGATCTGGAAAATTCAAACGCCAATCGAAAGATCTCATCACGAACAACTAAAAACATGTACTTAATTTTAAGTTTGAGGTCAAGGTCAAGGTCAGGTCAAGGGTACAAATTGCAAGTTCCTACAGTATCGGCCTTGCACCGTAGTTGCCGAAGAATGGAGTCATGGACTGAGACTGATCGCCCAAAACGTGTTCTTAGGCTACCAAGACAATATTCGTTGCATACAATATCATTCAGAGGTCAAGGTCAAGGTCAGGTCAGGTCAGGTCAGGTCACCAAAAACAAAATATAGAAAAGGGCATGTGCGACACATGTTTTATGGGTCATTTTACTCATAGAATTCAATAGGCACACTCAATAAGTGATAACTGATATGGACCACCTCTGGATGAATTTCAGGTCGAGGTCAGGTCAAGGTCAGGTCAAGTGAGGTCAAATTTTGAAGTTGGTTATTAAGGCCTAAAAAGGTGTCTATCTGATGCAGTTTTTCACGGCGAATCGAATGGTGCTACTTTTGTTTCCGTACGAGGTCTAGAACTTCCAAAAAAGTCATTTTTCAATTTTTTTTTGTGTGTCGTGACGTCATACAATTTTGAATAACTCCCACATTTTTGAACCGATTCTTGTAAAACTTGGTATGTAGGTGCACATAGACCACTTCTCTGACATATATTCCGGTTTTTTCGATGCACTCAAAATTTTGGATTTTATAGCTATTTTCAAAAAAAAATCAGTTTTTTGAAAAATTTGGGCCAAAATCCAAAATTTTCAAAAAACCGAGATAGCCATTTGATAGACAAAGTAAAATTACGTATATCCTTTTTGTTACGTCTTGATTCCTTTAAAAATGAAGATGTTAGCGGCGTTTGAACTTTTGCCGTTTTTGAGGCGAAAATGGCGAACATGACGTCACTAAAACGTCAATTTCTCAAAAATTTTCCGACGGATTTCGCTCAAATTTTCAGGGAACGTGTCAAATTGATGTAAGAAAAGGTACTGAAAGTTTGGCGGCGCTGCGCGCCGCCGTTTTTGAGATATTGCAAAAATTCGCGAGGGGGGTAAAATTTACCCCCCAGCCCCGCGCGGGTTCATGTGCACGCATGAGGAGAAGGTAGTAGACAATCATGCAGGGACGCTTTGACCTTCGCCCTTGCGATATACGGGTTGTGAGGCAAAGATAAAACTTCTAGGAGAGTGAAGTCTAGGTGCATTGCACATGAATCAGTGCATCATTGCAGAGAACGAGTGTGTCTTCGTCGATGTATTCGGCCATTCTGTGTGCTCAGTAGTTGGGCCACTGGCATTCAGAAGCGTAACAGCAGAACTAGGCTATGAGGTAGGGTTAATGCCTTATGATCCAGCTCATGAGATTATCCTATACTCCTGGTGTTACATGCTCCCATATAATGGGATACAAATGACGCGACAAAGTACCAGCCAGACTCAAAGCCGAAAGGTGAAATGCCAAGTGAAAATGCCATTTTGATTGGCTTTGTCATTTTCACTTTGAAACCACTGTAATGCAATCATCTTAAGCTGCACAGATAATCCAGAAAGCAGGCTACCTCACGGTTCTACGCAGCCCGTGACGCTCGGCAGCGTTACGCTGGGCGCGTGACCACTGACCTGGCCGTGACTCGGCAGGACAGAGCTGTTTCGGTGCCCGTCGCCACCCCTTCCGGCGGTGGGCTGCGCCGCTGTGACCTTGGTGCTGCCTGAGAGCTCCGGCGGAAGTCGGGGCGCCCCGCCCATCCCCTCGGTGACCATCCTCCGGCACGGCCGCCGCTGGATCCTCCGGAAACACCTGCTGCCGCGGAAACGGCAGCCCGCCGGCCACACTTCGGATATCGCCTGCGGCTGGACCGTAGCAGATTTTGAAAGATCCTATAATAGTGATTGAGCACTGGATGCATGTTATTATCCAATACATTAATTTATTATTTAGGTATTGTATAAAGTGATAAATGGAAATATTGTGGCAATTAGAGATGAAGTCGAATGTCCAAATCGTAAGCCTTCGATGCCGGACAGCTATATGGAGTCCTCCTCGGATCTACCCGGTTTTAATTGGGTCCTGCTGAGTCCTGCCTGTGACGCTCGGCTCTGTGAGATCCTCTTCGGCCCTGTTTACTCGCACAGTCCCGTCTTTCCTCACTCGCTCCTGTTCGACCTTCTTTAGCTCCAGCCTGCTCAGTTCGACCCTCCTCAGTAGCGGTCCGTCCCGTTGGGTCGTGCCGGGTCCACCGGAGGCCACCGGCCGCCGACAGGTGTGGTGTGGCCTACCGCTCCGTGGAGCGTTTCGGACCGGCGGCGGCGCGCGACCACTTGGCCCGCGCCGGCCGGCTGAGCACGTGCTGGGCACGAGCCGCCCGTGACGGCCGCCCCCGCCCCCGCCCCCGCCCGCGCCGCCGCCACCGCAGTAATCACTCCACAGCCATGGCAAATTATCATACCGCAGGCCTGTCACCCTCGAGCAGCTGCGCCTTCAAATAAAAACTGGAGTGTGGCCGTCGCGCGCATTGGCTGCACAAATCGGCTCAAAGTGAGGCAGGGACTGGAACCGTCGGGAATGATTTGTGATTTCATAATGGAATTGGAAATTATACCAATAATACATTTGTGCTACTGGAGGGAATCAGTAGCGGCTGACTTGGAGTTAATACAAATGTTTAAATAGCTTTTTCATTCAAGCCTTGCGTGCCGAATTTGAGATAGGTTTGTGATTGCATGCACAGTTTGTTCGGACGAGTCGTAGCGGAAAAAAGTAGACAATCGCTAACTCAGCCCTTGCCGTCGGGTGTCAGTAAAGGATGTTCTGTCCGTCAGCCTTAGCACAGACATTGTAAAATTGACTTTTGTAAGCAATGTGGGATGTTACTTTTCACTCCAGTTGAAACGAGTTCAATAATTTCCGTAAATGTCCTGTAATCAACAACACGAAAGACGCCTGCTTTTTGTTCTTTGATAATCGCATAAAATTCATAACGGAGCCAAGTTCAGGGATGTTCTTGATGGGTCTTCAGATCATGTGACTTTCTCTGAGTATAGGCGCCGAGGCAGTTCGTCTGATCACGTGACCCTCCCTGGCGGACGGGCGCATCGGCGGCTCGTCGGGCGCACGATGTCGTCGAGCCCACCGCTAACGATCAAGCGGGCGCACTCAAACGACAGCCAGAACAAGCGGCGTTCGACTCCACAGAGTCGCAGAATCGGGGACAGCGGCAGCGGACCGGGTGGTGCCAGCCCCGCCCCGGCTCCGCGCGCCCCGACCCCGCCTCAGTCAGCCGGAGCGCTACGTCGTACACTGCGCCACAGCCGAAATCGACTCGGCCCTGAATACTCGAGAGAAGACAAACACAGTGATGGCGGGATTATTTGCGGGAAACGGAGGACACTTGGGCGTGCACGATGTTACGCGGTTACTGGGCAGTATGTTTGGGCATCGTAGCTGTGTAGCTAATGTTACAAATTGTCCCTGGGCTTGAGTTGTGAGGCTGTATCTTTCTAAAGCACTACGGAGAATGTATATCTTTTCCAATTGCATGCTTCGTAGGCATATGCAATTCTGTGTACACATAGCTGATCATGTACGGCAGCGCATTAGGCGCCTTCAAGGATGTTGATGATGAATATCGGTTTCTTCAGCTGATTCGGGGGAGCAAGTAAGACACTACCTTTACAAACGGGAAGCAAAACTTAAAACGGGTAAACGTGAAAATTTATCAGCCTTAAATACTAAGTTCTTAACCCGCGCCCCACTGGGGTCTGCGTATAACGCGCCCTACGGGGGGGGGGGGCTCTCCATAGCCCCCCTCTTAACTCTGAAACTACTCGGCCGATCGTCAAAACTCAAACGGCGTCTGATAGCCCCGGAAAAACTGTCGAACGAAACCTAATTTCATTGACCTCGAGGTCATCGATGGCGTCACAGGTCAGGTCAAAGTAAAATGTGTTAGCATTTTGGCTTGTTCACATTTTGGGCTCTGGCCGCCGTCTTACAAGTCAGATCAGGCCCATTTTTTGTTAAACACTTGTGAACAGATGCTTTAGATACCCTGAGGGTAGCAAACTTGTACTTTGATTTTCAGGTCAGGGTCAGGTCATCACAGGTCACGGAAATATTATATCATACGTCGGCCACGTGACATATGTTTTATGATCCATTTAGGCCGTAGATTTCGAATTTAATGTCGTTTGTGTCATTCGAGGTCATTTTGAGTTGAATTTAGCTTAGGTCAGGTCACTTTCAGGTCAAAAAGGTCAAATTTTGATGAAACTAAAATTTTTCAATAAAAAATGTGTGTATTGGATGCAGTTTGAGCTCAGGAACACGACAGTGCTAGTTGTATTGGTGTACGATGTCAAATACGTACCGAAAAATTGATTTGAAAAAAATTATAATTGTGAATTTTTGGCAATAATTCGTATAACTTGGCCATTTTTAAAGATACCTATTTAGCTAAAAACTTGCTACAGTAAGTCATAAGCATGTGTTCTATCACATATATTCCGTTTTTTCGAAAAGTCGAAAAGTGTTTGAAAAAATATGAAAATATAAATTTTGAATTTTATTACATATAATTTTCAAAATTTGCAAAAGTTTGAAAATCCGAGATAGCAGTTTGATAGCGCAGTCTATTTTGAGTCCTCTCATGCAAAGAAATTGGATCTAGCTTAAAAACTGAGCTCTTGGGAGCGATTGCCGTGGTTCAATGTTTTGCGTCGAAATCGGCCGAACATGACGTCACTCTAACGTCAATCCCGACCGACCTATGGCAGCTACGAAGTTCATATTTTGACACAAGGTGTCAAATTAATGCAGCCGAAGGTACTGAAAGTTTGGTGTTGATACGTCAAGCAGTTTGGAAGTTATTGCAGAAAAACGGGAGAGGGCTATGAATAGCCCCCCCCCCCCCCCCAGTGGGGCGCAGGTTAACAATATCTGTTTGATACAACAATTTTAAACCACACAAAAAAGGCTAATGCTAATAAAAAGGACGGGAGGCACTCGTTTATTCATATGGCTCACTCAGCATCTGTTCGCCTGCTTTATACTGCGATGGTAATATAGTATATAGATATTCACAGTTTGTACTGTACGATGGCCTCTGTTCGCCTTGTTTGCACTGGCACGTCTATCCCAGCGCCGTTGGATCGGGCCCGCAGGTGGGATCAGAGGAGAGGTGGGGGAATGGTGTGGCCACCCCATCACCCACCAGTATCGACCCAGCGTGCCGGCGAGACACCCCACCGCCCAGCCGTGTTTGGTCAGCGCGCCAGAGTTCAATTTGGCCACAAATCGATGATAAACTGCATGTGTGCTCGTGAATGTTTGAAACGCAGTCACTCCCATAATTTGAATACTCATTAATGGTGTTTCAATATTCTTGAGTTATTTGACAAAGTCATTAAGCAAGGAAAATGCAATTGAATGATTGATGAACATATGATTTACAAGGAGAGTATAACGAAGTGGACGAGAAACTTTTTTGGGATAAGTACCAGCTTCTCATTGATGATATTCACCAAAGATAGCGTCAAACACGAACTACCTGTGTCGTCGATGGATGCAAAATGAACAAAATGATAAGGAAAAAAATGAAAGTGTAATGAAAGTTTAATAATAAACTAAGGTGCATGGGAAGAATTCAGGTAAGGTGAATTCAATTCAATTTTTTCTAATTCAGGTAAGGTGAAAGTTGATAAAATCCACACATATGTTTTTCACACTTCAAAGGGTTGCAGAAATCCAAAGCCAACGCCAGTGTGCTTAAAGGGACCCTCCCACCTGCAAAAAAGTTTATGAATTGGCATGAAAGTGATGTCGCTCGGTTCAGAAAGAGCGAAAACGAATATCTACCAAATTTCACCGAAAAATATTCACCGGTTTTCAAGATAATGTCCTGACTCAACACTGAGACTTATGTTTCTTGGAACCGTCAATACAAGCTAAAATGCAGAGCATCGCATTGCCATCAGCGAATGAATTTGCATCACGTACTTACAATAGGAGCAATTCATACCCTTATTTATTTGCCCTAGTCATTCTCTTTGCAAAATTTAAATACGAGCATCGACAAGATCGTTTGTGATACGTTGCCTCCGCACAGCACTAACCGAACCCGATCAATAAAATTAAATAACCGTCTCAATTAATAAAATGTCTTCCCTCAGTCACTCGCAGAGTAGAGCACAGACTGGACAAATCATGTCGCCTTTAACTTCCTACAAGAATTCAGATCTCAGTAGACTGAGTTTCATAAATTCAAACGATTTTTGGGTATCGGCATTTAGTACATTACAGCACTTATTATTTACCCCGGTGTTTTCACCCGTTGTCCTCTACGATTGACAGACGAGGGTGCCTCCCCACTCACCTATCACGAGAGTCAGCCAGGTCTTCATCTTCTCGGGCTGTTTGGAGCTCGATGGTCGGGCTGTGTGGACGGACAGGGAGTAGCTGCGGGCGCTGCGGGTCGGCCGGCGTCACTGACGGCGGCGCGCGCGGCGGGGTGCCGCCGGCGCGGCGGTCACAGTCGGCCTCCCTCGCCCCCCGACACAGCCGGCCGGCCACCAACCCGTGACCGGCGCCGGTAACAAAGGCACGCAGCATAGTTGGCCACCGCTCGTCCGTGCCCTTTTTGCACGATATGAAAGAATGGTGGCATGAATTAAGGGGTTGTGGTTTACAACTTTACCCAATATTTGAGGGAATAGCTGTAGAGAATATGTGCGTGAGTAAATATGAACATCACCCATCAAGAGGACATTCAGATCCCTATCACAGCCAGTTTCCATAGCTAAGAATATCGAAAACCAGGGCTTCTTGGGTTGAGAAATAACTGCTGTAATAAGCATATTGGTCACGTGGTGGACTTCACAATCATCCACACCAATGTCAGATGAGCTTCAAAAGGCGGTGTTAAATCCGAACTCCAACGTTGAATGAATCTGGGTGTGAGTAACGCCAGAACCTTCCAGCAAGTCTCGCCGAACGCTGATTCAGGAGTTCACGAGTCAGCGAGCGTGACTCGCATTCCATTGTGTCAGAGGTTACTCAGAGATCATCGTGCGTGAAATGAGTCTGAACCATGATTGCGGCATGAAACTGTCGACTCTAGAGTGCCACCGTGGTTTGTAAAAAAAAAGGCAAGACGTACTGATATGATTTTCTTTCATTTCTTGTTCGGCTAGGATCTAACTGGAAATCAGAGCTTGGATGATGAAAAATAGCGGTATTTGATCTCCACCATTCGTTTAACCCTCGCCGGCCGAGGGGGGGGGGGGCGGCGGCGAGGGGCGGCACCCGCCGGCAGCCGGGTGCCGCCCCCCATAGGTTTTTTTTCGCGATAGCTCCGAAGACGCTGGCGATAGAGAGCTGGAACTTGGCACACCTGACCTTTGATTCAGGCCGGATCTTTTGACACCAACCGCATTTTTGGGGCCAGGTCAGGTCACTGGCTTATGACGTCATAAGTGAACCTCTGCACGGTCTTCAGATGTCACAACTTCGCAACGCCCTCACTGCCAGAGGAGATGTCACAGGGAAATGAAACTTGCAGGATCTAGTATCCATTATGAGTCTCACAACTTGCATATCTCGGATTTTTCCTAAAGGTCATATGAGGTCAGGTCATTTTCGTGACCTCACCATTTTAAGTCAATGGGAAAAATGAAAAGTGCTATTCTGGCGCCGGGAACGATCTCCAACCATCTCAAGCACCCAGAATCGTGATTTGATGCAAGGTAAGATGCGTCACTTTTGCAATGTTGACCTTGCGTGACGTCATTTAAGACGTCATCAGGGTCATATTCGTTTTTCGTCAATAACTCTTGATCAAATTGAGCTAGCGAGTCTGGAAGGCCACCAATGGACTCAGGAAGACCTGCCAAATCGAATGATATGCGACATGACCTCTTTCGACCAACTTCGTGACCTGGGGGTGCTGACCTGACCTTGACCTGAGGTCAACACCCTAAGTTGACCTGACCCGAACAAAAAGCATATCATTCGACGCGCCTGAGCGAGGCGAACACGATGCTGCCAAAATCGCGGCTCTGGCGAATAGTTGCGATAGCTCTCGAACGCTTAGGGATAGGAAAGCGAAACTTTCAGCACCTTTTCTCCCATCAATTTCACATCTTCTGAAGTAAAAAATTTGGACCTAGCTCCCTTGATGACGTCACAAGGTCCATTTTTCTAGACCCCTGCACGGCAAACTTTGGCGTCACAGACTCAAACTTCAAATAGCTGCTAAGAATAGAGTTTTAGAGATAAAGACAAATTACGAGCACGGTTGTGTAGCGTTTGACCTAGAGGAAAATAGAAAAATAGTTTTGGTGACCTGAGGTCAGAGGTCAGGTCAACGACCCCGAAATGTGGTTTTAGTTTTCGCAAATATGAAATAACTTCGACAAAAATGGCCCTAAAGCTACGGCAGTGGTACCATCGCATTCGCCTTGTCAAGCCGCGTCGAATAATATATATTTTGTCCGGAAAAGGTCAAATTTTATGTTGACCTCATGTGACCTGGAATGACCTCTGGTTGACCTTGACACATGAAAGGTCGTTTAAGATGGATTTGTACCCGCTGATCACGAATCTGGCATTTATTTTCCTCTAAGCCTTCATTTAGAGCTTCCGGATGGCAAAGATGTCTTATTTATTATTACTAACTTGA
Source organism: Amphibalanus amphitrite (assembly GCF_019059575.1). NCBI lineage: Eukaryota > Metazoa > Arthropoda > Thecostraca > Balanomorpha > Balanidae > Amphibalanus > Amphibalanus amphitrite. Next base: position 116,145 of record NW_024881748.1, read on the forward strand.
ATCAGTGACATAGCCTCTAGCAGGGATACTCTTCTGTGACCTTGACCTTTGAGCAGCCTTGTATCGTAAGATGAACCACAAATAGGGAACTGATAAGCCTCAAAACGTTTCAAAACATCTTGGAAGATAGCACGCAAGATGTGCGAAAAAGTGCCAAGTTTGAGGTCAATTTTGAGCATGACCTTGACCTTGATCTTTAATTTTGAGCACGTTTTCGGAATCCTCAGATTCTCTTCTTTCGTTTGACACCCAATTTTGCCGGTTTGATGCAGCCTGCCGTCCTCTAGAAGGCTTACTTTGAGATCACTACACATGTGCCGGTTTTTGCCTTTGACCTGGACCTCTGACCTTGGAAATTGACCTGAGGTCAAAAATTTTAGGTGCTTTAGAATCGTCTCGTAAGGACCTTTCGTTTGGTATCGCTTTTGTTTCCGTAGCTCCCTTATTTACGAAGTTAGACAGGGGGGGGGGGCGAAAAACGCCCCCCGGGCTGCGGTGGTTGGGACTACCCCCCGGGCCCGGCCGGGCTACCTAAGGTGTAGAATTGACAGGGCTACACAACTGCAACCTCGAATTTTGAAATTTTTGAAGTTTGACCCCCAAAAATAAAAAAAACTATTTTTTTATATATAAGCCGAAAAATCCAAAAAGTTTTTCGAGTTTCGAAAAAACGGAATCTATATGATACCTACCTAGTATCTATAGCGTCTTCTATCTACATAGTTTCAAGTTGACCTTTCAAGGTCAAATTATAGTTCATTCGACGCGTCTCGACGAGAGGAACACGATGCTGGCAAAAGTAATGTCATGGCTTTTTTTAGTCAAAAGTTATTAGTTATTACCGAAAAAACGCTTTTCGTAAAAATGGCTATTTTGGAGTTTTTGCCCTCTGAAGGCTAAACCGTTGACTGAGGTCAAATCTGAGAACATTATTCACTTCAGAAAGGTCTGTAAAAGGGCTATCGAATGCGCTTTTCCGCGGCGCTGTAGCTCTATCGGTTCCCGAGATAGCCGTCGGCAGTTTCCAAAATGTTGAAATAGTCAACATTTTACCTTTGGTGACCTCTGGTGACCTGACCTTTAACCTGACCCAAAAAATGACCGAAGTGTTTTCGTCCTTATTTTGGAGTCTTGGACGTTCTTTCGATTGCCGCCTAGGAGTCGCTACGTGGCCCAGGAGCCGAGGGGGGTGTTCAGACACCCCCCCCCGGCCCGGCGCGGAATCTCAGACTGCAGGGGCGCGGGAACTACTTTCCGACTGGAGGGGGGGGGGGGGGCACACCATAATAGAGATTGACCTAGGGTACCCCCAAATCAAGTTTTCTCACCGGTTTTAGGCCACTTATTTTTCACCCCTCGGCTTTTTCAACAAAAAAAGAAAACATTTGCAAAAAAGTGTGGTATTCCGTCTCAAAGCTGTGGGGGCACCGCCCCCACGGCCCCAGAGTTGTGGGGGGGGGGGGCAAGCTGCCCCCACTGCCCCCCCCCCCCGGCTCTCGCGCCTATGTCTCAGAGCACCGGCCCGGCCCGGCGGTGTTAGACGCAGGGTTACTTTTACAGGAAAAGTTGAGAGGGGGAATAAAGTTCGGGGCAAAGGCGGATCCAGGGGCATCTGAAAGGGGGTGGGCGGCAATGCCATTAGGTTTTTCGTTAGAATGCAGCCCGCAGAACTTTACCTACCCCCAAATCCTATTCTTTCCCCGGATTTCACCCACTTTATTTTGGAAGGTTGCCAAAAAATAATTTTGCTAAAAAATATACGCACCTACCTTGGCTGTAAGGGGCGGGGGAGGTCCCAACTTGACTGCGCCCTTGCAAATGCCAATCAGTAGTATCAATAAGTAGTATACCCCGGCCAAACATTAAGTAACGCCTTTCTAAAGAGAGAGGTTAGCCCGCGCCCTGATTGGAGGTCATTTTGGCCCCCATGTGGGTTTTTCTTGAAAAGTGAAAAACGGCGGCGCGCAGCGTCGCCAAATTTTTAGTACCTTACCGGGCATCAATTTGAAACCTTCACACAAACTTTCAAGTCTTATGTCACCTTATAGTAGGTCAGGAGTAATTGATCTCAAACTGTTCGAGCAAAAATGAGCAAAAAACATGAAATTCTTAAACGCTCACAAAACCTACAGTTAACGAGCAATTCCAAAGTTCTTTGTGTGGTCGTGTATGTAGAGAAACGACGGCGCTACAAAACTGCAACCTCTACAACTACAAGGTGGGCAGTAGGGTGTCCCAAATTTCACGAAGTTTTCCAATTCACTTAGGATACACCGGGATCCCGTTCCTTGGTTCATTTGAACCTCACACACCAATTTATAGAGTAAACTACCGGTAAACAAGGTTGCCGCTAGTGCTCTGAAGTTTTATTTGCATTTTGGTGTTATATGATAGTGCAGCGTTGTAGTCTCCGAATGCAAAATGGGAAATATGTGTAAGCAACGTAGCAATATTACCTTCTTCGATGCTCAGTGATGCTCAGATCCCACGCACATTGCACAATGATGAAAATCCGGGTTTATGTACGCATACATACGTGTCAAACTGTGTGTGTGCGTGCCCGTATGCCTCTGTGCGTGTGTGTATGTGTGTGTGCGTGTGCGCGAGCGTGACTGCGTGCGTGCCTACCGGATAGAAGGCAATGCCAGTTTTAATCTTGGTGTCGGTGATTTCATGTGCCGCTGATTTCGTTTAGGAGTAAGCGATCAAATAAAGGTCTCAGGTTAGTGCTTCAAATGTCTCGCTTCAGATCGAACAGTCTGCGGCAATGGCACACCACATAAACGCAGATTGAACAGAATCAAATTTACATTGCAGCTATGGGTATTAAGTTCACCGTACACTGTCCTGAGACCGTCCACGCGTACAACAACATCGTGCCCGGCTATGAGATCCGTCTAAAATATCGTAGGGGAGAGTGGGGTAATTTGGCCGGTGGTGTAAATTGGCCGCCCCCACCTGTACGATGTCTAATAAAAGTGAGTGAAATAACTCTAGTGTCTATTCATTTGTCATGGGTAGAAATAACTGGAGGACAAATGTCAAAACTTTGCCCCTCGTAGTTTTATTCAAAATTAATAAAACGTTAATTTTATTAGAAAATGGTAACTTTTACTTCTGTTTACAAAGTTGTATAACATGTAGTATTTGGGCTAAAAAACGAATTCAGACATTATAGCGCCATTCTTAGGGGTGTTCAGTGGTTCCAAGAGCAATTTTATCTAATTCCGTAAATCCGTGATGACCTTATAGACAAATATTTTCAGAATGGCAACATGGGGTAATTTGGCCGGGACTAGCGGGGCAACTTGGCCGGTGCGCTCATGGTCACTATGCTGGGACGGCCGAGTTTTCATGGTCAATTGTACCATAAATGACATGATTCATGACCAACTTTGACTACTTTGATGCCTTACTTCCGATTGGCCAACTGTAAGAGCATGTGACGTCATCAAAGGTTACCAAACGTTTTTTGCTAATAAATCCTTACATAAAAATGGTACAGCCGCACAAATGGTCTCATTCTGTTCAACTCGCTAAGGCGCATCGAATGATATGCATGATGACCTTGAAATCACGTGACCTTGAGGTCAAGCGACCTGATGCAACGTGACCTGAGTTCAACCTTTGACCTTGACTTCTCAAGGTCAACACATATATCTTTCGATGCGGACTGACGAGAGAATTACGATGGTACTCGAAGTTTTGGCCTAGCTTGATTACTTCAAAAGTTGTTCGTAAAAAACTGTGATCGCATCTAGAGCCGCTAATTTGGCTATTTTGACCCCTGTGACCCCTGAGCCAACCTTCAAAATGCGGCAAATGCGTCATAGGACACACGTCATTGCTGAATCTGAAGCTGACTCGCAATATAACAGAAAATCCCGACCGCAAACTAACACCGGCCAAATTGCCCCACACCCCCGGCCAAATAACCCTGCTAGTGGGGCAAGTTGGCCGCCTTGCAGACCTTTGTAATACGTCACAATTTCGATATAAGTAATTACTCTATCATTTCAAGTTCACTGTCCAGTAAAGTAAAATGAATGCGACACCTGCCAGCGTTGAGAAAATGCAGAAATGTGTCGTCAATTTTAAGTTATATCGTTTTCTAAAAAAAGCGGCCAAATTACCCCACTCTCCCCTACCCTGCTCTGAGATTCGTCTAAAACATCGTATCCTATTCTTAGATCCGTCTTAAACATTGTACACTGCTCTGAGGTCCATTTACACTCTACGGTCTACACGTAACGTCATCGCACCCTGTTTAATATCTGTCTACCACTACAGACCCATGTAACGTCCTTCTTCGTGTGACCGTAAAGCGGCCTGTGCTTTGCCACCACCTGGGCCAGCGCCTGCAGCTGGTCCTCATCTTTCGTTCTGTCCATCATCTCCTGTGCCAGCTTCACTCCGCGATCCGCTCCATCATTCACAACTGCCAGGCTGTTGACGTATTTGTGAACTGCGTTGTAACCTGAGATAATTTTCCATTTTTGACAGGCTCTTGCAACCATTCGAGGGCGCACTCATATGATTCTCATAGCCGGGTGCCCGGTGCAACCATTCGAGGGCGCACTCATCCAGATTCTGGATTAGTGCGCCCTCGAATGGTTGCAAGAGCCTGTCAAAAAATGCAAAAGTATCTCAGGTTACAGCGCAGTTCACAAATACGTCAACAGCCTGGCAGTTGTGAATGATGGAGCGGATCGCGGAGTGAAGCTGGCACAGGAGTTGATGGACAGAACGGAAGATGAGGACCAGCTGCAGGCGCTGACCCAGGTGGTGGCATGGCACAGGTCGCTTTACGGTCACACGAAGAAGGACCACGTGGGTCTGTAGTGGTAGACAGATATTATAGCAAGGTGCGATGACGTTATTTATAGACTGTAGAGTGTAGCTGGGCCTTAGAACAGTGTAGGATGTTTTAGACGGACCTCAGAGCAGTGTACGATGTTTAAGACGGATCTAAGAATAGGATACGATGTTTTAGACGAATCTCAGAGCAGGGTACGATATTTTAGACGGATCTCATAGCCGGGCACGATATTGTTGTACGCGTGGACGGTCTCAGGACAGTGTACGGTGAACTTAATACCCATAGCTGCAATGTAAATTTGATTCTGTTCAATCTGCGTTTATGTGGTGTGCCATTGCCGCAGACTGTTCGAGCTGAAGCGAGACATTTGAAGCACTAACCTGAGACCTTTATTTGATCGCTTACTCCTAAACGAAATCAGCGGCACATGAAATCACCGACACCAAGATTAAAACTGGCATTGCCTTCTATCCGGTAGGCACCCACGCAGTCACGCTCGCGCACACGCACACACACATACACACACGCACAGAGGCATACGGGCACGCACACACACAGTTTCACACGTATATATGCGTACATAAACCCGGATTTTCATCATTGTGCAATGTGCGTGGGATCTGAGCATCACTGAGCATCGAAGAAGGTAATATTGCTACGTTGCTTACACATATTTCCCATTTCGCATTCGGAGACTACAACGCTGCACTATCATATAACACCAAAATGCAAATAAAACTTCAGAGCACTAGCGGCAACCTTGTTTACCGGTAGTTTACTCTATAAATTGGTGTGTGAGGTTCAAATGAACCAAGGAACGGGATCCCGGTGTATCCTAAGTGAATTGGAAAACTTCGTGAAATTTGGGACACCCTAGTGGGCAGTGATATCCGAACAAAAACTAATGAAGCACAAAACTTGAATTATTACTATTAGTATTAGTGAGCAGTGAAAATTCCATTGGGAAAGCCGGCCGTGATGAGGTACATTTTTTGCGCCCTGCTCTGCATGCAAAGCAGATGAACGTGAATGCTGCATAAAGAGAAAACATTTAGGTATTTATTATGCTTTGATGCCTATGGGACAAAAATAACGTTGTTTTCCTTCAACGATTCCAGTTTGGAGGATGGTTAAACACGGCCAATGTCATATTGGGACAACAATTTTAGATGTCTGGCCTTGGCGTCGATGTAAAAGTGAAAATAATCGTGAACAAATGGGTCGTTTCTGAGAAAGAACACAGAAATAAACGGGGGTCCAAAAGGAGGTCACCTTCTTTTTGCGTCAAAGGAGGGGCCATGGCCCCGTTGCCCTTCCCCTCCCCCCTTGTATCCGCCTTTGGTTCGGAGCTATGTTTTAGGGCCTTGGTTCGGAGAGGTCATCCCGTCCCCCGCCGGTTTCTACGCCGACGCCTGTACCGATATGTCAGTGAGTGCGAAGAGACAAGACAAGAGATGGTACCACCGACCATCCGATCAGTTTCGGATCAAATCTGGACTTCCCGTTACACTAAACGTAAAATGGTTGGATGGAACCGAAAATTGAAAATTAACAATCATCTAAGCGCCAGCAACGTTGATTGATGACGAGAATCTGATTGACGATGACTATATAATCTGAATAGCAAATTGATTGAAAATGGGCTCAAAAATAAATTTGAAAGGGGGAAATTCCCCCTTCCCTACCTAGCCGTTCAGACACGATTTGAAAGGGGGAGCGGAATTTTCGAAGGGGGGAAATTCCCCTCTTCCCCCCCTTTAAAAGTAACCCTGGTTAGACGAGGCCAAGGCGGTATATACCTATATACTCTGGTATATACCATATACCGACTAGACCCTGCTGCCTAATACACCATGTTTTTATTTGATACCCGCTTCCCTCCCGCTTATATACGGCCCAAGGCCCTATATACCATACGGCCTTGCTCCCGCTTATTACCAGCGGAGTTCTATAGCTTGTTACCAGCGGAGGAAAAGGTGATTAATACGTTTTCACGTGTTTCAATGGGGATAATTCACAATAATTCCGACAGTTCTGTGTAGTAAATCATATAATTGGTTATCACTGTTCACGCAACAACAATTGGCTATAGCCTGCTACTTCAAAACAAAACGGAAACAAGTAAAACAAAAATTCGTAGGGCTCATGTCCGCCTCTTTTCCTCCCGCTGCTCTTCCCGCCTGCCTGCTCGCCGGCTTCTCGCCGCTCGCTTGTTTTGATTGGATCTTGGATTGGATCGGAGCCGGTGCGGACTGGGGGGAATGGGATAGGTGGGCGTGTTTGTGTCGCTATTCGCTACTTATTTTTTTATGCGCTTACTTTTTATGCTTACCTTCATATTCATAGCTACTAACTGGTTAATCTGTAGCGTGGCAACAGTTCGAGAGCAATAGCACTGGTGCATGTGATTACCCGGTTTACATAGCATATTTGACGAGGCTCTAGCTCGTTAATTTGGCGATAATTTCGTTGCAGTGGTCTTCAAATATTTAGAGGGGATCATTTTGTAAATTATTAAGCACCATTGGCATCTTTTGCAACATCACGGACGAAGATATAAGCTTGCAACAAACCCTACGTAAAAGCGTCTATTGATATTGAGATTGAGATAGGGTGGGTAATAAGCAAGCACTAAATGTTTAAGTATGCAACACAAATGTATCTTTCAGAAGACTCTGGATCTGCTTTCGATTTAATGCAATTTCTACAATTTAACGGTTTAACCTTTGCCTGTCCTGGTCATTAGGTATAATTCAGTTAACATTTGGTATTTGACATTTTTTTCAGAAAAGGTCTGATCTACAATTGTGGCACCATTGATACAAATATACAACAACGGAACTTGTAGGTTGAAGGTTGTGTCAGGTTTTAGGTTTGCAGGTTTTAGGTTGTAGGTTTGTGGGTTGTAGGTAAGGTTAGGTCAAGTTTGAGTATGTTTTTCTTATATTTGTGCCACATATATGTATCATATTTGGATTCAAGTCTCAAGATGTCCAATAATGTTAAAATAGGTATGCAAAACTTATGCTTTACAAATAAATCAGACTTTCTTAATCTGAACATTTACCTAGCATTTCATGATGTTGCTTACACAACTTGTCAGTATAGCTCTTCATTGGGCTGGAACAGCACTGGAACAGAAAGTTTTTTTTTGGTTTTTGGAAAGAAGTCACTTCTATCAGATTTTTAAGTCCAAGTCTATCAGCTACCTCAAATATCATGCCGTGATCCAAATATCTGGTTTGATCATTGATTGTTTGCAAATAACATAACGTTTAAGGAAATGCATGGTTTCAGAACACAATATACAACACATTTGTATGCCAAGATGTGTGAACTGATCATTGCCGATTGTCAGTGTAAAGGTCAAGGTAAAGACTCTTTGACCTCAAATGGCTGGATGACCTTGATGCATGACAGGTCATGTGCAATGCATTTATAGACACTGACTCTTAGTCTGCTATCCATTTTGCTCTGAACTATGACCCTTTGGCCAGCATAGGTAAATGAGAGTATTTTGAGTTATTAGTTATGACTGAGTTTAAAGGGACCCTCCCACCTTCAAAAAAGTTAATGAATTGGCATGAAAGTGATGTCGCTCGGTTCAGAAAGACCAAAAATGAATATCTACCAAAGTTCATCGAAAAATATTCACCGGTTTTCAAGATATTAGACTTTTACTTTTGTTTACTTTTTGGGATCTCCGCTGTTCCTAGCGACTTTATTTGAAAGTGCGGCATTTGTTGCGCGCAAAGCAGCATATACCACCGCGTGCTGCCAAACGTTTTAGTAGAAGATTTAAAAATCGTTAGATCTCCGCTGACGTCACAAATTCTAAGGGGGCATACCAATGCATTAGCCCCTTAGAATCCGAAAACTGCAAGTTTGAAATTCCATATCTCCGAATTAAAGCATTTTTCGATGTTGTGAATGCCCAAACCGGTATTTTCAGGCCATGGCCACCAATTTGGCTATCTCAACTCAAAACTAATGTTAAGGTGGGAGGGTCCCTTTAATCCATTGGAAAATTAATAAAAAAAAACACTGTAATGCATTGAAGTGCATATCTAGTGTGTATTTATTGACCAAGCTCAGTTTGCTGATCACTACACTGCTCTATTGCCACTGAATGCACGCTTTATGGCACACAAAAATGGCGATGGTCACCTTTTGGTTGCAGAAGTGATGGAAAGCTTCAGTGGCTTTCCTACAAAAAAATGTTTTTTTTTTCTAAGTACACTATGACTACATCCCCACAGTTTGAGTAGAATGTGGAGGCAAGTTTAGTTTGCACTGAGCAGTAATATTCTGAAAAAACGCCTTAATCAAGTCGCACAGGCCTGAAACGCTGGCGCCTGGGGATGGCAGCAGCTCCCCTGCGCGCCGCGCATCCTCCGATGACACCTGCGTGCGTGTTGAGAGCACAGTACGCAGCGACGGAGACGGTGGCGTGAGCGTGGAATAGCATGCCGATGGCGCAGATGCTAGCAGCCATCTCACCTACCGCCCACCGGCAACGTGAGCGGCGGCGACTCTGTCACTAATCCCGAGCGAGCCGTCGGCTTACCCCAAATGGTAGCCGCCGCGACGACTCGAGCACCGTCGGCGACGTGGCCCTAGTCTCCTTCTTCGCCAAGTGAGCAACGCTCCACCCGCATTCGTGGTACGGAGCTCCAGCCTAAACGTGACTTGTCCAGGCAGGAGGGCAGGGATTTTATCTGCCACGGAGATACGAGGTGACGGAATTCAGTCATCGGCGTCGTTCGCTGTATTAGCATATGGACGGTTCCGTCGTTACTGCGTACTTGGCAACCTCACTCCTACAGATTTGCGATCGTGCGGTCACGGCAGGTCCAGCTTCATTTTCCGTCCGCGTATCAGCTCGGAAGGCGATACGCCATGGTGCTGCAGTGGAATGTGACACGGTACCGCGCCAGCTTTCCAATGAAATAGGTCTGGAACAAGACCTCCCTTTGCTGGTCATCTACCAGCATCCAGGACTTGAGCGAACGGATGAAACGCTCAACAGGTGCGTTTCCCATCGTTCAGTAGACCGGTACTTGCAGGTGATGGATTTTCCGCTCTTGGAGGTAGTCCTCGAACTCTCAACGGATTTTCCTGACGTCACCACGACCCCTCTTTCATCTCGCTGTTGGAGCGAGCTTCACTCACTTGCCGTGATAGTCAACGTGACTGCCGGGCGAACTGTGGAAAGCCGGTGATCGGTCTGACGCGACGATGTCGATTCCAAGCTTGGACCACAGAATGGTTGGAAGCAGAACTGGTGGCAGACAGGCAGGACGAATGTTCTGCCATAGCAATATCTTGCTCGGCTGGCACAAACCACACGACTTGGCGAGATCAATCGTGACGCGGTCGACACCTGGCCGTCAGCACAGGCTCCGGAGCAACTTCGTACCAACAATGCTGTCGTGCGAAAGCACTGGTCGGTCAGTGCGGCGGATACTACCAGTACCGCTGTCCGGTCCGCGGAGAACGACTGAGTCCGGCCAGCCGCTGGCGATCACTGTCCGCAACTGCTGCTGTGTAGTCCAGAAGAGAAGCATCGACGTATTGGGACAATCCCGCAGGCTCTTCAATCACCGGAACAACTTCGTCACATTTCCGCTGGTTCGATCACTAGTAGGGTGAGACGTGACACCGTGGAGATGTGGTTCCCCGGTGTGTGTAATGCTTCATAGGCGTATGACCCTGACGGGAGGAGTCGTGTTTGCCGGCAGGAGACTGGCTCCAGCTCTGCCGGAGAATCTATGACGGCCAGCGTAGTGAGCGCTTAGGGATCAGTCCGCAGCGTGAAGTGCTTCCGCCAGAGATACACTTCAAGCGCTCCACCGCGTGAACCGCGCTGAGGGCCTTGCGCTCTGAAAAAGCTACTATTATACTGGTGCTACTTGTCAGTGAAGCCGAGACTCTGCTCACCGACTCACAGCGGCTAGTCGGTGTGAGTCGTGTAAATGGTGCTCCTTGTCGATAGCAGTGATTCACTGAGCCTGTGAGACCAGGAGACGGGCCACGGGGTGTTCTGATCCATCGAGCTGGACCTGGGAGAAAAGGGCACCAGCTCCGTGTTCCGAGGCGCCGGACTTGACGACCGTCGGCAGGTCCTGCTGAAACAGTTGCAGGGATAGGCCACTGGACAGTGAACATCAGTCCCTTGAGGCCTGGAAACATTGCTCCACTTTCTGTGTCCTTGGATGTTTTTAGCTCAACGATACAGATCGACTGAGATTTCCCCGGTCAGACCGTTACCTTGCAGGGGCGTAGCCAAAGGGGGGGGGGCCATAGGGGCCATGCCCCCCCCCCGGAGCCCAAAAGGGCCCCCATCGCGGTGTCATAAGTACGGTAAGGGGCACATTATTTGGGTCCCTTCCAAAAAATAGTGGATGAAATCCGATGACTTTGGATTTTGCGGGGGTTTACCTTGGGCCCCTGTAAGTTTGACCCCCTCCTGGAGGAAATCCTGGCTACGCCCCTGTTACCTTGACCTTGGTTCAAAATTTAAGCTTTATTTTGAAGGCCAAATTTTAATTGGTTGACTTTTGTCGACGGTAGTGCACGATGCCGATAAAATCAATATGCTAGTTTTGAGTCAAAAGTTGAGCGCCGAGCACCGGCGTAACGCGGGTTGAATAAGTATGGTTCATCGGTTAGAGGACCTATAGAAGAGTGGCCGGCACAAGTCAGTTCGGGGCTCAGTTTCCACGTGCGCCCTACAGATTTCACTGTTCGCTGGCTCGTTTGTCGTCACTCGTCCCAAAGGTCGTATTACTGGCATATGATCGTCCGCACCATACACATGTGTTCTGGCGTAAAACCATCCAAAGATGAGCATCGAAAGTGTTCAATTTTGTATGAAGCAAGTTTCTCACTATGTCTATGTCTTATTATGTTTCAGGTCTTCTTGTGGACCATCTTCGCCTTTACACAGCCACCATGTATGCCTGCTCAAGAATTGTCATGCCTGCTGCCCGGGTAACGGTATGTGCCTGTTTTATGCATTTTGTATTTAGATACGCATATTAGACCTGTCTCATCTTGGCTTTGTTAGATTTGCTTTTTAAAAAAAGTTTAGAATAATGCTTACTCGCAGTATACCGATTAGTGATTAGGTACTGATGTCGGTGTTTTCCAAATGTGTGGTACGGTTGCAGCTGATTCATAGAGCATGCTGCGATTTAGGAAAATCGATATAAAATGCATGCTAAGTCACTTGTTAAGTCTAAAAAGTGTGATGGTGGCGAGCGGTGCAACGCTGACGGTCCGTGCCACCGTCTGTGCCCTCAGGTGCGGCCGGTGACCGCGGCGGCGTGGGCGCCGGTCAGCAGTCCGGCGGCAGCGGCGGCGCCGGCCGCCAGCCAGGCGGTGGTGCCATACCGGTCCATCCAGACCTCGGCAGTCTCGCGCGACATCGACTCTGCCGCCAAGTTCATCGGCGCCGGCGCGGCCACCGTCGGCTCGGCCGGCTCCGGAGCCGGAATCGGCTCCGTGTTCGGCTCCCTCATCATCGGCTACGCGCGCAACCCGTCCCTGAAGCAGCAGCTTTTCTCATATGCCATCCTCGGATTCGCCCTGTCTGAGGCCATGGGTCTGTTCTGTTTGATGATGGCGTTCCTGCTGTTGTTCGCGTTCTAGAGTGGTGTTCGTCACTTTCGGGGATACGGACAGAAATTCGGGTGCTCATGAACTTCTGACTCTGTTAGATATCAATATACACCAATGTGTACGAGTTCTGCTGTTGAATTGTCACAAAACGTGGTCAAGGAACACAACAGTTATTCGCTGTGGCTCATTGAAAGGCGTAAGTAAAGCCTTGATGCGTCTGAAGTCGTCGAGGATGCTCATAATGCAGGTGGTAAAGCTTGCGGCATTTTAGGCCGCCCGTATGTTATGCACATTTGTATATGAATGAGACAATGTTTTGAATGTAAGCTGAGAAAACCTCTGATTTCTGAATGTTGCGGATAAATCGATTAATCAAACGCCCACAAAGACGAAAGCTTCAACGTGTTGCGTTCGCTTGCCTCAAACGCGCTCAAATATTTGTAGGTAATGAAGAAATGGCTTTTAGTCAATATTTTTGCTTAAAGTTGCAAGCTCATGGACTAAAGTAACAGCACTGTTACGCGTTTGGATGGGAAATGGGTACTTTCGGCCTTGGGTACTTTATGGGTTCATGGATGGGAAACTGTTGAATCTTGGGTACGCCATCTTGGGTACGCCAACGACCCGGAAAATGCCCATTTGGCATTTTACCTGGATAAGTTACAGGGTAGGTGATACATTTTTTATATGGAAAAATATAATGCCTTTTTATTCTGACGAGTAAGGCCAAATTCACAAAGCAGTTATTTTTAAATTACATGCACCAGAAATAACCTTTAGTTTAAAACTTAATATGGGGCTCAAAATATGGGCAATATATAGAAAACTTTCATAAAAAGTTTATGAAGCACCTGTTGAAAATTAGCAAGTTTTCTGCTAACTGCATGGCATATGGTGAATTGGGTAGAATGCCTCTAAGCATTGTCATCCAGAGGCGAGTCATAGGCTTCTGGATGCGGCTGAGAAATGGTAGCAAACACAAGCTCTCATTCATCATAATGCAGCTCCAGCTATACAAACTTCAGAATTCCGAATTCCGGCCTCATTGGCTCTCGAATGTAAAAAGTATCCTTGACAGTGCAGGGCTTGGAAACTACTGGGCTGATGCTCCGGACAAAGACGAGATACTGGCAGTACTGGAAACTCGCCTTACTGATATAGCCAAACAAACGTGGTCGGAGTCTGTTCATACCAACTCATTGTGCACAAATTATAGAATTTTTAAAGACACCCACGGTCTCGAGCCTTACTTGACCCTTGTAGGGCCAAAGGACCGTCTCGTCATGGCTAGATTTCGCTGTGGGAATCACAAATTACCGATCACTGAGAGCAGACAGAAACATGACGCTACTCTTAATACATGCCAACTATGCACAGGAAACAAACCTGGTGACGAATTCCACTACATTTTGGAATGTTCAGCTTTTAGAAGTCAGCGCGAAGCCCTCATCCCACAATACTATTACAGGCATCCTGACACAAATAAATTCAAGGCTCTGTTCTCATCTGTTGAAAAAAGACTATTACATCGGTTGTCAAGGCTTATCCAGCACATCACCACTGCTTTTTCGTAGTCATTCATATTTCATTCTCCGATTCTCCTGCCGGTCCCCTGCCGGTCCCCGGTCCACTCCTAGCATCTAACTTCTCTCCCCACCGATTCAAGCCTGACGTTGACTAGTCCCCTGTAACCTATTATATACCCCAAAAGTTGTGTTCTTGTTAACTGCTTTGTACACTGATATGTATGTTAGTATGTAATGTTCTCTGATATGTATGATAAGTACCTGATATGTACACTGACGTAATTATTGGAGACAGCTGTCCCCCGATGGTGCAAGTTGTTAGTAATCACCAATTTGGCGTACAAATGCGGTGTTTCTCCGATGTGCTGAGCCCCCGATGGGAATCGTTCTCAGGTTGTACCTACCTATATGTGTTAGATGAGTGCGTTAGGACTTGGGAGTCGCTGTTATGAGAGCGATCCTCCCGCTTGTGTGTTTATATTGTCGTTTCGTGTGTACATAACCGCAACATGCAGCCCAGTTCCCTTACCCCAAATGGGGTCGTGGACAAATACATTCATTCATTCATTCATTCAGTCTAAAGTTAGCTAAAAAGGGCATAGTTGATACCAAGTTGATACTAAGATGGAAGGATAGCAGGCAGAAACAGCGCAGCTGCTCCATTCTTTAAATGTGTTCGCAAGCAGGATTTACCCAAGATACCTATAAGAAACAGGTAGGTCGGATGTTGGTCGGATGTTTTGAGTAAAGCCCTGGTGACGTCACTGACATTTCTTATATGGAGAATTTCGCCCAAAAGGAAAATATTTTACATACGAAAATTTGTATTTCATTAGGAAAAAAATACATTCTTTCAATTTCATCATGAAACTTATATAATTTAATTAAAAAACTTGAAATCCTTTGAGTGCTTGTCCCAACCCCTGCTATACCTTTGGTCACGTGACTGCCATGATAAACTTTGCGTTTTGCAATGTTATGACTTAAACAGAAGCAATAAATGTTACAAGCGTATTATTTATGATGTTTTAGGCAGCAATCGTGTAATAACATCCTTGAATTATATACATTCTGCTTAAAAGAGGTCACGTGATGTTACCAGATTGTGCTCGGACAGCATCTTCTTGAACTTCGATTTTGAGTACTTTTTACCTTCATTGAGGCCTAATAACGGACGTTTTTAGTTATAAAATGAAGCAATGAATCTATTGAGGGCAAAATTTAATCATTTTTGCACTTTCAAGCCGGGCTATCCTGGCATGAACTTCGGCCAGTTTGTGTGTGAAGCCTATGGTGAAGGGAAAACTTCACGCCCGGCTGACGTCACAGACCTCGGCTACCAAATCGTGTCCGGTGGGGGTCGGATTTACCTGTCGCTAGCGACACCTTTTGATGAAAGTCGGGACGCTGATTTGCTGATTGAGTCCGTGAGCAGTGTCAGTCATTTACGCCAGTACAGGGTTGAGTCATTATGCGCATGCGTTGCAACTTCACTCTCGGGGCTGGCTACCGCGATTTCTCAATTCTCCTCAGGCGATTCCAAGAATCCAAAAGGCCATCTATAGCCTTGCATCTATAGCCTTGTTGTTCCATAATCTATATACCCTGATATCTATAGGGCAATTCTCAGGAGCCCATTACCGTGGAGCTCGTTTCACGCCAGCTTCACGCCACTCCTCTTCAGCGTGCTTCACTGAAGCGGTGAATTGGGTTTCTATGGAAACATCAATAAGCTTGGACGCTCACAACCAACTCTCAACGCTCAGCTCACAGCTTGGCTCACAGTCACAACGCAAAGCGTCGAAAGCGCCGAGCCGATTCTGGTGGGTACAAGGCCATGTATATAGCAAATATATAGCGGTATATATAGGGTGGGCTGTGAAACGGCGAGGACGTTTTTGCAATACTTTGATATAGAATCCTGTAATGCCATGCCCATAATATTGATATGATATACTGATACATCCCATCCCAGCGCAGGTATTGCATTGAATTGCAATTTGCATAGAGCAAGTAGGTGGTTGAGGCATTTTTTGGAAATTTTCAAGCACGTTGAGTGGTCCTTATATTATGTTATTTTGGGGGTGAGTTATCTCAACTTTCTTGAGCGGACGTTATGGTGGTGTCACCAATGATAGCAGCACAATGATAGCAGCACACTGGGATTATGATAACATGTTTCAAATTGGGTTTCCATGGAGATGTCGACAAGCCTATTCCTCCAATACTAGGTATAGTCGGTCAAATATGTATCTTTCCCGGCCGCCAAGTGGCGCTACGGTCTGGATTCGATAGTTGGCTGAGCCCACACCCCAGCTGCCCTGGTGGCTCTGGCGGCCCTGTGACGTCACGCGCGGGGGGCGGAGCTACACAGCGGCCGGCTGGAGAGTGACCGCAGACCAGCACTGGACGGCCTCGCCGCCGGGTGCTCCGGCGGGTCTGGCCGGGAGAGGCGAGCAAGCGGATGCGTTAGGAATCTAACGAATGTGAGGGCAGCGCGATGGTCTAATGATGGCTGTGCTTTCATGCGCCGTGTAAATTGTAGACTGAGTGCTATGAGCTATCAAAGGATTATCTGGTGTTTCAACAGGGGTCGCTGACCTAAAAATTAAGATGGTTGCTCTTGATACGATTGAATGCTTGGTGATATGATGATTAGCGCAAGAGAAATATTTAATCGAATTATGACCGGTTATTTTTTGATAAAGCAAAAACTTTTTTCCTTTTTTTTGGCATTAACGGGAAAGCGTTAAGCCATATCTACTGAAAATCTTAACCTGCGCCGGGCCGGGGGGGGGGCGATTTGCGCCCCCCCCCCCAGGTTTTTCGCAGATAGCCGAAAAACGGCGGCGTGCAGCGCCACCAAATTTTGCATACCTGTTTTTCCATCTATTGCGCATACTGTGTGCGAATTTTGACCTTATATGACTTAACCCGCACACCGACGGGGGGGGCGGATATCCGCCCCCCCTGAGGTTTTTCGCGGATAGCGGGAAGCGCCGCGAAATTTGGTATGACTATTCTCTCATCAATTTTACACATGGTGTGCAAGTTTGAACCTCCTTACTTTTAAGGTCAGGTCACCAGGTCACTTTGAATGACCCAACCTCAAGTCACTTTTTTGCAACTTTGTCACCGTGCCAGAGCTACAGTAGATGTCGGAGGCCTTTGAAAGTCGCAGGATGTTATTAGGTCATTAGTAGCTACAATTTGTATATCTCGGAATTTTGATGTCGGTGACCTAAGGTCAGGTCAATTTCGCGACCTCCCCATTATAAGTCAATGGGGGAAAAATCAACTCCCTGTTTTTACCACTAAAACGGGTCGGAATGGCCCCATATACCATACATGACTTCACATACGATCAACCTTCACTACCTTGAGGTCTGTTTTGCTGTTGGGCAGCTGTAAGGTCATGTGACGTCATCAAAGGTCACCAAAGGTTTTTTGCCAATAACTCCTTACAGGAACAAGATACAGCCGCGCGGATGGATCATTCGATGCGGATTGACGAGAGGATCACGATGATGCCCTTAGTTTGTTCCTATCTTGACTACTTCGAAAGTTATTCGAGAAAAACCCTCTCCATATCTAGCGCCGCCATTTTGACTTTTTCGACCCCTGTGACGTCATCTTTGACCTGACCTGAAAATGACCTTAGTAAAAATTGTAGACCTTGTCCGTGCGTATCCGATGCCGTTTACCGCTTGTCGCTATCTTGCTTCGTTCTCGAGATCTCAGGGGGGGGGCGGTCATCCGCCCCCCCCGTCGGTACTAAGTTGGCGCAGACCCCCGTCGGTGCGCGGGTTAAGGTCAGGTCAACAGGTCGGTTTGAGTGACCTAACGTCACAAAAAGTTTGAACTTGCACCAAAGCTACAACTGTTGACCGATCGATATGAAACTTTCAGGAGTTAGTAAGGGTGACAATATCCACAAAATGTATGTCTCGGATTTTTTTTTATCTATGACCTGAGGTCAGGTCAATCTCACAACCTCCCCATTATAAGTCAATGGGATAAATTTCAACTTCATCTGAATGCCACCCGATCCACACAATATATTCAGGATCATGGTGTTGCAGGTCCCTGGTGGTCATTCTACCGAAAGATGTCACCGGTGACCTTTGGAAGGTGTCGCTAGGTCATCCGAGGTCACCTGAGGTCACCAGCGGGGGTTTTCTGCAATAACTTTTGAGTGAATAGAAATAGAGACTCCGTTCGACGTTTATCATGTTTGTCTGATCAATGCAGATCGAATGATATGCAACATGACCTATTTCAGTCAGGTCATGACCTTGACCTTAGGTCAAATTTTCAACTTGACCTTTCGAGGTCACATGATATAGCTTTCGATGCGCTTTGACAAGCTAAGAACGATGACGTTCGAATCGATCCTTTATCTTGTCTGGATCAAAAGCTATTTAAGAAAAAGTATCAGAAGTAAAAACGTTTTTTATCGCTCTTTCGAACGCCGCCTGCCGCTTGTCTCTACGACGCTCAGGAGTCGAGTTAGACGGGGGGGGGGCGTAAAACCGCCCCCTCCTAAAACAACCTCCTAAACCAACCCTCCTAAAGATTTCTGCAACCGTTCTACCCTCATCACTCAACTGAATAATTCTCCCCTTTTCAAAAACGGTGCAGTGATACGGCATCTCAAACCTAGAGCGACTACACTCAAGTTCAAGCTAACGGTCTCCACTCTCCAATTCAGATACCTATCGAAACCTTTCCGCGACCCGGTGCTGTGGCTCAATCAGTGGGCCAGCTGGCCGCAGACCATACCCGCAGGGCATGAACCTTTGACCATATTAGGTCAACACGCCGTGGCCCCAGCCCGCTCGCCAGGTCCGCGCTCATTGGCCGACGCGGCAACCGCACAACCTGTCCCCTCCCCTCCGTAGTACTCGCAGCGGCCGGCGGATTCAGCCAAGTTACCGACCTGCCCAGCGTGGGGAGGGCCGGCCGGGAAAGATACATATTTGACCGACTATACCTACCTACCAGAAGTGTGACATCAGTTCGCGGAATGGAATAGCAGCGTGCTGCTATCATCTGTGAAACAGGGCCATGGTGGTGTCACTGATGATAGCAGCACGCTGCTATCACACATGTCAAATTGGGTTTCCATGGAGACATCACAGTATCACAGCCCCTGTCCTATGTGTTAAGGTCAAAGGTGTTGGTGCTGTATGTAATGTATTTATTGTTTTATATCATGGCTTCATCCATCATTGGGTGTGTGCCTGTGGATGATTGATGGAATAAACTAAACTAAAGTATAAGTAAGTCTGGCGTCCCAGGAAGCTGCAAGATACTGTTGTAGGTAAGGTTAGCTGTTAGGTCAGGTCAGGTTAGGTTTGTTTTGGTCTATTTATATATCTCCGTTGTCCCAACCTGGCATATTTCTGGGAAGTGGGACGCAAGGCTTACTAATAGTGACATCACTACCCATTGCTCCAACACTACCAGCAGTGTGAACTGTGATGTCAGGCTGCAAATTGCAATATCAGCATGGTAGCAGCATTCAGTGAAACATTGCCCTTAAGTTAAAGATATTTGATTCTGGCTTTTAAGAAGGTACTGTTATGATTTTTACTTTTACTGGTGTCAGGTGTGCCAAGTACTGTTTTTTATTCATTTTATGCTTCTTGCAAAGCATAAAATGTTGCAAGTAATAGCAAAGGAAGTAAGCAAGCAGGTAAGTAATAAAGTTATCCCAATGCTAGCAACTCCTTTCAAGTTCTAAGCCTACCTACCCTGAATATGTTGCAATAGTTTTGTAACCAGGTGAGTCAGTGACCCAACCTGAGATTAGGTACCCACTGCCTACTGGCAGGGGTGTAGTCAAGGGAGGCACCATAGGGGCCATGCCCCCCTTGGAGCCCAAAAGGGACCCCATCACACCAGGTCAGGGGCCCTGGCTGACACAGTGTGCCCTCGGCAAGACAAAGGCCCTGTGACAGATCCTTTGATGCAGCTGCGTAGCCATAATTTGGCCAAGGGAGCCCCAATTTTAGAGCTTTGGGGGCCCTTTTAAAACCAGGGGGTCAAGGTTTAGGTGGATGGGATGAGTCCAACGCCCAACGGTGTGTGCACTGTGCACAAAAACAAGGTGTAAGTGATATGCATATTTTATTGTAGAACATCTGAAGAACCCTCTGTTAGTCTAAAGGAACCGCTATTTACATGAGGGGCTTTTTTGGACTAAGAGGGCCATCTGTCAGTCTGAGGGGCTCCCAATCGGCCTGAGGGGCCCGTTGTTCGTCCAAGGGGCGGGGCCTCTATCAACTGGATGTTTTTTTCCACCCTAGGAGGTCCTCTATCGACATGAGGGGCCTCTGTCAGTCTCAGGGGCCTTCTCCCGACCTGGAGAGGCCCTCTGCTGTTCTGAGGGGCCCCTGCCGGTCTATGGGTCCCTCAATTTACCTGAGAGAGCCCTTTGTTCACCTGAAGGGCCCTCTGGTGATCTGTTGGCTTCCGACTGTTGGTCTGACCCTATGTCGGTTTGAGAGATCTCAGATCGGATCCAATGTCGATCTGAGGGGCCCTATCGGTTTGAGGAGGACCTCAAATGACATGAACTGGCCGTTAGTTTGTCTGAGAGGGCCCTCTGCAAGTTCAAGGGGCCCTTTTGTCGGTCTGAGTGGCCCTTAGACGGCTTACATGACCCTCAGACGGCTTACGAGGCTCTCATGGGCTGAAGGGGTCTTTGACAGTCTGAAGGACCGTCAAAATATTTTTATTTATATATTTTTATTACAAACTATTTTTCATAGAAGTAAGCAGAGCTTGTTGCGTAGAGTCTGTCCCCTACCGTCCGATTGCTCAATTCCGAGCAACAGGATAATTTAGATGCCTAAGTTTAACATGCCATAAAAGCTGGACATGGCCTGTCCCACTCAACAGACTTCAACTGGCTAGGACTGCTCCCACCAACTGCAGACCATCCCCGTCAGGAGTCTCAAAAAACGAGTGCCAGAGCAACTCGAACCCAGGCTCTCACTACCTGGAATCCAAACTCCAATGCTATACCAGCTGAGTATAATGGGACAGGGCCCAGGCTAAGTTGGTCCTGAATAGATATTGTGTAGGTATATAGAATATTGTAAGCATTGCTGCATGGTGTCTCTTCAGTCTTCAAGCTTACCTAGAAAGTAAGAGCTTAACTAACTTTTATGTATATTATTATTTTTCAGTTATTAAATGGTGTTAAAGCGCTTGTTAATAGAAGATTGAATTTTGCTATGCTTAGCTATACCACACCTGATAATTCACTGATACAGTGAGCCATTTACTTAATCCACCTACCTACAATCCACATATGTCCTACTACCTTCGTTCACAAGGAAAGCTGGGCTTAGCTAGCTCTCCATCCAGGTGCCTTTTTCAGGCCTTACAGCCTGGACAAGGGACAGGTGGTGGGGAGGTCGGACCAGTGGTGGGCACGGACCAGGAAGGTATGACCAAGGACTTGCAAGCTGGAGCACCAATGAAATATTAGTGGTGTTTTGTAGAACACCACCCAAACTGCTCATCGCTGGAAACCTAATGCACGACTCTGAAAACTAGTCACCGTACTGTCAGTAGTTACTGAGAAAAAGTGGTCTAGGATTACTTTGTGTTTATTGTGCTCGTCATGAACTTTGCCGCCATGAAGATGCGATGTTATGTGTGCTTGTCACTTTAGAACTTACTGTGTGATTTTATTACTGTGTGACCGGAAGAGCCATTGTTGTATGGAGGTCATAATACAGGGTGTCCCAGAAGTCTTGTAGCTTTTTTATTTTTGTCGTGTGACCTTGCTATGCCACCGATTAAGGCAAATGACGCCTCAAACGAAAGAGAATGAACTGAAATTTTGTATTTTCATGCGTAGAGCACCACTTTAGTCAGGTGGCCCCCGTTGTGAGTCGCACAAGATTGAGCACGAGAGATCACGTTCTTCGCTGCCGCCAATATCTCCCGGTTTGCGAAACACCGGTGTCGCCAAGCCCGTTTCTGGTCAGCTTTGCAGACCCTTATTTCATGAAGCGAGCCAGCCGCCAGGAAACAGAGTATTGGATCTCCGAGAAAACATTAGCAACATATTGACGAAGTGTCATTTCTAATCTTCCTCAGGTAAATGATAGTAATTCGTATTCGTTTCGGGCTACACTGAGGTAAAAAATTGTTAAAAACCAAATATTTCGGCTTTATTGAGTAGCCTTGTCCACTAGTTTGAAATATGACGTCACTCTGACCAGTGAACAAGGCTACTCAATAAAGCCGAAATATTTGGTTTTTAACAATTTTTTACCTCAGTGTAGCCCGAAACGAATACGAATTACTATTAGCAACATAATGATTTACTGATCAGAAAGTCTCCTGACATGTTTGCACGCATCCATTACGGAAATAAGGCTCAGCTGCTTGAGCACGCTAAGCAACAGCTCGTTGTAATCCTTTGATTCGTCGCATTATTATGGGGCTAAAACAAATATCAACCCGTCGGAAATATATGTGGATAATATTATGTCGCTCGCTTTAGGGAATAAGACTCTGAAGCTGACAAGAAACGGGCATGGCAACACCGGTGTTTCGCAAACCGGGAGATCTTGGCGGCAGCGAAGAACGTGATCTCTCGTGCTCAATCTTGTGCGACTCACAACGGGGGCCAACTGACTAAAGTGGTGCTCTACGCATGAAAATACAAAATTTCAGTTCATTATCTTTCGTTTGAGGCATGATTCGCCTTAATCGGTGGCATAGCAAGGTCACACGACAAAAATAAAAAAGCTTCAAGACTTCTGGGACACCCTGTACAAGAATAATAATAATAATAATACACGTGTGCGTGTGATACATGTATCTGACCGGATGCTATGTCACCACAGGTGCTGTGTGTCTCAGGGGTACCTACTATGGAGTGGCGCGCTGCGGAGCCGCGTCCGCTGGAGTCTCTGCCGGCCGTCAGCAGCGCAGGCTCGCTGATGCTGGGCTCACAGGTGGTGACACTGGAAGAGGTGCCTCTTGCCGTGCTGCCACACAGGGGCCCGCTATGCCTGGTTTGCTGCACTGAGCTATCTGATGGCGACAAGGCCTGGCATGCACACAGCACCTACACTGAGGAAACGAATATGACGCTGCACAAAAGGTAAGAGTGTTTTGGTAAGGAGGGACATGCTATTTCCTTCCGTTTTTCACCTAATGAAACCTTCGAACTGATAGCACTTTAGCGCATAGTTTGGATGCTAGATCAGCCACCAAAACAAATTAGGTTCATGTAACTGCCTAAATTAATAAACATTGTCTTCAAAATACTGACAGATTGGTAGTTTGCTACATTCTGGCCACCTTTCACAGCCGTTTGCTGTTGTTTTCAGACTGTCGGTGATCCTGCGGGAGCAGGTCGACCCGGCCGGTCAGGTGGTGTGCGGCGCCTGTTTCGGGCTGGTCATCTACGTGGACGAGTTTGAGCAGAAGGTGCGCTCTGCCGAGGCCGACCTGCGCCAGCGGTTCCAGCGCTGCCGGCGCCCGGCGGACCCGGCGCGGCAGGAGTCGGATGGCGTGCCACAGCCCTCTCCGTCGGCTGACGCCTCATCCCAGGTGAGCGCACCGGCTCGGCCCGCCCGCCTGGTGGTCGGCGAGTGACTGGTCGGTCGTAGGTCTGCCATTGGGACGGGGCCAGACGTGGAACCAAAACCACATGACATTAGCTCCGAATGCGGTGCCCCTCGCCTGCGAACACTGAAGCACTTTGCCGTCGTGTCCTTGCCGCGGTAGTTTGGCGGAGTAGCTAACCACTGCCGGCTGGACGGCCTGTTGACAGGATGAGGAGACTAAGCCAGCGGCTGGCGGCTGCGAGCCGGCGGAGGAGGCGACTGCCCCGGCCGCCGGTGACGGTGACACCTTCCCGTGCGGTGTGTGCGGCAGGACCTTCTCCACCGAGTACGGCCTCTCCATCCACCGAAGGGTGCACCCGTGAGTCAGCACTTTAAATCGGCATGGTCATGTTTGATATCTGGCCCTGTAAACGCAGACTTGCGTTGGATTCTTCCACTAATGATTCATGACAATAATGACAATTGCCAAACGATGGTCACCGAGGCCACCTATGTATTTGATGTTATATTTTTATGGTGAAGACGCAACTGAGGTGACACTGCTTGTCATAGTTGCCCGTGATTTACATTTACATCAGTCGACTCTCCTCAAAGGCTGCCTTTTTGTCTTTCGACCATTTCGACTGACGACTGGTGCTCTACGAATGTGCTCGGTTTGTCCCAGATGGCGCACCAGGGACATTCTTTTTACCAAAAGATGAGTAGATGTCGCTGCGTTTAGTGTTCATGGAATGCATGCATTACAAGTTTCCGTGAATATAATGGTAGGGTTCCAGTCAGGAGGACGTGTGTCGCTGTTTCGAATCGAATGCTGTTACCAATCATGTTATCACAGTGGGCATGAACAAATGTCGAATAGGTACCTTCAAATGCCTTTCTAACAGCACGGTATCAGAGAAATGCAAGTCATTTTAACATGCTTTGACCTGTCCCTCGGCAGAGATTCCAAGTCAAACGTCTGCGAGTACTGCAGCAAGGTGTATCCGACCCGGGCGAAGCTTATGAAACACATGCGCTCTCACACCGCCGAGCGCAAGTTCCAGTGTCTCGAGTGCGGCAAGCTGTTCCGCTCGGCCGACCAGCTGGCCGTCCACGCCAAGTTTCACACCAACGAGCGGGCCCATCTCTGTACCGTGTGCGGAAAACGGTGAGTCACTCTAGGAGGTTGTAAAAAATATTGCGGATGTGTTATTTAATTGTGCATAGATGTAGATGAAAAATCCACAAATGTAGCGGACCCGGTCACGCACACAGGCGTCTGAAGTCTTGGTTCATGCTACCTGTTTATACAAACGCACGTTTTTTGTGGTAAGAAGTTCATTATGACATCATTCGGAGGCTGCTCTTCTGCCCACGAATCAAGAATCTGGTACGGAATAAATGTATGACAGTTTGCTGTGCTCATTAGTGCGCAGATTCATTATTATACTTCTGATATTTTTGCACATTTACATGTAACATGAATTTGCTTGAAAGCGATGCTCGTTCTGCTCTTTTATGTATTTCGATCTAACTAGATGGAAAGTAAGCAAAGAACAGCTGTCAGGTCGGTTTCTAAGCTACGGAAACCTCGCTGTTTAGTCTCTCCAGTCAATGTTTGGATAGAAGGGTTAATGCGGTTATGCGAGACAACGGCATTTTGGTTTTCTGTAATTCCTTCATCTGTGACTCGGGCTTGGTTTCCAGGTTTGTACAAGTTGGCGATTTGAATAAACACGCTCGCATCCACTCCGGGGAGAAGCCCTTCTCCTGCGAAGTCTGCTTCAAAAGGTTCAAACGTTCCGACGAGCTGAAGGTAAGATTTCACAAAGTTGTACTCCTCGCGTTTTGCAGCTCTCTTTGTTTTCTGTACGTGCTTTCGTTCCACGCAACGCAGCATGTAATGATTTTTGTTGTTCGACCTTGTTACGAGCGAGCTAGCGAGCGAAGCGAAGTCTTTTCAATATAACGGAAAATCTCAGGACGAGCGACTCGGTGGCGCTCCGGCCTGTAACGCTTTTGGGAGGCTTATATCTCAACAACCGCTGGGCCGATTGGCCTGCGGTAATTTTTAAAGGGTAGCTTCGTTCCTTCTATTTGCCAAGCATTGAACTATTACCGATGCATGTGGGTGATCCCACTCCTTATGCACGTGTCACGTGCAAAACGAAGAGGTGTCAGTTTTGCAACAATAACAATATCTCGGTAATTACTGGACCGATTACGCTGAAACTTGGCATGTAGCTAGGCACCCACCCACCAGGCAATGCATTCCCATGTGTCACGGTTGGGATGCTGCTGCACGTGCGCACGTGCAGGGGTCGTTTTCGGGTCTCAAGAACAGCTGAACCAATTGCGCTCAAATTTGGTACACGGCTGTGGACCGCTTAGTAGGGTGCCGTGCAAAAGTCGGTTGGGACCCAGCGGTTGTTGTTGTATTCCCCTGGCCCCGTCACCGGGGCGTAGTCGTTCGGCTCTGGAAGGACCGAAAGCCGGCGGCCAAGGCCGCCACCACGTCGTCCCGTCTCAAGTCGGTGGGGCGTCCGTAGATGTTGCCCATGGCGAGGAGGCGGGCCCCGCAGAGGCACGGGCAGCGCAGCAGGACGTGTTGCGGGGTGTCCGCCTCCTCCTCGCACACCAGGCACCGGGCGGCCGGATAGCCGGCGTCCGCACAGCCAGGGCAGGCGGCGGTCGGCCGGCGGCCGATACGGTGGAGGTACTGGGCTGACATGCTCCAGTGGCCGGCCCGAAGTTGATGAACGTCCACCGCGGCCTCTCGACTGTCAAACCGGACCGGCGCGGGCAGAGTGGTCCGTGAAGATGGAGCGGTACCAGCCGTCGGGCCAGCTCTCTTGCCAAGAGCGGCGAGCGGCCCTGGCGGCGGCGCGGGTGATACTCCTGACGTCCAGGGGGGCGCCGGCCTGGTCTAGCTCGGCGGCTTCCCTCGCCAAGGCGTCGGCTCGCTCGTTACTGCACGTGCGCTCGTGCTGGTTGCCGCTTCCAGATCTCCAGAACGGCTGAACCGATTGCGCTCAAATGTCGCACATCTGTGGAGAATGCCGTGAATAGTAGTAGTATGCCGGTTAGTAGAATGCCGTGAATAAGTCATTAGGAAGTACCCCCTCGCAATTCTGCACGTGCAAGGCTCACCCTCTCGCTCGCTTGTTTCTCGCCCAAAAAGGCGTTTTACTGGTGCATAGCAAGATTGCATAGCATCCAGCCCCAGCTCTTATACGGCCTTGATAGCATCCAAAGACTTTCATCTCCAATCCGATATGCTTATTAGATATTATTGCGACAAAATTTTAGCGAGACGTGTTGACCATTTTTTTTCTTCTTCATGTGTGGGCTCTGTGCTCGAGTAACCTTAAAGCTACTACCGCCGTTCCTATGACAGTTCTTCAAAGTCACATTGTGACCCTCGCCGAGCCTATCGGTTTCCTGCATACCGACGGAGGGTCGATGGTCGATGCGGCACGATCCTTCGCCGTTTTAGCTCTAACTGAATCAGAACTTAGCCGAAAAGTGAGCGCGTTGTCCGTATTGAGACGGAGCCGGGATCTTTTTTTATTCTTCTCGGTACTCTCGTGTAGGCGATGTGGTGCTGCTTGGAGCTAGCGAAATAGATCATTGTGATGACTGGGCAATGAAAAAAAAAGTTTTAAAATTACTATGCTAGTAATCGCTTCCTCTTTTTATAATTATTTTAATGTTATATTACATCATTGACCATTATATTAAGTATAACTTTAGCCAGAAGACCCGCCAGCCAGTCATCACAAGTGAGCGCGGCCCGCCCGAGCAAGGGATCCTATCTAGGGAACAGTCTGCGGGGGACGGGGAAGCTGCCGTCACCGAACCAGCCGCCGGGCTACCGCTAATGATATTGCTTCCGTGAGCCTTGATTGGCTGCCGGGCTTGATTAACATTGGTTCCGACGAACAGTGCTACGAGAGGATGGCCCTTACGGCAGCCGGTAGGTCACTTGGTACATAACCTGCCTGCTATACCTACAGTCAGGTTATATAGTGCAAGATAGGTATTTACTGTATGCCTGGTCTATTCAAATACATTAGCCAGAGGGGTGTGGTAATAACTGGTGTAAGCAAATTGACCACGGTCAAAAATGCATTACCAGAATGCACTTAAGCCAACATTTTGGGATGTTCTCGTTCCTAAGTCGGCTAAGAGCTTCGGTCCAGAAAATAAATTTATCGTTGGCATCGTTGGCATACAGTAAAATACATACCAAACTCGGCCGGTGATAAATTTTCAAGACCTCAGTCCTTACTGATTTTTGAACTCGGCCTTCGGCCTCGTTCAAAAATCCAGTAAGGACCTCGGTCTTGAAAATTTATTTACACCGGCCTCGTTCAGTATTATATAACACAAATCCAAGGACCTGATCGAATAAAAAAAAAATCGTGAGATGAAATGGTTGAATAATCGCGCTGCGTTTCCCTACTATTCACCACTATTATACTCTTACACCATTTTTGGATCTGGTAATATCGTGGAATATTTTTACCGACTGTTGCTCTTCGACTAGTGTGCCTATGTTAAGCTCGCGTGTTCTTGCCTCATCATTTTATGTCCATCGTATTTTCAGAACCACCAGCGATTCCACACTGGCGAGCGGCCGTTTACGTGCGAGTTCTGCGGCAAGATGTTCATCCAGAGCGGCGACCTGCGACGCCACCGGCGGATCCACACCGGCGAAAAACCCTACTCGTGCGAGGTACGGTCGCCGGCGCTCTGCGATCGCAGCCGCCGGCGCTGGGGACTGCTGCTCGCTCGGTACTGTGTGCCGTGTGTGCCGCCGTTTTCACTGGATAGATTGGCTACATATGGCCAGATTGCCTGCCCCCGTTTCCTGTTGTGTGTTTCTATGAACCGCTTCATCCTGCTAGCTGACCTCGGTTCATCTCTCGCCTTTCGCAGTACTGCGGAGCCCAGTTTAGACGTAACGACCAGTTGACCCAGCACGTGGGCATCCACACGGGCGAAAAGAGCCACGTCTGCCACACGTGTGGCCGCGGCTTCGCCACGCAGGAGCTGCTGGCCAAACACTCTGTGTCGCACACGGGCGTCCGGCCGCACATCTGTCCGCACGACGGCTGCTCAAAGTCGTTCTACAAGGCCGAGGAGCTGGCCAAACACGTACCCGTGCACAGCGGCGTCAAGCCGCACGCCTGCGAGTTCTGCTCCAAGCGGTTCGTGCGCGAGGAATCACTGAAGGTGCACCGGCGCGTGCACACGGGCGAGCGGCCTTTCTGCTGCGAGACGTGCGGCCGGCTGTTCGTCTCGCAGAACTACCTCAGCTCGCACCGACGCATCATGCACACGGGCGACAAACCTTTCAGTTGTGACACGTGTGGAAAGACGTTCCTGAAGCGGACGCTACTGGCGGTGCACATGCGCTACCACACAGGCGAGCGGCCGTTCCAGTGTCAGCTGTGTGATAAGACCTACATTCAGCAGGGAGATCTGCACAATCATATGCGCGTGCACACTGGCGAGCGGCCGTTCCTGTGCAAACAGTGCGGGAAGGCGTTCGCGTCCCGTCCGCATATGACGGCCCACGTCCGTCGGGTGCACGGCGCCGGCTCCGGCCACACCTGTGTCCGCTGCGGCGGCATGTTCAGCAAGCGGACCGAGCTGCAGGCGCATCAGGACAAGTGTGGCAAGACTGGACTGCTGTCGCCGCCGCCGCCGCCTCAGCAGCCGCCGGCGGCGGCCGTGCAGCCGGCGCTGCCCACTGAGCCGATGGTGCAGCTGTTTGTGATGGACCTGCCGGAGGGACAGGAGAGTCAGGTGATCAGTCTGGCGACGGAGCACCAGCTGCACCAGCTGTCCGCAGTAGCTGCGCAGCAGCAGCAGCAGCAGCAGCAGCAACAGCGGTAATGCCGGCAGCGCGGTATGTTTCCGGATGGCGGGAGCTGTGTGTAGCCAGCGCCGGTCTCCATACCAACATGATCTCGCCCAGCGTTTCGTCCCAACTGTGAAGCCCCCAATGTTCCCCTTTGGACACAGGCAGCTGCTGTTAGTCTCGGCGTGATGGAGACCGCAGCTCATTTTCTGAATGGGAGGACGGAGCCGATCGTCTTCACCACCATCAGAGGTCGGGGATTCAATCTCGAAATCGACCTACGTTGAGCGTGGTGGTGATAAAAGAGAGATGCTGTACTTGACGTTGCTGCTGGAAGACCTAGTGACAATCGTGTAACGCTTGTGATTTGTCTTCCGCGAGCCCATCTGTTAAGCTTCTGAATGAAACTCTATTTGAATGCTGAATGATCATGGCTACTCAGGGTTTACTATTTTTGTATTCTTATAAGCATTTTGATGTGTTTTTTCTTGTCTACGATATATCGATATGCAGACATTTTGCGTGATTGTATGCGGACTGCAGCCTATTTTTTGTAGTCATGAATCACATTGGTGTATAGGTGCACAGGTGCGTTATCTCTGACATTGGTTTTCAGGTTATCTGTTGTTAGGTGTTTTGGGAGGCGATTATTTGTGGTACATTTTCAAATATCTCTAGATTTTTGTAAAATGTTCGATCTTCGGTTGCTGGATATGTAAAGACATGGTACGTTGATAAGTTTCTGTCGCGACCCAATGGAAGGCAGCTGATGTATTGTGCTGAGTGTTCACTGTTCTCTCCCACCTGCATGCTTGTTACCTATAACTATGACTCGGATCTAAGCCGTCATCGCCACGCTGGATGTGGAAGACTTTTTGATGTTAATACATACATAAAACATCCATGGTGGCATAAAACGATGAAATATATTGTTGTCGCTATGGCATTGCCACCTACATATTGCTTACCTCGTCCCGTATTGTGGACCTCGGTGATTTGTGTTGACTAAACGCACCCCTTGCAGTTTTCACAAATGTCTTTAAAAGGGCGGCGCCGGCGCGGAGCACCGCCGTTTTGGGCATACTTTATCGTAGGTACATCTTTTCTGCGCATTTTGTAAAATTTCAAACCGAAGACTCTCCAGCCTCAAGGTCAGGTTACCAGGTCACTTCAAGTGACCTCACCTTAGAAAAAGTTCCAATGCTTGCCACAGCTATACCGAGTGACGGATGGCTTTGAAACTTTCCACCATTGATAAGTACAGCAGCATGTATGAAATGTATATCTCGGAATTTTTATATTGGTGATTAAAGGTCAGATCGGTTTGAGTTTTGTGCCCTCTACAGTAAAAGTCCAAGGGAGAACATTCAAAGGCGTCTCTTTCAGACGAACGTCATTCTGACACTCTCATTCACCAAATTACAGGTAAACAAGACACACTGAACCGGAAAATGGCACCCTAAGCCCCTCTCGTGTCCCCGGGGTCATCTCAGGTCACGAAATGCATCGGCGCAGTTTTTCGCTTAACTTCTGATGGAGGCATACTAGAGCGATGAACACGCCTTGGTGCATTCGGCTACGCGATACGGATCGACTGATTAGCCTCATAACCTTTTCGTTAGGTTATGACCCTTGACCTGAGGTGTACCCTCGCCGGACGTATTGGTTTTCTACATACGAGCCGGCCGAGGGGGGCGGGTACGACCCCCCTCCCCCTCGCCGTTTCGCCCCTGGTGGAGCTAGCGCGTCGCGGAAAAAAACGAGCGTGTGCGCCGTTACGAGACGCAGAGATGGATTGATACCCGATTTTAAGGTCCTAGGTCAACCGGTGACCTCTGAGGTCAGGTCAAGTGCCCCAAGGTACGGTTCCGTTTTTGGTGAATAGCTTCGCATAAAACAGCCGCAGAGCCGCGATTTTGGCAGCATCGTGCTCGCCTCGCTTAGGCGCGTCGAATGATTTACTTTTTGTTTGGGTGAGGTCGACTTAGAGTGTTGACCTCATGTCACGGTCAGGTCAGCGCCCCCAGGTCACGAAATTGGTCGAGTGAGGTCATGTCGCATATCATTCGATTCAGCAGGTCTTCATGAGTCCATTGGTGGCTTTCCCGACTCGCTAGCTCAATTCGATCGGGAGTTATTGACGAAAAACTAATATGACCTTGATGACGTCATAAATGACGTCACACAAGGTCAACATTGCAAAAGTGACGCATCGAATCTTGCAAGGAGTGTATCAAATCACGATTCTGTGTGCTTGAGATATCTGGAGATCGTTCCCGGCGCCAGAATAGCAGTTTCATTTTCCCCATAGGCTTAAAATGGTCAGGTCACGAAAATGACCTGACCTCATATGACCTTTAGGAAAAATCCGAGATAGGTACCTATACAAGTTGTGAGACTCGTAACGGCTACTAGATCTTGCAAGTTTTATTTCCCTGTGAAAGCTCCTCTGGCAGTGAGGGCGTTGCGAAGTTGCGACATCTCAAGACCGTGCAGAGGCTCGCTTATGACGTCATAGCACATAGGTCAGTGACCTGACCTGACCCGAAAATGCGGTTGGTGTCAAAAGATCCGGCTAGAATCAAAGGTCAGGTATGCTAAGTTTCAGCTCATCGCCAGCGTGTTCGGAGCTATCGCGAGAGAAGCCCTAGGCGTGGGGCGGCGGCCCCACCTCGGCCGGCGAGGGTTAAATTTTCGAGTTGACCATTCAAGGTCAGTCATGAATAGTTGATTCCATGCATCTTGACGAGAGTAACACGATGCTTGCAAAATAAATGTATCTTTTTTTAATTCAAAAGCAACCCTACGGGAAAACATTTTTTCTTTAAAAATTGTTATTTTTCGAGTTTTTGCCATCTGGAGGCTTAACCCGCGCCCCGCTGGGCTATTCAGCCATACGCGCCCTGCTGGGGGGGAGGGGGGGGGGCAGATTCTGCCCCCCCCCTGTCTAACTTCCGAACCGATGGTCATAGAAAGACGGGGAAAACGGCAATTGAAAGCTCTAAACAAGGCGGATCTTAAGAGCCCTTTTTTTTTTTGCTTAAGTAGGTCAGAGGTCAGGTCAAGGGTACAAAATGCAAGTTTCTACAGTATCGGCCTTGCACCGTAGTTGCCGAAGAATGGACTGAGACTGATTGCCCAAAACGTGTTCTTAGACTACCAAGACAATATTCGTTGCATATAATGTCATTCAAAGGTCAAGGTCAGGTCAGGTCATGTCAGGTCACCAAAAACAAAATATAGAAAAGGGCATGTGCGACACATGTTTTATGGGTCATTTTACTCATAGAATTCAATAGGCACACTTAATAAGTGATATGGACCACCTCTGGATGATTTCAGGTCGAGGTCAGGTCAAGTGAGGTCAAATTTTGAAGTTGGTTGATAAGGCCTAAAAAGGTATCTATCTGATGCAGTTTTTCACGGCGAGTCGAATGGTTCTATTTTTGTTTCCGTACGAGGTCTAGAACTTCCAAAAAAATCTTTTTTTTTTTAAATTTGTGTGTCTTGACGTCATAAAAATTTGAATAACTCCCACATTTTTAACCGATTCTTCTAAAAATTGGTATGTAGGTGCACATACACCACTTCTCTGACATATATTCCGTTTTTTTTCGACACACTCAAAATTTTGGATTTTATAATTATTTTCCCAAAAAAGTCAGTTTTTTTAGAAAAAAAAATTGGGCCAAAATCCAAAATTTTCAAAAAAACCGATTTAGCCATTTGATAGACGAAGTAGAATCACGTTTAACCTTTTTTGTTACGTCTTGATCCCTTTAAAAATGAAGATGTTAGCGGCGTTTGAAATTTTGCCATTTTTTAGGCGAAAATGGCGAACAAGACGTCACAAAAACGTCAATTTCTCATAAAATTTCCGACGGATTTCCCTCAAATATTCAGGGAACGTGTCAAATTGATGTATGATAAGGTACTGAAAGTCTGACGTCGCTGGCGTAACGCGTTTAGAAGTTATTGGCGAAAAACGGGAAGGGGCAGATTCGGCCCCCCCCCCCCCCAGCGGGGCGCGGGTTAACTGTTAGTCCTAGGTCAAATCTGAGTGCTCACGCCAGAAAGAGCGTTAACCCGCGCTGGGCCGGTGCTCCGCGACTTCCGTGCCGGGCCGGGGGGGGGGGGAGGTCTGAACAGTGAACACACACACACCCGCCCCCCACCCCTCCCGTTTAACTTGGCTCCTGGGCCACGTAACGACACGCGGTAAGCGGTATTCGAAAGAGCGTCAAAAGTAATGACGGAAACACTTCGGTCATTTTTTTTTGGGTCAGGTCAAAGCCGCAGGGGCGGCGGATTCGGGGGGGGGGCAGGGGGGGGGGGCAGCTGCCCCCTGGCAAACTCGTGGGGGGGGGGGCAAAAGCATCTTTTTGTCCCCCCCCCCCCTCGATAATTTGTGACAAAGCTTAGACAAGAAACCATATACCTGATTATTCTGTTCGATCATCTGAAGATGTAACCAGATGCCCATTACTTTATCATACGTTGCCAGCGTTCGCGTTCAATTGAAGTTTTCCTCTCTTCAACCTAGTTTTGGAGGCATTATAAGCGTCAACGTGACGCAGCGGCAACCCAGGTCCCAGGCCTTCAGTGACCGCTTACAGAGGCGACGGATACGGGGTGGCAGAGGAGGCATCATCCCCTAAGAAATTTTTGGAGGAGGGGCAAACGTATATTCTTGCCCTTCATAATTTGTGCCCTAAACATGAGGAAATTTCCATAACCTGATATTGCAGCTATGCGCTCGTACAGTTTGTCCAACGGTGCCTTTTGAATATGTGTAAATGCTAACCATTTCCGCTTTACAGAGGCGGATCCAGCTCAGAGTTTTTTTTGGGGGGGGCAAACCGCTTCCATGACAAAATATCGAAACGCAAAATATCGAAGCGCAAAATATCGAACGCAAATTATCGAAAGCAAAATATCGAAGTCGCAAATTATCGAAATTGCAAAATATCGAAATCGCAAAATATCGAATTGCAAAATATCGAAACCGCAAAATATCGAAATCGCAAAATATCGAATCGCAAAATATCGAATTGCAAAATATCGAAATCGCAGAATATCGAATAGCATAATATTGAAAGCAAAATATCGAAACGCAAACTATTGAAACGCAAAATATCGAAACGCAAAATATCGAAAGACAAAATATCGAAAGACAAAATATTGAAAGGCAAAATATCGAAAGACAAATTATCGAAAAGGCAAAATATCGAAAGCAGAATATCGAAAAGACAAAATATCGAACGCAAAATATCGAACAGACAAAATATCGAACGCAAAATATCGAAAAGGCAAAATATCGAACGCAAAATATCGAAAAGACAAAATAACGAACGCAAAGTGTCGAAAAGGTAAAATATCGACTTGAAATGGCCCTCTGCGGACTCCTTAGAGCTCTGTCGAACTCATTGGACCCTCTGTTATCTGTAGGCCTCAAAGAGCAATTAGCGAGTCCATGACAGACTTTGAAAACTCTGATATTTTTTGTAGATCTCAGCAGTGGCGGCGGAAGGTAATTTTGGATGGGGGTGCAAAGTTTTCTCAAGGGGCGCCCCTCTGGAAGTTTCGCCCCCCCCCCCGATATTTTTTAGAGTGATTATCATTGCTTTATGAAAAACGAAGATTTTGGAAAACTATCCACAAACACACAAGTTCTGCAAAATATCTCAAATTACAGTGTACCTATCTCAAATAAAGCATAACGAAGCAAATGCAGCTAGTTTTTATCATCTAATCTTGTTTTAGTCTGGCCACCACCATCAGCAGCTCAACCCACTTTTCTGGATCCGCAGTGGACCATTAAGGACCCTACGAGACCGTTGTTAGAAGACCGTGTTTAAAAGCCCCTTGGAAACCGACCCCTTAGAGGCTACTCCAGAGACCTACATGACTCCCCAGACCGAATGAGCCCTCCGACCAGGGTCGGTCCCTCAGAAGTTGCTGAAGGGTTTCAGAAAGCAGTATACTCGTAGGCTCGAAAGGCTTTTGATGGCTCTCAGAGACTGGCATCGGACCCAAAAAAGCCTGTATGGAAGTACAAAAATTGACGCATGCAAGGGATCTTGGACGACAATTGTTGTTTGTTAATTTTGGATGACAGATGTTAATTAAGAAGGAATAGGCCCTTGCTGCTATAGATACCCACTTATAAACATAAAAATGCACGATTTATGGACGACGCAGTGAAATTAAAATGATGTTAACCCGCGCCTGACTGGGGTATATTCCATAACACAACTGACTGGGGGGGGGCTATTTGGACCCCCCCTCCTATCTCCGAAGCTACTGGACCGATTTTCAAAACTCAAACGGTGTTTGATAGCAGTGGCGGATCCAGGGGAGGGCAAATAGGGCAATTGCCTTCCACAAAGGACATCATTTTTAACATCACGTCTATGGCAGTGCATGAAAAGAAACAATAAATTGTGATGGTTTGCCCCTCCCAAAACTCTGAGTTGGATCCGCCTATGTTTGATAGCCCCGGAAGATCTGTCGAGCGAAACCTAATTTCGACAGAGTCCGACAGAGCTCTAAGGAGTCCGCAGAGGGCCATTTCAAGTCGATATTTTACCTTTTCGACGCTTTGTGTTCGTTATTTTGCCATTTCGATATTTTGCGTTCGATTTTTGCCTTTTCGATATTCTGCGTTCGATATTCTACCTTTTCGATATTTTGCGTTCGATATTTTGTCTGTTCGATATTTTGCGTTCGATATTTTTTCTTTTCGATATTCTGCGTTCGATATTTTGCCTTTTCGATATTTTGTCTTTCGATATTTTGTCTTTCGATGTTTTGTCTTTCGATATTTTGTCTTTCAATATTTTGTCTTTCGATATTTTGCGTTTCGATATTTTGCTTTCGATATTATACTATTCGATATTTTGCGAGTTCGATATTTGCAATTCGATATTATGCAATTCGATATTTTGCGATGTCGATATTTTGCGATGTCGATATTTTGCGGTTCGATATTTTGCGATTTCGATATTTTGCGCATTCGATATTTTGCTTTCGATATTCTGCCACTTCGATAATTTGTCTTCGATATTTTGCTATTCGATATTTTGCTTTTCGATATTTTGTCCGGAACCCATTTAGGACTAATGATCGCTCATAATAAGCCACTCCCCTGATTTTTTAGAGCGCAATAGTTTCCAGCGCATAAAATGGTAAACGCCGAGGTCGTACACATTGCCCACATTGACCAATGCACGTTATGGTATGACACCCAAAGGCCAGTCATCATAGATCTGCTTTGGGCATGCGGAGGCTTGTGTGGGGCCAGTGTAAAATCTGGATGTTCACAGTTCGGTATTCGCTTTATTTCAGTTTTCACTATTAAAGAAGTAAAAATTAATGTTGGAAACTTTTGAGGGTTAGGGCACTGATCATTATGTGGGCCCCCCTCTGTCTAAAGGCTGGCTATAGAATAAAGAGCATGAAACACGAACATTAGCGGCGGAACACCTAAGGGGGGGGGGGGGACTGCCGACTTTTGGTCCCATTCTTTTCATGCAAAGCCCATAGGGCTAACGTTAAAATGCCCAAATCAAAGGGGGCCCTTCAATCAATTCAATCAATCAATTCAATCAATCATTCAATCAATCAGTCAATGGGGAAATATAGAAATTGCTATTTTGGCGCCGGGAACGATCTGAAAATATCTTAAGCATAAAGAATCGTGATTTCATGCACTCCTTGCAAGGTTCGATGCTTCACATTTGCATTGTTGCCCTTGCGTGATGTCATTTGTGACGTCACAAGGATCATACATTTTTCTTCAATAACTCCCGATCAAATTGAGCTAGCGAATCGGGAAAGCCACAAATGGACTCAGAAAGACCTGCCTAATCGAATGATATGCAACATGACCTTACTCGACCAGCTTCGTGACCTGAGAGCTCTGACCTGACCTTGTCACGAGGTCAATGCCTTAAATTGACCTCACCCAAACAAAATATATCACTCGATGCTCCTGAGCTAGGTGAACACGATGATGCCAAAATCGCGGCTCTACGGCCATTTTCGGCGAAGTTATTTAACAAAAACCGAACCCGTGCCTTAGGTCACTTGACCTGACCTCAGATGTCACCGGTTGACCTGAGACCTTTAACCCTCGCCGGCACAGGGGGGGTTGATGCAACCCTCCTAAGGTTTTTTCGCGAATAACTCGCGTAAAAAGCGGCCGATCGCGACGAAACTCTCAGTGCCCTCGCATTGATCAATTTTACACGTTCCCTGAAAATTTCATGACCCTGACCCCAATGACCTTTGACCTGTGACCTCTTTTCCGTGACCATGTTTGGCCGAAATCGCGATTCGGCGTATGTCGGCTCGCATTAGCCGCGCGTTTGCAAGCTTTTCGTGGTTTCAAACGTTCAAACATGTGATTTGATGTTGCTCCCATACATTAGGGTGGGTGTCAAGGTCATCTGAAGGTCAGGTCAGGTCATTGACCTTTGGTGACCTCAGGTGACCTCGGTTAACTTTTTCGAGTTTTACATGTTTCTAGCCAGGCTAGTTTTTGGAGCTGAATTCGAATTTAGCAACCATTTGAACATTTACGAAGTAGTTTTGGTGCCTTCGTAACATGTTACGAAGCTGTCAGAGGCGGTTGACACGTATTACGAATACCCGTCACAACCCCTACCGGTTGACCTGACCTGACCTGACCCAACCTGGTCTAAATGCTTAAAAACATCATCTCTGATCAAAACTAACACGATATTCGTGATCAGCACCCCGGAAAACCACATAGCAGCCACACTTTACGACTTTCTAACAGGTCCCGATTTTCCCGGTTTTTGGGTCATTGACCTGACCTGGAAGGTCACCCGATGACCTAGGACCTTAAAATTGGGTATCATCGGCTTCCTCTCGTGACGGGCAGCACGCTCGTTTTTTCCGCGAAGCTCTAGCTCGATCAGGGGCCAAACGCGAGGGGGGGTCGAACCAACCCCCCCCCCCTTGTGCCGTCGAAGGACGCAAAATGGCCTGTGCCGGCGAGGGTTAAAGCGGATTCCTACCAGTCACTCTGCATTGTACTCTGCCGCATACGACCACTTTACCGCTAAATGCTAGTTGAATTGGCGGCGCATTAGCGAGGTGGGTTCAATCAACCCTCTCGGCCGGGGCAAATGTAGAAAGAGGATGGTCCGGCGAGTGAATGTAAGGAATTCCGAAGATTCGATCGTGTTCCCCACTCAATTCTGCGTAAGATGCTGGGTTCCGTATCTATGGGAAGTGGGGTAAGACGGGCACCTTAACTTTGGAGCCATTTTTCGGCCGGTTTAGAAACATGATAGAAACGGGAAGCTGAGTGAAAAGCTTTTTTTAAGACATTTTTCTTCCATTTGCCAGAAGATGAGACTTTGACCTGATTCAACAAATAATCTGCAGCTATTTTTGCAAAACCTTGCAAAAACCCGTCTTACCCCACCCAATGGGGTAAGACGGTCACATGGGTAGGGTAAGACGGCCAGCTTCTTTCACCGACCAGCACAGCTCGCAACAAATGTCCGAGATTAGCCGCATTGATACAGTCGCTCGTTGGTCTCAAGTGCTTCGGAAATGGCAGTATACGAGATTCGTGCAGAAGGCGTATGCTCGTATATAGACCCTAGTTCAGAAGCCATGTAGAACCGTTTTTCACATGATGCAACACGATGCAACACGATGCAAAAGTAATGCCATGGCTCTT
This sequence comes from Amphibalanus amphitrite, assembly GCF_019059575.1. NCBI lineage: Eukaryota > Metazoa > Arthropoda > Thecostraca > Balanomorpha > Balanidae > Amphibalanus > Amphibalanus amphitrite. The sequence goes on from NW_024881748.1 coordinate 155,281, forward strand.
TTGAGTCAAAAGTTATTGCCGAAAAAACGTTTTTCGTAAAAACGGCTATTTTTGCAGTTTTTGCCCTCTGGAGGCTAAACCGTTGACCTGAGGTCAAATCTGAGAACATTATTCAGAAAGGCCTGTAAAAGGGCTATCGAATGCGCTTTTCCGCGGCGCTGTAGCTCTATCGATTCCCGAGATAGCCGTTGGCAGTGTCCAAAATGTTGAAATAGACAATAGTCAACATTTACCTTTGGTGACCTCTGGTGACCTGACCTTTGACCTGACCCAAAAAATGACCGAAGTGTTTTCGCCCTTATTTTGGACGTTTTTCGATTACCGCTTACCACGTGTAGCTATGTGGCTCAGGAGCCGAGTTAGAAGGGGGGGGGGGGTGTTCAGACACTCCCCCGGCCCGGCGCGGAATCTCAGAGCACCGGCCCGGCGCGGGTTATGAACTCCGGCTCATTCAAGGCATTGGCCATTTCGAGCACTGTGCATATCGCACCCTGTGGCCATTATGAACCATGACCATTATGAATGCTCCCCTAATGCGTGTCGCTACGTGACCCAGGAGCCGAGTTAAAGGAACCCTCCCACCTTCAAAAAAGTTTATGAATTGGCATGAAAGTGATGTCGCTCGGTTCAGAAGGAGCGAAAACGAATATCTACCAAATTTTACCGAAAAATGTTCACCGGTTTTCAAGATATTATACTTTTACTTTTGTTTACTTTTTGGGATCTCCGCTGTTCCTAGCGACTTTATTTGGAAGCAATAGTTTGGCAGCTGAAAGTGCGGCACTTGTTGCGCGCAAAGCAGCATATACCACCGCGTGCTACAAAACGTTTTAGTCAAACATTTAAAAATCGTTAGATATCTGCGCTGACGTCACACATTCAGAGGGGTATTCCTATGCATTAGCCCCTCTGAATCAAAATGCTGCAATTTTAAAATTCAATATTTCCGATTTAAGGCATTTCTCGATGTTGTGAGTGCCGAAACCGGTAATTGTGAGCCAGGGACCCCATTGGACCGCAGGTTAAGGTAAATACACAACCCACGCAACCATTGGGTCCATTAGCTTTATTCGCCCGTCAATCTTAGAATTTGAAAAAAAAACTGACTTTCAGAGCATTAGTTAGGTATCCTGCCTCTCCCCTAGATCGCTCCCGATTAAAAACGAGGGAAGTCTAAGAGCGCCGACGTTCCAGTGCACCCATAAATGTCACTCAGCAATGGTCTGGAGAGAAAAATAGGCTTGATAGCATACTTAACCGGCTAGACACAATGTCAGTTCATGTATGGCACTTGAATCCTAACAACTCGGGAGTGCACGCCGTGTCTGCACGCTGCGCCCCTGGCCCGGGGCGGTGTGCAGTGTGCACGGCCCGACCACCAATGAGTGGAGCGGCGGCGGGCGGGCCGCGCGGCTGTCGCCGAGGCCGGCAGCTGCACGCGGAGCCTGTTACCGGGCGCTGCTGGTCGACCCGTGCCCCTGTGGTGACCGCTGCCGCCCGACCCGCGGCGCCGATGGCGGCCACAGATTGACGCAGAAGGCGTGCCTCTGCCGGCCGATTGTCTGAAGGCCGACCTCCGCACTGGAGAGAGTCCACGATCGGAGGCATTGTCTGGATTGGTGCGACCGCTCGGGGCTGAAAGCCAAATACGGCACCTGAAACTATCCGACCCGCAATCGTCTGGCGTCCGAACCGCGGGCCGCGGGGCTGATATCAGCGACTATTTTGAACTCGTTTTGTCCGTTGGCGCAGTCTGTCCCAAGATTCGTTCTGTCCAGGAATGCCAATAATTTCACAACGTGAAACAGGGCTGAGGAGGTCCAGGCCGGCTGTCACTCCCTAAAGCACTGCAGCTTTTATAAGATCGGAGTCGCCTCGACCGCTCTCCGCTCTCACCTTTTCGATTTTATGGTAATTAATACACTTTTGCGAGGATCAGGCGATAGCGATAGAAAGCAGAGCCCTGCCATGCTTGACTTTTTTCAAACAGGATCTGTGACAACTTCATTTTAAGGTCAAGTAAGGTCACTGAGTTATGTCGTCTTAGTAAATATCTGTTATACGTTCAAAAATGTCGCAACTTAGCATCGCTCTCTGTGCCAGGGAATCTTTTGCATGGAGTTGATGAAATTTATAGATATAAGTAAACCTCAGAGTCCTCACAAAATGTACCTACGTATGTCTCGGAATCTTTTTATTAGAAGTTAAGGCTAGTCACGTGACGTCGCCATTGTGAGTCAATGGGGCAAATATTGAAACGTATTTTGGCTCTGGAGTCTCTGCTAAGACTATCGCAAGCTCAAAGAATTGTGATTTCATCCTTGCAATTTTCGTTGCATAGGTTCTGCATTTTGGACCTTGCGTAACGTTACAATGGTGTTAGGTACCGAAGTCATGATTTCATCGGAAGTTTCTGCAATAACTGCCAATTCCTAATCAAATTGAGCTGGCGATTTGTGAGTCACTATTGGACTCCTACAGACCTGCTAAATCGAATTATATGCAATATACACACCTGTGCTTCATTTTGTGATTTGCGCAGCGTTTTGACATAAAGCTGACACCTTAGCCCTTGCGGACCGTGGAATGGCGTTTTTCGCCCCCGCGAATATTTACGATAGTTCCCGAATGCTTAGGGATAGAAAAGTGAAACTTTCAGTATCTTTACCTAACAATTAAACATCACCTGAAGCAAAAAATTGGGCCTAGCCCCCTTGGCAGTGCTCACCATGGGCCGGGCCAACCCAATCAATGGTCCATGGACTGGGCTGGGCTACGGGCTGGGCTGGGCCCTCATTTATGTAGGATCGATGGGCTGTAGATGGGCTGGGCCAAGAACTGTAAAGTGGAGTCAGGGGTTCGCAACTGAGACAAAAACTATAACTACATAGCTTATTACTGTGCAAGACTCAAAAACGAGAAAATAAAGTGCGCCTGAAATGTGCATTGTGCAATGTGCATGCTGCTCGCAAAATATTGTTTCTTTGCTACCTTTGGATACCTTTGTGGTGTCAGTAATTTTTAATCCATTCATTTTTGACGGGCTGGGCCGGGCTGGGCTTTGACACTTTTACCATGAATTGGCTCGGGCTGGGCCGGGCTGTGAACCCATGGGCCTGGGCTGGGCTGGACTGGAATTTTGCAGCCCATGGCGAACACTGCCCCTTGGTGACATCACGAGTCGATTTATATTGGATTAACCCTCGCATGTGTAGGGGGGGGGGGTCGGATGGACCCCCCCCCCATGGTTTTTCGCAAATAACTCGCGTAAAAAGCGGCCGATCGCGACGAAACTTTCAGTACCCTCGCATTGATCAATTTTACACCTACCCTGAAAATTTCATGACCCTGACCCAAATGATCTTTGACCTGTGACCTCTTTTCCGAGACCATGTTTGGCCAGAATCGCGATTTCGCGTATGTCGGCTCGCACTAGCCGCGTGTTTGCAAGCTTTTCGTGGTTTCAAACGTTCAAACATGTGATTTGATGTTACTCCCGTGTGTGTCAAGGTCACCTGAAGGTCAGGTCAGGTCATTGACCTTTGGTGACCTCGGGTGACCTCGGGTCACTTTTTCGAGTTTTACATGTTTCTAGGCTAGTTTTTGGAGCTGAATTCGAATTTAGCAACCATTTGAACATTTACGACGTAGTTTTGGTGACTTCGTAACATGTTACGAAGCTGTCAGAGGCGGTTGACACGTTCTACGAATACCCGTCACGACGCCTACTGGTTGACCTGACCTGACCTGACCCGACCTGGTCTAAATGCTTCAAGACATCATCTGTGATCAAAACTAACACGATATTCGTGATCAGCACCCCGAAAAACCCCTTAGCAGCCACACTTTACGACTTTCTAACAGGTCCCGATTTTCCCGACTTTGGGTCATTGACCTGACCTGGAAGGTCAACCAATGACCTAGGACCTTAAAATTGGGTATCATCGGCTTCCTCTCGTCACGGGCAACACGCTCGTTTTTTCCGCGAAGCTCTAGCTCGATCAGGGGCCAAACGGCAAGGGGGGGTCCAACCGACCCCCCCCCTACACATTAGAAGCTGGCAAACGCCGCACACATGCGAGGGTTAATCTAGAATCCTGCAAGGAAAACTTCGGCGTCACAGGCGTGAACTTCAAATAGCTGAAAAATAGAGTTTTAGAGATAAAGACAAATTTCTAGCTCGGTTGTATAGCGTTTGAACTAGGGAACACTACAAAAATAGTTTTGGTGACCTGAGGTCAGAGGTCTGGTCAACGAACCCGAGCTACTTTTTTCGCAAATGACCAACAAAAATGGTCCTAGAGCTACGGCAGTGGTACCGACGCATTTGTCTTGCCATGCCGCGTCAAATGATATATATTTTGTTTGGAAAAGGTCATTATATATTATACTGACCTTATGTGACCTCGAATGACCTTTGGTTGATATTGGCACATGCAAGTTCGTATAAGCAGTGTTCGTAACCGCTGATCACGAATCTGGGCCCGTATTCACGTCGAAATTTTTCGTAAGATTTATCTTACGATCGCTCTTTGTCGTACGATAATTTGGTATTCACGTTGGCATCGCAGACAGTTAAGATTTATCTTACGATCAAAATTTTGGTCGTAGACATTTGTCGTACGATCGATCGTAAGTGCGATTCACGTCGGGACATCTTAAGTCGAATTTTAAGATGATCGTAAGACCTTAATGATGAAGGTATTGGGAAGATACGACTACTCACTGAGCTGTCGTAAGACGTCACCCAAGCTTATGAATTGTATATTTAGGTATTGAAATTGTTGTTTATGATTTTTTTCTTGCGAGCGAGCGCGAAAAAGAGTTTTCAATGTAACGGGAAAATATCAGTGTGAGTGGTACAGCTCGGACGGGCCTGCCCTATAACGCTTTTGAGAAGCTTTTATCTCGGCCACCGCTGGGCCGATTGAACCGCGTTTTTTTTTTGGTAGCCCCATCCCGCCTACCTCGTAATTTTTTTTTATAAATTTAGTCCGAACCTTTTGATTGGAAGGATTCACAAGGACAGAGCCCCCGCTAAGCGAAGCTTGTTGCGGTGACCCTGCCCTCTACCCTCCGATCGCGCAATTCCGGTTCTATGGCAGAATTTAGAGTCCAAAGTTTAACGTGCGCACATGGCCGCGCACGGCCGGTCCCCTCACTGACGTCGCCTGGCTACGGCCTGCCACCAACCGCAACCATACCTGTCAGGAGGCCCATAAACGTCAAGCGCCTGTCGCGCTTCGAACCCGGACTGTTGTAACCGGGAACGCGTGCTCTCACCACGCGGAGTCCAACGCTCTACCGACTGAGCTACGGGACCGGCAATTGACCGGGTCCGGTAATTGACTAGGTACTCTTGATGCACCTGGGTGATCGCCGTGTCATGTGGCTCTTGCGAAGCCAAGGGTGTCAACTCAGAACCCAAAGTCGTTCTGCTGAATTTATGTTTTTGAGAGGATTATGTCTGAGTAAGCACAGGATCGATTTACTAGGAAATATGTTTGTAGGGTATATTCATCCATTCTGCCGAGGACACGACTTTTCTCGATGCAAGTGGGTGACCATGGCTCCACGTGCCACGTGCATAATAAGAGATGTCATGTTTGTAGCAATAACAATAACTATGTAATTATCGTGCCCATTGCGCTGAAACTTGGCATGTGGGTAGGCACTCATCGGGCAATGCATTTCGATGTGTCACGTTAGGGGTACTTCTGCACGTGCGCACGTGCAGTGGTCGCTCCTAGATCTCGGGAACGGCTGGACCAATTGCGTTCAAAACTGGCACACCGGTAGGGACCGCTTAGTAGCGTGCCGGGCAAAAGTCGTTTGGGACCCCGTTTGCACGTGCGCACGTGCAGGAGGCCGCTTCCATATATAGAGAACGGCGAGGCCGATTGCGCCCAAATTTGGTACACCTTTAGGAACCGCTTAAGAGGGTGCCGAGCAAATGTCATTTGCGACTCCGGTTGCACGTGCGCGCGCGCAGCAGGCCGCTTCCGGATCTCGAGGACGGCTAGGCCGATTGCGCTTAAATTTGTTACGCCTTTAGGAATCGCTCAGGAGGTTGTCGAGCAAAAGTCCATTGTGACCCTGTTCGCACTTCGCACGTGCGCACGCGCAAGAGGCCGCTTCCGGATCTCGAGAACGGCTGGGCCGATTGCGCTTAAATTTGGTACACCTTTAGGAATCGCTTAGGAGGGTGCCGAGCAAAAGTCAATTGTGACGCAATTGGCACTTGCGCACGCGCAAAATTGCACACGCGCTCAAATTTGGTGCACCGTTGGGGACCGAATAGTAAGGTGGTCGTGCTTAAAAGGACCCTCCCACCTTCAAAAAAGTTAATGAATTGGCATAGAAGTAGTGTTGCATGTTACCTAGAGAGTGAGCAAAAATGAATATCTACCAAATTTCATTGAACAATATTAAAGGAAATAGTTCACTTTTGACATGGGGTTTTGAACTGGAATAGCAGTTTCGTAGCTTGAGCTGAGACTAGCACAAATCAGGAGCTTTTACGGCTCAACGATCACCCTAGACGAAGATATTCCATTTCTCGTTCCGAAAAGAGTGCCTTGCAGAGGAATGCGTGCCTTGCACAGGAATGCAGCCACGTCATCGTCAGCCAATCAGCATGCTGCTTACAGCCAATGCATACAGCCAATGTCGGGTGAAGGTTAGGTCAAACACCTTAAATCGGGCTTTCAGTAGCATGGACTTCAGGACTTTGCAATGGGCGCCTCTCGTCATAAACTCTGTCAAAACGGTACACAATCATATAAGGCCTGGAGGATATAAGGATGAGTGTCAGATCCATGTAGGGGTCAGTCAAGCATAGGTCAGGGTCAAGGTCAGGTCAACCGGGTAGGCACACATCCCCGAAAATCAAAACTGATATTCGCAGCCCGTGACACATGTTCAATTGGTAATTTTGGGCGTATGACACGATGGTAAGATTCATTTTATCATATGTGTACGTGTTTGGTTCAAAAAATTCAATGTAGGAAATGCATGTATCATGGTCGTGAAGTAGCCACGAGAAATTGCCAAGTTCAAGATTTTGGACAATGCAGAACGATAATCAAAAATCGAAGATGGCCATTTGATTGCTCATGGTATTGGCAGTCTAATGACGTTTACGGCATGTCTGTATGTCTATTCTGTGATTTTATGATTTTTTGAAAATATGCTGTTTTTGGTCGAAAAATGAGAAATCATGACGTCACTAAAACTTCGATATCTAAAAAAAAAATTCCGACCGATTTTTTAAACTTTGTCACAATACACTTCAATCATTTCCCTAAGGTAGCTAAATTTTGGTGCGCCTACGGCGCGCCGTATGCTAAAACTAACTAGCCTAGAAACATGTAAAACTCGAACAAGTGAACCGAGGTCACCAAAGGTCAATGACCTGACCTGACCTTCAGGTGACCTTGACACCCACCCTAATGCATGGGAGCAACATCAAATCACATGATTGAACGTTTGAAACCACGAAAAGCTTGCAAACGCGCGGCTAATGCGAGCCGACATACGCCGAATCGCGATTCCGGCCAAACATGGTCTCGGAAAAGAAGTCATAGGTCAAAGGTCATTTGGGTCAGGGTCATGAAATTTTCAGGGTAGGTGTAAAATGGATCAATGCGAGGGTACTGAAAGTTTCGGCGCGATCAGCCGCTTTTTACGCGAGTTATTCGCGAAAAACCTTAGGCGGGTTACATCAACCCCCCCCCCCCCTGTGCCGGCGAGGGTTAAAATGCATGTTTTATCGATTTATTCTTCATATGATCATTTGTAATATAATAATATAGTTTCCATAATACCTAATGGTAAAATAATTTCCATAATAACTTTGAAGTATACTAAATCTGTGACCTACTTTTATAATGTTAAGAATAGCTCACTAATAACTGTTTGAATATATTTCGTTTGCTGTATCATTTGACGGAGGATCCATTTTCTCTGTCGTCCCGGAATATGCTGCTAAAAATCAAATCTTCGGAACTGCTACGACATCTTAAGTTGGGTCGTAGGATGAATCCTAGGACTTTTGACATGAATACCAAATTATCTTAAGATTGTCAACGTGAATTAGAAGTATCCTAAATATCCAGACTGATCGTACGATAAAAAGTTAAGATGGCCAACATGAATACCAAATCGATCGTACGATGAAACCTGATCGTAAGATGTCGACGTGAATACGGGCCCAGGCCTCTATTTTTCTGTAAACATTCATTTACAGCCTCAGGATGGCAAAGTTGTCTTAATTACGGAGCGAGCGAAGCGAGCGGAGTCTTACCTACGTAGAATAACGGAAATTTCTGAGTAAGAGCGGCCGGCCGGCCGGCCGGCCGTGGTCACGCTTTTGCGACGCTTATATCTCAGTAACCAATTGACCGATTTACATGCGGTAATTTTTGTAGTGTAGCTTCATTCCTTCTACCAAGTATTGGACTATTTCCGATGCATGTGGGTGACCCCTTATGCACGTGCCATGTGCAAAACGAAGAGGTGTCAGTTTTATAAAAATTACAATATCTCGGTAACTGCTGGGCCGATTGCACTAAAAGATGGCATGCAGGTAGGCACCCATTAGGCAATGCATACCCATGTGCCAGAGTTGGGGTGCTGCTGCATGTCCGCACGAGCAGGGGTCGATTCCAGATCTCGAGAACGGCTGGACCGATTGCGCTCAAACTTGGTACGCTGTTAGGGACCGGTTAGTAGGGTGCCGTGCAAAAGTCAGTTGGGACCCATTTTGCACGTGCGCACGTGCAGGGTGCCGCTTCCAGATCTCGAGAACGGCTGGGCCGATTGTCCTCAAATTGGCACATCGCTAGAGACCGGTTAGTAGGGTTCAGTGCATAAGTCAGTTGGAGGTAACCCCTCGCAATTTCGCACGTGCAAGGCCCACCCTCTCGCTCGCTCCGTTAGTCGCCCCAAAAGGCTTAACCCTCGCCCTGGCAGGGCATTTTTCATAACACGGTCTGGCAGGGGGGGGTGATGCGACCCCCTCGCGATTGGCTCCTATGGCACCTAGAAACACCAAATTTGGTAGGTAGGTGGGCCCCCTGGAGTTCTCGCCCCTGTGCAACTTTGGTTGCTCCAGGTCAATATTTAGGGGGATATTGGGGGGTATAAATGTAAAAATTTCGCTAAAAACAGGTCAAACGTTTTTCGCTTATAACTTTTGATCTAATTAAGATAGAGAAAAAAGAAAAGCACCAGTGAACTCAGCACGTCAAGGCGCGTCGAATGATATGCTTTTTTGCTTGCTTAAGTGTACTTAAAGTTTTTTTAACTTTTAAGTAAACTTTAATTAATCAATTAAGTTCAAGTTAACCTAATTGCATCATATCGCATATCATTCGATTCGGCTGATCACCAGGAACACAATTTTTAAGTTCTAGCGTCATTATATCCCTCGCTAGACGAGGGCCTTTTCCATAACACGGACGGCGAGGGGGGGGGGGGTTGGTACGACCCCGCCTCGCGATTGGCTCCTATGGCACTTAGAAACGCCAAATCTACAGGGTAGGTGGGTCAATAGGAGATCTCGTCCCTGTGAAAGTTTTACGATTACGAGTGATTACGGCGTCATTACGGATCCGGTGTGAACCACGCATAAGTCAATATTTAGGGGGTTTTTGGGGGGTATGAGTGCAAAAATTTGGCTAAAACATGCTACAAGTTTTTCGCTTATAACTTTTTACCTAGTAAAGATAGAGCAAAAATAAAAGCACCAGTGAACTCAGGACGTCCGTGCGCATCGAATGATTACGGAGCGAGCGAAGCGAGCGGAGTCTTTCCTTAGATTAACGGAAATTTCTGAGTATGAGCGGCCGGCCGGCCGGCCGGCCGTGCGGACGCTTTTGCGAGGCTTATATCTCAGCAACCACTTGACCGATTTACATGCGGTAATTTTTGTAAGGTAGCTTCATTCCTTCTACCAAGTATTGGACTATTCCCGATGCATTTGGGTGACCCATTATGCACGTGCCACGTGCAAAACGAAGAGGTGTCAGTTTTGTAATTGTTGCAATATCTCGGTAACTACTTGGCCGATTGCGCTGAAAGTTGGCATGTAGGTAGGCACCCACTAGGCACTGCATATCCATGTGCCAGAGTTGGGGTGCTGCTGCACGTGCGCACGTGCAGGGGTCGTTTCCAGATCTCGAGAACGGCTCGACCGATTGCGCTCAAATTTGGTACACAGTTAGGGACCGGTTAGAAGGGTGCCGTGCACAAATCAGTTGGGACCCATTTTGCACGTGCGGACGTGCAGGGTGCCGCTTCCAGATCTCGAGAACGGCTGGGCCGATTGTGCCCAAATTTGGCAAATCGCTAGAGACCGGTTGGTAGGGTGCCGTGCACAAGTCAGTTGGAGGTACCCCCTCGAAATTTCGCACGTGCAAGGCCCACCCTCTCGCTCGCTCCGTTAGTCGCCCCAAAAGGCGCTATACTGGTATACTTTGTTACCAATTTTAGTGAACTGTGGAATTCAGTTGCCGCTAAGCTAGTCCAATTTTCCCCTGACCTTGTACCGGTTTTTGTGACCTGGTGACCTGACCTGAAAAGACTGGGACTTCAAATTTTCAGGAAAGGTGCGAAAATGTTGCCCCAGAAAGTATGCCAAATTTTGCGGCGCTACGCGCCGCCGTTTTTACGTTATTTGCGAAAAACCTTAGGGGGCGTTACATCAACCCCCCTCGTCAGGCGAGTTATTGGGAGGCCAAGTTATTGGCAAAAACGTCATTTGACCTCAGTTGACCTCATTTGACCTGACCCATGGATAAGTACACAAAAAAAGCACCAAGTGACCTGCTGTTAACTAATATGGTTTTAACCCTCGCCCGCACATGGGGGGGGTGGTTGCCACCCCCCCCCCCAGGCAGTCTTTCTGCTCTGCGCTCAACATTTTTAGAGCTAGAAGGCTGATTTTTCGTATAGCTGCTCGTCTATCCTTTCTTGATGTCCACTGAAAATTTCAAGTTTCTGTGATTTTTGGTTTCGGAGATATGACCTTGTTTTTCAGGTCATGTCATGACCCAAATGGCCAATTCTCAACATCTTGCGTTTGCCATGGGCCTTGTGAGCTTTTGACACCCTGATTTCGGCCTTTTTCGCCAGTCTTACCTCCCACCTATCATGGAACATGTTGTTCGACGATGTACAGGGGTCAAGGTCAGGGTCAAGGTCAACCTAGGTCATCTAAGATAATTGCGTTTTAGGAAAGCTGAATTTACTTTTTGTGAAGTTTTTTGACTGCATTTTTGGTAAAAGCTTCTCAGATCATGATTTCATGTGATATGGACCCAAAAACAATCGGTGCACACATCAGTATACTCACAGACACACACAGACATACAAACACATATAATTGACCTTGACCTAACTTGACCTGAAATGACCTCAGCAGCAAAATTCTGGTCGGATAGTGTGACAAAGAGGTTCTAGCTGGCTTGGCACCAGAAAACAGCATCGTCATCGGTATTTGATAAGCAGCGCACTTGATATCCAACGGTGACCCAAAACAGCAACATTTTTTAGTTTGACCTGACCTGGAAGGTCAATGACTGACCTGAGAAAGTAAAACTGGGTATCATTGGATTCGTCTCTTCCCAAAGAATCTTTTTGGTCTTTACTGCTAAGCTCTATCTCCAACAGGGACGAAATGGCGCGGGGGGGGGTGGCAACCACCCCCCCCATGTGCGTTCTAGGATGGGAAAATGGCATGTGCGGGCGAGGGTTAAAGCACAAAAGTGATGGAACAGAGTGGATATCTCCAGTATTTTCCGAATTTAGTATTTTCCCATAGGCTTAACCCGCGCACCGACGGGGGGGGGCGGATATCCGCCCCCCCTGAGGTTTTTCGCAAATAGCGGGAAAACCGCGGCGCGTAGCGCCGCGAAATTTGGTATGACTATTCCCTTATCAATTTTACACATGGTGTGCAAGTTTGAACCTCCTACCTTTCAAGGTCAGGTCACCAGGTCACTTTGAATGACCCAACCTCAAGTCACTTTTTTGCAACTTTGTCACCGTGCCAGAGCTACAGTAGATGTCGGAGGCCTTTGAAAGTCACAGGATGTTATTAGGTCATTAGTAGCTACAATTTGTATATCTCGGAATTTTGATATCGGTGACCTAAGGTCAGGTCAATTTCGCGACCTCCCCATTATAAGTCAATGGGGGAAAAATCAACTCCCTGTTTTTACCACTAAAACGGGTCGGAATGGCCCCATATACCATACATGACTTCATATACGATCAACCTTCACTACCTTGAGGTCTGTTTTGCTGTTGGGCAGCTGTGAGGTCATGTGACGTCATCAAAGGTCACCAAAGGTTTTTGGCCAATAACTCCGTACAGGAACAAGATACAGACGCGTGGATGGTCTCATTGTGTTCAGCTCGTCAAGACGCATCGAATGATATACATGATGACCTCGAGGTCACGTGACCTGAGGTCAACCTTTGACCTTGACCTTTCGAGGTCAACATATATATCATTCGATGCGGATTGACGAGAGGATCACGATGATGCCCTTAGTTTGTTCCTATCTTGACTAATTCGAAAGTTATTCGAGAAAAACTCTCTCCATATTTAGCGCCGCCATTTTGACTTTTTCGACCCCTGTGACGTCATCTTTGACCTGACCTGAAAATGACCTTTGTAAAAATTGTAGATATTGACCGTGCGTATCCGATGCCGTTTACCGCTTGTCGCTATCTTGCTTTGTTCTCGAGATCTCAGGGGGGGGGGCGGTCATCCGCCCCCCCCCCCCGTCGGTACTAAGTTGGCGCAGACCCCCGTCGGTGCGCGGGTTAACATTACGACGTAATGACCTCTAACTGACATCAGGTCAGTGACATCAAAAAACCCGAAATATATGTTATACAACTCGGTGAACTTAGCACATCCTGAAAGTTTGAAGGAAATCAGTCCAAAGCTGTGAGTTGGACAGATGCAAAAAGAAAATTGAAATTTGACCGTGACCTTGTACCGGTTTTTCTGACCTGGTGACCTGGCCCAAGGTCAACCGGACTTGAAATTTTTAGGTCATATGTAAATAGGTTTCCGCATAGGCTGTGCCGAATTTGGCGGCGCTGCGCGCCGCCGTTTTTACGCTATCTTCGAAAAACCTTAGGGGAGGGGGGTTGCATCAACCCCCCTGCCAGGGCGAGGGTTAAACTGGTTATTATGACTGACTGTAAAAAGCGAAATAGCCTCTAGCAAAGTGCAAGGATACTTTTCGTGACCTTGACCTTGGAGCAGCCTGGAACTGTAAGATGAGCCACAGATAGGGTCTGATAAGCCTCACAGCATTTCAAAATATTTTGGAATTTAGTATACAAGACAATCGAAAAAAAATCAAAGTTTGAGGTCAAATTTCAGCATGACCTTGACCTGTACCTTAAATGTTAAGCACATTATTGAAATCCTCAGATTCTCTTCTTTCGTTTCACACCCATTTGAGACGGTTTTATGCATCCTGCCGTCCTCTAGAACACTTACTTCGAGATCACTATACAGTACATATGTGCCGGTTTTTGTCCTTGACCTTGACCTCTGACCTTGAAAATCGACCTGAGTTGAAAAACTTTAGTGCTTTAGAATCGTTTTACAAAGACCTTTCGCTTGATAACGCCTTTGTTTTCGTATAGGTGCCTTATTTATGGAGTTAGACGGGGGCGGAGGGTGGGGGACCAAAAACGTCCACCTCCGACCCGCGCCGAATGCAGAAGACCGATAGGTTTGCTGAAGATAAAAAATTGCTAGTTTTACACACGTCTAGTTTCCAGTACGAGATGGTGCTTAAACTGTTGTAGGCGTCAAGAATCGATTGCTTCCGCAGCAAACCACTGTGTCTGGGTCCCGTGCGTAGATTTGTGGACCCTGACATTGACCGCGGTGGCCACCTGGATCGTCCATCTGTCTGGGAGACGTCTGCCTCAGCGGACCGACCCCAGTCAGCCCCCTCGCGTCCATCGATCTTATCTGGACGGCCGTCGCTGGTACGGTGCGCGCGCCTCCCGCCGACAGCACGGGCGGTTCTTCAGTCGCCGCCGCGCCGCCGCCGCCGGTGACCAGCCGCCGCGCCGGCCGCCACCGCCAGCCGCCAGCCATGATCTCCGCCGCCGGCGTGCTGGAGCACGTCATCATCAACTACCGCTGGGTGTTCGTCTGCCTCTTCCTGCTGCCCGTCTCGGTACTCTATGATGCCTGGATGTACGCGCGCAACTGGCTCATCTTCCGGCTGTCGAGCGCGCCGAAAAACCACGTTGGCAAGGTGCACAGCATTCAGGTGCAGGTGAGCAGTCAGCGGCTGACACGGTCCGTGCGGGATGGGCCATCACGCCCCGGGACTCCCGACACCGAGAGCTGGGAGCTGGGGTGTCGGACTGCGACCAGGAGGCTGCCCGGTTGAACGCGTCCATCCAGATCAATGTTACCTCTCTTCAAGCAGGAGCAATCAAGTGGTTTACATGCGAGTCGTGAACGGAGTGCATAATTCGCTGAGCATGGAACTAAGCTCAAAATGCATGTTAGGTGAAATCAGCAAGTACGATATGCCTGAGTTGTTCGAGCTATTACTAAAAGAACATGCATTTAGCCCGCACCAATCACCATGCTGAAGGTCTGAGTTTTCCTCGGGTGGGGGAAGGCGTTTTCCGTCCCCCGTCTAATTCGGCCCCTGGGCGACGTACCTATAGCGACGCGTTAAGCGGCATTCGAAAGAGCGTACTAAATAATGATGATAGTACTTCAGTCATTTTTTAGGTCAGGTTAAATGTGAGGTCACCAGGGGTCATCAAAGTTCAAATTTTGTCCTTTTCAACACGTTTTGACAAATCTGCACATTAGCCCGCGCCCTGGTGGGGGGGGGGGCTATTTTTTGCCCCCCCTCCAGACTTTTCGATATATCTCCAGAACCGCTGCGCCGATCGTCACCAAACTCTCAGTACCCTCCCGGACATCAATTTTACACATTGTGACCAAAAATTTTTCCAAAGGCTATGATAGGTTGGCCGGAAATGACGTCAGAGTGACGTCATGTTCTGCCGTTTTCGACCCAAAAAAGGGTTTCGCGGGAAGAGCTGTCAGGCCTTAAGCTTTGCAAATACAGAAAAACGATAAAGACATAAAAGCTGTAGAATTGACAGGGCTACAAAACTGCTATCTCGGATTTTTAAAATTTTTGGATTTTGACCCCAAAAAATCAAAAAATAGATTTTTTGATTATAATAGCCGAAAAATCCAAAAAGTTTTTTGAATTTCGAAAAAACCGGAATATATGTGATAGTACTTACTGCCTTCTATCTACATACCAAATTTGAGATCGATACCTCTTTTTTTGGCCAAGTTACAGCGAAAAAACTGTTCAAAATTGATGACGTCAAATTTTCAAACTCAATTTTTTGCAATTCTAGACCTCGTAGCGCAAAACAAAGACCACCATTAGACTCCCCGTGACGAGCTGCATCGAATCAATACCCATTTTATGCAAAATATCAACTTTGAAATTTGACCTTTTTTGACCTGACCTTGACCTGACCTCCACCAGAAAGTGACCTAAGCCGTACCTGATAGTCTTATAACCAACACCATTGAGTTGGAAATGAAAAATTGGCCATAAAACATGCATCGCACAACCTTAGTACCTAAAGTTAGGTTCATGTGACCTGACCTGTGACCCTTGGTGACCTGACCTGTGACCTGACCTGGTAATGTCAGTGACCTCTTATAGCAATATATGTACTAGGCAACTGACGCCCTATCGCTGATTCTCGACAAAATGCGTTTTCTTCGGTGTTATAGCGCATTCCCTAGATGACCCGTGAACGGTGAAACATTTCATCTTTGACCTGACCTGTGACGTCATCGGTGACCCCGAGGTCAATGAAATTTGGTTTCCCTCAACAAATTTGACAGGCCTTTCGAACGCCGTTTGAATTTTGCGGATCCGTCCAGTAGTTTCGGAGATACGAGGGGGGGGGCAAAAAATAGCCCCCCCCCCCACCAGGTCGCGTTATAAACAGACCCCACCAGGGCGCGGGTTAGCTCAGAGTCAATAGAGATACAGTGCTGCAGAAAAGCGTATTCGATAGATCTATTGACGCTCCTGGAGTACCCTCTAAGATTTGACATAAGATCAACTATTTAGCCCCCAGAAGGCGAAAACTCTTAACCCTATTACTGGTGGGCTTTCTGGACTACGTTAACTGGTGGGGGGGGGGGGGGCGATTCAGCCCCCCCTTGATATCTCGAAAACTAAACGTCCGATCTTGATGAGACAAACGCCATTCGATTGCTTTCATCGTGAACTTTCAGACTGACTATGAAAAGTAAAAAAAGTTCACAATTGGGGGTCCTGGAAGAAAATTTTTCGAAAAAAAAATGTGTCTTACACCTCATCACTAAAAATGCTATAACTTTTTTCTTCTTTGACCTATTTTGATGAAACTTTAGAACTTTCTAATTTCTTCTCGTCGAGCGATCTCGTCGATGCTGGATTTGAAAGGGTACTGACTCATACTGAGCAACTATTCGTTTTTTACTAGTTATTGTGAAATCGTATGCAAACATGGGAAGCGACAAGTAAGTCCTGATGCGCAAAAGTCTAAAAAGTTACGGAAATTAATACATAACCTCTATAACCATTTTTCTATTTTCATGTCCTTTTTACTACAGTGAGCTTAATTTTGTTCATGATTTAAATAATCATGACGAGAACACATTTTTCATCGTATGCATTGTTTATCTTAATTGATGCGATCCTAAAAGCGACAATTACTAGGTACCTAATAGGTAGATTAGCTGCAGCAATAGCTACTAAATAGGCAGGTGACTACCTATTTGATGTCATTTCCTACGCATCCAACCATCCAATGGAAAGATCCATTTCGAAGGATTCAAATAAACAGCTCCTTTCAAGTACGGGCCCAACATGACATTGACTTTATGCATGAATGTTACATAGAGGTTTCTGGAGAACAAACAACAATGCCAGTTGCATTTGGCAACTAATTACCTTCAATTCAATTGGGCCGCGTGACAATTTAACTTATGAATAAAGCCAATAATGCCAACAAATAGATATGTTGACCTGCTGATGCTGACTGACTCAAAATTCGTACATGGCAATAGCTTATAACTGAGGGAAATAAGTTGTGAAAAATATAGTCCCAAATATTAACAGATGTTCTGTTTACCTAGAGGAGCGCAAAAAAAATTACGGAAAGCAGTTGATCCAAAATGACTTACTGCTACTTACCTACTGAAATTGTTCTGGTTAAGAGCCTCAATATTGACAATCGTAAGCTCGCTGCTAATCTGTCTCATTTCAAACATTGCTCCTGATTAGCGGAATGACTCACAATCAGATCCGAACCGGTCGACCCGTCGGCGTCAACCTCACACGGGGCGGGCACCCTCCCCGACCTCCGCGGCCAGCGGGGGCCGCCGTCGGCCGACGCCGTCTCAAAGTCCGCGCGCGCACCGCATGGGCCACAGCGTGACCGGTCCCCTGCAGTGGCCCCATCAGCTGGCGCTCGAGCGGCCCATCCGGGTACCCACGTAACCGAAATACGGGCAGCCGTCACAACAAGGATGTATAATGTATATGGGAGCTTCATCGGGGCTGCATTTTAACACCGACACCATGTGCGACCCTTGAGTGCGGAGATAAGTGCTTAGGCTCTCACTGATTTAGGTGATAACTTAGTCGCCGATTCTTTTACATCCATTATACTAGCAAGCTGCACTTGAACTATGAACCAGATAATCTTAAATGCGTCGGCGATATTTACTGCTAGCTATATTTTAAATCCCTATTATAATTTTCACAGTCATTTGGAATAATTAATCGAGAACGGCTTTACGAATGCAGTGTCAATTAAATGATAGGTATATTTGATAATGTAGGTAGGCATTAACAAAGTAATCTTGGGTACTACCTACACTCAATCCATATTTTGATGATACTTTTACCGAGAAGGAAACCAACACGCACATTACCCTATTGAAATTTGTTAAAATGTTGCCTATCACGACAACGACGTTCATGAAATAAAAGAAACTTTTTACGGTTTCATGTTCATTATCCATAGGTACGTATCTCATTCAATAACCAATTTTATGAAATGTGCATCGATAGGCGCAAAGCTGATAAACTAAAACAAATATTGAAATGTTGAGGCCGTTAATAAAGCATGAGTCAATGAGCTTGAGCACCATGATTCATGATCATTTGTACTGTCTAAATCTTACCGCCACGAAAGCATATAAGCAAAGAAAGGCTGCTTTTCCCAATATCGAAACAGATAGTCAATTTTAACCCGCGCCGGGCCGGGGGGGTGTTTGAACACCCCCCTTGCGGTTTTTCGCAGATATCTCAAAAACGGCGGCGCGGAGCGCCGCCGTTTTTGGCACACCTGTTCGTGCATCTTTTCCGCACATGTTGTGAAAATTTCAGACCCAGGTCACCTTAGGTCAGGTCACCAGGTCACGCCAAGTGACCTCACCTCAGAAAAAATAAGAATGCTCGTCATAGCTACATCGACTGAACGATTGCCTTGAAACTTTCAGCGATTGATTAGAGTAACACTATCTATGAAATGTATATCTCGGAATTTTGATATCGGTGACCTAAGGTCAGGTCAATTTTGCGGTCAATGGGAGAAAATAGAAAAGCGCCTGTTTTGCACGAACGCTATTCTAGACACTCTCAAACATCGAGATGTAGGTAAAATAGACAAACTGAACCAGAAAATGGCAACTGTGACCCCTCGTTATGTCCCCGAGGTCATCTCAGGTCACGAACAGAATCTAACAGTTTTTCGATGATAACTTCTGATAGAGGCGTGCTAGAGCGCTGAAAACGCCATAGATGTGTTCGGCTCGACGTTGCGGATCGACTGATATGCAACATGACCTTTTCCGGTCAGGTCATGACCTTGACCTGAGGTCAAATTTTAAAGTTGACCTTTCAAGGTCATATTATGGTTCATTCGACGCGTCTCGACGAGAGGAACACGATGCTGGCAAAATTAATGTCATAGCTCTTTTGCGTCAAAAGTTATTGCCGAAAAAACGTTTTTCGTAAAAACGGCTATTTTTGGTGTTTTTGCCCTCTGGAGGCTAAACCGTTGACCTGAGGTCAAATCTGAGAACATTACTCAGAAAGGTCTGTAAAAGGGCTATCGAATGCGCTTTTTTGCGGCGCTGTAGCTCTATCGGTTCCCGAGATAGCCGTTGGCAGTTTCCAAAATGTTGAAATAGTCAACATTTTACCTTTGGTGACCTCTGGTGACCTGACCTTTGACCTGACCCAAAAAATGACCGAAGTGTTTTCGTCCTTATTTTTGACGTTCTTTCGATTGCCGCTTACCGCGTGTCGCTACGTTGCCCAGGAGCCGAGTTAGAAGGGGGGGTGTTCAAACACCCCCCCGCGGCCCGGCGCGGAATTTCAGAGCACCGGCCCGGCGCGGGTTAAGCTTATTGGTAATGTTTCGAATAACTTGTTCGAAGATCGCACTGTCATCATCCGCAATCCCGCGACTTGCCACACTAACAGACATTCTTGCTCGGCGGGTCGGTGTGGGCTATGCGATGCTGAATGGGTTAGAAGAGAGCTCTGTCAAAGAACGGCGGCTGGCTGGTTCTCTGTGGCTTTATCACTCTCCTCTTGGCATCCTGTTCCGCTGAATGTTTCAGTTTGTAATGACGTCAGTCCGGGGCTGGTGCGGTCAGGTTCAAAACGATAACGTCACGGGCCATACACCGTGTCCACTTCAAACTGCGGCCACCAGCTGCGCCGACTCCCACGGGGGTGACAGACAGACAGACAAGCAGACCACGCTGCCGGCCTTGCCACTTGGGCTCCTATCTCTGACTGACAGGTACCGTTTGCTGATATCGTCTACTATCTGCCGATAGTATTTGATGATTTTGGAGTTACTAAGGCTTGATCCTTGTTTGATCAACATCGAGTTGACGAAACGTGAGCAATCCCGTCCTCATTTGGCAATTGGCCTGAAGAATTGAGTAGAGAGATACAACTGGTTAAATCCGAAGCACATCTGTGTACGCATGCAGTGCTACTGTACCTACATTTATGTTCTACACTTACGAATATCTCTATGCACTTTACATTACGTTCTACACTTTACATTAATAAACGTCATTATGACTTATGAGAGCATGTGGATGACAACCTAAACATGCCTAATCAGGATGAAGGTGCACTTACATATCGCCTTAACGTCGCGGCGAAAGGCTCTTTTAGCGAGAGACGACGGAGAAAACCATACTCACACGATTAGCACTGGCGCGGAGTACGGGCAGTTCGACATTCCGCGCTGTGTGTTGGGGGAGGGGAGGGGGGTCAGCCCTCTCATCGGTGGCATGGTGACACTTTTTTGTGGCACTTATTCACAACAGGAAAAAAAACTTACCAACAAAGAATTGAAGGACTCAAACATTTTCTGAGATTGGCGAAACGTGTGAAACGGTACTCGAGAGAGTACCGTGCATTTCGTCGTTTCGCATCGTGGGAAACAGCTTTGAGACGTCGGCTTGACAATACAGCGTATTTTTCTGACCTCTCGCTCCTCTGTTACTCTCCGCTTTCCCTCCTCGCCTTACTCTATCCCATTTTCATCATCCTATCTCCACGTCGAAGTTCAAAGAGTTTTCCTGCCATACGTGCACGACGCATAACAGGCATACCAATTTTTTTTGCTTTTGCCGTTCACGGCCAGCTTATATAACAAGCTAATCGCAATTTGCAAAGGTAACAACTTGAATACCGAATTCAAGAACTTCCGAAATGTATGAAGTTAATAGTGAATGCGGTTTTCGGTGCCCTTCCATTCGAACTACCCATAAAATCAAATAGGGTAGGGTGGGGTAATTTGAACACGTGGGGCAATTTGAATATAGTGTGAAAAACACAAAATTACGGAAAATCCATAAGTGGCATGGCAATAAGACCAATGAGGGAAATTATCGCAACTTAAAAGGCTATCATATGAACGGGGTTTAAAATTTCAGGGAATGTAGATGTTGACGCACACTGTAAAAATCAATTTCGCAAGTAAAAACGCATAAAAACACGTCATTGCAACTTCATTGCAGCGCAAAATCTTGCATTGCTAGCCCCTCGCAAAGGCTTTTGTTGTACAATGACCTTATCAGTGCCTTCAATCAAAAAAAAATTGCTTTTGAAACCTGTTTTTAAATATGGCAAAATAACTTTAAGCGTGGGATAATTTGAACATAGTGTGATAATTTCAATGAAGGCAGGGATAACTCCGAAATAACAACGCTCTAAGGTTTTTTTGCCAATATTTTCGACCCAAAGCATTAGCAGATTAGTGATGCCAGTTTTATAAAATTTACGTCTAATAATATCCGTCTAATGTCCGGCATTTTCGTTGATTTCCGTTCAAAAAATTTAGTCAGCCATTTGTCCAAATATGTCCGAAAATTACGCATTCATCAACACTCAAAACTGTCATTTAGATTGCTTATAATGTAATTTTACCAGCCGAAAAGTGTTCATTAAATTTAGAGCTTAACAAGCTTTCCATTCGCCAATGAATGCTATGCACGATTATTACTTTATAAAAAGCGCTGAAGTGTAGCAAGCCATTGTCCAATGTTGTCCAGTCCTGGACCTTTGTCCAACCAATTCCGAATCGGACATTGGACAAACTCAGAACTCCAAATGTCCAGGCTTCGATTGGCACCACTATAACAGATGTAGTAAGGTTGAGAGAGCTTTTATCAAACAAAAATGATAGACGTTCTGTTAATTGAAGAGAGGCGAATTCTGTCAACTGACCGGTGTGCAGCGTGCAGATATTGATACTCTGCAACTGTTATTTTTGTTGTTGGGTTGATTTTTCAAGTGAAGGTATGTTTAGAATTGTTCTGCCTATTTGTTTATGGGTCAAACAACATCGGTGCTGGCGAGACTATCGTTTTTATGACAGGTAAAGGCAGTATGTTCAAATTACCCCACGGTGGGGCAATTTGAACACACCGTGACTTGGTGGAGAAGTGAGGCTATGCTATTCAAGGTATGCTCGGATCGTCCAAAAATGGGGCTTGCAAGGTGAAAGCAAGTGACACTTGCGCTACTGAAGCAGTTTTTCTTCATCCAGGGTTGAGCTGGAATTTGGTACAACGGAGAAGACGTAAAAATATGTTCAAATTACCCCACACTACCCTAATCTTTCTCACTTCGGGCTTAGACACTTTGGAAGAGGATATAAGCGCGGCTAAGCTCGGCGCGAAGATCGGATGGGGCTCGGATGGGCACTATAACATTATGCTGGCTTTTTTACAGGGAACACACTGGGTTTTGGTACCTAATAGGAATGATGATATATTATCTGCAGTTCTTACTAAAATGTACAATAATAGAAAAAAATGGGTGTAACTGTGTAGACGGATTTATTGATAAGTAAATGCTCAGGCAGATGTTCCCGCCAAGACTTATACATAATTCGAATTGTTCAAACGTGTCTGGGGCCATATGCTCTACTATAATAGGAAGTACACACATGATCAGGGCTAGAAAAAACCTGCTATTGCAAAAGAAAGACGTTGAATGGACATACATCAGTAACAACTGAAAACGTCAAACCCAAGGTACAGACGCCTTATAATATGAGGAGGGAAACTCCATGCATGTTTTTATGTCGTTAATTGTTAAACCTCATCTATTTTCCCATGGACAATCCGTAATCGCTATATGGACCGATGACGGTCGTGGCTGTCCTGTTGCCAGATCTGGCTGCCTATATGGGCCGCACAGGGACAGTCCGTCATTGCCGCAGCTGTGACCGTCTCTATAAGATGTCAGGTGGGCCATGAGGAGCCCTGCAGTGACCATATGTGACACCTGCGACCGTCTTTAGGTGTGCGATGGGCTTCCAGGGACCGCGTGTAACCGTGCTACCGTGTACCTAACTGTGAACGGTGTAACCGTCTGTTCGTATAGGTGAAGCGATGGCGAGCGCAGGGAATGCGCGCGCCCATGTGCACAGCCCGGCCCGGCTGGCAGACCATCTCGTTCCGCCAGCCCAAGTACAAGAAGACGTTCCACAAGATCGACGTCAACCTCGTGGACATTCTCGACATCGACACAGAGCGACAGGTGGGTGTCCAGATCAGCCGAGGTCCCCTCTGTTCGTGTACACACCGCGTCAGTTGGTGTCACTATCGGTCACCGCCCGTGACCGCCACACGCTGTTGTCATGCTACCTCGCTCAAATCGGAGACGGGGAAGATAATAGGCAGCTCTGTTAGGAAGCACGTGCACTTGGGAATACTTGGAGACAGATATCACTATTTATGTATACTATCGTGTAAAACATTTGAAAATGGGTGTGTCGTATCGCACGGTGAGCCGGAAAATCTGGCCACCTGGGACGCGCCGCCTGTCTTATCGGAGGTGCGAGCTCGAGACGCGTGACACTGCAGCGCTGCACTCGATCGGCGTGGACGGTAGTCGGGACGCGGAACAAAAACGAAACACCAACGGACGCGGCGTCATCGGAACTAGCTACATTGGCGTAGCTCTACACATACCTCATTCTTGAGATAATAAAAACTGACTGCAGGTGAATGTCAACTTTACGATCCTGTAGAAGTCAAGTTGCTCCGGCCCTAACCCTAACTAAATGCAATGACTATGAGTCGAGACCGAAGTGATCGATAAACGGGACGGGGACGGTTTTTAACACAGTGATTGACGCGGTAACCTTGACGTGTGTGACCTTAACCGTTCCTCTATGTGTGTGGCCTTTTGGGTTCCTCCGCTTTTTGACCTCCTGTGACCCTGCTCGTTCCTCCGCTCCTGTAACCGTGTGACCCCGTGCTTCCGGTGTTCCTGTAACCATGTCTCTCTCTCCGTTCCTCCGTCTCGGTGACGTTGTGACCCTGTGCGTCCCGCTGCAGGTGGTGAGGCTGGAGCCGATGGTCACAATGGGACAGCTGACGGCCACGCTGAACCCGCTCGGGTGGACGCTGCCCATCATCCCGGAGATGGATGACCTCACTGTCGGTACGTGGCCGGCCTGCGCACTGCAGTCGTCCCCAAAACGAGCCTATTCAGCTGACATACGCCTTACAGATCCGGAATGTCATCCGTAACCGTCAAACGCGCATTATTCATACACAGCATTCACATTCTTTGTAGTAATCCGACAGCTACTTCCGCCACATTGCTTGCATGCCTCACGTCATAACAGTGAGCTCCTGTTTGATTTGACGAGAAGCCCCGGTATAAGCTACATGGTGTTCACTGGTGGGGTACTTCCCTGGTTGGTCTCACTAGAGCGATAACTGACGGTAAGCTGGTCAGGAGGACATCTACCACACGGACAGACAGCCGACCCTGTGGGACGACCGACCTGACGTTTACTACTGTGATGACTCTCGCGGACGCACGGACGATGGGACAGCAGACCTCAGAAGCCGGTCATGACACACCGTCGTGTCGGGCAGCCGACCTGAGGTGATTGTCATCACACCCCGCGGGTCGGCCGTCCTCGACCGCTCTCTGTCCCGCGGACGGCCGCCGACACCTGTCCCCGGCGCACCGGTGTGCCCGACCGGGAACAGTGGCACCGGCCGAGCGACACCCGGTCATAGGTCATCTACAGCCACTGCACACATGCACCAGACCTGAGAGGGCGCGTGATACCGCGACGACCGCTGGCGACAGGGCAACAACAGCGGCATTACTTACTATTCGGAAGTTCAGAACCATGGTCCAAGCCACTAATCCGAAACCTGCTTATGTATGAATTATGATTATCAAAAAGTCGCACTTTCAAGAAAGGAGAGGTTAGTGATGGAAAGAATTAAATATTTGGTCTGTGTCGAGAGTGCCATTTATGACTTATGACGTTATATGGAGGCCGGCGGCCAGTCCGTCGGATGAGCTGCTCTTATATCACCCTGCCGTTTCTACATGGGATGAGCTCCGATGCACGGCGAGTCATGTGCGGCCGGAATGCGGACCCAACGCCGCGCCGGCCAGCCCCCATTGTACCGATGGTATCGGTGAGTGTTTGTGCTGTCGCCGAGTACACGGCTCTCGCGTTGCAGGTGGTCTGGTGATGGGCACCGGTGTCGAGTCGTCCTCGCACCGGTTCGGACTGTTCCAGCACATCTGTCTGGAGCTGGAGCTGGTGCTCTCAGACGGCTCCGTGGTCACCTGCTCCCGGGTCAGTGGCGTCGCTAATGACTGCATACCTCGGTCCCCAGTGTTCCTCTTTTATGTGCTCACTAGCCCTACCTTTCCGTCATCCAATTCCTTGTTTTCTCGGATGTTTAATATTTATATCTATTTCACTACCAAATTGGTAAACGTTATCCACCGGAAAGCTGAAGCCCCAAAAATGGTTTGCTTGCTTAGTGTCTGTGTAAGCAAATACAACTTTTTCATCGAGACAGCTCATCGGTTTTGTGGAATACTCGTATATTATATACTATGACATTGTGATATAGGCTAAAACAACAAGTCATCAGATAGTAAAAACCGTTGCACAGTCGCAATCCCACGGATCTGCGTATGCACGTTGCACGTGTGTCTGATATACGCTCGGGCAGTGCGGCTGACCGGTCGTGTCATGTCACCGGCCGGTGCCCTCAGGAGGAGAACGCCGACCTGTTCCACGCCGTGTTCTGGTCGTACGGCACCCTCGGCTTTCTGACGGCCGTCCAGGTGCGTATCGTGCCGGCGCGGCCGTACGTGCGGCTCCAGTACCGGCCCGTGCACGATCGCTCCCAGCTCAGCCGGCTGCTGACAGAGGTCAGCGGAGGGCCGCACCAGTTCGTCGAGACGCTCGTCTTCGACCGCGACCGGGCCGTCGTCATGACCGGCGACCTGGTCGGTCACGCCGAGCCCGCCGCTGAGCCGCACAAGGTCAGTGACCGGTCACTGGGAGCTTGGGTGGCTGGAGAGGTTTTAGTCACGGCATACCTACCTTATATCATGTTTGTTTCGTAAATGCCTGGTGATCGAGAAGCCGTGACTAATAGTGGATGATTTCAATACACGTGTAAAAGTAAGAAAAAGGTGGATGTCCATATGGCTCACTTCGATTATTGTCCTACACGGAGCTCCATGCCCTGTCCCTCCCCCACACAGTCACACAAACGCTGGCCGGCCCGCTCAGAACACAGTCGACAGACGGCCATAATATAGCAGTCTCTCCGTTCCGAGCTGCTCTCCGATGTCAGTGCTTTCCTGAACTGTTTTGACCGCGCAGAGCTGGTGCTTCATCAAGCTTGCAAATTTAGCTGAGCCAACACCATACGTGTACTAAAAAAACAGCCGTCTGTCCGCACCTATTCCTTGCAGACAGCGCAGCTACGTATGTAGCTCAGCGCCACAAACTGAGACGTTTTCGTCTGCCGGGAGTTTGCAAGCTTTGGAGTTTTGTTCGTCTGCCGGTCTCGCGAAGCCCGTTTGTCATCATGCTCGTTTCTCCCTAGTTTGTGGCGGGCCCGCCTCTGCTCAGAATGCTGACTCTGGTTGCTGTGTTACCGTAGTGTTCCGCAACTGATGCTCCCTGGGACGCTGGGTATGTACAGTAAAACGCTGACTTAGCATCCACCATGTTTATCGCAGGCTTTCTGCGGTGCAGCGAAAGAAAAGGCGATCCCCATGTGCTGCAAGCATTCTTGTGTCAACGCACAAGGCATTCCATGTAAACGCCCATCAAGTTAGTGAAGCGGTTAGCTTCGGCGCCCTAAATTGACAGCTTTGCTTGGTCATCGGTGGTATCTCCTCTGAACAATGCCCTGCCGTGGCACTCGGTAGCCTATATCTTTGTCCTATGTCCCACCGTGCGGTCGAGCCCCGCCACCCCACCTGGTTAGAGCCGGCCGCGCCGGTGGCCGCCCACCGCCCACCCTGCAGCCGCGGCTGAAGTCAGCCAGCCGCTCTGTCGCCGGCCGGCCGGCCTGTTGGGTCGATACGAGTCGCGGCTCTCCCCTGCTCTCCGTTGGACGCTGGCTGCCTAGCAACCAAACGACGGGACGACCGTGACCCGACCGGGAGACCTGGCTGGCGCGGTATCCCGGCAAACCGGCAATTGTGCGAGTGCGATTGTGATAGATTTACGATTTTGATAGATCGCCATAGATCACAGACATACGTCTGCATATAACCCTTTTGTGCCATTCAAAAATGATCTAATTCTCGACGCAGGACACATCATGTTCCATATGAACCCACTTGACATTGAATATGCTGATCAGCAATTCTTAAATGTACGTACATTTTATTTTATTATATCTCAGCGAAACAACATTCCTCGAGACACGGATATCCCTGTCGGTTATGATTGGATTAAGTGGCGCTCTAGGAATCTTATCAAGACAGTATCTGCAGACTTATATAATGAAACATGCATATCATGTTACTGCAAAAAGCATACAGATGATATTGTCCTTACGAGATAAGAACGTATGTTGTCGGTCAGCGCTCAGGTGGCGGTGACTCAACGGGGTCCACTCAGCAGGGTCTCATTGACGCCATCTGTCGTCAGGTGAACACAATCGGCCTGTGGCACAAGCCCTGGTTCTTCAAGCACGTGCAGACGTTCCTAGAGCGCGGTGAGGACTACGAGTACATCCCGCTGAGGGACTACTACCATCGGCACACGCGCGCCATCTTCTGGGAGATACAGGTGCGACGGAGCGTCGTGTTGACAAGGAAACCGCACTTTATTGACTCAGAAGTCAGAATGTGAGGTCACGTGATGATATAAGTTGATGTAATTTCATACTTTTTTCGTAGACAAAGACTATTGCTGTACCTTCATCATATTTACATGAATAGGCTGAGTTGCGCTTCTCAATTCACTCATTAGACATGTATTTTGTACGTTCATGAATTTATTTGATATCACCTTTCTCACCGCATTTATCAGCTGAGTTAGATCCCGTGTCCCACAGCGGTAAATGCCGCTTCGGCTTCCCGATCTATGCCTGTTTACCGCTGTGGCTCCGTGAATCGCCGTCACCAAGTCTCTCTCCGACCACACGCAGGACATTATTCCGTTCGGGAACAACCCCGTGTTCCGCTGGCTCTGCGGCTGGATGGTACCGCCCAAGGTCTCCCTCCTGAAGCTCACCCAAGGACAGACCATCAAGGAGCTGTACGAGAAGAACCACTTCATCCAGGACATGCTGGTGCCGCTCGATCAGCTGGACAGCTCGTTGGACGTCTTCCACAGGGAGGTGGAGGTGAGAGGAAACCATCTCAAATCCGACTTCGGAGCTGTGTGACGGGTTTGGCCCAGGATCGTTTGAAGCACTATGAGCTGTAAAGTACAGACCTGGTTCATTCACATTTCACCGTAATGGGGTATCACATGTGTGTATTTTGACCCAGCTTGGCCTAATCTGTAGCACGAATATAAAACTCCGTCTGTAATGCACCCCATGATACCAGCTGACGCCCCCTTCACGGCTCAGCTCGCGCCTCGCAGCGTCCTCTAGGGCGCATTGTATTTACAGCGCTCTCCGTGGTCCCAATTCACAGCGCTCTCTGTGGTGCCCTGGACATCACTCTCCTTGGTGCCTTTCGCAGCGCCCTCTGGGCCACCCTGCCCGTGGCCTCTGGGGTACCCTGCACAGCGCCCTCTGGGGCAAGCGCCCTCTGGGGTGCCTTGCCCAGCACCCTCTGTGGCACCCGTCAGAGCGCCATCTGTGGCAGGCGTGGGGCGTGGGCTGCTTTCATAACAACTCGTCCATCTGTCCGGCAGATCTACCCGCTCTGGCTGTGTCCGTTCGTGCTGCCGGCCGACCCGGGCTTCCTCCAGCCAGCCTCCAGGAAGGAGCAGATGTACATCGACATCGGCGCCTACGGTGTGCCGCGCACCGTCAACTTCGACGCCGTCAAGACCGGCCGCCGCATCGAGAAGTTCGTCATCTCTGTCGGCGGGTGAGTAGGCTGGGGTGTAAAATCGGCTCGGTGCCTGCTGGTTATGATATTGTAATGTAGACAGATAGACGTCTTGTGTTCCTCATTCTGTCCACACCAACGATACTCATTAACTGTATGCGTTGGTCGGTCTGTGTGACCGTTGTGAACTGACGACGGCGGACGGTGCGGTCCGTGCCCAGGTTCCAGATGATGTACGCCGACTCGTTCATGACTCGGGAGGAGTACCGCACCATGTTCGACCACAGTCTCTACGACAAGGTGCGCCGCCGGTTCGACTGTCTGACCGCCTTCCCGGAGGTTTACGACAAGGTGAACCGGTCGGCCCGCGACTGACCGGCCGACAGCTGACAGAGGGTCTCCGACCTCGCACTCCGGCCAGCGGCAGCGCACCACACCCCGAGGACGGACGCTCACCGCACGCTCAACGTCCTTCTGTCCCGCACAGCCGCCAGCTCACACGTGTGTTTTGTGGCGCGTCATGTAGCTGCGTGTGTGATTTCTCGCGCGTTACGAGGCTGCACGTGTCAGGTCCAGCGCGGCATGTGACAGCACATGTGATGTCTCACGTTATGTAACCGTGCGTGTGATATTGGTCAGTGTTTGCTGGTTAAATGGGCATCCAGCTCTAAGCGTGTTGCTCTATACTGGATGCTCGATCCAGATAAAGCAGAAGGTTGAAGTAAAAAGAGCGTAAGCTGTAAATATTTTTACAACTGTCCGGAATGTACTTTTCGATTCAGCCTCACTGATACTAATCGAATGCTATGTGGGGCACAACTCTGTATTGCATGTGACAAAATAATCGTACAACTGTACTTTTCTTAGGATAATAAAGGGATGTCACTTGTTTATGATATTCATAGATGTCACGATTCACATCACCAATCTACGAGTAATTCCTATATAGATGCGTAAATCACTCAGCAGATTTGCTGGGCCTTTATTATTTGCACTCTATTAAATTCAACACGACTAGGGTAGTGCTAGGGATCGGACTTGGCACATTATTGTCTTGATCTGAACGTTGTTCTGTTTTCTTATTATTCTGCCATGGCTGTCTTTGCCTGATTCCCTATTGAGATAAAGGCATAAATAAATCTTAAATAAAGTTTCTTCTGACTAAGACCGCGGGCATTTTATCTGCGAAGATTTTGCACCCGACTTGTTGGTAACCTCATGGTAACCTGAGAAGCTGCTAATGTAGCGAATAGCGATATCATTTGCTTATCTACCTTTAGGCAATTTAGTGGTCCACCGTCGAAGAGAATCACATACCATCTGGCGCCTATCGGTTTGAGTAACAACTATGTTCGCCATGCGGGGCCGGGCGGGAAAGTTTCGGTGATCGGTCCCCAACAAATATTGCGATGCTTTCCGAGCGCACATGCATACATTACCTTCGAACTTTCGATTGCATTTGATTTGACCTCTTCTGATAATGAACCTATGAACCCTGAACTTCTGATAATGAGCCTTCTTGATGACGTCATGGCGAATGTCGGCGGAAGAGATGCATATTTCAAACGGCTTAAAAAATGGAGGGTATAAATAATTTGCCATTGATGAAGTATTATAGATGAAGACAAATCATGGGCACGGAAGTGTAGCACGTGAAGAGATACAAAACACAATGCACAATACCTTTGGTGAACCAAGTTCATATAATTGGTCAGGTTATAACCTGACCAAATTAACCCTCGCCGGCACAGGGGGGGGGGGTTGATGCAACCCCCCCCCCCCCCTAAGGTTTTTCGAGAATAACTCGCGTAAAAAGCGGCTGATCGCGACGAAACTTTCAGTACCCTCGCATTGATCAATTTTACACCTACCCTGAAAATGTCATAACCCTGACCCCAATGACCTTTGACCTGTGACCTCTTTTCTGTGACCATGTTTGGCCGAAATCGCGGTTCGGCGCATGTCGGCTCGCATTAGCCGCGCGTTTGCAAGCTTTTCGTGGTTTCAAACGTTCAAACATGTGATTTGATGTTGCTCCCATGCATTAGGGTGGGTGTCAAGGTCACCTGAAGGTCAGGTCAGGTCATTGACCTTTGGTGACCTCGGGTGACCTCGGTTCACTTTTTCGAGTTTTACATGTTTCTAGGCTAGTTTTTGGAGCTGAATTCGAATTTAGCAACCATTTGAACATTTACGAAGTAGTTTTGGTGCCTTCGTTACATGTTACGAAGCTATCCGAAGCGGTTGACACGTATTACGAATACCCGTCACAACCCCTACCGGTTGACCTGACCTGACCTGACCCGACCTGGTCTAAATGCTTAAAGACATCATCTCTGATCAAAACTAACACGATATTCGTGATCAGCACCCCGGAAAACCACATAGCAGCCACACTTTACGACTTTCTAACAGGTCCCGATTTTCCCGGTTTTCGGGTCATTGACCTGACCTGGAAGGTCACCCGATGACCTAGGACCTTAAAATTTGGTATCATCGGCTTCCTCTTGTGACGGGCAACACGCTCGTTTTTTCCGCGAAGCTCTAGCTCGATCAGGGGCCAAACGCGAGGGGGGGTCGTACCAACCCCCCCCCCCTTGTGCCGTCGAAGGACTCAAAATGGCCTGTGCCGGCGAGGGTTAAAGTGACCATCTCACCTTAACATTAGTTTTGAGTAGGGATAGCCAACTTGGGGTCCTTGGCTTGCAATTACCGATTTGGGCACTACGACATCGAGAAATGCTGTAATTCCGAGATACTCAATTTCAAAGTCTACAAGTATTCGGCTTCTAAAGGCTAATGCATTTGAATGCCCCCTTATAATTTGTGACGTCAGCGCAAATCTAAGGATTTTAAATCCTATACTAAATCCTAAATCCTATTCAAATCGTAAATCCTATTTAGGGATGCCAAATTATTGCTTCCAAATGACGGCAGAGGAACAGTGGATGTCCCAAAAAGTAAGCAAAAGTCAATCTTGAAAACCAGTGAATATTTTTGTTGAAATTTGCGTAGATATTTGTTTTTTGCTCTTTCTAAGCCGAGTGACATTACTTTTATGCCAATTCTTAACTTTTTTGAAGGTGGGAGGTTCCCTTTAACGCGCAATCTTTATTAACTTGCGCACCACTGGGGTCTGCGTGTAACACGTGTCACGTCCTACGAGCATACGCATTCTGCACAAATCTCTTATACTGCCATTTCCGAAGCACTTGAAACCAACGAGCGACTGTATCAATGCGGCTAATCTCAGGCATTTGTTGCGAGCTGTGCTGGTCGGTGAAAGAAGCTGGCCGTCTTGCCCTACCCATGTGACCGTCTTACCCCATGGGGTGGGGTAAGACAGGTTTTTGCAAGGTTTTGCCAAAATAGCTGAAGTTTATTTGTTGAATCAGGTCTAAGTATCATCTTCTGGCAAATGGAAGTAAATTGTCTAAAAAGGGTTTTCACTCAGTTTCCCGTTTCTATGATATTTCTAACCGGCCGAAAAATGGCTCCAAAGTCTAGGTGCCCGTCTTACCCCACTTTCCCTTACGAATATGTCATTCAAAAGAGAATTGTTGAAAGTCTTTTATGGTACGTCGGTTTTTATTTTACAGCACGAACTATGAGCCACGTGCAAACATTTCGTGCCCAAAAAAGATTATTTTTACAAAGCTAGCAAACCCATGACGATGTGGGCTTTTAATGATTTTTTTTTTCTGGAAAAGTCTTTTTACGAGCATGGGAGATCTATATCGATCAAACCAGTAGCAGCCTTTTGCTCGTCTGTGAACTGATTCATAACGCCGAATGACGCCGGATGAAGAGATCAAGTTTGTCAACTTAAAAAAATAATATTTTTTAGGCACGAGATGTTTGCACGTGGCATGGTCGTAATTCGTGCCGGACAATAAAAACCGACGTATCTTAGAAAAAAAACTTTCAACAATTCTCTTTTGAATGACATATTAATTATTTTTCTAGCGTAATTACTTTTCAAAATAAAACGATTTTTATCGTCTCGTTTTTTTAGACACCCTGTATATTACTGTACAATATCAAAAACGTACTGAAAAATGGATGGGGTTGGGAACTCGATTTTTGAAGAATGTATAGAAATGATCAGACTATTTTTGCAGAATTTATGGTGCATACAGTTTCCTCATAAAAGCATTATGCTGAGAGAAATGGGGGAAGACAGATAGAAAACATATTTTTTAAAGTTCTTGAAAAAGACGCTCTTGATGCTGTTACGTCACATGTCACCACTGAACTCTATAATGTGGAATGCGCATCGGCCGCCAAATGGTGTCCAACGGTGCCGCCATGTTGCGCAGACCAGAAAGCGGCCGCCGCCTGTGCTGGGGAATAGGGAATTCGGGACCTCGATTTACGTTTGCGGTCGCTGCATCCGTTACGCTCAAGCTATGTGGACACGGAACCCGGCATCTTACGCAGAATTGAGTGGAGAACAAGATGAAATCCTAAAAAATCATCAGCTATAAGGAACTAATACGTTAAAGGAAATAGTTCACTTTCACGGAATTATTTTTTTGCAATGGATTTGTGATTTTTTATGTTCAAAATGATCAGCAAAGAAAATAAAACCTTTTTACAACAAAAGATTATTTTCTATATTTTTGATATAGGAAGAACTTTTCAGTTTCTGTAAGGCACACGCGATCCAGTATGAAAAGAGCATGGGTCCCGAAAATTCTTCAGAAACTAGAGAAATTATCGCGGCCACCGGCATTTGGGCGATCTGCTCGTGCTTTTGTTACTGGAGCGCCTCACTGGAGCGAATTTCTCTAGAGTTCTCGTAGATAATTTCTCTAGTTTCTGAAGAATTTTCGGGACCCATGCTTGTTTCATACTGGATGCGAATATATGCAAGGCACACATCCTCAACGCAAGACACATTTTTCGGGACGAGAAATAGAATATCTTTGCCTAGGGTGATCGTTGGGCTGTAAAAGCTCCTGATTTATGCTCGTCTCAGCCCAAGCTACGGAACTGCTATTCCAGTTCAAAACCCATGTTAAAATGTGAACTATTTCCTTTAAACCCTTATAAGTCAATGGGGAAATATGAAAATTGTTATTTTGGCGCCGAGAATGATCTGAAACTATCTCAAGCAT
Organism: Amphibalanus amphitrite; assembly: GCF_019059575.1. Lineage (NCBI taxonomy): Eukaryota > Metazoa > Arthropoda > Thecostraca > Balanomorpha > Balanidae > Amphibalanus > Amphibalanus amphitrite. The sequence goes on from NW_024881748.1 coordinate 189,347, forward strand.
ATACAATCATGATTTCATGCACTCTTTGCAAGGTTCTATGCTTCATATTTGCATTGTTGCCCTTGCGTGACGTCATTTGTGACGTCACAAGGGTCACCATTTTTCTTCAATAACTCCCGATCAAATTGAGCTAGCGAGTCGGGAAAGCCACCAATGGACTCAGAAAGACCTGCCAAATCGAATGATATGCGACATGACCTCTTTCGACCAGCTTCGTGACCTGGGGGTGCTGACCTGACCTTGACCTGAGGTCAACACCCTAAGTTGACCTGACCCGAACAAAAAGTATATCACTCGATGCGCCTGAGCTAGCTGAACACGATGATGCCAAAATCGCGGCTCTACGGCCATTTTTGGCGAAGTTATTTACGAAAAACCGAACCCGTGCCTTAGATCACTTGACCTGACCTCAGAGGTCACCGGTTGACCTGACACCCTTACAGCGGGTTCCTACCAGTCACTCTGCATTATACTTTGCCGCATACGACCACTTTACCGCTTAATTCTAGTTTAATTAGCGGTGCATTAGCGAGGTGGGTTCAATCAACCCCCTCGGCCGGGGCAAATGTAGGTCAGGCGAGTAAATTTGAGGAATTCTGAAGATACGATCGTGTTCCCCACTCAATTCTGCGTAAGATGCCGGGTTCCGTATCTACGTAACTTGAACGTAACGGATACGGCGGCCGCAAACGTAAATCGAGGTCCCGAATTCCCTATTCCTCAACACAGGCGGCAGCCGGTTTCTGGTCTGCGCAATATGGCCGCCACCGTTAGACACTACGGCCAATAGGGTTGAAGCGGCATTGCTCCCCTGTGCATGTCACCTTCTGCGGTTGACAAATAATGGCGCATCTGGCGCACCACCGATTACATGTTATTTCTATGTATATGTGAAAGAGGTTGTTTGTTTCGCTCTGCCATTCGCGCTGTTTTTAGCTTTAAATTATGCTAAAGCATTCACGAATGAAAGGTTCAATGTCAAAAATTGATGCGTCTGCCGTGTACTGTTCCCATTTAACATTGAGCGCGTGGTAAACATTTTGTGAACCTCGAATTTTCAAATGAAAAACATGATGAATCGGAAGATGCTGAAGGGCAAAAGCCTTTCCAATACGCATTTGGCCTAATTTACAATTAAAATTTTAACATTTCTCTAACCTTATTAATAATTGCTTTGTTCTTTTTCATAAAAATAAATTAAGGCGTTGAGAACCGAGGTAATTTCTATCTACCGTGCCTTAACTTACCAGCAACAGCAACCTATCTACGCCCTACGGTGGCAAGGGAGACTGTGAAAGAAGCGTAAGATGGATTCTAAACAATTATTTTGTGATATACTGAAGGGCAAAGTGCAGAGAAAAGCGTACAAGTCCTGTTTTGTGCCAGGCTGTTGCAGTAGCACTTATGAAACTCCGAAAACGATCTTCGTTTATGTCCCGAACAACATCACACTGAGGAGATGATCGTCTGCAATAGCAAGAAGAGCTGATGCAAGTACTTTGAAATCCACTATCAAGTCGGAGATATTGTAATGATCACTGTGAGGTGAGATATTTTGTGCAAGGGCTGAGTGTACACTGTAAACCAAATCTACAAGTTGGCTCCTTGTTACAAGTTTGGTTCCAATTCGCATAGGCGTCACCTTGTCGATACCTTGTCGATTCACCAACCCCAGGCTTGTTGGCCACCAAACTAACAGTTTGTCTACAAGTTTGGTTCCAATTCGCATATATGCGAATTGGAACCAAACTAGCTGGGCATTATAATGCCCAGCTCACTGTAAACCAAATTGACAAGTCTTGTGTAATATAACCAATCATCTCTTGGTATGTTTACCAACTGATACTTTTTAAACAAGCCGTTGTCTGGTGCATTGCTTGTCAGGTGACAACTACGAGTCAATAGTTACTATGCACACCAACTTCTCAGTATCCAGACCAACTCTACATTTGTTTCAACGTTTGTTTCTTAACCAGTTTTGGAAACTTGTTGCCGCATGGTTATTTAACCGGCGCCTAAGGCCGCGTTCCCACTACGACCGTTCAACATCGTAAATTGCCAGAACGGGAGAAAACGGACGAGATCGTTGATCTAGAGACTTTTCTAAAAAAGTTGAACACTTCCCTAGATCTGGTATACGGGGCAAGATCGGGAAACATCGTGAGACATCGGCAAACGGCTTGGACAACGCCGGTTGAGAGGAGCGATGATGAAGGAGGGATCGGCACAATAAGCTATTGTTAAAAAGTTCAGAATATAGGTAGTTGACGTGGTAAAAGATCCCATGCAACTGAATGAAAGATAAAATTAGAAAAACTTATAAGTTATCAGCGTGTTGAAAGTACGCGAGCATGAGAAAATCTATCAACAATGTCAACGAAAAGCATTCACGGCTGTGTTAACGACAATCTATTGACTTTTGAAGAGAAAATGTGTGCAGTTGATATAACTCATTGTGGTTTTGCTGTGAATACCTTCGGGAAGCTGTAACCGATAAATTGCAAGTTCTGATGATTTCTTAACAGTTTATTGTGGTAATCCTCGATAAAACATCTAGCAAGTTGAAGCAGGCTGCAATGCAACTGAATTTGCCGACGCAGGTTCAGCGATTTAGGTATACGAGTACAAGTATATGGAGCCGGCATTCCAACTTACAGCAGTGTCACAGCTCATGTCACCATCATCATGTGACTACGCCATCTCGTCAGGCGATGCTAGAATTGTATAAAGGCAATTATACTAATATCAACTGGACAGACGAGAAACACTTATGAGTTCAGCAAGGAAACTGACGCCGTGTGCTCAATGAAGATAAACGAGTGTATTGAGCACAACGGTTCACAGCAGATGGTGGCAACTGTCGACGTTTGTCTGACTCTGCAGTGTGGCGTGGCATTACAATGCAGCGGTCTTCCAGAGGAGAGCTTGGCCTAAGCGTTTGAGATCCCAAGCCTGTCTATCTGAATCTACGATGCAACTCTTGGTAGCTGGCGCGCAACCGGGTGGCTACTTTATCTATCTCCGAGATTCTGAGTTCCGGAGCGGTGCTACGAAAAGAGGGAGATGAAGTGCAAGTCGCACCTGTTCTGACATAGCGAGGATCATTCGCTCAAGAGTCGCATGCGATGTGCATAACGAGGACCAGACAGCCCAATGACAATCACATGCTTCGTATGTGGTCATCCCAATCACATGGCGCGGTCCAGATGGCCTTGATCCAGAAGACACTGTGATTGTTTGAGCCTCGAATGAGGCCCTCAGTGACGATCCGACGGCGGAAGCTGCGTGTGTTGAACGAGGAGTGGCCGCCCGTTTGAGGTCATAAGCGAGCGACGACGCCGGTGGCCACGATTGTCGGAAACTCTGCCTTTAGTTTCACAAGAGCAAGTGCTGCTACAGCTATGTATCACTGTTAGATGATGTAAATGATCGTTTGTTATTTGCGCCGCATTTGCAGTGGCATGACATTATTTGTAAGATTCTTATTTTCCAGGCGCTGATGGCAGGTAAATGAATAAATTGCACTAGACCTACGGTAAACCTGCCGAAAAGTTGTTATTCATCGCCACTTAGCGCTCGCCTACATCTACATATGCATATAATTAGAGTTATATAGCCTTTATCCGCAAAAATGCACCACCTTTCATGCCTTGCTGCTTGTCATCTCACTTTGAATATCAAGAAACTTCCCAAAAAGGGCTTCCTGCTCTATGCACTGCCTAAAAATGCTTATTAGTGTCATTTAATATCTGCACAAACCTTCAAGAACGTTCAAAAAGTTGAACACTGTTCAACTTTTTGGCGACCTCACCAACCAACCAACATGGGGAGCAAACTTTCAAAACCTTACAAATGTCTCCATCCGAAAACACGTGTCAAATACCCGGTTCCCACCACCACCGGCAGAGATCGTAAAAATGCATGCTGTGATTTTGCCGATCTTGCCGGTTTTCTCCCGTTATTTCACTTTACGATGTTGAACGGTCGTAGTGGGAACGCGGCATAACTTGTATTAGTCAGCTGGTCAGCATACACATGGTCAGCTGCGCCTATGTCGTCAGACTTGGCGGACCAATCAGCGGTCGCCGCCAGCCGTTAGCGGGTCCCGGCGCGGCGGTTTCGAACCAGCAGTTGTCGCGCGGCCGCCGTGCAGCCTGGAGCAGCGACGAGGGCTGTTCCAGCATTTGTGCAGTAAAAAGTGAAATCTGTGAACTGTGGTGTTCGTGCTGTGAGTGAGGCCCCCTCTGGCCTGCGGGACGCACTAATCGTGCCTATACCCGCATTCGAGACGCCTCCTTTCCCCTGCGCGCGCAATGTAAGTGGGCCAGACCTGTGCATGCACATGTGAGCAGATGTTTTGCGGTCGGTGTTTTTTATATACGAGTATAAATACATTTATTTGCCTTTAATTCAACTCTTTGTGTTTTTAATTTAACTGATGGACATATATGAACTGTAAAAGCTAATCTGGTTGGCGATCATGATTTATTCGAATTATCTGCGTGATCGTGCAACTGCCATGATTGTTATGGTCAATGTTCAGGAAATATTCGTCATACGGGCATGTTATACTTCTGGCTTGATGCGTTGCACAAAACCATGTTCTTCCACATACGCAGCAGTTCTTGCTTCAAAGACTTATATGCTGACGGTGCACGATAGGTATACCCACTGGGTATACCTACCTCATGCATTTACCACATCCATTCGAAAATATGCACTCGGAATTGTCTCCAGTCAATAGTATTAATTACGTGACCGTAATAAATAGTAATGATCCCAGAAACATCCGAATGGATGTGGTGTATGCATTCATTGATTATATAACCCATCAGTATTTCGTTTCTTGTCAGCGCAAGCCTTTGAGCAATAACTGATGCCAGTCATGGTATTGTGCACCACTTCCAGGCAAAAAATAACCTGTCCGTATAGAAAATATTTCCTGAATCAGTATCGTCGCAATTGAAAACGAACGCGAATCGTAAGTTCTTAAGGTTATCAACGCAAACAACGCGATTGTTGACAAGCTCGAACAGAGCGTTAGTACACTTACTTGTTGACAATTTGTAAGCTAGCAATGCCCAGTCAAAGGCTAGTTCATCAACAAACCAGGGGTTGGTGAACCGACAAGGAAACGAATATGCCTATCCAGAAGTTGGTAGGTCCACAAGGCCCAGACTAGTACTCAACAAGGTGACGCCTATGCGAATTGGAACCAAACTTGTAGACAAACTGTTAGTTTGTTGGCCAACAAGCCTGGGGTTGGTGAATCGACAAGGTATCGACAAGGTGACGCCTATGGGAATTGGAACCAAACTTGTAGACAAACTGTTAGTTTGTTGGCCAACAAGCCTGGGGTTGGTGAATCGACAAGGTATCGACAAGGTGACGCCTATGCGAATTGGAACCAAACTTGTAACAAGGAGCCAACTTTTAGATTTGGTTTACAGTGAGGAGATGACCTCCATTCGCCACCTGACCGGTCAGGGTGATAAAATTTGAGTGGATGGCGGTCCGTTTGGGGTTCAGATGTCAATTGTATTTTGTTACTGTCAAACAATACATGTTATGCTGGCAGCGAATGTGTGTAACGTCGGTTTTCGAAACAGAAGTTTGAACTGTAACGGCAGAGTGCTTGCTGGTCTCATCGTAAGTATTGTAACAGCATTGTAAGCATTATCAATATTGTAAGTATTGTGAGCATTGATGTATGGTAATTGGTAGATATCACCTCACATGATCTCGCCCTCAGATAACCCTCTCCGGTGTCCCTGTCAGTAAATGGCACCTGGATCATTACAGATTAGATAATTTGTCATAATTCTTAAAGAATTGGGCGGTTTTGACTCGTTTACTCGAGGCAGGTCGCATTTCAATATTTTTTCATAGGCTTGCAATGTAAAGGTCACGACTCTGACCTAACCTCAGGTCACAGATAAAAAAATCTGAGATATACAAACGACACATACTGCAGGTACTGTTTTGAAGACTTGATGAGAGGAAATAACTTCGTGAAAAACTCAAGCTCTGACGTGATTGCAAACTTTTCTGAGGTGGGGTCAACAAACCCGCTCTGGTTACCTGGCCTGACCTGACCCGGCATTTTTTTTTTTTTTTTGCTGAGATGTGCGCAATGAGCATTTAGGAAAAGTCACCAAATATGAGCTGAATGTCTCGCGGCGTTTGACAATTGTACAAGAAAATCCTGAAAGGCCTCCCCCGTCCGAAATAGGGTTAATGTGTATATGAAGAGTTGCAGATGCTAAACATACCCAGATCTAAGACTGCAGTTCCCAGCGCCGCTGCAACATTTTTAAAACAAACATACATAGTACATTAACATACATATAACATACAAACGTGTTTATTTGCATCTGTTTTGGATAATAGCAACTCATGGAGCCATCACCCGCGAGAACTGTTAGGATTTGAGATTTATTTTTATTTAGACCATTAGTTTGGCTGTAATGTTTATCAATATTAGTTGGGCGGAGTTTGGTAGTTTTTTATTTAACTTGTGGCATGTTGTGCTGATTGCAGGTTGTTCAAACCTTTCAAATGTAAGGACCTTATTGAGCTCAACCCTACCCCTACACTACCCCCTGGACATTTTCCAAGCCCACAAGCATCACGACGCCGAGATGGGATGTAGCTGGGAAATCACCCTCGCCATCTGCTCTAGAGCTAATCGGTGTGGGGCGGCGTGTGGGGCGCCGCTTAGCCTAAGGGGGGTGCACTTCTAGTGGATGGGGGACGGGGGTGCACCTGCACTCCTTTCATATGGAAAGTTACTTCCCTGATTACAGCTCCCCGTATTGCACCTAATCAGGGAACGGCCAGCAAACGAAGGGACTATTTCTGGATGACAGGCGAATAGCCGCTCACGCAAGGAGCGGAGCTCCGCCCCGTCCAAAGTGGCCAACAAAGCAGAGACAGAGGCAGTATCACATCTTCCATCAAAGAACTGGTTTCTGGCTTGGAAGATGAGCTCCATCTTTGCATCTGAGTCGGTGCTGTGAGAAATCAGCTGGTCTAATGGAGTGAGACGACTAGCCATCGTATCAGAGCTGCCTGGTCCTCGTAGCATTTGCACCGATTCTTCTCGATCGGACTCTGAATTCTGTCCCTCCTGCGTATTACTTGAGGCATTGGACTGGACACTCGAATCTGGCGAATTGCATAGTGGCCCTAAAAGTAAAACGTTATATCTCGGGAACTAGGTCAGGTACGATGTTGCAGTCCTCACTACTGGGCAGCCCTATTCATCAAAATTTAGGGCCACGTGTGTTGAAGCAATACCATGTAATAGGCCACCGTGAGCACGTGGCGCGTGAGGGATGTTTTCGAAAATGGTGCATCAGTATCTCTGGAACGGCTGAACCGATTGGCCTGAAATTTGGTATGTAGTCTGGTACACCACAGTCAACACTACAGGAAGATCGAAACTTGGTATACCAGTGCACGTGCGCACGTGCGTGCCCCTTTTTTGTATCTCAGGAACCACTCGACCGTTTGGGATGAAATTTGGTATGTAGCCAGATAACACATAACTGATAATGACGCACACTCGATACTTGGCCTATCGGTGCACGTGCGCACCACGTGCGTACCCCTTTTTTGTATCTCAGGAACCCCTCGACCGATTGGGATGACATTTGGTACGTAGCCAGATAACACATAACTGATAATGACGCACACTCGATACTTGGCCTATCGGTGCACGTGCGCACGTGCGTACCCCTTTTTTGTATCTCAGGAACCCCTCGACCGATTGGGATGACATTTGGTATGTAGCCAGATAACACATAACTGATAATGACGCACACTCGATACTTGGCCTATCGGTGCACGTGCGCACGTGCGTACCCCTTTTTTGTATCTCAGGAACCCCTCGACCGATTGGGATGACATTTGGTATGTAGCCAGATAACACATAACTGATAATGACGCACACTCGATACTTGGCCTATCGGTGCACGTGCGCACGTGCGTACCCCCTCGACCGATTGGGATGAAATTGAGCATGTAGTAGGTACACACCACGGTACACCACACAGTAAATTTCGGCAAAAACTTAAAACTTGGCATATTTGTGCACGTGCGCACGTTTTTTATCGCACCCTTTTGTATCTCAGGAGCCATTGGATCGACTGGGATGAAATTTGGTGTGTAGCCAGGTACCTACCGCACATGTAGCTGTATCGATCGATCGACAAAAGGCATGCACAATGTTTATTGATTCAAATTTAGATACCTATGAGTCGAAGAAACCACGTTTGTGCCGCTGTCAAAACCGCACATGTAGATGATGTAGCTAGCCCTAAGCTGTAAATAGTACTTTTTTGTGTGTGCTTTTCAGATTTTGTAATATCTTCGTTTTCTTCTTTCACAATAGTGTTGTGCAGGCTGAGTACCTACTTGATTGCTAAGAATAGCAAATCAAGGCGTAGCTTTTAAGGTTTATACATTTGAAGCCTTCAGCAGCACACAAAGAAACAAAGAACTTGAGCAATGTTTGCATTAATTTCTAGAGCTGGTGCAAACACGGACATACACAATAACAAGTGTTTCATCCTTATGACCGAGACAGTGACTTTACACTCCGAACTCAAAATTAGGCATTTAGAACAAAACATCTGGCACGAACAAGGCAAACGAGCGCCGCCAAGGCAGCTGAACGTCAGCGAGACGAACACGCGGCGATACATCAGCTGAAAATAAACGAGACAGCTGAGCGTCCACGATCTCAAGACATAAGATAGACAACAACGCAGAATGGTGCACCACTCCACAAAACATGGTGGCATAGTACAATGAGACTATTGACATATCGAAACACATTACGTATAATCTGCACAATTATTAAGCCGCCACGCGAATATTCAAGGATACAAGCGAATGTACAATAGATACATCTGTATAAATCTTACTATGTCGGGACGTTACTTGGGACGGTAAGTCACTGCAGATCAGATCCGATGCCGCGTGCACCCTAGCGTCTCCCTTATTTCTTTCCGCTGTTCAGCTTTCTGATCTTGTCTCGACTTTGTTCACGTGTCGTCATCTGAGACGTCATTCTGCCCTTGCTTGAATGAATAGCACTATTCATTTCCGTAGCATAGTTTGACGTAAAGACGTTGAATAGAGCGCTGGCCATCCTTCCGTAGACTAACAGGAAGTCATGGCCGCTCTCGCACTTAAGGCCTGCAAGGCTACTGTCTTGCTCGCCGATAGTGGTCATCACTTTCTCGAAGCAGGAGCGTGGCTCGGAGCAACCGAGCAGAGCAGACCGCGAAGCGTCGTCCTGCATGAGCCACCTGTGAATTAGACAAACAGTCGTTTTCTGTTCAAGCGACTGCGCTGAAAATGCCGCAAATGCCGCGCAATTTCTGCTTTATTTGAATGAGTCTTTATTACGTCAAAGACCCGACTTAATCAAGGGGATTTAACTCTAATTTTCTAAACAATTAGCTGTGCTGAGCGTTGAAAATGGTCAACGTGGTCTTGGACTGTCATCGAACATTTTCGCATTGGAAACTTTTTTCGAGATGGGACAGCCCCTTTAACAGTATAACTACACATACACCACATCTAAGTTTTAATAGGCAATTCATCATACCTGTACACATGGCAGATGTTCATAGACAGCTCAACAGCCAGCTCCGAGGGATAGAGAAGCTTGCCCCGATTCAGGAGGTCGGTAAATGTTTTGATGGCTTCAGCCAGGCCAGCCGCACCGTCCCCGTGATGCTCGAGGTCAGCGTCCAGACGCACTTCTTCCAGCTGGCGAGGGCTCTCGTTCACCAGAAGCGCGTGACAGGCGTGACACGGCCTCCTTTTCAGGGCAGAACGAGCGAGGTAGCCAGCCACATGCATGAGCGCTTGTTCTGCTCCTTCTGATAAGGCCTCATGTTCTGCGGAGGAGGTGATGTCTACGAGCGTCTTAACCACCTCGGAGTCATCTCGTTGCCGTTGTTTGCGGGCCTCCTCCATCTGGGCAGATACTGTGCCCAGACTGTAGCCAGAGAGCCAGACGAGACTCTTCACACGAATGACCGCCTCACCTTCGAGAAACTGCCTCACGCTCGCCCAGAAATTTCCTCCAGCCAGCTTCCTCAGATAACCGAACCGGCTCTCGATTCGGTCAGACTGGATTTTGCCCAGCAGAACATAATGCACTAGGTCGCCGTGCTTTTCCAGCAGGTATTGGGTCACGCCGATCAAGCCTCTGCACGTGTAGATGGGGGCCTGTGTCGTGTCAGCTGACATCTTGCCCGCTCCGGTCCTGTTTTGCCAGGCTTCGAGCATCTTTCCAAAGTCGGCGAGATATTTCAGACCACACTTCTCTTCCCTGCTTGGTGGGGCTCTGATGGAGTCGCGCAGACGCACATGTGTGTAAGGAGTTTTTACATTTACGATGCTGAACCACTTCTTCAGCATCTCCAAGAAATCAGCCGTCTGTCTGAAGTTGCAGTGTTCCTCCTTCTGGCCATAAAACCTGAGGGCTGCCACGGTAGTTTCATGAGTGGCTGCCACGGCCAGCTGAACGTTGACACGCTCGACAGTTGTGGGGTGAATTACCCTGTCTGTCAGTCGATAGGCCATTTAGATGTCCTGTCCCATTTCCATCCTGTACAGTTGCTGCAGGTGGTTGTACTCGGCTTTCACCACTGTCTCGGTAGTTGGGAGCTGGCAGATGAGAGTTTTCTTGTTCAGGAGGTTGAAAAAGAAGTTTTTGTATAGGTGCACAGTGTCGAACATCGTGTACACCCTGGCGTCTGGGCTGTATGGGTTGATGATGAACTCTGGATGACGTCCATCTTCACCGAGGGAGTTGTGAAACCCCTGGTTAGTTCGGTGGCCATCGGTTGTGCACGAGACCACGGTGAATCCGATCTCCGTCAAAGTTTTCAAAACCGTGAAGAAGATGTTTCTGATGTCAGATGTGGTGATGCTGGTCACTGGAGACATGGATATGATATCCTCATAGCTACCAGCGACAGATGAGATGAAAGTGCAGAATATGGTACTGGTGGCGCCATCCTTTCCCTCGCCGTACAGGCGTCCACCAGCCAGTTCCACCGCTCGGGCCGTGTAGACCTCGTCCATTGCGAGGTTCACTAGCCGTTCTCTTTCGCTCAGTTTTGCAAGTCTCATCTTCAGGTAGTTCACCGTGCCGATCTCTAGCCCCTCTCTGACGCTCAGCGCGGTTGTGAGTCGTCGGAGAGTCTTTCGGTGCGGCAAGAGCAGAACAGCGGAGCGGCAGATATCTTCGTAAAGCCTGGGACTTGTTCTGTCCCAAACTACGGCCAAACTCATCAGCGCTTGGCTGTAGCGCCGTCCCTTGGCAGGAACTGAGGCCAAGCGCAGCTGCTCCGCGGCGAACTGGCAGATGGTGAGTTCATCGCCACCGCCGGTCTCCGCCGCCCGATCCAGGAGATCAGCAGCAGAAGACATGAAGTGTTTTCCAGTAGGATTCACTGACTTCAGACGAGCTAGGACATTCAGCACCTCGGCTGTGCTCTGGAAAGTCCCAGACCTGGCCGTCAGCCCGGCGGAGTGCTGAAGCGGGACTTCGGCACCAGCCACGTGCATCCGGAAGCGAAAGTCCTCGAAAATGGTCAGATTTCTTACGATCACAGGTAGCCCGACTGCTTCATCAAGTTTCTCAAGCCGGATGCTCAGGACTCCAGCTGCGTTGGAGAGAAGCATCTTGATCATGATGAAGCCTGAGGGTAGATTTTCATTCTTCAGCTTGGCGTGCAGCTCCTCTAGAGTAGCGAATCTCTCCGTGTTCATCATGTCGGCGCACTGCTGCTGCAGCTGCCGTTCCGTGGCATGGCGCCTCGATGATGGTGTTGCTAGTGATGTCCGTGGGCGGTTGGTCGAGCTGAAAAACGGAAAGCATGTAATTAAGACTAGATATTCGAGAATTACCTATGCAACTTCATATCGGTAACTGAAAATAACATCGACATGTATTAATACACTAACTCAAAAACAATTCCACCAATCAATGCAATAATTTCATAACATGTTTTTTTTTTCGAACGAGAACACATGCTTGACCTCACTTTGAAGTAGTAGGTACAGAAGATAAACTTAACCTGACTTGGATATCACGCGTAACAGAACTGACTGGGCCATACCTCCGAACGGATTGATCTGATTTTAATAATTGAAACGGCGTTTATTGCGCACAGAAAAAGTGGTAGGCAGCACAAATTAACGATCATTATTAACCGTCGCCCGGCCAGGTCCTTTTCCATAATGCCACCACCCAGGAAGGGAGTTGGTACGACCCTCTCTCGCGTTTAGCTCCTATGGGGCCTAGAATCACACAATTTGTAGGGTAGGTGCCCCCCCCCCCGAAAATGAAAATTTTTCTCATAGGCTTAACCCTCGCACGACCAGGCCATTTCTCATAACACGAACGACCAGGGGGGGGGTTGTTACGACCCCCCCCCCCTGGCGTTTCGAAACGGAAGGTCGTAGAGCTTAGCGGAAAAAACCAACGGATTGCTCTCAACGAGATCTCGCGATTGGTGGTATATTTTTTGGTCCTAGGTCAACATTTGACCTACTTTTGACCGGTCAAAAGTCAAATTTTCGGAAAAATAGACTTTTTTCAACTTTCGGCGGCGATTGCTGCAAAACGGTGGGAGATATCGACTTGAAACCTTCACTATCGTGTTCCTTGATCAATTCTCTATCGTTTGGTATGTATTTCGTTTCCCTAGCTCTAAAAATGGCGCGTTGGGAGCGCTGGAAGTCGGCAAGGTCACAGTCGGCGGCAGAAATTCGAAAAATCAAAATTTAAATTTTTGAAATCTGATTGTATTTTTGGATTTGGGAGGTCCATTTGCTCCCTATAGAAGCTAATATTGCTGCATATTCCCATTGAGGTGACAAGAATTAGCAAAATAGTGGTTCGGGCGCTTTTCAAAAATAGTACCGGACGCTGTTCCTCTTGTGACGTCATAGCTCCGTGACCTGACCTGACCCGGTCAATTTTCTTGCACCACACGATAGCCAATGCTTGCCCCAACATGCATGGGAAGTTTCATCATGATCCATCAAACAATGTGGGTATCAGCGGCAGAAAACCTAGGGATTCGGCGCACACGTTTGGTAACTGTCGGCCGGAGGCTGTACCTCTTATGACGTCATAACTCCGTGACCTGACATGACCCGATCAATTTTTTTTTCGGCAAAAGATGCGCAAAGGTTGCCCCAGAGGGTATTGAAAATTTCAGCCCGCTACGACAAGCCGTTTAGCGTGCACTTCGAAAAACCTCAGGGGGGGGGGGTTGATACACCCCCCCCCCCTAGGCGTTCTAGGGTTAAATTAACATTAGGCGGTCATGACCTACACCTCAAGCCAGTGACATTAAAAAAACGGAATATATGTTTACCAACTCGGTAAACTAAGCATACACCATGAAAGTGTCGAGTAAATCGGTTAAAAAATGTGTTTGGTATGGAATACCTGAAGATAACTGAAATTTGACCTTAACACTGTACCTCTTTCGGTAACCTGTGACCTGACCTGAGGTCACAGGGACATAAAATTTTCAGGTCATGTGTAAAAGGGTAACCCATAAGTTAGGCCAAATTTAGCGGCGCGCAGGTTTTCCCGCTATTTTCGAAAAACCTTACGGAAGGGTTGCATACCACCCCCCCCCCCCCCCCTGGCCTGGCCGGGCGAGGGTTAATATTTAGGAAATATTCAGTTATTCACACTCACGGTTAGCTGGCCAGTTAAGAAAAAAACTTGTTGAGCACCGAGCGTGCTGCTCATGGCTTAACCTCATGCTGATGTTGAACAGTACCTACATATTTACTTCAGCCCATTGAAATCACCCGCTTTCGGCGCCTGCTGCATCCTGTGCCGCAACCCATACTGCAACGTCCATAGATGGCACTTGTGTAGAACCCCTGATGCATGCTGTGCCGCAAGACACGATGTTCGTCCCATTTTAGTCCATAGATCGCACACATGTAGAGTGACTGGGGAATGATGTACCGCAAAATACATTGAAAACGGGAGACGCCCAACGCCGCCAAATTTGGCATACCTAGCCTATTATATAACCTTTATACAATTTCCCTGAAAACTTTAGGTCTAAGTGACGTGTCAGGTGACTGCAACTCAAAGAAAGAGTTGGAATGTTATATCTAAATTTCATTCGCGTTCTGAATATATGCAAAGTAGTTTTAGACTGATTTATTTTAAAATTTTAAAGCCGAGTTTAGCCTATTTAGTTCTATGACAAATATATTCCGATGTTTCGATGATACTGACCTAAGATCAGTTGGAGATCATGACCGCGTAATGTTAGGCCTCTGGTGGGCTGGAAATATTCAAATAAATCATGTCTGAAACTGCTAGATATTCGCCTCCTTCGGTCATAGTTGTGCTCTAATATCACCATTTTCATGATTCCTATCACTTATTCAAAGTTCAAGTCCGGTCACAAACATCATGTCACAAAAGGTCACAGCTACTATGAACTCTGGGCTTGAATTACAGGATCATTGGTTGATTTAAAGTAAATTTTAATGTTGTTTGAATGAACATAAACCGCAATTTGGACCAGATAGAAACAGGTTCACTTAACCCTCGCCCTGGCAGGGGGGGGGGGTCGATGCGACCCCCCCCCCCTAAGGTTTTTCGAAGATAGCGTAAAAACGGCGGCGCGCAGCGCCGCCAAATTTGGCACAGCCTATGGGGCAACCTTTTTACATATGACCTGAAAATTTCAGGTCCGGGTGACCTTGGGTCAGGTCACCAGGTCAGAAAAACCGGTACAAGGTCATGGTCAAATTTCAATTTTCTTTTTGCACCTGTCCAACTCACAGTTTTGGACTGATTTCCTTCAAACTTTCAGGATGTGCTAAGTTCACCGAGTTGTATAACATATAGTTCGGGTTTTTTGAGGTCACTGACCTGAGGTCAGTTAGAGGTCATTACGTCGTAATGTTAAGCCTATGGGAAAATACTAAATTCGGAAAATACTGGAGATATCCGCTTCGTTCCATCACTTTTGTGCTTTGAAACCACAGTAGTTAGCAGCAGGTCACTTGGTGCTTCTTTGTTTGGTGTACTTATCCATGGGTCAGGTCAAATGAGGTCAACTGAGGTCAAATGACGTTTTTGCCAATAACTTGGCACATAATGACGCTAGAGCTTAAAAAATGGTATCATTGTGTTCCTGGTGATCAGCCGAATCGAATGATATGCGATATGATGCAATTTGGTTAACTTGAACTTAATTTATAAATTTAAGTTTACATAAAATTTAAGAAAAACTTTAAGTACACTTAAGCAAGCTAAAAAGTATATCATTCGACGCGCCTTGACGTGCTGAGTTCACTGGTGCTTTTCTTTTTGCTTTATCTTAATTAGATCAAAAGTTATAAGCGAAAAACTTTTGACCTGTTTTTAGCGAAATTTTTACATTTATACCCCCCAAAACCCCCCTAAATATTGACCTAGAGCAACCAAATTTGCACAGGGGCGAGAACTCCAGGGGGTTCACCTACCTACCAAATTTGGTGTTTCTAGGTGCCATAGGAGCCAATCGCGAGGGGGGGGGGTCGCATCGACCCCCCCCCTGCCAGGCCGTGTTATGAAAAATGCCCTGCCAGGGCGAGGGTTAAAAGTCAGGTAAAAGTAAGTGCTACCTAGGTCAAAAGTTAAACTTATGATGTTGTAAAACAAAAACCATATCGTTGGTCCGTCCCTCATTTTTACCTAAACGGACTACTTGTAGCGGAGTATGACTTCCTGGCGTTCAGCTGCAATTTAAACCATATAGAACGAATACCTTCACGGTATGCGAGACTGTTAGAGATCTCGTCTTCGTGTAAGTTTTGTGATTAGATCAATATTTTGGTACTTTTAGCAGCAACATGCTACAACATAAAAAAGTTCTCGCGAAGAGGCAATACATAAGCTATTCCACTACTCACGACTCACTCATGCAACAGTTTGTTTCTTACCTCGTGTGGTCATTGAAAATTGACGGCACCGCTGATGGTTTCAGGGACTTTCGCTGCCGTTGGGTTTTCCTAAATGTGTCTTCCACGAAATCATGTTGCCGGAAATGTAACTCGCAAATCCCGCTGTGATCTGGATTCCATTGACCATCTCTTTTTACAGCGCTGAGCCATTTTTCCCTGATGTCACGCCTTTCATACTTTGGAAACGTAAACACTGAAACGTTTTTCAGGGAAGCAGTAAGATTACGTTCGCTTTTGGTGGGAGCATAACCTGACCTACAGCCTATAACCGCACATTTCACCATAATTATAGAAAAACAGAGTCCAATCCAGCGAGAACACATTTAGAAGACTTCGTACACTGTTGATAATTAAAATCGAACTCAACCCATTTTCCTCAGTGAAAAAGCAAGACCGTAGAAGATTGCAATAAGCAAGAGTGTCCCAGAACACCTTTAAACGTCTTCAATATTCCGCCCTACCCCGTAAATCTATGGTAAATGTCTTGTAAACTTAATATAAGACCTTGGTTATAAACAAAGCATTGTCCAAGCCCGCATTGCCTAGATTTTATCACAAATGTATTTTCGGTATTTTCGGTATTTACCAAGGCGTATTTACTTTCTTCCAATGCCACGCACTTAAGTTATCGTGCGATTTTTGCAAAATACCTCCGCGCGGCTGAAAAAAAAAGACTTAATTTTGAAAAAAAAAAAACATGAAAGAAAACAGCCCCTACGCCAGTGTATTCGAAGAGAAAAATATGTTAATTAACACAATGTTGTAATTAACATACTAATTAACATTCAGTTGGTGAGTCTACTGCCTACTTGCCCATATTGACTAGGCCATGAATCTACGTCTACCTGTGGGTCGTTACAACCATAACCGTGCTTATATTGGTTATATACTGTATAATGAGAAGACTCATATTCACTGCTATAGATAAAGATCTACATAAAGCAGGCAACAAGACAAAAATGAGTTGGTTGTCATTTTACAACCTGTCTTCAAACCAACAATTTAAGCATGCTTTATCGAAATGCAACAGAATGTACCGCAAAACCTTATAACGAGCTTTTTTCTTCAGTGAACAGCGATGGTTGTTGATTTGTGCATACGTAATCTAATAGCAAGGCTTTAATTTTGTTCTCTATTTTATCGTAGACCTAGCGTTGTTTCAACTTTGGGTAGCAGAGTTTGTTAATAAATCGTAGCTGGGGACAGCAACAAACCATTACAAACACTGCGGTGCTCACCGAGATACAAAGCGGGCGTGTACGCAAAGCGTCATGTCGATTTCCACGTGTCTGCCTGTGGCAAATGATTCATACTTGGCAACATAACACATCATCTCAATCAGTCCATAGA
The DNA here is from genome assembly GCF_019059575.1 of Amphibalanus amphitrite. Lineage (NCBI taxonomy): Eukaryota > Metazoa > Arthropoda > Thecostraca > Balanomorpha > Balanidae > Amphibalanus > Amphibalanus amphitrite. Next base: position 206,723 of record NW_024881748.1, read on the forward strand.
TTCGAGATACAAAATAGGGTACGCACGTGCGCACGTGCACCGATAGGTCAAGTATCGAGTGTGCGTCATTATCAGTTATGTGTTATCTGGCTACATACCAAATGTCATCCCAAACGGTCGAGGGGTTCCTGAGATACAAAAAAGGGGTACGCACGTGCGCACGTGCACCGATAGGCCAAGTATCGAGTGTGCGTCATTATCAGTTATGTGTTATCTGGCTACATACCAAATGTCATCCCAATCGGTCGAGGGGTTCCTGAGATACAAAAAAGGGGTACGCACGTGCGCACGTGCACCGATAGGCCAAGTATCGAGTGTGCGTCATTATCAGTTATGTGTTATCTGGCTACATACCAAATTTCATCCCAAACGGTCGAGTGGTTCCTGAGATACAAAAAAGGGGTACGCACGTGCGCACGTGCACTGGTATACCAAGTTTCGATCTTCCTGTAGTGTTGACTGTGGTGTACCAGACTACATACCAAATTTCAGGCCAATCGGTTCAGCCGTTCCAGAGATACTGATGCACCATTTTCGAAAACATCCCTCACGCGCCACGTGCTCACGGTGGCCTATTACATGGTATTGCTTCAACACACGTGTGCCCTAAATTTTGATGAATAGGGCTGCCCAGTAGTGAGGACTGTAACATCGTACCTGACCTAGTTCCCGAGATATATGCTTGAGGCATTGCTATGTAGCTAAGTCTTTGGCAGTTTCGTTATCCATGCTTTGCAAACAGTGCCATAACAACGCAGTTAATTAATCACCAAGCTTCTTTGCAAGTTCCAATACAGTTGAATCGCACGCGATTTGAGTGCAAAAATCAAGAGAAGTGCCAACTTGTTCCCGTAAAATATTTTGAATATTGACCTAGAAAATGAGTAATTTCCAGATAAAATAACAGCGAAATCAGTTTTCGCTTGCCAATAAAACTCACAGATATTGAAGCTCCACTATTAAAGGAACATTTTAGTATATGTCATTCTTGATAAAACTTCTTAGCCACGCAATACCAGCGCAAAATAAAGAGACACTGAATAAACGACCAATCACTCCGATTTACCATAGGGAAATACATAGAAAATGTATGCCTCAACTGCGCCAAATATACAGACAGCTATATACCTACATGTGACGTCATGATTAGCCCGACCAATCAGAAGCAAGTTGTTTTCAGTCACAATTAATTAATTTTTGAGCTAACTAGGCATTTTTTAACAAATTGATTTTAAATTAAATCATTAAAAATTCGAAGCTTTCTTATTTTACCAAAACATACAGAGCATGCAGATAGGTCCCCACCCTATTGTCAAATTTTAACTATAATTCGTATAACCCAGCATTTTTTGAAGATATTGAGCTAAAACTTTCTACAGTAGTTAATCGGTGAATGTTCTATCACATATATTCGGATTTTTCAAAAAGTCAGAAGTTAACCTTCGCCCCAGTGGGGGGGGGGGGCATATGTTACCACCCTGTCGCGTTTTTGCGTGTGAATAAAAAACCGCGGCGCGTAGCGCCGCGCCGCTTGGGTAGCTGGGTAGCCGGGGTAGCTTTTGGTACATCAATTTTAGACAATGTGTGAAATTTTTTGATCCCAGGTCATGTCAGGTCAGGTCACCAGGTCAAGTTAACTGACCAAGCCTAAAAAAGTTTGCAATCATGTCCAGCCTGCAGTGTTTGTCAGAAAGGTTTTAAACTTGGTGGATTGCATGCTGTTATGGGCGCCTACAATTTGTATATCTCGAATTTTTTATACCTATCCGTGACCTAAGGTCAGGTCAGTGGCGTGACCTTTCCATTACAAGTCAATGGAGAAAAATGAAAATGCCTCTAGATCCGTGTGTACGCATCAGAACAGTCCAAATATTTCAGAATCACAATGATGTAGTCCACTCGTGATGACCAAGGTGTCATTTTTGCTGATAGCCTCTAGACAGGTCATCCGAGGTCACTTGAGGCTACAAACAGTTTTTTTTGCCAATAACTCGCGATTGGAAAGAGATAGAACGCTGGGGATGGTCTCATTGTGTTTGTCTTGTTGAGACGCATCGACTGATATGCAACATGACCTTTTCCGGTAAGGTCATGACCTTGACCTGAGGTCAAATTTTCAAGTTGACCTTTCAAGGTCAAATTATGGTTCATTCGACGCGTCTCGGCGAGGGGAACACGATTCTGGCAATAGAAATGTCGTGGCTTTTTGTAGTCGAAAGTTATTGTCGAAAAACACTTTTCGTAAAAACAGCTATTGTTGGAGTTTTTGCCCTCTGGAGGCTAAACCGTTGACCTGAGGTCAATATTGATAATGACCTTTTCAAAAGAAGAGTTCAAAAGCTATCGTTTTCTGTTCCATGCGTTTTTTTAGCTACCATAGTTCCTGAGATAGCGGCATGTTTTCTGAAAAATATACCTAATGACAATTGGCAAATTTTGACCTTTGATGACCTCTGGTGACCTCAATATTGCTCTAAGGTGAAAAATGATTGCAATACTTTCAAACGTACGCATTGAGAGCTATCGACTGCTTTTTACTGCGTCTGTCTAGCCCTCTTAGTTTTTGAGTTAGAGGTGGGTGGTAACATATGCCCCCCCCCCCCCACTAGGGCGAAGTTGGCTGAGACCGGGGCATTCCACGTCAAATCAAACACCGAAATCCGTCATCCCCTTCGATTTTTCTGAAAATTTGTAGGCAGACTGGGCATGGTTCAAAACTGAGTTACGTGTAATATTTTCGAAATTTGATAAGGTATCGCCGAGATATAGGTCATCAAATATAGCCCAAAATGCCACACATCATTTTTTTTAAATGCTTATAACTCTGGTTCCTTTTCTGTTATCAAAATGATATTAACAGGGTCCTGTAGGCAATTGATAAGGCTTTGATTTTTAATTATAAAATTAAATTGAAGTGACCTTGAAATGCATTTGACCTTGAATTAAAACATAAAAATTTAAATAGCAAAAAACACGCCACCTTCGATTTGAGTAATTTTTACATATTATGTCCGTCACAATGTTCCTAACCATCTGTGAAAAAATTGGAGTGGGCCATTCATAACTTTCGCGGCAAACGCCGTTTTCATGCATCAACATCACGCAACCGCGCGTGACCTTGAAAGACAGAGTCAAGACATGCTTGCTTGTGTACACTTTCTGAAATGAATGATTGCTGATTAGTGATATCCCAAACTCTGCGAGAATGGAAATGCATAGTCATCGTAGTCAAGCATTCACGTTCCATTGTAAAAGTGTCTCAGGCAAACGGTATTTTGCGGTGAATTTTGAGCCGTGTGGAAATGCATCATGAAATAAATTCAACGAAAACATTATCACGCAACGATATCTTCACGTCTTTTGATTTTCACTATACGAAAGAACATACATTTTTGAGTATGTATGGGGAATTTCTAGTTAATCCGATAATAAATATGGCAGTTAGAGTCCTGCTAAGAGTAACATGTCGCCGGCTGAGGTGGGATCGGCCGACGCGGGAAACGCAGCAGTCACAATTTTGTGTTTACACGTTCATATTTCAATTGTTTACCAACCTATTTTCAGAATTCTTTCACCATAAGATTGCCTGTACATTTCTTAGTCTTCTCACAAAATTTGACGCGAATCGAACGTAATCAGCGGTAAGGAGCGCGATGTAAAGACGGAACCGTTCCGTTCCGTCCCGGCACAGTCTACAATTCAGGCGGCGCGTAGCGGTCGGCGCCGGCTGCCGAGTCGCCGCGTCGCCGCGGCGATAGGATGTTCACTTTACACCGCTATTACTAGAACAGTTGTGAACCGATTTTCTTATTGCTTGCACGATGAGATGTGCAATTCAATTCTGGACAGGTAGCCATAAGTAATTTCGCATCAATATTATGAGATACTGGCGAAAAACAGGAGGGGTGGGGCGAAATTCACTCTACCCCCTCCACTGCGCGTGCTAACATACGTTTGCATATGTGCCATTTTCTTCAAAACTTATGAATGGCCCACTCTAATTTTTTCACAGGTTGTTAAGAATATGGTAGGCAATAAAATATATGAAAATGAGCCAAATCGAAGGTGGCGTGTTTTTTGCTATTTCAATTTTTGTGCTTAAGAACAGAGTTAAGCAAATTTCAAGGTCATATATTTAAGTCGATGCAATTCTAAACAAATGCTTAAGAAATTACCTAAACAGTAAGGTTTATTTCATTCAAATCAAACAAGTACAACCAAAGTTATGGTCGTTCAAAAATATAAAGATGCAACATTTTGTAAAAATTTGATGCCCTATATTTAGAACACCTGTGGTCAGAATGTGCAAAAAACATCAATGTAATGTCCGGGGCGACACAGGAACTCGCTCACAAATTTATAATGAAATCGCTGATGGTAAGGTGCAAAACAGCCGATTTTTGTTCGATTTGACGTGGAATGCCCCGACCGCCACTGGGGCGCGGGTTAAAAAAATAGGAAAATATATTTTTCTTAAATGTATGTGCATGCTTTCCCAAATTTTCAAAATTTTGAAAATCCGAGATAGCAGTTTGATAGCCAGGTGTACCTATAATCAGTCCATTCATGCATGAATAAATCGGATCTAGCCTAAAATCTTAGCTCATTTGAAAGCGATTACCGTAGTTCAATGTTTTGCATCAAAATCGGCAGGCCGATCAATGGTAGCTAGAATGTTGTGATTTAAACACAAGGTGTCAAACTAATGCTGCTGAAGGTACTGAAAGTTTCGTGTTGATACGTCAAGCGGTTTAGAAGATATTGCAGAAAAACGGGAGGAGAGCTCTGTAGAGCCCCCCCCCCCCGCCCCCAGTCATGCGCGGGTTAACCCACGTCCTTTAGGGCTATACCGGAACCCTGACATCCGTATAGAGAGGGGGGCAGATTCGGTCCCCCCTAAGATCTCGAAAAGTGACCAACCGGTTTTTTAAAATTCAAAGGTTCTCGATACTCCTACCGAGGAAGTACCATGTGACCCAATTTCATTGACCTAGGTGCAGCCGATGACGTCATAGGTCAGGTCGAAGGTCGCACTTTTGACTGCTTAGGTGCAGGTCCTCTAAGAAATGTGCTTATAGCATCGAGTAAAAGGCAAATAATACGAATGAATCGGTATTGGCTTCAAAACTAAACTCTCGAGAGTTGATTGCCGGACCAATGTTTTGCAGCGAAATTGGCCGAACATGATTTGATTTCAAGACTTTCATAAAAAGTAGAGGGGGGCCTCTGTATAAAGTCCCTCCCTCCAGTCAAGCGCAAATTTATGTAGTGTATCTTGAAGTAGAGGGAATCTGTATATATATACACTTAGGGTAAGGTGGATTTGAATTGCCTTTTCACAGACGCTCCTCGACTGAAGTGCATGATTAAATGCCGTTGCAGCTGTATAGAACATTCATACGTATATCACGGCCACAACGACCTGGGTCCGAACGTGAATGTAGATTAAGACCATAACACTCACACTAAGTATAATTTATCGGCTGGAAAGTTGATTAATTTCCTTAATTCACGTTTCATGTTAAAGTGAAGGCGCTTGAGCATGTCATGCAAATTATATCTTGCTCCAGCTAACGCTGTCCCACATGCTACTGCCTACACATCTGCATCATGGGGTTCAAAATAAATTTCGTTCCACTTTTGGCCTCTTGTCATGAAGTGTAAAACGCCGTTTTTTTTTCTCGAAGAAACCATAGCATATGAGGACAGTCAAACGCAAGGCTATCAATCCCTCTTGAGCCGTCAGGAGGAGAAGAGCCATTGCCGGAAAGGTTTTATAAGAAAAATTTGTGTGAAGAAAACGACGTTTTTATATGCCTACAGGTAAAAAAGATAAGTACATTTTGAGCCATTACCTGAGAGCAACCTTTGCTTTGACTGAAAGCTGGAAACGGCGTTGCCATGAGGCATGAGGTAAAGTACACTAAAAGTCCCGTAACCGTTAGCGAAAGTGATGCTGTTTGTAAATCGGTGTCTTCATTTCAGGGCCTCCGGAGGACAGTCTGAAGCCGAATCAGCGTTCGTCAAACGGTAGGTATAGATCGAAAGTTTTCGAGTGCCTACTATAGGAAGGTACAGGGACCCGCAGTTGCTACTGTACACATATATTACCAGTATAACGCCTTTTGGGGCGACTAACGGAGCGAGCGAGAGGGTGGGCCTTGCACGTGCGAAATTTCGAGGGGGTACCTCCAACTGACTTGTGCACGGCACCTTACTAACCGGTCTCTAGCTGTGTACCAAATTTGAGCGCAATCGGTCGAGCCGTTCTCGAGATCTGGAAACGACCCCTGCACGTGCGCACGTGCAGCAGCACCCCAACTCTGGCACATGGACATGCAGTGCCTAGTGGGTGCCTACCTACATGCCAACTTTCAGCGCAATCGGCCCAATAGTTACCGAGATATTGCAACAATTACAAAACTGACACCTCTTCGTTTTGCACGTGGCACGTGCATAAGGGGTCACCCACATGCATCGGGAATGGTCCAATACTTGGTAGAAGGAATGAAGCTACCCTACAAAAATTACCGCGTGTAAATCGGTCAAGTGGTTGCTGAGATATAAGCCTCGCAAAAGCGTGACCACGGCCGGCCGGCCGGCCGGCCGGCCGCTCATACTCAGAAATTTCTGTTAATCTAAGGAAAGACTACGCTCGCTTCGCTCGCTCCGTAACCAATTTAGAATTGTGCTATTATTTGCTAAGTGCTGGCCATTGGAGAAAGGAAATGTAGCGCAAAGTATGGAGGAATAACACATGTTTCCTCCTAGGACGTATGTTTTGTATAATTCCGCTTACCGCAACATATATTCTTTCAAAACTACAATCGTGCTATTTTTCCGTGCCGGTTGCCTCCCCAGAGCCCGTCCTTGGTATCGCCTATAGCTTCCGTTCCCGCTACGTGAATGAAAGTCACGTGACTACTACACGTTTGCACTCAGTACTAACACACCTAGCCCGAGGGCCGGTCCGTAGCGGGGAGGGGTAGAACGCCAGAGCTCCAGCGCAGTGGAGGTGGTGGTGGCCCGTATCATAAAGAGGCAACCGTAAGCAGAACTACAATGCCGCAGTATGAGGTTATGATACAGTTTTATTTAAATGTATTGATTGACAAGAAAGTGCAATGCTTATCCGATATAATAAAACGGTGTCCAAGGCCTTGGAAGAACTATAAAACATATTCAGCAACGTATAAATTTATGATACAGGCCATGACCTTTCACCTTGCCTCCGGGGAGGACCGCTCAGGACTCCACATACCGAACGAATCGAGGCCTCGCAGCGCGGCGGCAGAGGAGATGGATAAACCATCGCCAGATCTTTCGGTTACTTATGTTTCCAGAAGAAGGGGGTGGAGGGTGAGGGCTGTTTTCAACCCACTCACCAACCCTTTCCTTATTAGCTTACAGCTTACCGAAAAAAAAAATGCAACACAATGGTGGCCGCCACGGATGTAGCGAATAATTAGTGCCTCAGCCACACCGGTTTTGAGTAAACTAAGCATTGGAATTCAGGCCAGTGATCCTGAAGCATTATTTTATTTTTGTCGTGCATAGGCTGGGATGACGTGGTCCAAGTTGATTGCGAAGAAACGGTTTTAGTTTCAGAACATTTCTGAGGCTAGTCGCGCCAAATAGTATACGGTTGTTGCAAAATGTCAAAAAGAATGTTGACGTGCTATCCAGATGATGGAATTAATTTGACACAAGAAGTCAAAAAGTGGCATCGTTAGTCATCGTGCATGCGTGTAACTGTAAATCGATTCGTCACCTCGGTTCGAGCTCAATAGTTCTTTTCGCGGATGATCGGTTTCGTTTTTTTTTTTGGGGGGGGGGGACAGTTTATGAGCCAGCAACCACCCTCCCCAGTCCCCCCAACAACAATTGTTGACAAATACTGTGATGGCCTAAAATGCCCTCAATTGTGTTACGTATTTGGGGCTCTCAACTTTGACTTGTTAAAGTTATTTGTCTATTCATTACAAAAGCTGTCAAATTTGCCGTATCATTAAACTTTTATTGAGTTTGTATTTCACACTTACCTAAAATGAACAATTTTATCTCTGGCTTCTTTTATGAATGGATGGTCGCATGAATGAACGAATGAATAGCTCTACATCCTTTGAGCATCAGCTGAAATCAATCCTAAAATTTAACCCTCGCCCGTATAGGGGGGGGGGGGTCGAACGGACCCCCCTAGGGTTTTCGTGAATAACTCGCGTAAAAAACGGCCGATCGCAACGAAACTTTCAGTACCCTCGCTTTTATCAATTTTACACCTACCCTGAAATTTTCATGACCCTGACCTTAATGACCTTTGACCTGTGACCTACTTTTCGAGACCATGTTTGGCCGGAATCGCGATTCGGCGTATGTTGGCTCGCATTAGCCGCGCGTTTGCAGTCTTTTCGTGGTTTTAAGCGTCCAAACATGGGATATGATGCTGCTCCCATGCATTAGGGTGGGTGTCAAGGTCACCGGAAAGGTCAGGTCAGGTCATTGACCTTTGATGATCTCGGTTCACTTTTTCGAGTTTTACATGTTTTCAGGTCAGTTTTTTTTTTGCTGGATTTGAATTTAGCAACCATATGAACATTTACGAAGTAGTTTTGGCACCTTCGTAACATGTTACGAAGCTGTCAGAGGCGGTTGCCACCTACTACGAATACCCTTACTGGTTGACCTGACCTGACCTGACCTGGCCGAAATGCATAAAGGCATCCTCTGTAATCAAAAATAACATGATATTCGTGATCAGCACCCAGAAAAACCCCACAGCAGCCACGCTTTACGACTTTCTAACAGGTCCCGATTTTCCCCGACTTTTGGGTCATTGACCTGACCTGGAAGGTCAACCGATGACCTAGGACCTTAAAATTGGGTATCATCGGCTTCCTCTCGTGACGGGCAACACGCTCGTTTTTTTTTCTGCGAAGCTCTAGCTCGATCAGGGGCGAAACGGCAAGGGGGTCCAACGGACCCCCCCCCTTATACGTTCGCGGCTGGAAAAACACCAATACGGGCGAGGGTTAATCTACAAGTCTGCAACGAAAAGGTTTAAAAAGCAGTGCAAGTTAGGTGCAGTTCCGAATCTATGCCGTTTTTTTATTAAGTGTCTCATAGCTCCTAAATCTTGAGCCGCTTCTCTCACGATTCATTTTATGTGGTGCTTACATGCATTGTTCAAGAAGTTATAGTATTCGAGCTAGTTGGTCAAACTGCTATCGAAGTAAATTAAAGTGCTTCAGGCTTCGGCACTTAAAAAACCAATCGATATTTAACCCTCACCCATTTAGGCATTTCTTTTCAGCGTCTTACATGTAGCGGAGGGGCGTAGAATAGAAACCCTCAGCCATTCGGCCCTTGATAAAAAGAGCCAGAGCTTCGCTGAAAAAGCAAAAAAAAGCGAGCTGCTCGTGACGAGAGAAATCCGATGATTAGAGGGTCCTGGTCATCGCTGACGAGGAGAAAGCCAATTATTTTTATGTCCTGGTCAATGTTGACTGTTGAGATCCTAGGTCATGTTGACCTCCCAGATCAGGTTAATAACCCAGGCACGGAAAATTGGGTCTTGCTTGAATTTCTACAAGTGAGGTTTGCTGGGACTTGGCTTGCTTCTGATTCCGAATTTGCACTTGCTTTGATCAAAGATGATGCATCAAAGCATTTGGGGTAGGACAGGTCACGCCAGATCACCCATTAGGCGTTCTGCCGGCTATCCATGGAATGTTAACCAGCACTTACAGCCTTGCAACATATTGCATAGGCACTATAACTGATACCTAAGTATGCCTAGTTTTCAAATACTAAAATGGGTGCTAAATTTCAAACCAACACTTCCTAAAAACCACAGTAAAAAGGTGTAAATTTAAGGAAGTTAACCGAGATCATTTCAAGTAAATGCCCTTAGCCTGAGTTTCACGTGACCTTGGAACCTACAACAATCAATGAAACAAACATAAGACAGTATATTTCACATGTTGACACGTCCCTAATCACGAAACGACTATGGAAACACACAGAAGATGTGCGCTGACTTTCAATTGCTATTCTGGCCTGACATGATCTTGAGAAAAATAATCACAGGTTAGAGGTAATTTGGTTCAGGGATTAAAAAATCTCGGAAAAGATGCAAAAATGATAGGGGCTATTTTATTTTCCGGGAAGTTGTAAAATTTATTAACGCCAGGGCACCAAAGAATCGTCGCAATCCTTCGCTTTGCCGCGATTTATTGGTGAAAAACAGGGGCGCGGTCTATTTACCTCTACTTATATGTGCGGTCAGGGGCGGCAAATTCGGGGGGGGGGGCAGGGGGGGGGGGGGCAGCTGCCCCCCCTGGCAAAATCGTGGGGGGCAAAAGTATCTTTTTGCCCCCCCATAATTTGTGACAAAGCTTAGACAAGAAACCATATACCTGATTATTCTGTTCGATCATCTGAAGATGTAACCAGATGCCCATATACTTTCATACATTGCCTTTCTTAACCCGCGCGGGGCTGGGGTCTCCAGCCGAACGCGCGGGGCTGGGGGGGGGGTAAATTTTACCCCCCCTGTTATCTCCCGAACTGATGGTCCGATATGGAAAATTCAAACGCCAATCGAAAGCTCTCATCACGAACTACTAAAAACATGTACTTAATTTAAAGTTTGAGGTCAAGGTCAAGGTCAGGTCAAGGGTACAAATTGCAAGTTTCTACAGTATCGGCCTTGCACCGTAGTTGCCGAAGAATGGAGTCATGGACTGAGACTGATCGCCCAAAACGTGTTCTTAGGCTACCAAGACAATATTCGTTGCATACAATATCATTCAGAGGTCAAGGTCAAGGTCAGGTCAGGTCAGGTCAGGTTACCAAAAAACAAAATGTAGAAAAGGGCATGTGCGACACATGTTTTATGGGTCATTTTACTCATAGAATTCAATAGGCACACTCAATAAGTGATATGGACCACCTCTGGATGAATTTCAGGTCGAGGTCAGGTCAAGGTCAGGTCAAGTGAGGTCAAATTTTGAAGTTGGTTGTTAAGGCCTAAAAAGGTGTCTATCTGATGCAGTTTTTCACGGCGAATCGAATGGTGCTATTTTTGTTTCCGTACGAGGTCTAGAACTTCCAAAAAAGTCATTTTTCAAAAAAAATTTGTGTCGTGACGTCATAACATTTTGAATAACTCCCACATTTTTGAACCGATTCTTCTAAAATTTGCTATGTAGGTGCACATAGACCACTTCTCTGACATATATTCTGGTTTTTTCGATAGACTCAACATTTTGGATTTTATAATGATTTTCCCAAAAAGTCAGTTTTTTGAAAAAATTTAGGCCAAAATCCAAAATTTTCAAAAAACCGAGATAGCCATTTGATAGACAAAGTAAACTTACGTCTAACCTTTTTTTGTTACGTCTTGATTCCTTTAAAAATGAAGATGTTAGCGGCGTTTGAACTTTTGCCGTTTTTGAGGCGAAAATGGCGAACATGACGTCACTAAAACGTCAATTTCTCAAAAATGTTCCGACGGATTTCGCTCAAATTTTCAGGGAACGTGTCAAATTGATGTTAGAAAAGGTACTGAAAGTTTGGCGGCGCTGCGCGCCGCCGTTTTTGAGATATCGCAAAAATTCGCGAGGGGATAAAATTTACCCCCCAGCCCCGCGCGGGTTAAATGGCAAGCGTTCGCGTTCAATTGAAGTTTTCCTCTCTTCAACCTAGTTTTGGAGGCATTATAAGCGTCAACGTGACGCAGCGGCAACCCAGGCCTTCAGTGACCGCTTACAGGGGCGACAGATACGGGGTGGCAGAGGAGGCATCGTCCCCTAAGAAACTTTTGGAGGAGGGGCAAACGTATATTCTTGCCCCTCCATAATTTGTGCCCTAAACATGGGGAAAATTTCCATAACCTGATATTGCAGCTATGCGCTCCTACAGTTTGTCCAACGGTGCCTTTTGAATATGTGTAAATGCTAACCATTTCCGCTTTATATCATTTTTTGTCTTTTTAGATTCGATTTAGAGATATTTTAAGTGTGCAAGAGACGCAACTCATACCTTCAGTGGTCGTTTGCCGCTATTTTGTACCTACATAAATGCCAAATCGCAAGCGAGCGGAGACGGAAGGGCTAGCCATTCGCTTGCGGGTAGTTAGGACTGATGAGCGCTCATAATAAGCCACGGTCGTACGCATTGACCACATTGACCAATACATGGTATGGTATGGCACCCAAAGGCCAGTCATCATAGATCTGCTTTGGGTATTCGGAGGCTTGTGTGGGGCCAGTGTTAAAACTGGATGTCCACAGTTCAGTATCCGCTTTATTTCAGTTTTCACTATTAAAAAAGTAAAAATTAATGATGCAAACTTTTGAGGGTTAGGGCACTGATCATTAGTGCCCCTCCCCCCTCTGTCTAAAGGCTGGCTATAGAATAAAGAGCATCAAACACGAACAGTAGCGGCGGAACACCTTCAATTGGGGGGGGGGGGGGCACTGCCGACTTTTGGTCCCATTCTTTCCATGCAACGCCCATAGGGCTAACGTTAAAATGCCAAAATCAAAGGGGGCACGGAGCCCCGGTGCCCTCCCCGTTCCACCGCCTATGAACACGAAAGCAAAATCTAAGGCATTTTGGAAAAATGAGTATGCCCCGCAGCGTCGGATAGCTACCACCTTCCAGTGGGTCAAGCCAACAGGGCCCAAGTCTATAATGGCACTTAACGATAGCACTAACCTTGTCTCACTTTTCGTTGAAGTCTGTTCCGAATGGTTTCGGCCACAGACTGGCTGCACTAAGGTCGTTTGGTATGTGCAACTGTAATTAAAGCCACCTGAGGCGCCCTGACACCATGCTGAAGCTGGGTTGGAAATGCTTCGTCTTTGCAGATATCACTGGCCACTGATTCTCGAGTGCCTGAACCGGTAGATGTCGTGGCAAAATTTGGTGTGATAATTTGGACCTTACCGCAGTCAGCACACCCTAAAGCCCTAATTAAGAAACGCCCCGCCCAGAGCTTTTGGATTCCCGTTCCAGTCCACCGTTCCTTCACCTCAGCCCGCCGCCGCGCTCCCTCACCCTCCGTTCCCAGCTTGACGAGCGTTTGGGCCTTAGTTAAGCCTTGCTGTAGGCTTACTGTATAAACCCATCGAGACAGCCCGTCTCGGTGAGCTTATTTGGTGAACTACTGCCTTGGGGAGGGTTTCTGGCGGATCGCTGTCCCAATATGTTTAGATGCGACCGACTGTCTTTGAATGTTTGAGCGGTCTCCTCCCGCTGTGAGCTAGTTTCAGTTGATATCTGTCTCAAAAATACTTTTTAAAGGAAGGTTAAATGGAAATCGAACGTAAAATGAACAGAGGAAATGGTAACGAGTTACCTCATTGCAAAGAATAGCGCGCGCCTACTTCAAAAGGTTTGGCACCGTTCTTCAACATCTGATATGCGATCGGGTTATGGCACAATTTTTCCCATTGGAGCTTTTTTCTAATACAGCAATACGAAAAGCGTTACATCGTCCACTGGCGGATCCAGGGAGCGGGCATTTAAAGCAAATATTTACTCCCCCTCCCCTGGCCCCTGCATCGCCCGAAATAGACAAATATGTTTCCTAATAATAACACTTTTATCAGGATTTTTTTTTTTTGCTTTGTGCTGTTCAGCAGTAAGTCCGTAAGGAATCGAAATCCGAGGAGTTTTTGGATTTTGGACACTTTTTTGGGGGGGTATGTCCCTTACAGCGTCGAAAACGCCTTTCTGGATCCGCCTATGACATCATCTCGACTGGGATCTTGCCCCCCCACGCCAAAATCGAATCCGCCGCCACTGTGTGCGGTGAGGGTTAATGTTCATTTTATCTGTGTTGATGAATGTTCAACAATTTCTACATGAACTGAGACCAGTCCATATGAGTATGTTTTTCTCACGGACAATGACAATATAAAAACAATGCGAATAAAACCAAACGTTTCGGACAACAACGTGCCTTCGTCAGTGGAGAAAAATAAGTGTAGGTTTAACATCAATCTATATTACTATTTGAGGAGGGTGCGTCTGTCCGTTACCGAGGTCCCGACTTGGTCGTGCTTTGCGTGGACTACAGGCCAGACCGTTGCACCTATCCCGGTGAAATTTGCACAACTTATAGATCAAGGATGCGCGACGTGCCTTTGAGGGGTCTCAGCTTGATCGGATTGATAGGGAGCGCGTGGCGCGTGCTCAAAAAGTGCAAATTCGCGTCATAGACTTTACATGTATAAATCGGCGTGCGAAATCGGGCGAAAACGGCTAATTTTGGCCGACACGGGTCCAGTTCCCGTGCAATATCTTGGTGACCAGGGGTCCGACCGGCACGGGGAAAACAGCATCGTGTAGATAATTGAATGGGCAATGGAATCGTGTGCGATACAGAGGATAGCACGCGCCACGTGCACCGGGGAGGGCACTTTTGTTGAAAAATTGCGGTTTTTGGCGGATTTTGGAATTGATTTTATTTTTAGGTGACCGTTAAACAGGGCGAGTTGGAACAACGCCTGTTGGCAAGAGAAATGTACCGCCTATCATATAAAAATTGTGAAAAGCTGATTGATCCAAATCAAGGTGGTACAAATCACGGGAGAAAATGGTGTTTGTCAATTTTGTGTCACTTTGCTCATCAAAATGGCTTTGCTCCATGATCTGATGTATCTGGCAATCAAAAATGGCACCGTTGGAAAGAGCATTCAATTCTGACCAAGGTTAAGTCTTCATTTTTGCATGATGAGCAACAGTATTCTTAAAAACGTAAATTTTCCAAACCATTGCATCGTCATTTTTAGCGAAATTCATCGATGGCCCTCAAAAGACTTCACGCCAGTTTTCGAATCATTCTAAAGTAGAACGCATGATAATACGACACGGGCACCTCGATGCGATGTATCTTTTTGTTTCTTACAAAATGCTTGGCCGTCAAAAAGCAATCGAACGAAATGGATATCTACCAACCAAATCGACACAGACCAACCCAATACCCAAGGGTCAAAAAATCCCCCCTTCGCGTTGCGGAGCACGCGGGTAACCCTAGTTTCTTGCCACTGACGGAGGCACTTTTGGTGTGGGAAACGTCTGGTTTTATTCGTATTGTTATTGTATTGTCATTCCCTGTGAGAAAAAAGGATAACTCTTCAGTTAGTAACCATAAGAGCGAAACGGCTTAATGTAACACAATTCAATGTGTATACGAAACCTATAAGTCCCTAAATATAATCCTATTTACGGCTTTTAAAAGGATACAGCTTATACAGCTAAGGCATACATTTTTTCTGCGTTAAGATAATATTCATTTATCTCCGCAGAATATGGTAAATTAGTGCTGCTGAAGTTCGCTTTCGAAGCGTCTACTCCAAGCATTCTACAGCTCTCGTGCGATTTTGGATCACGGAACATGGCTGGGCGCGGGACAGGTCGTCTGCGAGCTTGGACGGACCACGTGACCACCTCCTCCCCTCCCCCTCACTCCCGTCCCCTTCCCCAACAGGGCGTCCGATCTAACCGCGCCCCAGGCAGTCGGCTCGGTCCGACCCTCACTGGTCGAGCCACGGCCCGGTGCCGCCTGAGTTTGTGCCGGGTGCAAAGCTGGAGCAGTTACTAGCGCCGGAACTAGTAATCAGCACGACCATCGTCAGATGGCAGGAGTGAATGGAATAGGCGGTTCCAGGTTTCAGAAGGAATGGGGCAGGAAAAAGCGCTGAAAACAATGTTTTGCTGATATAGCCATAAAAAGTTCACTGAATTAGGAGAGCAGCACATCAGTTTAAAGCCCTTCAGATGGTGGTTTTAATAAGCACACAATCATTTCCCAATTCGCCTGCAACGGTGTCACAGGCCAAGAATACGCTGAAATACTAGTGTGTACAGAAGCAACTGCGGGTCCCTGTACATACCTATAATACTTACCTGTGTAGGTATGCCAAATTTTCTAACAGCACATAAGGTAGAAATTTGCATATTTGTCACAGCTTACATATTGCTTTGAAAAATTGAAACAAACCACTAGGCTGTCACAAGCAGTGACTTCGTCACGGATCACATAATCGGTAATCCGTCTTGTAATCCGAGACTTCGTCAAGCATTTGGCGGACGAGAAGTAGCTTCATAGCTGGCCGCCAGATGTCAGTAGGCGGCGGCGAGCACCGGTGTGGCGAGCGACCGGTGTGGAGCGCGGCAGTCGGCGGCCGGCCGTGCGCGTGGTGGGGGTGAGTCTAGTCGTGCCGAACTCTGATCCACAACCACGTGTGTCTTTCGCCCGCGGACTGTGGCGTATGATCCCTGCGGCTGCGGTACTGCGGTACGAACGGCTGTGAGAGCGGGTCACGGCGCGGGCCGTGTTCGGCAGTTTGACAGCTGGTGCGCCGGACTGGGACCGTCACATTGCCAGTGTGCCCGCCGGTGGTCGGACTGACCGAAAACCCTGTGGGAGGACTGATGGGGCGGCGGGCGGCGGCCCTGTCAGGGAGCTGCCTGTGGATCCTGATCGTACTGCTGCTGGCGGCGGACCACGCTCGAGGTAAGGCCCGGTTCACACGACCCGAGAGCTGTCGCACCCAGTGAGGGAAGTGCGAACCGCCATACTATACCCAGGCAATGTGACCGTGTTGTGACATATTCATACCATATCGCTCACGGCGCACCACATCGCTCCGCTTTTGGAACGACGCGGTTAAATTGAAAACGATGGAGGGCTGCATTATCATTCGCTCGTTTCGGAAACAAATACCGTCGATAACGGGACATTCAGGAGATTGAGGGCTGAAAAAATGGCAATATGTTGACGCTCAATTTCCCGTTCAGTTCTGTGAAGTGCTACAAGAAATCATAGACGCTTTCAACATAGTTTCGGTAGCTGTCACTATTGATCAGGGGTTTTGCGAATTTCCTGTCAATAGCTCATGGGTGCAGATAACTCTCGAGCAAATTTTTCATGTGCGGAAACCAGCCCTCTTCAATGTTCATGTCGACTATAGAAAGCCAGTTTTCACTTTATTGACTACGCCTCTACGAGCTGTTTACCCTCTAACTATTCACAATTTGCTTTAGGCATGTAGTGTACCTACTTAGTATTGCGCTTATTGTGTGGCGGAAGTCGAGATTCATTAGCCGGTAGCCCACTTGCAATGTGCTCCGCCGTGAAACGTTTTCCTGCTCATACGTCTTGACGTAACCGATATTTGAATATGCATAGGTACACGAACCAGGCTTCTGGGTGCATATTCAAAGTGCAACGACACGACTTTCCTTTTAACCCTCGCCCGTAAACGGCGATCTGCCACCTTCGCCCATGCAGGGGGGGGGGGGGGTTGGTGCGACCCCCCCCCTTGGCGTTTGAAAACGGAGCGTCGTAGAGCTTAGCGGAAAAGACCAACGGATTGCTGCTCTCGCCGAGATCTCGCGATTGGTGGTATATTTTTTGGTCCTAGGTCAACATTTGACCTACTTTTGACCGGTCAAAGGTCAAATTTTCGGAAAAATAGACTTTTTCAACTTTCCGCGGCGATTGCGGCAAAACGGTGGGAGATATCGACTTGAAATCTTCACTATCGTGTTCCTTGATCAATTCTCTATCGTTTGGTATGTATTTCGTTTCCCTAGCTCTAAAAATGGCGCGTTGGGAGCGCCGGAAGTCGGCAAGGTCACAGTCGGCGGCAGAAACTCGAAAAATCAGAATTTAAATTTTTGAAATCTGATTGTATTTTTGGATTTGGGAGGTCCATTTGCTCCCTATAGAAGCTAATATTGCTGCATATTCCCATTGAGGTGACAAGAATTAGGAAAATAGTGGTTCGGGCGCTTTTCAAAAATGGTACCGGACGCTGTTCCTCTTGTGACGTCATAGCTCCGTGACCTGACCTGACCCGGTCAAGTTTCTTATACCATATGATAGCCAATACTTGCCCCAACATGCATGGGAAGTTTCATCACGATCCATCAACCGATGTCCGTACCACCGGCAGGAAACCTCGGGCGTTGGCACTCAGTTTGTGAAAATCCGGCCGGAGGCTGTTCCCTTTGTGATGTCATAACTCCGTGACCTGACATGACCCGGTCAATTTTTTTTTATCAAAAGATGCGCAAGGTTTGCCCCATAAGGTACCCAAAATTTGGCGGCGCTGCGCGCCGCCGTTTTTACACTATTTCCGAAAAGCCTCAGGGGGGGGGGGGTTGCACCAACCCCCCCCTACATGGGCGAGGGTTAACAGTTGACGTTTATTTTGAAAAGGTTAATTGAGAACACTACCTAGTGGTCACCTCAACACACATAAGGATCATGTGTTATATCAATAAACAATGACATGCATGCACAAATAATGCCAAACGCGAGTACCCGCGCTTTCATAAACTCTTAGATTTGCACGCCGTTGACATGCAAGTGCGCTGCAATGGCATGCCGAAAGCTGCTTGCAGCGGCCGCACCCGTTGGGGCACTGATGTATACGATGACGGCTCTAATTGTCACCGAGCTGTTCTGTTGACCAACGAGTCATACATTGAGTGGCGACATTGCCGTGTGACTCGCTTTATAACCACGACAGTTTATTGTGGAGTGACAAACGGATCTCACGGCAAACTAATGCCCACACGTCCACATGCACTTGTGGACTGTGAGTAGCGAGTTTCAGCCCACCATTGTAATTTCATTTAATATATGAAGCATCCTGCTGAACAGAAGTCAATAAGTAAAATAAACACTCATTGGCCGTACATAATGAGATAATCAGTTATGTGACATGTTTGTGTGCGAAGTGCTTGAAAGACATTGATCTAAATAGTTATACTGAATTCAAGGAGCGTCATGATACCTTTATGACGTTTATGTACTGACCCATAGCGTGTTTCTCCTTTACAAAACTCACAAGTCTACGAAATTAATAATGCAATTTCCCGAATGTTCTTACTTCTTAAACCCTTCCTTACAAAGGCACCAGTGCGTATTTCAATCTGCCCTTTTTCACTTTGTACTGTCGTAGGTAGGTATAGGTAACCCGAGTGCATTCCAGACCGAATATCCTGACTGGCCTGGCCAGCAGTTTAATTACGTCTTGCTCGCCCCTATCATCCGTTATTCATAGCCGAGGCGTCTATCGTCTGCATCGTATTCATATCGAATGCCGGTCCTGTCCGGACAGTGGAACCGTATCTATATTTCACAGAGGTCAGACGCGTCTCCTACCTGTGATGGGAATGTCATAGAGGAATAGATAGCGGCCTGCTTTTGTCCTTTATCGATTACCTGCAATCCACTAGCGGGGACATATTATTGATGAAGAGCCTTGTTGTTCGTCTTAGTTATCTAACCTCACTGTGGACGGCTGAATGAGCGGCTGGACTCAGTACCACCAGTCAGGCATGTCCTCGCCTACCAGTTCCCCCGTGCATTCTCAAAGGTATGCCATACGCCGCCCCTGGGCTGTGGCAGGACGCGGCAGCTGGCCGAACCTGCGGCTGTTTCCAGCCGAGTGGAGGACGACCGTCCTTGAGGCGGCACTCGTGGGAACGCTTCTTCACACCGGCGGACGCCACCGCCGGCCGCCGTCACACCGCTAATTGCGGCCATTTTGACGGACCGGAAGTGGCTGTTTCCGGTGGTGCCGCGTCTCGTCTGCCGGCGCGCAGGTAACGCTCGGGCCAGGTGTTCCTGCAGCGAACGCTGCACGGTCTGTGCCCTGAGGCGATCGAGGTCAAAGGTCGTATACCCGGGTAAGGAATGCGAGCAGCTTGATGTGAGAATTCCTGTCGGTGTCCAGGTCAAAACGGCTCCAGGCGATGCCGCTGCCTGTCTGTACTCTGGACCGGAGCAGCGCGCGTTCCCTGGTGCTTCTCGGCTCGGTAGTCTGATCGGGAGCCTCGGACAGCCGTGTTTTTAGCCACATCTGAAACCATCATCACTCCGCCGGACCGTGAACCGGCTGCCGACGGGGAGCAGCGGCCGCCCGGCGGGCAGCATTGTGAGCGCGTGTCGCCGCATTGTGGCCCGGGAACCGGCGCCGTCCCGGGCCGGCGGGAACGGCGGCAGATGATCGCGATGGGTCCCGTGCGCCCCTAATCCGGCCGGATTGTTGCGGCGGAGAGTCGGCCGCCGCGCCGGCCCGCTATCAGCGACATTAATCACAGCCGGTGCGTGCACAATACGGGCCATTAGGGCTGCCGGTGGGACGGACGGCCGGACGGGCCGCGCCGGTCCCCGGGGTCAAGGTCTCCTCTCCCCAGTAGTGGCGCTCTCCCATCGGCGCCAGGAGAGCGGGCTCCCTCTCGGCGGATGTGAGGAGTACCGAGACGCCTCCGGGCCGCCACGGTGCCATCTCCGAGCCGCCCCCGTGCCGCCTCCGATCTAACACCGATGTTGCCGACAAATTGCACCTATGCAAGGCGGTACGGGCGAGAGACTCAGCGCTGCTGAGCCGAACCGCCGCCGCGCCGCCGAGCCGAGCGCCGTCCGCGGTCGCGGGACGCTGGCGTCCCCTCTGACCCGGCTGGCCGGCCGGCGCAGCAGGGCGGCTCCCTATTTGCGTAGGACCGGCCCAGGTCCGGGCCATTGTGTGGGGCACGCACGTGCGCGCCCAGCTTGTGTGTCTTCCGGGTGGAGCGCTGGACGCCAGGGCCATTTTTAGCCTTTTCTGTGTGCTCTGACCGTCCTCAACGCGTCTTGTTTCACCCCCTGTCGCCGTATATAAACTAGTTGTAAACACCCCCGGCCCTCACTTCACCTTTCGACTTCGACGGGGACACTGCGCTGCCCCTAGCTCTCTTCCCGGTACGTTTCGCTGCCTTGTCCGCCAAATATAGTGAACTAGAAGACAAAGTGTGTGAGAAGCCCGAGTGAGAAGTGAAACAGTGCGCGGTCTACACACAGATGAGATATTCGACGGAGATGCGGCAGGCGTATCGGTTCCGGTGACCAGGTCTACTGACTATCCTTTTTTATCCTAAAACATTCCTAAAACTCTCTAAGAAGGGGGTTCCTTTGTCGTCGGCATCCGGCGCTCTATATTTAGGCCCTAACATACGCCCAGAGAAGGGGGTTCCTTTGTCGTCGGTATCCGGCGCTCTCTTATTTTAGGCCCTAACATACTCCCTAAGAAGGGGGTTCCTTTGACGTCGGTATCCGGCGCTCTCTTATTTAGGCCCTAACATACGCCCTAAGAAGGGGGTTCCTTTGCCGTCGGTATCCGGCGCTCTTTTATTAGGTCCAAATATACTTCCTAAGAAGGAGGTTCCTTAGTCGTCGGCATCCGGCGCTCTATCCTGTATCCAATATTTAGTTGTATCTTAACTAGGCTAACGTGATAGGTTATAACATTTATTTTTCCAATTTTCCAATTAAACCATTTTCCTCCTGGATCTCGGTCACCAAACAACCAAATGTTGTGCGATGCGCGATTAAATACAGTCCACACCATGAAAGGAGATTCGAACGAAAGCGTCGCCAACATTTTCTGGTCCTCCGGGCCGGATGGTCCTGGCCTGAAGTGAGAACTGATGACCTTCGTGGCTGCCCGTCGCCGACTTAGTGATTGATTGTAGGTTACAAGCTGTGCCTCGTGTGTGCTAGTCGGATCGAGAAGAAAATTCCGATGATGGAAGATTCGACTCAGGCGGAGAACACAGAGACGGCGACGGTGAGTCAGGACACTGCCGGCGAGGAAGCTGGAGACACTGCATGCGTGTTGAAGCACCTGAAACTTCAGCGCGGGCGCAAGGCCGCCGCGTTTACTCGTGCCTGTAACACGGCGGAGGCTCAGATCGCGCGCCGAGCTAGCGAGGAAGAACTAAAGAAGCGGCTCGAAACCCTGAATGCGACACTGGATGGTTTCATGGAAGCCAATGACGCCTATGTTGAGAAGGTGCAGGAGGTCTGCGAACTGGAAGAAGCGGAAGAGTACGCCACCCGACTGACGGCACGGCACGCCGAGACGGTGAAAAGAATTGAAGAGGCGACTACGCACCGACCAGTGAGCTGCTGCGCGGCGTCGCAAGCAGATGACAGACCACCACCATCAAAGTTGCATCACGGGGGGAGTAGAGCGAACGGATCCCGTGTTTCAGGAGTCTCCAGAGCGGCGTCCAGGGAAGCTGTAATAACGGCAGAGATGAAAAGCCTGGAGCTGAAGCATTTGAAAGCCAGGCAAGACAGAGAAAGGCAGCTGAGAAACCAGGAAGCAGAAAGAACAGCTCAGAGGAGAAGAGAAGAAGACAGGATGGAAGAAGAGAAGAGGATGATGGAGGAAAAGGAGTTAGAGGAGAAGAGGATGATGGAGGAAAAGGAGTTAGAAGAGGAGGTGGAACGAGCGCAGCAGAGGGCAAGACTTCTGAGGGCTGCAGAAAATGAGCTTGAATGGGAGCGGAGAAACGACTTTGATGACGAAATCCCAGTGGAGGTGGAGCCTGAGCAATGCGATATATCGAGAGCCGTCCGTGATACGTCAGGTGAGCAGCGGCCGGCATCCAATGGTGGCGAAGTTTCCCGCTGCATCTCGTCATCACCCAGAGCTGTCGGTGTTCCTCAAGGCGAGAATGGGTTGCACGAGAATGACGGACTGGCTCGTGCCAGCTGGATCGCAACGCCGGCCTCACCCCGAAGGAATGACCTGGCAGGACCATCAGCGTTCGTAAAGAGCATACCGCGACTGACTCTGCCAACGTTCCGTGGAAATGCACGTGAGTGGCCGCGCTGGATTGGTCTTTTCAAAGCCTTGGTGCATGATCAGCCGTCCCTGTCGGATGCTGAGCGCATGGCTCACCTTCAAAACGCGGTGGAAGGGGCCGCGGCCCAGGCCATTGACGGCATGTTATTCAACGGTGACTTGTATCACGAGGCCTTGAAAACCTTGCAAGATAGGTTCGGACGAGAGGAAGACATCATCCAGGCCCACCTGCGAAATGTGTTCATGACCTCGCCACCGTCACTAATGGACCTCCCAGCGATGGAGAAGTTTTATGCGGTCGTCCACAACACAGTCACCGTCCTGCGAAATCTCGGCTATGCGAGTGACCTGTCAAGCAGTGAAAACTTGAGAAGAGTGGTGGAAAAGCTGCCGAGCGAGCTAGCCCGAGAGTGGGGCCGTGAAGTGTTCCGGCTGCGACCGACGCGACCGACTCTGGAGACGTTCACCGAGTGGCTCCAAGTCCAAGTCAGCATCCTGAGCTTCTCTGCTGTCCAGTCCGGGACTTCCACATCGGAACGGAAACGCGCAACAGTTTCTTCAAGGGACGGCCCTGTTCGGCGAACAGCGCTGGCGACAGGAGCCAATGGTGAAACCGAACCAGAGGCCCGCTCTATGCCAGTGTGCGTGGTGTGCAGCAGTAACCAGCAGCTGAGCGACTGCTCGGAATTCAAGGCCAAGACCCCAGACGCAAGAAGCGCTGTTGCCTATGAAGAAGGCATTTGCTTCTCATGCCTCAGGAAGGGCCACTGGAGCAGAAGCTGCAAAGTGTCTCGGCGGTGCAATGTGAAGGGATGCAAGCTCACGCACCATCCGCTTCTCCATCGCGGATCAAGTCGGTCAGGAACCGATCAGAGCAACTCGAGGAGGGATCAGTCGTCAGCAGGGACAACCACGGGAGCGCCTGAATCTTCAGCCGAAGGTCGTTCCGGGAACCAGCCGTTTGTAGCAGCCTCGGTAAAAACGGACACAGACACACTGCTACAGATTGTTGCTGTGCGGGTTCACGGGCCCCGTGGTTCGACAGACGTTCTGGCACTCCTGGATGCTGGAGCTCAGACATCACTGTGTCGTGAGGATGTTCTGGAGGAGCTGGGCGTTGCCGGGGAGCGACACCCGCTCTGCATACAAAACGTGGAGACCAGTGGCACTCAGCGTCCGTCTGAGAGAGTGAAACTGAAGATCAGCCCCCTTGGCACAGGGGCAAAGAAGTGCATCAACATTCCTGAAGTGTGGTCTGTGCCAGCGCTGAATGTGACTGCGAATACGATGACGAAGAGTCAGCTTCAGAGATTTGAACACATTCGTGATCTGGAGTTCCCGCAATATAATGGCGGGCAGGTGAAGCTGTTGATTGGTGCAAACGTCCTTGAAGCAGTGCTGCAGAAGGAGGTGCGTGTGGGACGTCCGAATCAGCCGGCCGCTGTGAAGACAGACCTAGGGTGGACCCTGACGGGCTGCGTGTCTGACATCGTGCCCAGCAGCATGCGCCGGGTCATGTTTCTGAGACGTCAATCGAGTGAGAGCGAAGTGGAGCTGTGCGCTGCCGTCAACGAATGGTGGTCTACGGAAGCATCTGGAGCAAAGTACAGTGAAACGACGTCACGATCGGAGATGGATAAGAAAGTACTCCAGATGCTGGAAAGAAACACGACCAAAAGTGGAGAGCGATACGAGACCGGTCTGCTGTGGAAGGAGACAAGTCCTACACTTCCCAACAACAAGCGACAGGCTATTCAGCGACTACAGGCAACGGAGAGAAAGCTCGAGAAGCTTCCAGAGGTCGCAGGGAAGTACCAGGTCATCATCAACTCCTACGTCGCCGAGAGACATGTATCGGTCGCTGCTGTCTCAGCAGACGCACTCACAGAACAGAATGAGTTTGAGCTGGGCCAGCAGCTACAGGAGGCTCAGCAGGAGCTGCAGAAGCAGTCCAGCCAGCTGGAGGAGCAGCAGCAGGCAGCTGCCAGACTCCAGGAGCAGCGGACCACGGCCACCGCAGACTACAGGAAGGCAGATGCCGGCCTCACCAGGGCGTTGACCGCTGAGCTGGCCGCCTGTCGGGAGCGCGACCAGGTGCTCTCGGACAAGGCAAGCCTGGTACAGCAGCTGGAGCGGCGCGCTGCTGAGGTGGCCCGGCTGACGGCTGAGCTTGAAGACCGGGGAGCTGAACTGGCTGCAGCTAATGCGGCCAAGTGTCAGGCGTTGGCACAGGTGGGGGAAATTGTCGCCAAGGAGATCAGTTTCCAGTACAGAGAGAGGAAGATGGCGAGTGAGAAGGAGGTGCTGGAGAAGCAGATGTCTCTGCTGCTGGAGAGCCTGAAGTCGCAAGCAGAGGAGCTGTCCACGCTGCGCCGCCAGCACAGCTCGAGGATCCTCCAGCTGCAGGCCGACCTTGCCAACAAGATGGACCAGCTGGGGACGGAGCAAGCGGAAAAAGAACGGCTGACGCAGCAGGCGGTCGACCTGGAGCAGCGGTTCACCGAACTGGTGGAGAAGCCCCGGCTGCAGCGTGAGGCCGAGATCGAGCAGGAGGAAAACTATCGACAGCAGCTGCGGTCACAGGAGCGGCTGGCGCAGCCCTACAAAGAGGGCGTTGAGAAGGCGGAGGCCAAGTCGAATGAGATGCTGCGCTCGATGGACGACCTGCGGTCACTGCTGAGCTCGACCAGCAAGCAGCAAAGCCAGTTGGAGGCGCAGCTAGACGAGACGCACACCCAGCACGGCCAGCACCTGGTAGAGCGCGACAAGGTGATCCTCCAGCTGCGCAACCAGCTGGAGACTTGCGAGGAGCAGCTGCAGGCGATCACCCGCAAATGTAACCTGTCAGACGAGGCGGTGGAGGCCATGTCACCGTCCGCCGCCAACGTCAGCAGGCTCCTGTGGCGGGGCATAACGCTCACACAGATCTTCACCGGGTTCAGTCAGGCCAAGGAGCAGCTGACGGCCACAGAGGTCGAGAGCAAGCAGTTCAAACTGTGCCTCGACCAGATCCTGAAGGACATTGATAAGTGGACGCCGGCCATCCAGAGACAGCGCGAGGATTATGAGGCGGCGGTGCAGACGATCGACTCTCCCACAGGCAACAATGACGAGGCATTACGGGAGCTGGAGACAGCACGCGCCAAGCCTGACGGCGCCCGCCGGCGACTGCGTATCGTACAACACGAGAGGGCTCGGCTGGCCGCCCAGACAGCGGACATGGCAATGCAGTTTTTTGTGCCGCTGAAGAAGGTAGAGGAGGCGCGCGGCGGGTTCGTCGCCACACCCCGGTACGAGCTCAAGCTGGACACCTTCTCCGCCGGAAGGCTGATCGCCCAGCGTCTGGTCACCTTCCGGGGCAAAGAGGGGCTCCAGGCGCGCAACCAGAAGCTGCTGTTCGTGGTGCGCGAACTGACCGCCGCCCGGGAGGAGCAGAACACGCAGCGCTCATGGCTGCGTCCCGTGGACAACTGATCACTGCCTGCTGCGGTCGTATGCCCGAGGTACCAGCTGTCCAGCCTCCCCCCCCCCTCATGGCCAGTGATACCAAGCTCATCTGTGTTTTCTCGGCGAGGGTATCCAACGGTGGTGCGTCATTTGCATTGTGCGTATGGCTTGACAGCCCCCCCGCCCACTGACCGCTCCCGGCAGCACTGGTAGTTTTGCGCCTTCCTGACAGGCACCTGAGTCTCAGTTCAGGGCTGTGCAAAGGAAACCCGTTTCCACGCGCAAGTGTAAGGGCTGCTTTATCTCGTTCCGCTGTCCGCACCTTACTGGTATGCTTTGCGTGTTTTTTTTCTTTGTATGGAGCTTGGAAATGATAGTTACCCGCGCCCGTTTCGGTTATCACCTTTCTTGACTGTTCGTTTGTGCTGTTCAATTTGTCGGTCAAATGTATGTGTTCGACGTTCGTCGTGAAGCCGAACACAGGGGGGAGTGATGTTGCCGACAAATTGCACCTATGCAAGGCGGTACGGGCGAGAGACTCAGCGCTGCTGAGCCGAACCGCCGCCGCGCCGCCGAGCCGAGCGCCGTCCGCGGTCGCGGGACGCTGGCGTCCCCTCTGACCCGGCTGGCCGGCCGGCGCAGCAGGGCGGCTCCCTATTTGCGTAGGACCGGCCCAGGTCCGGGCCATTGTGTGGGGCACGCACGTGCGCGCCCAGCTTGTGTGTCTTCCGGGTGGAGCGCTGGACGCCAGGGCCATTTTTAGCCTTTTCTGTGTGCTCTGACCGTCCTCAACGCGTCTTGTTTCACCCCCTGTCGCCGTATATAAACTAGTTGTAAACACCCCCGGCCCTCACTTCACCTTTCGACTTCGACGGGGACACTGCGCTGCCCCTAGCTCTCTTCCCGGTACGTTTCGCTGCCTTGTCCGCCAAATATAGTGAACTAGAAGACAAAGTGTGTGAGAAGCCCGAGTGAGAAGTGAAACAGTGCGCGGTCTACACACAGATGAGATATTCGACGGAGATGCGGCAGGCGTATCGGTTCCGGTGACCAGGTCTACTGACTATCCTTTTTTATCCTAAAACATTCCTAAAACTCTCTAAGAAGGGGGTTCCTTTGTCGTCGGCATCCGGCGCTCTATATTTAGGCCCTAACATACGCCCAGAGAAGGGGGTTCCTTTGTCGTCGGTATCCGGCGCTCTCTTATTTTAGGCCCTAACATACTCCCTAAGAAGGGGGTTCCTTTGACGTCGGTATCCGGCGCTCTCTTATTTAGGCCCTAACATACGCCCTAAGAAGGGGGTTCCTTTGCCGTCGGTATCCGGCGCTCTTTTATTAGGTCCAAATATACTTCCTAAGAAGGAGGTTCCTTAGTCGTCGGCATCCGGCGCTCTATCCTGTATCCAATATTTAGTTGTATCTTAACTAGGCTAACGTGATAGGTTATAACATTTATTTTTCCAATTTTCCAATTAAACCATTTTCCTCCTGGATCTCGGTCACCAAACAACCAAATGTTGTGCGATGCGCGATTAAATACAGTCCACACCATGAAAGGAGATTCGAACGAAAGCGTCGCCAACAACCGACACCTGAGCGTGATGGACGTAAGGTGTACGCAGCCCACCCAGAGGTGCGCCAGCGTCGGCTGACCTACATGTAGGAATGCCGATGTGTTTGTGTGCCGTGTTTGCGTGCGTCCATTTGTATGTGCGCGCGCTTCCGTGCGGTGCGTGTGTGATGGTGTCGGTCCCTTCCGGCGAGGCGCCGCGGCGCACGCTGCTCACGGCTCGGCCCCGCCTGAGCGCTTTATGATGCTGTTTATGGTGTGGTCATTCTGGAGCCGGTATACCCAATCAGTGCGGCTGATGGAGGGGACGTGACTCCCGCGGACCGGTGGATGGACTCCGGAGTCATCATCTCCCGACCACCGTGTCCGTGGTGGTTATTTGAGGCCTGAGCCCGAGGACTGAGTCTCTGGGCACGGGACACAACAGTCGTGACACGCGACGGCGTTTATGCACGCGGCAAGCCCTCAAAATGCAATGTCGTGTCTGCTGCTGGCTGGTCTGTCTGTAGTGTCCACTGTCCACTGCTCGCTGTCCAGCGCCATGAAGCAGGTCTCCCAGGATCCACAGCACCGGCAGCCAGTCGTTAGCAGTTGTTTTTCACCTGTCGCCGGCGGCGGTGGCCGGCTCTGTGTCGCCGTGTTCTCACGGGCTGGACCGTATCCCTCATCGTCCGCTTCCGGCTCCATGGTAGCTCGGGGCCGATCAGACCCACTCCGCTGATTGGACAGCGGGATAACTGACCGTGACGTCACCCGTCATCGGTCGCTTTGAGAGCGGCTGGACGGGGCGGTGACCATCCATTGTCACAAACTACGAACGGTGGTCGCCGATGCGCGATGATTCAGGTTGTCAATTGCTGAATTTTCAGCGGTTAGTGGAAACAGCACGTGATTGGAACCCATACGGTGTCACGTCAGGCTTTCATGGGTCACGAGCTGTAGCAACAATGACGTCAGAGTGACGTCAGGATGACGCCAACTGCAGATGGCGCACAATTCGGAGGACTTCATTGCGACTTGCTGACTCGGTGCAGTGGAGAGGCATACCTACCTACACCTGTGGCTTTGGTGTCTGTCATGGATTCAAATCCCGCCCGGAGCCACCATCTCATTTGGGCGGGATAAATCTGGTGCGGGCCTCTCACAAAAAGACTGTCGTATACAGGATCTCCAGCTCGACTCAAGCTGCCATCGACTCATGACTGATGGCTCATCCATTGCTGGTGTTCTCGGAACTGGTCCGAATCAGCGTGAATTTGTCTCCAGTTGGCCTAAAGGGGCGGCTCGCAGATGGGTATCACTTGGTAAACTGTCCGGCTGAGCGATGGCCCAGGGCCGAGTTCCATGAAGTCTTCGTCCGCGGCCAAAAACACAGACCGGCCATTTCATACCGGCATGAGACGTCTATCTTGTCCCAGCGTTTACCGCGTCCCAGCGGACCCAGTAACTCATAGTTATAGAGCACATGTCTGCCTGCTCGCTGGCGGTTGGGAGCGATTCCTTTTACTGGAGACGAATACGCTATTGATCTCTCCTTGTGGCGTCTGTTCATCTTGATGCCAGTTCATTACCTACCATATTTACCTTTCTTTCTCCTCCCGTAAGTAAACGACTGCGGCGTTCGGTTTGCTCTGATCATGATGAGCTCACTGCTCGTCAAAAGAAATAGTTAATTACAATCCCTCGTTCCGCGGCCCGCAGCCCCCAGTTCCGGCTGATAGCATTGAGGGACAGTGGGGAGAACCCTTTGTCATCTCCCGGCCCTCACCACAGCTGTTTACCTGCGTCCGTGGGGCCGCGACCAGGCGCGACGTGGTCCGTTTGATCCCTCCGGCCCCCTCCCCCCCGGTCCGGCCCCGCCGCCCTCCCGCACGGATCAAAGCCCGTCTAATTAGCCGCCGCTAAATACCTCGCCTCACCGGGACCCCTGCGACCGGGGCAGGGGTCATCCTTCCTGACTCGGTGCCCCATAGTTAGGGAGGAGGGTGAGCGGATGGTCACAAGATCACGGTTGGGGTCCAGGGTCCTCCCGCCGCCCGCACTGACACGCGACCGTCAGCAGCCATCTGTCATCATTGGCGACAGAGCGACTGACAGGGGATGACAGGCTGGCAGCGGCTGATACCACCGGCGCTGCGTGTCCCCTGCACACGCACGGAGCTCGTCTATATCGCAACTGCTGTTTGTTAGACCATGTCTAACGGACAACCGCCGCAGGCGATCGTTCTGCCCTGCGGTGTCGTCCCAGCCTGTCGCCTCTTCTCGTCCTACCGTCTCGCCCGATCATACTTCCCGTTCCGTCCCATCCTCCCGTCCATTCTATCGTCGCTGAGGCCCGGAGGGCCGCGCTCCACTATCTGTGCGTGTGTGCGGACCATCAGCACTACCGATGACGCTCCGGGGCTGACCATTAGTGCCGTCCAGCGGGCTCCATCCAGCTCCCGGCCGACCGCTCTCGTCGTCTGATGTTCTGTCGGGCTAGCATAACTGTTAAGTAGTGGGCGGATCAGGTGTGGCTGCTGAGCTTGAGGTAGACGTCGTGGAAAATGACGATGAGTGCAGTGGAGGAAAAAGTGGAGTGAATGAGTGAAGTGAAGGAGGACTTTGGAATGAGGGGACGTTCGTCGATCACGCTCGTTGTTCATGCAGTTTTACTGGGTTACCATTCATCTCTGATAACGGCAATCGCCACCATCTCCGCCGCCGCAGCCAGCCAGTTACCAACAGGGATGTGCAGACCTTTAGTGCATGTGGGAATCGATCATACGATCCACCCGAGGAGCGGCAAGCCGAAGGGAGTTTGTGGACAACAGAAGGTGGTCATTAGTTGCGGCACGTGCCGACGGAATCGGATTCTCTTCTGTCGATGTCACCGGAGGTATGCGTCATCTACCTCCGGAGGCAGACTATGTTCATCAGATCAGCCGTAGACTGTACAGACGACGTGTGCAGGTGCGCCGAGGGCTTGGTTAGGACGAAAGGCATGCTGCTTTACTTGACCGCGGTTCGGAATGGTAGAGACGTTCTCGTGAAGTTAATTTCGAGACAATATAACAGGTCAACACAGAATCTGCCTGCTGGTGCATTGAATATTTTTAATAAAATAAATCCCAAATACTTTTCAACTTTATCAATGAGTGAGCTAAGCGGGTCACTGCCTGACCGTTTGTAGGCGAACGCGCGAGTGAAACTGACCCAGTTGTAAACAAAATTGAACCGCCGCGTATAGGGCTGATGGCCGTGTCCGTGACACAGTTTAACGCTCCAGCGCTGTCCGGTCCACTACAATGAGTGGCCTGATATGGTCCGATCCGGTCTAATCCCTCGGGTGCTCTGTCCTATGACCACCCGACGTTCAGTCCTGCGTTTGTTCCGCTGTTGAGTAGGTTGGTCGTTCGAGCAGTCTTCTTTTTACCACCACGCTCGAGCACTGATGACGGTGGCTGCCACCGCAGCGCCAGCACTGCCCTCAGACGACACAGCCATTATCCCGCTTCCCCGAGCGGGCTCGCTTTCGGTACCGGCCGAATCGAATCTAATTGCTTCCTGGTCCGGTCATCGGAGCCGGATAGCTATGTAATCCGTCTCAATTGCTACCACAAGCTGGACGCGCATGTGGCTGGAGCCGGACTGAAATCGGGGTTATTATGGACGTGTACGAAATGGCTTAGTTACACTTGTATGGAACGATACGTCGCTCGTGGCTTAACATCGCAGATGTTACATTTTTGATGCCTAGGATGCATAACATGCAGCGACGGCAGCACGATTTCTGGTGAGCTGTGCTCATCTGTTACAGTAAAGTTCAGCCATTTTCTGTGATCTACTGAAATAACTCGAACGGCGAACATATATCGCTAAGCGTGGTAGGCTCACACGCCCAGACGTCTGCTGCGGCTCTGCGCTATATTGGACATTCTGCATGTGACCTTTCGGTGGCGCTCTGAGTTGTGCGGCGTTGTCCGTTCGGGCGCGCTCTCTGTCCGCTCGGACACGCTCTCTGTCCGGTGAGTCAGTCTGACGCCCGGTGGAGGGGGAGGGGGAACTGACAGGTGGGCGTCACAGCTGGCTGGTTAGGCCGTGTGTCTGACCGAACGGCCGGTGGTGGAGGGTGGGTGCGCTGGCTCAGCCCCTCTCGGCCCGGCGCTGGGTACGTCCGGGCACTTTGGCCAGGTTCAAACGAGCCCCGTGTCGCTGCACAGAGGCCCGGATCAACGGTTACTCACCTCTGGGGTCGTGCCTGCGCACCTCTCAGGCCGGGGTTACTCACCCCGAGGCGGTTGAAAACCGACACCTCGTGCGCGCCAGGTGAGTGACGCTCAGGAACAACGGTGACGCGGACGGGCGCGGGACGAAGAAAGCATGAAACGTGTTTGTGCTCTGTTATGTGAGATGAAACTCGAACCTCGACTAAACATTCTAACGAGTTACAGGACCCGAGCCGCGCCGTTACTGCAAGGCAGGTCAGAGAACCCACAGATGTTTCTTTTTGCTCCATGGGCAGACCTCGGTAGAGATAGCCTACGGATACAGTCCGACGAGGGGGCGTCGCACTTTAGCGCCGCACCTTGACGTACTGTGCGAAGCTGCCTTCCTCACGACGTGGTGCGGCTGTGGCGCGGCGTCTGCGCCGCGCCGGCGGCGGCAGAGCGGCGCGGACCGGATGCCCAGGTACAGCTGTTTGTTCCGCACCCGCTAGCAGGTGGGAAGGGAGCCGGCTAGACAGCCGGCCGGCCGACAGTCCCAGACGTAACTCAGCCGCCGTCTCTCAGCGGCCCTGTGACGGTTTTTACCTTCTCACACGCGCCGGCAGACGATTGATGACGGCACACGGAGCGTCGTGAGCCGGCGCGACGTCCGGTGCCTCAGCCGGCGTCCCTTCTGTATCGGTTCGCTCAGGGCATTTATCGGACCCCGGGCGCAGCTCCGTCCGGCCCTGTCGCTGAGCTCTGACGTCACAACACTCACCGGCCGTTTTTACGACTGCCGCTGCTCTCGTAAATACTGATGTGCAGCTTCGGAAATGCTGCTGGTCCTGGTGCCCGGCGCTCGAGCGGCGCGGTGGTCGGTCGGTGGCTGCGGGGCTGAGGACGGGGACGGGCATGTTTTAGAGATGGAGCGGCGACCGACAGCCGCCGTCGCCGGTTCCCATTCTCCACGGCCATTTATTAGCGGAGCCAAGCCGGTGACGGAGATGAGTTTGATCGACGGACGCTCATCCGGACATTGTGTGTCGGCGCCGGCGGCGATGGCGGAACCCGCGGCTGGCTCCCTCCCACGGTCGACCGTTTCCGGCGAGTCTGATTGGCTGTCCTCTGTGAAGCGACCGGCGTCCTCTGCGCTGCGCCGCGACGGCCACCGCTGCGTCACTTTGGCCTCGTTACCAACTGAGCGGCGCCACCGCCCCGCGCGGCCTGTCCACGGTCCCTGCGCTCCCCCAGGTGCCCTGAAATCACGTGCCGCCGTCGGTTTTTACCTGGCGAGGCAGGCCGACGGACGGGCGATTTCCGATCAAATCAGAGCGCGGGGAGCTGGCGGTTTGTGTGCGTGTCTGCGGCCCGGCAGGCGCCCACCTGCGTCCCCGGTCGGCCGGGACGATATTAATGAGGCCCTGAGGGGCCGCGGCCGCCAGCAGCCGGCGCCCGGCTCCCGGCTCGTTTATCTGTCGGATGCGTATCAGATGATATCATCTGCCGCCGCTGTCCCCTTTGAATTGATGGCTTATTTATCGGGGTGCGTGGCGGCGATCGATGTCGCGTATCGGGCGGCATCTCTTTGAGGGCGTGCTGTCTGACCGGTGACGGTGGCGGCCGGTCGGATGGCGGCCTGTGCCACTGTCTGTCGGAGTCGAGCCGGGGCCGCTGCCGCCGCCCGCTGGCAGAGCTGTCGCCTGCCGTCCCGGGGGTCGGCGTTAGACAGCCGACCCGCCGCGCCGTGCCGCTGCGATCTGCCGGTAACGCTGCTAACTGCCGACACCGAGCTGGGGCCAGCGGCGAGCGGAGCGGACCCAGCCACCGCCGTGCGGCACCGTTTTTACCGCGGCATCACCACGGCACCGTCACGGACCGTCACGGCCCCGGCGCGGCTCTGAGTCACGGCTGGCGTGACGCGCTAGGACGCTCGGCCGCGGCCATCCGGCCCTGTGCCCGATGGCCAATTTTGCGGCCGTCACCGGCAGGCTCGGGCTGGCGAAGGTCGGTGGGCCGCGCCCTCGGGCACAGCCGCCGGCCATTACACGCCGCTCGAACACAGAGCCGGTCAGGCAAATCGGACCTGACCGGACCGCGGCACGGGCGCCGCGTTCGGTCCGTGTGTGTCAGCGCCCGGTCCCCGCTCCCGCAGCCAGCCCCCGGGGCACCAGCTGCAGCAGTCGGAGGATTTGAGCCGCTCGTGGGGCAGCTGCACGGGAGGCCGGCGACTCGCCGGGCTGTGCCCCAAGTTCGCCGATGTTGTGGTCTGGCGCTGCTGCAGGGGCGTCTGACTGACTGGGTGCTGACTGCTGACTGTCCGCAACCGCGCAGAGGCCGCATTTAGCGCGCTGATATTGCAGCGGGTGGCTGGGGGTTCCGGCGGCCGTCGAGTGGGCCGGCGCCGATGAGCGATGGCCCGGCCGGCCGGCTGCGTGGGGTGCCGGTCGGCAGACTCGCCGCCCGCGCGGTATAACTCGCTCTGTCAGAGGTGGTCACTGATGGTCCCGTCGGGATAGCTGCTTCCGGCGCGCCTGTGACCGGCGCCGCCAGGGCACGGCACGTGGGCGCCGCCAGACTGCTCCTGTATAACAGATGGGCGCTCGGAGCACCACCGGCAGCTGTGGCGATATTCACACTGCCGGGCAACTGTATAAAACCCGGCCATCCGATGGTGCACCTCACACGCTCTCCTCTGCCTCAGCACCTATCATCACCGGCTCTGCGTGACGCGCCGGCGCCGTCTGTGGCGCACCGCGGCGGCGGTCGTGGCGCGGCGGTCAACCGGATTCGCCGCGGTTCGCCGCCCGACGACCGCAACAATCGGCGTCGGCGGCGATTGTGGCGCGCCTATCACCGCGGCGTGCATTGTGGCGCAGGGAGAATGGGCCGTCTCTGAGCCGGTCACGGTTCGCCCCGCCTCACCCGGCTCCAACCAGACGGTTCTGCTACAGCCGACAGGGTAACCGTGCGCTGACGTCCGTTCTAGAGCCTCGGTACCTTTGATCAGGTGGCACCAATCAAACGCCTTGTAGATGTAAGGTCGAATCGTTTGAAAAGCCATGCCGACTGTTCGGCGGCTTTATATTTCCAAGGCTTCTCAGTGACCCATACTGCAATTCATTCTCTGAACGAATTTCCTTTACCTTTTCATTGCTGAATTCTCCTAATGTATCTTCGTCTAATCTGAATATTCAGCCCTGCCTTTGCCGGAGCGCGCGCCTCCGGGCCGGCCGGCTGAAGCGCCGGCTCGTTCCCCGGTTAATCTGTCCTGTGGGGATCGCTGCCGTCAGTGCGCGTACGTCCGTGTATGCGTCCGGCGTCGTACCGGCTCATTAGCTAATTAATGGCCCTCCCTTACGGCCGGTTTACGGCCCGGTCGCCGCTCGGGTCAGGCCTGACGGATGGGGTCACCCGGGTGACGGATGGGGAGGGAACGGCAGTTCAGGTCCCTCTGTCGGGAGTCCGGGACTGGTGCCACAAGGACCATGGAAACCTTAGAGTACTGACCTAAGGATCGGTCATTATTTCATGAAATATCACGCATGTAACACGATACCAGTTATGCAGGTCATGCTATTACATACATTTTCAGCACAGGTTTTAAGTCAAGTCAGATTGAATGATGTTGTTCCCTGGTTCGCAGAGATAGGACCTACTTGCTGTCGGTGTTGCTTTTTCTTGCTAAGGTAGCCAAGATAACCGTGTCCAAGAAGTTCACTCTATATACGGTCACCTCTCGCGGCCGGCGGCGTCATGTGAGATGGATGTTTAATTGCTCATGTTGCCAGCGAGGCGTCTGCCTCTTGCATATCTGCTGACGAAGCAGCTGAGCGCGCTACTGTGGCCAGTCAGCTCGGTCACGGTGGTCAGCTCAGCGCTGAGCTTTGTGCGGTCAGCATTTGTCAGCACGTGTCAGCAGGGAGGAACACAGTGCAGTAAGGAGTGCCGAGCAGCGAACAATCTTACAGCAACTACGGTTTGATTAGCATACAATATGACTGCACGTTCCCTCTTCATCTTCTTGCAGCAGTGTCGTCAGTCCTTGCAATACACATCACCTATTGATGAATGGGACCATTCACTTTTCACGTCAGCCCGATGGCCTATTCACTAAAACTGTTTATGTTTAAGTCTTCGTCCATCGTCAGCAGCGGACAAAAAGTTATTTGGACAACAGGTAAACAGCGGACGGAGTAACGCCAGTGAAAGTGGAGCGTTGGCATCAAGGGGCTCAGCGGCGCACGTCCAATTATTTTTACGGCCTCGCCTGCGGCTGGTGCATGGCTGGCGGCCAGACCTGTGGACAATGCAACAATCCACATATGCGACAACTGTGACAGGCCGGCGGTGCAGCAGCAGCTGTTCGGACGGCAGCGAGGACTCCTTTGTCCTCGTCCTATCGTGAGATATCGCCGGAGGACAGGCCGTCAGAACACCGGGTTGGTGCCTCAGGACGCAGCTCAACCTCGGGGCGCCGTCCTGCAGAGGAATTCCGATAGCCAACTTGTGTCCCGGCTCGACCGCCCGAGAACAATGGCCAAAGTTTGCCGGGCTGGGCGTGCTTTGGCGGCACTACTTCCGAACGGCTTCGGTTCAGGTGCTACAGGTAAAAGCATTGAATGTGATGGGGTCGAGAAACTCACGACGTGGGCTTTTCACACTGTAAGTTGTTCGATGTAGACTGCTCGGTAATCAAGTTAGATTCGAATCTGACC
Organism: Amphibalanus amphitrite; assembly: GCF_019059575.1. NCBI lineage: Eukaryota > Metazoa > Arthropoda > Thecostraca > Balanomorpha > Balanidae > Amphibalanus > Amphibalanus amphitrite. The sequence continues at coordinate 243,306 of NW_024881748.1, forward strand.
AATGTTGACATCGAGGGACAAACTAATCAAACTTGATTCAGGGCACTCCATAGAAGTTTGAATTGGTGCTTTGTTACGATCATTTGAAAATAATTATTTAGCAAGCTGGACAATAACAAAGGAAATTGCATGCACTTCATGGAGCGACTTAATGGCGTCCCCTGCGCCCTGTCACTCAAATCAAGTACCTATCATTCGTCTCAGAAGCCTGTACCCTATCTCCTCAGGACTGCCTGCCGCCTGTTCTGTCCCTGCTGCGCTGTGCATGCGGTGGTGAGCGGTGCACGCAGCCGCAGGTGCAGCTCGTGGGGCGCAGCACACGCTTCGGTCCGCGTCGAGTGCATGCAGATCGGCAGCTGTTGAGCTGGGGTCGAAGGTGCGGGTGTCGGAGCGTCGGAGCGCTAACCGGCCCCTTGGCGCTGCACCGCCGAAACGTGTCGCAATCTATCGACGTCGACAGATTGCGGCAGGCGCCGCGGTCTGGTGCGCCGCACCGGCCGCAGCTGCGCCGCTAACGCCGCCAGCGCCGCGCCGCCGCCGCGTTTGTTATTCCGGGACTGTTTGGTTGCAATCTGTTTACTTGTTGGATGTTCTTACCAAACGAGGAGTGATAAATGGCCTTCTCGCCGCGGACAGCGCGTTTGTAACAGGACACGCCGCACGGTGCATCGCTTCACGCACCCACCGCGGCCGCTTCGTGGAATGTGAAACAGTTTCGGTGTTGGGCTGATGGGTCGCCGAGCGATGTGGATATTATGGCTGATGGGTCGCCGAGCGATGTGGTTGTGACGGGTGATGGGTCGGCCGTGCACTGTGGGTGTGAGCCATTACGGGCGTTTAACTGCCCCGGCAGTGTCGGCTGCCGTGCCGCCGGGCGCCACTGCCCGCCGCTGCAGTTCGACGTACCGGAGCCCCGCGGTGACCGGCGCCGCTGCAGCCCGAGCCGTATTTGATTGGTTCATGGCCTAATGGGACAGCTTATGGCCCCAAAGTTGATATTCGCGTCGCGCGCAAAGAGACCGAGTCCGCCACCTGACGCCGCGTTCTCAGTGAATATATATGCATACATTACACATTGAGAATGAGAGTCAACTGGCTGACATTTGCCCATGAGGCCATGACTGAAGGACCTGTCACTCGTTATTGTTTGCGATAACGTGGCTAGCCAACTTCGCAATCAACTTGATGCTTTGCAATTTGTTTATTGAGCTCATGAATTTTGGATTTCTGTGGGGCCTGAAGCTTATACTCGGGCCAGAGTATTGACTGTTGATGCTTATCGGTTGCTCATAATTTACGTACGAATAAAACTATTGCAGAGAAACTAAAACTATGTTGTATTTGAAACGTAAAAGAATAAATACTTGAGGTAATACAGTAGTATTTGAACTTGTTGATAAGAAGAACTGTTTCACTTCCATTTGCAACCTGCGTTCTTCAAAGCGTGCGTCTGTCACATTCTAACTTTTTATTATCCCACAGACTCTCCATAAATAGAGCCTGGTCATCCGCATCACAGTATTAAGCTTCAACATCTGAGTTGCAGGAGGATATTTAGATAGGTATCCATCTTTTAATCACCTTAGCGATGTTTGCTTTTGGTCAAATGCGCATATGTGGAGTGGCATTGCTTCTGCAATCTGCAGATAAAGTGACTCATTCACCTGAAGGGTATTTGCTCCCGGCCTCCCCCATGGCGCACAATAAGAAAGCCATTCTCGCCTGTTTCCCACGTCGTTTCCCAGGCCTGGGGGCGAGTAAAAGTGGGCCTGCTGAGCTCGGACGGTCTGCTGAGGTGGTCAGGTGACCGGTGCCGCGCCTCTGCCGGAGGGTAGCCCCTCGTACCGGCCCCGTCCGACAGCTCCCGTACACCCCCCGGCCGTGCTGGCGGCGTACCACCGGTGTTGCACAGTTGCATATACACACCGCCCCTCACCATGCAAGCTCGGCCGCGCCGCTGTGCCGTGAGCCATGGCCGTGCTCCGTCGACCGCTGTGTGGGCGGTGTGGGCGAGCTCATAAACCGGGCTCACTGAGCAGACGCCTGATCCTCCTCCATCGCAGCAGCCTCGCCGAGTTGTGGCAGGCCTGAGAGGCTCTCTGCAGCGCTACTTCACTGGCCGGAATATCTGCCTTCCGGCGGTCACCGCGACAAAAATGCAAAGACTTTAAACTTAGGATTGTCCTGAATAGAAGAGCGCCGCCCAACTCCCGCATTGTGTGCGCTCGGAAAAGTTGGCCAGGTGATAATCCAACCGGTCATTTAGGGAATAAGAATGCTCGAGTAAGAATGGGTTACGGCTTAAATCGGACACCATCTCACCAAAAATAGCTGCCTATACTGGCTGAAGTGACGCTCTTATCAGCCCCCGATGCTAACGCGTATCGCCGTTTTATATAAAATGTGGATGGGTATAACTACCACGGTCAAACTTGGGTGGGTTCAACGAAACTGATCCTATACATTATGCGAAATCCTGGGTCACCATGCTCCGAGAAAGTACATGTGCACCGAGCTGGTAAAGGTCATGGCAGCGTTAAATAACATCGCTTTCTACATCATATATTTTTAAGAAAAGCGATCGTTTTACCGTATCACATTGTGATGCAACGTTGAGAACTTTATCCTGTTGATAACTACATATATGCTGTCAGCTTGGGGCATGACAACGATGCTATTATACCGATGTCCTACAGCATTAGCGCAGTGCGCACATATGGTGATTAATGCTTACGTCAGACTTATCATATTTAGGTATGCGTAACTTATACTTCTATTTTGCGTAAGTGTTCATTATCCTAATGGTAAAATACATAACGGGCCGGACGTTTGAGCACCTGGTCGCAGTGCGACTGAAAAGGTGCTTTATATTCACGGTGAACTGCCTCCATGATGCATGTATCAGCATTCAACATGACCACAAAGAGTGTCCCTGTCACGGCGGGCAGCTGCCGCAGGCCAGTCGCACGTTGAGTTATGTGAACAGTTTAATTCAATGTGTCGCTAATCATCATAGTTTCGTCATAACTTTAAACACCGCGCCTAACATCGGTGCTAACTGTTCCTTTGTTTAACGGATACATGCGGAGCTGCTAACATTATTTTCACAAATAGACTGTCCTCAGGAACTTAACATTATCATATTTTTACATCGCTGACAGTTATTCCTATCCTCCATCGTAATTATCCGCCTCTCGGCTCCGTTGTCTCGCTGCTTTGCGCGTCAGTCCGCACACTCGCCACATACCGCTCCCTTCTCCCCTCCCCGCCGGCCACAGGTGCATCGCCGTGCCGAGGAATTGCAATCGGCGTCGGCCGGCACCGATCGCTCCTCGGACCGCTGATGAAACAGGGCTGCTCGTTACAGCGCGTGATCTGTTTCGATTTGCCGGCCGCTGACCACAGCAGGAGCGCCGCGGTGATTTCCCAGTCATATCGGAGGAGCTGCCTACACCTGCCGCAGCTGACAGAGACCCAGGACGTGTGCAATAACTGTCATCTGTCATGACTGTTAGCTGATGGCTGGTGACCACAGTTGGGGCTGTGTATTCAGTGCACGGCGGGCAGGTAATGCCGCCGTAATGGCCCCGTCCACGCCGTCCCGACCGCCGGGCCGGGGTGGGACCGCCCCTCCGCCGCTACACTGGGGCCTTAGCCGCTCACCTCCGTCCCGCAGCCATTACTCACCGTACAGGATGGCCCCCGGTCAGCCTTTGAGCGCGCCGCGCGCTATTACAACGGCAGCGGCACTATCGGCGCACCGAGACGATATATCGACACACGGCGGCAATACTGGCGCACACGACAGACGGCAATTATCGATCGCGTCGGTGGCCCGGCCGGTCACGGAAGCCGTTCAGCGGCCGCCGCTCGGCTGTCAAATCACGTCCCCCCGGCTGGCAGAGTCCGGCCGGCCGAGCTCGGAACGGCGACAGTAATATACCGACACCGATGTGCCTGGGGGCGGCCGGCCAGCGCTCACTGATTGGTGCCGGCGCGGTGGAGCACGAGCGTTGGGCCTCATTGCGCCAAAAGGTGGGAGCGGTAGAAACGAGTCCAACTGGCGACTGTACCCCGAGCGGATGTGATTAATACACTCAATGAGCTCTAAAGGGCGTCATCTAAGCCCACGAACTGAAACTGACCGGATCAGCCTCCCTCGTGGTCCGTCGGGTCCGACTGTCGGCTCCGACTGACCACCATCTCGTCGCTGACGACGCCGGTCCTGTCGGTACCGACACGGCTCCTTATGTCGGTCACGTCGCGGTCGGCGCCGGATCGTCGGCCGCACCTGTGGAAACCGCCCAGTGTCCGGCTCCGGAGCGGGTCAGAGCGACGAGCAGCGCCTCCCTGGGGTCGCTGATGAAACGGATGGCGTCGCCACGGAGGAAGGAAGAGGCTCAGCGCTCCAGAGGATTCTCAAAACGTCTCGACGTGACGGGATTAAGCTTCATGAATTGATGTGGGAGATGTTTCTAAGGTGATGGTAACGAAGGGAACATGGCTTCAGGTCTGCGCGTGAGGTGTGCCCCAGCTATTGCGGGTTTGAAATCTGCCCCCGCTGCGGGACATGTCCGTTTCTATTGACGGCTGCGGGGACTGTCAGGAATGTCAGACGTGACAGCCACAGCGGGAGTGTCAGCCTGTCAATCATGGACAGTTGTGCAGCGAGCACGTACCGCGTGCTAACCCCGTGGACTGGACGTGCGAGCCGTGCTGGTGGCGGCCTGTCATCACGTGAAGCCGTGCTCCGCTGCCCCGTTTGGCTCGTGAATCGTGACACGGTACAATGCGTCCCCGGTGACGGGCCCCTGAATGCATGTCAAACGCGGTCGGCGGATGGAATGGCCGCCGTGCATGTTCGATTGGAATGGGCCCGATTCGAGCTGGTGCCCGTGCGGTGCGCGGGATCGGCAGGCCGCCGCCAGGGGCCAGGTCACTGCTGGAGGTCAGAAGGTCATCGCCAGAGGGCAGGAGGTCACCGCCAGAGGGCAGGAGGTCACCACCGGAGGGCAGAAGGTCGCTACCCCAGGGTACGCCTCTCTCGTCCAACGATAACTCGATGTTTTCCTTAGGCAATAGGCACGACACCACACGACTGATGGTGGCGGAACATTTCCACGCCGCCTTCCGCGGTCGATTTCCTGGTCACTGGTCTCGGCGGCTCCCGGCACTCTGCCTGTTCCCTCCCGCTCTCGCCGCTCTGTCTCTCGGGCCCACACAGCACACAAACGGCTCCGTTCAGACGCCGGTTGACACGGATCCCCACTCGAGAGCGGCACCTGACTCGTGCCGTGGATTATCTGGCCGCCGTTTACCTGGCGGTGTGTTGACTCTGTGCTGTTCGAGACCGCCGCAGTCCCCGGCCGGTGTGCCGCTCAGACGTGGTTTGTCCGGTCACGCGGCGCGCCGCCAAACAGGGCGGCGGTGCACGCCGCGGTCGGCAGCCCGCTGACATTCGACCGGTGAGCAAATAAACAGGTGGCAGCCGAGGCGTCGCGGCGGTCGGAGCAGGAAATTGAACCTGGAGGGGGAGGGGGAGGGGGCAATACCTGAGACTCCGATCGGTCAATGAACTCCATATTGATGTATCAAAGGAAATGTAAATCCAATAAAGTCAGTTATGACGGCTTTTAATTTCAATTGGGAACGTTATTTTATTGATCTTGATGAATGCCGTCTATCTTTTAGCAGTTATTTTAACATCAGCTGCCAGCTGACTTATTCTGCTATGCACACTGTGCGGCGTTTGTAAGTCTGACCTCAGCCAGCGCCAGCAGGTTAGCGTTTCATTCTAATTGCGAAGTGCGTTACCGGCTGTAAAGTAGTATTTTCCACACGTCCAAACGACGCCCGTGGCTTGGCGCGTGCGAATCCCGTTGCCTTTACGCCTCCGGTCTTTACCGTCGTCTCCTGCCCCTCCCGGTCGGTGGCCGGTCGGCTGCCGGTCGCTCGGGGCGCAGACCCTCTCCAGTCGGCGCCCCGGGCTGTAAACGCCGACGGAGAGCGCCGACCGGCTGTGAGGTGCTCAGCACCTCGTCTCTGCCGACGGTAAAGTGCCGCCGAGTCGGCCGGCCGCTGCGCCGCCGCGCCGCGTGCCTCTTTACACCGGGCCAACTTTACCGACGCCTGGGCCGGTTTACGAGCCGGTGTTCACGGTGCGCCGGCGGCCGGCTGACGAGCAGTTCAGCCACAGGAGGCTGCTGCGCTGAGCGAGGCTGAGGTCCGGTGCTCGAATGGTAACCGCCGAAAGTGCCCAGAATGTGCGGCCTTTGAACGAAATGGGCCCAAGTTGAAGGCGGATGAGTTGCGGAAGGAAGGCTTCAGCAGAGCAAATGCCAGCGAGTCGGCCTTGAAAGCCTGCATGGTTAATGATTGCTGGTTGAGTTTCTGACTAGAGTTGCAAAGTTTTCCCCAAAGGCTGCTACCGGCACCGCCCCGCCCCACAAAAATTTTCTTGGATACCGACATGCTACCACGCCCCAAGCAAAAAACCCGCCAAATTACCGGCATACTAAAAAACCTGCATTCTTGATTCTAGCTTACCCCTTCAAGAGTGCCACATTTTGGCAGATTCAGTGCCCCTCCCACCCAACAGCCATCCATTGTCCAACCACAAATACCAGCAGGCTGATTTTGGCTGAGTTGGCCCCACAAATACCCACAATTTTGAAACTCAATTCCAGTCTATAACTGTTAAAATATCACCTGTAATCAAAGAAGTAGGTATTGCCTACAAAAAACTATTACATTCATCAAAAAGGTGCCAAAAAGGACTTCAACTTGAATTACTGAAATGTGTTTTTGAAGACTGGACAGTGAGCAGTAATCACATTTACATTTCACAGGTGTTCTTCTTTTCCATATTCTCCTAAAATGTTGCAGGCACCAGCAAATGTTTAAAATCTAGATGGTCAAAACATAGGTAAACAAGTACAGATTCGGCCATCTTCCTAACTGAGGAAGCAAGATCAACATATACTTTTTCCTATCCACTTATGGCTTGCTGGTTCGTGAATAAGATACGCATCATGTAAAAAATGTGTTAATAACTCACTGGTCCTGAGAATAGTCACCAAATAATATGTATAAAAACGATACCTTCCATCCTCTCCAACCTCAAGCGGGAACAAACACAAGGTTATCGAATTCGAAACAGATGCGCCATAACAGAGGCTTTTCACTAGCTGATTAAAACACTGCAAAAAAATGTTTAACGACTGCAAGCCACTGCCTCGTGAATGATTATATTAATAAAAATTATCCAACACAATATTAAATTATAATGAAATCGACATTAAAGTGTAATTCACTACAAATAAAATTATTTCTCTTCAGTTATTCAACCAAAAGGGTAAATGAATAAATATTACGTCATCAGATTACATCCATTCATTAGGGGAGAGAGAATCTTAAAAGTAAATCCTTGGTTGTCTAATTGTGTGCGCCACTTTGTGTCAATTTTGCCTGCATGATGATGTGCATTTTGTCTCTTGTAAAGATAAGACAAAATGCCAGTTCAAATCCATTTTCATTTAATTATGGGACCAAAGTCAGGCTCAGGGCTAGGTACCTAACACCTGCCTTTTCAGCTGGATTTTCAGTGTCAAATTCTTTGTAGAGTTTCTCAGACCACATCTCAGGATCTCAGGACTCAAGGCCAGTTTCCAAACATTGTGTTTTTTTTTTGGTGTTGTGATTCTGCCTTTTCCCCTAGGGAATGTTGTCATGCACATTTATTTATTTTATTGTGCTATACGTATTACCTACCATTAGACTTACCAGTTTATCGTGCTTTTGCAACATGAATGAGTATTCTTCCTTTTATAGACCACAGTAGATTCTTGACAATTCTAATTATAACCAAGCCTGTGAATTGTGTGAAATGCTGAGGTCTATGTGTTACCCCTACACTTAGCAATGGAACTTCTACCACAAAATGTATCTTGCAGTGGCTAATATTGCTGTTACTACAATTTGAGAGCCTCTTAGTGTCCAAAGTTTGAATCATTTGCTGATTTTTTTTTTACACAAAATCAAAAATACCGGCATGCTACCGGCAAGACATGCCAGATACCACGAATAAACCTGCGGTAGTGAAAAATTACCGGCATGCCGGTAGTGCGGTAGGGAAATTTTGCAACTCTATTTCTGACCGCAATTGGATTGACCCGGCTGGTTGCTGCTGAAAGCTTCCTTAAATCGGCGAGTTCAGCTGTAACATTTACCGCGAGATCATGACATGACACTGATCATGGTGAACAGATCCACCTCCTGGACCATGAGCCTCTATCTCACGGAATCCACCATTCGCTCTCCATACTCATTCAAAGGCCGGCGCCCTGCCATCCACACCGCGACGCCGCCGAAGCCGACGGCTTTAGCAGACGGAGCGGACCGCCGACACCGACGAATGTTTACTCCCGGCGTCGGTGGCGCGGCGCGTGCATCTCACGGCATACCTCCCACGACAGACCGACGGCTCGACGACCGACGAGCGCGCGGAAACAGACCTGGGCCGAAAGCCGGCCTCAGCGGAGAATGCCGCCCGCCGCCCGCCGCCGCTCCGTCTGCCGAATAATGAGACCGCTGTAATGTCATTAATGACGACTGCCGCCGGCCGGAAATGGCTCGGCGGCCGCCAGTCGCCGGTCCCGAGGTTCGGTTCTCACCGACTGTGGTCGGGCGGACCGCTGAGACAGCACAGATGGGCACCGGGCAGCGGGCACGCCGGTCGGGACAGCAATAATTACGCCGCCGCAGGCACAGCCGCGCGCCGGCGCTTCACAACTGATGTCAGTGGCGCACTAGTAAACAACGGCTACCAACTCGCTACTGCTGTGTCTACACGCTATACACGCATCATAAACCGCATGTGTGTTCGCGGTGCGTCAGCCCCGATAGCTGACTGCCTCAATGTCTCGACAGCTGACTGCCTCTATAACTCACCTCCTCAATGTCCTGCCCCTGTGCCTCCGTGCCTTAGCCCTCGCTGGAAAGTCCGGCGGTCCCGTCTAAAATCGACCCGCGGTGGCGGTGTTCGGCCCACGCAGAGGTCCGACCGGTCCATAGCTCGGTCACAGGAGGTGTCATCGATTCGAGCCCGGCCTGCACCGCGTGAAAGCCGTGTCAAACAGGCGGCCCCATGAAAAGCCACACCGCCGCTCCATAAATCGTTCGCTATCATCGTGTGTTAAAAGGGCATTCGTGTAAATAATTAACACGAATGGAGTCCAAGATAAATTATGCAATTTCCAGAAAGCCAATACATGCTCTGTCACTTAAGAAGTATACCTTCATGTCAGCATTTTGAAACGATTTATTTTTTTGACTTTCGTTTGCATCATTTTACTGCTAGTTTTAGTTACATATTTCGCTGTGTGGTTGATATTTATGTGTTCCACCATGAACTAACCACACACGCTGATCATATATAGAATCAAAACAAAGAATGTTATAGAAAAATATGAGCAGTAGAAAAGTTACGTGTATAGTACTTAGTACTTAGTAGTACACCTACATGCACCATACTTTCGCTTTTGCGCATTACCAGCACAATGGCTGCACATTTGTCTCGTGCACTCCGTAAATACCTACACCTCATGTGTCGCGGCCCGGTGCCCCGCAGTGGTCACGGCCCTTGCCTTTGGAACGTGTCATGGTGGGCGGTGGCAAAACCCACAGCGGGGACCACTGGAAAGTGGATCACCGGTGACACATGACAGAGCTGCGGCGGGCACAGTTCGACTCCACAGTGCAGGTCACAGTGACACAGTGTCAGGTCACAGTAGAACGCCACAGTGGCCACAGTTACCTGTGGACCACAGTGGAGCCCACGGCCCGACCTCAACCGAGTGGTATTCCTGCGCGTACCATTACGCGCTGCAAAACAACACACTCACCGCAGAAACTCGTGGGGGTGGGTGGATGTTCAGCGGCCGAGCAGCGATATAGGCCCACTCAGGCTGAATATTGCCCGCAACTGCCGCCGGTAATGAAGACAATGACACAGTGGAGTTTGTTTGCAATCGGAGGCTTTATTAAAACTTTGGCCTCGATGGAGCTGTCGGGCTCGCTCAGCGAAAACCCAGCGCGCTGCGCTGTTTTCATATGTCGAGTTGAACTAGCCACTGGGGAAGTTGTGCGGTTGTTTTCCGAGTGCCGGGCCTAGTGGATGTGCTGGCGGGGGGGGGAGGGGGCTGCGTGCCGACTATAATCAGACCCGGCGTCGGACGGTAACCACCGGCGCTACCGCGTCACGGCTTAATTCGGCCATCCGTCAGCCGTCCAGGGTGGACCGAGGTGGGTCGGGTCGGGACGGGTGGGCCGGAGCCGTGGGACGGCCTGAGGGGGATGGAGGCGGGGGGGGGGAGGGTTAGTGTGCTGGTCGGCAGGCTCTGAATTCGGTATGATGCAGGAATCTGCAACACCCACGCCGTCAAGGGACACGTCCCTGTCTAGCACAGCTGCCCGTGGCGTAGGCGACCCGCCGCTAACCGTTTCTATTATTACCCGTTCAGGAGACGCACGACTGAGAATCATGTCGTTCCTGGGAAACGTGAAATGGCCTCCGTTTCTCCTAAATATAGCGGCGGGTCGCAATTTCGTGCCGGTGTCCATCTGGATGGAGGCGGGTCCGTGCCTCCTCTGTCTCCGGCTGCCTCCAATTTCCATCGGCGCCGCCGTCGCTCACGGCCGTCCCGCCGAGTCGCGGCGGCACAAATCACGGCCGGGACCGGACGGACGCGGCCGGGCCGCGGCGCGCTGCAGTGAGTCAGACGTCCTCTGCCGGTTATGATATGACTCCGGGCCGACCGCAGCCCTATAAACAACTGGGGGTCGACCGGGGACCCCCGTATACTCAGATGGAGGCATTTGGGTTCCCCCTCACGAGCGGGGCCATCGGAGCCGGAGTGCAGAGCCTAATGGGCAGGACTCAGCGAGTGATCCGTTCAAATCCGGCAGCCCGTGACCTGAGGTCGAATGTCGTCATCGTCGGTCCTGTCATGATACAGAGTAGACGGCTCTACGACTTCGGTGATTTGATAAATGCAAACAGCACAACAGCGCCAGCTTTATGGCTTCTTGGTGACATTATGTCGAAGTGTTTTCTCGCGGAGTGTTGAGATTATGCAGCTTTAATCGCCCAGAATCTAAGTTCCCCGAGATGCATTGATCTTGGTTCACGAAACGGGCCGTTCAAGGCTTCTGTGTATAATCTACAAAGCATCATTAATCATGTTGGTACCCGTAAATATTGCCATGGTAAGGTCTTTTTGCTTTTATGATACTGAATCTTGTCTACTCAATATGCTGAAAAAGTGATAACACAGTGCACAGGATCAGTGTGAATTGATTCGGCCAATCGCAGCCTTCGTGTATCAGAAGTTCATTCTATAATAAAACAAGCCAGTGTTCGTAAGCAAGTGCATGCTCGTCTTATACACAAACGCATTTCAAGAGTGTCTTGTGACGCCATTATTTATTCATGCTCTCAGGAATGCTTAGGTTTCATTTTCAGAGTGAAAATTCTTTTTGTATTGAAATATTCGCTGTACCGCACATCTCCTTGATGATGAAAATCAACAGCGCACCAGTTTTTGTTGAGCCTGCTCATAAGCTCACATATGCTACTATCTTCGTCGTTGCTGAGTGTCTGCCGTTGCCCATGATGAAAGGTTGACCTCACAGCTCGTCGCACATTTAGTGTTATAGCTCGTAACGCTCTGCACTAGCATAAAGTTCCAGGTGAAGCCCACGCTTTAACGCGTCAGCTCCATGGACAGACACGTCCCCAACATGGCTCCGTGCAATGCAGCACGGCGCGGCACGGGCACGGCGTATAGGGTGCTGCTCCGTGGCGCGACGTGGCACGGCACGGCGTGGCGTGGTGCCGTGTGCCGCTCCGTGGCGTGGCGTGCTCGTCAGCCGGCAGGGCACACTGGCCGGGTCACGGCATGCAGAAACATTGTGTCCGCCCGTCAGCCTCCGAGCCCGTGCTCCGCCGTGGCTCCGGCTGTGCCGTACCGTCGGACCGTGACTGCACGGAGTCGGGCCGGCGCCGGAACGGGACGGGCAGCTGACGCGTACTGCAGCCCGGCGGCCCATAGAACCCCGGCCGTGACCCGGCCCGGCGCAGGTCAATGGCGCATTCAGCCGTGCCTCTGCCGCCGCCACCGCAGCCGGGCCATCCGCTTACGAAACACGCCAGCCGGCCGGTCGAGAGAGTTCACCGGCCGGCGCATTCAGACATGTATTTTCGTCGATTTCGCCGCATTCAGATCCATTTTCACGGCCTTTGACGCGGCTCTCCGGCGGTACAAAGGGCAAATTCCAGGCGCACATCCCGCGGCCGGCCCGGCGCACAGCGGCACCCGACGGTGGCACCCAGCGGCACCCGGCGGCACCCGGCCGGCTCCGGGGTGCGCCGCTGAATGGGCCCGTCGGCCGGCCGCCTTTTGACCGGGCGTCCGGCGTGGCGTCGTTCTCTGGCGTCCGGAATGGCGCTGTTGTCGGCCGTGTCGCCGGCGCCGCCGCCATAAATCGGCAGCCGTCACCGGCGCTCAATGGCCTCCAATGGCGACCGGAGTAAACGGCGCTCTGCAAAAACAGCGCCGCGCCGCCCCGAGATGGTGAGTTATCTCGGCCGGAGCATTCAGCCGCACCGCGACGGCACCCAACACGTGACGCCAATTAAGCCGCCGAGCTGGTAATGGCCCGCTGCCGGTGGCGGTGGGGATGGATGGGGCGTTCTGGGAGTCTGGCGACACTGGGTGGGAGTTTTGGTGATGTCTCCCCACTCAAAGTGTCGAGGAAGCCATTAAACGGCTCCACCGCGCAGTCACAAGCGGTGCCTTGTGCAATGCATTGCTCGATTTCGCGATGCAATTTGACTGCATCAAACGGGCTGTTTCTTCGCGGAAATTCGTCATTTGACCAGCGACCTGACTTGCGCGGTGACTAATGTCTGGTAATTTGTCACTGTCAAGTGCCGGTGCACAGGCCCAGGTAGCATTAGGACGGGCGGAGTCCCGCCGGCTAGGCGGTCCGTTCCACATTCTGCGCTCGTAAAGGGCACCCTCGCGCGACACGCCACCGGCTCGCGACCTTTCCGCTGACATCGGGACGCCCACAGGGTCCCGTTGTGCCGCACCAGTCCCATGGGAGCCGCGGAAATGACTGGCAGAAGCGGCGTCTCGACCCGAGCGTTCCGGCTGCCTGGCGATGCGCGGCGCATCGCGCTGTGGAACGGAACTCAGAACATGGGTGCGTCCGCGCGGCGCAGCTGCCACCCTAGTCGCCGCGGAAACAGCGCCGCTCCCGCAGCACTCGACACGTCCTGTTCCGACCCAGCTGCCGAGTCAACCCCGCGGCGGCGCTATCTCACCCTCTCGAGCCTCTCGTCGGCCCGCCGACACTGGTGGCCCCAGCGCTGAGCCGACGATCGGGCCCGCTCGTGCCGCGAGGGCCGCCCGCGTGCGGTGTCGGGTATCGTCCTCGTGACGCCGACAGCACGGCACCGTTTAATCAGCGCCGCTCGCCCGTGACGCCGTGACGGGTCGGTCCGGCACGTGACGGGTCGTGACCCGGCCCCGCCCCCAGCCGACCCGGTGACCTGGCTGACCCGGGGGCGGACCGGACCGGTGGCCGGCGCGTGCGGGCCCGTGTGACGTGTGTTTGTCGCGACAGTCGCGGGGCCGGATTACGTGGGACGCACAGGAAGTGAGAGGATCCTGAACATCCGGTGCGGCTCGGCTCGGCGGCGGAGAGAGTTCTCACGCTGTGGACTCACGTAGGCCCGGTGAAACGTCCATGACCCTGTACCGAAAAGACGCAACTTCCGGAGCGGGTGCCAATGGTCGGCGTAAATATGACGTGCGCGAGGAAGAATAGCGTCTTCAAGACATTCAGCTGTAATGTTATGCCTACATGTAGTGGCAGTGACATGCTGGCTATGCGTGAGCCTATGTGGTCAATGAAATGTTTCACTTACGTGAGTGCTCCGGGAGCGCCCTTAGCTCGCGGATGTGTTGCATGATGGCTAAGCTGTTTAGCTCGCCTGTGAGGCCGTTTTAGCTTCAGCTGCTCCTGCGTAGCTCTGGGCCGGGTGTGCAGGCAGTGGGTTGTTTGCTCGGCTCCGGCGTCTCTGTGATCCCGCCATAGTTCCCGGGTGTGCGAATGCGTGGTCAGTGAGTTGTTTGCCGCCTCCTCCGTGTCTCCGCTGTGACAGATTGCGTGCTGTGTATCACGGCGGGCCCGGCTGGGAGCTGACGAGGGTCGGACCGTATAGCCGCCGCGGGTCGGGCCCTGTTATCAGCGCGACGGTCCGCCGGTCAGCAGCAGCTCGGCTGTCCCGCGGCTGACTCATCCCCTGGCCCCTCACAACCCCCCGCCGGCAGTGACCTCCCCTGACCTGCGGCCTCAGTCAGGGTCTCCAACGGACCTCGACTGGCGGACCCGGCTCGTCCGCTGAAGAACGTTTTCCTTTGCCGCGCCGACAGTCCGTACTTTATCAGCGCTGATGTTGATTGACTCTTGTTCGAACCAATAACGCGGCACTGCAAGCTTGATGAGTCAATTGTTGGCAGGGCTGCTCAAGCTCATAGTTCAAAGTTCAAATATCGCAAAATATTGGCTTATCGTCCGATCCCGAAATGAATTTACTCAGCGGGATATTGGAAACAGGTTTTTCATGATATCTTACAACAGTATGCCTACCACATGTTAACACACTTTTTATACCTACCGATAATTTTGTTGGTAGTTTATATATACCATGCGCAACTGAGACACATCACGATCAATTGTAATACCTATATACTTCTTTTATTTTTTTTATTTTTTTTTGGTAGTATGTTCCAAACTTCACGTACATACTCTTCAATTATTTTATTCACATGGACATTCTTATTACATTCCTTGATCATTTCCGTTTTGGTTGGATGCGTAAATTATTTGAAGGGAAATAAATTTTAGACTCCTCGAGTAGCCACGCTAAGGACCAATTGACTTGTCAGATCGCTCCCCTCGCCCCAATAAATCGCCGGCGTTTCTTCCTAGCGGTGAAGAACCAATCTTCGAAGACGCCCACGTCCTTGACATATTGTACACGGATAACCCGATCTGCCTGAGCCCCACAAAGGCTCTCGAGGTCCGTGAAAACCCCTGTCAGCTGTGTTAGCCGGCCAACTAGCGCGCAGCCGGCCAGCCTGCTTGACTTGCGTTTCAGCCGAGCCCACAAGGTTGCCGCTTTGTCATCAATTGTACCATAGGCGCCACTCCGATCTAATAGGGGTTTTCACTTGCAAATTTGCATTCATCCCGTGGCCCTGATAAAAGCGTGCGCCTGCAGACCTTTCTTTTGACGTTCCACTCGGCTACAAACTAGGAAAAAATATAAAATGCGTTCGCTTAGACGGCAGTTAGACTGAATAGGGCGGAATTTGTGAAACTGAATGGCCAAAGCGGTACTTTGTGTCATGAGAAATCAGCTAATATCACATTACACCTATTGATGCGCAGCGAAGAGGAAGTGGGGGCAGGCGTGCCTGAATCAGGGCCATCGTGTCTAGGAGGCCGCTCCAGTGTGGCGCCCCTCCCAGGCTGTCGCTGTAATGACCGTCCTGGACGGAACAGAGACACGCTCAGTTGCCACGCTGTCCTGCTGCCGTCATGTACGTTCACTCAGCGGACTGAATGAATGTAAAGTATACATAGCCTATCGAGTTCAGTCCGGCCGCCACCGCCTGTCACTATGTTCAGTTCAGTGAGTTGTTCAGTGGACAAAGGACACCGAGTGCGCGTTGCGCGGGCTTGATATAGATCTCAACCAGTTGTCCACACACCGCTTGAACACGGCCATTCACCAACCACCGCGACAGCGAGCGCGCAGCAAGGCTGCTCTGTCAGAGGAGCAGACAAGTTGGCTACGTGAACAAACACACGGCGGCGGCGGGCGCGCCATCCATCTGCATTTGTTCCGGCCCGTCACGGGAGCGCGGTCGGTGCCGGTGCTCCAGCACGGCCGCACGGCCCGTGTCGTGCCGGCCGGTCGCCGCTGGGGCGTTCCACGACAAATCGACAAGTGCCCTGCACCCTCATATTTTATTTTTTGCTTAAAATTGGTCTAATGGGTTGTGATGGGCGGGGAAGCCAGCCGTGGCAAGGATTTTTTGCTTCGAACAACGGTTTCCGAGATATAGCCTCGGGCAATTCCTGGATGTCGCGCTGCAGCCCTATGTTTGGCGGCCTATAACTCAAAAACTATTGGTTTTCTACTATAAAAACTTTATACGGTTCAAATTACAATCAACCAACAAACATTTTGGCTATCTCGGATTTCCAATTTTTGAAAATTTTGATCACGTGACCTTTTGACCTATTTTTCGAAGAGTGACCTTGATATTTTCCCCACTGAAAGTTGCAATTTTGTCTGATGACGATTAAAGCCTTATCAATTGTCATTCATATGAGAAAATAAAAAAAGTGGATATCGCCCTGCGTTGACCTCAGGTCAGGTCATTTTTATGACCTGTCCATTATTACGAGCGAAAGCGACAGTGAGATCTCGAGAATAAAGCAAGATAGCGACAAGCGGTAAACGGTGCAGGGTACAAATGGATAAGGTCTATAATTTTTACTGAGGTCATTTTCAGGTCAGGTCGAAGATGACGTCACAGGAGCAAAAAGGAAGTCAAAATTGCGGCACTACATATATATGAAGTTTTTCTCGAATAACTTTCAAGGTATCCCAGCTAGGAACAAACTAATATCACCATCGTGATCCTCTCGTCGATCCGCATCGAAACATATGTATGTTGACCTCGAAAGGTAGAAAGGTCAAAAGTTGACCTTGGGTCACGTGACCTAAGGTCAACTTTTGACCTTTCGACCTTTCGAGGTCAACGTACATATGTTTCGATGCGGATCGACGAGAGGATCACGATGGTGATATTAGTTTGTTCCTAGCTGGGATACCTTGAAAGTTATTCGAGAAAAACTTCATATGTATGTAGTGCCGCAATTTTGACTTCCTTTTTGCTCCTGTGACGTCATCTTTGACCTGACCTGAAAATGACCTTAGTAAAAATTATAGACCTTATCCATTTGTACCCTGCACCGTTTACCGCTTGTCGCTATCTTGCTTTATTCTCGAGATCTCGCTGTCGCTCCCGCTCGTCACGTGACCTAAGGTCAACTTTTGACCTTTCGACCTTTCGAGGTCAACATACATATATTTCGATGCGGATCGACGAGAGGATCACGATGGTGCTATTGGTTTGTTCCTAGCTGGGATACCTTGAAAGTTATTCGAGAAAAACTTCATATATATTTAGTGCCGCAATTTTGACTTCCTTTTTGCTCCTGTGACGTCATCTTTGACCTGACCTGAAAATGACCTCAGTAAAAATTATAGACCTTATCCATTTGTACCCTGCACCGTTTACCGCTTGTCGCTATCTTGCTTTATTCTCGAGATCTCACTGTCGCTCCCGCTCGTAATAATGGACAGGTCATAAAAATGACCTGACCTGAGGTCAACGCAGGGCGATATCCACTTTTTTTATTTTCGCATATGAATGACAATTGATAAGGCTTTAATCGTCATCAGACAAAATTGCAACTTTCAGTGGGGAAAATATCAAGGTCACTCTTCGAAAAATAGGTCAAAAGGTCACGTGATCAAAATTTTCAAAAATTGAAAATCCGAGATAGCCAAAATGTTTGTTGGCTGATTGTGAGTTGAACCATGTAAAGTTTTTATCGTAGAAAACCAATAGTTTCTGAGTTATAGGCCGCCAAACATAGGGCTGCAGCGCGACCTGCTGGAATTGCCCGAGGCTATATCTCGGAAACCGTTGTTCGAAGAAAAAAATCCTTGCCACAGCTGGCTTCCCCGCCCATCACAACCCCTTACACCAGTTTTCAACGAAAAATAAAATATGAGGGTGCAAATTTAATTTTTTATTTGTCGATTTGTCGTGGAACGCCCCCGCTGCCAGGAGAGAGACGGACGCGTGACTGTGGTCGATCCGTCAGTGCGCGTCGTTCCCGCTGTCGGAGACGCCCACCGTGCGCGCTGCTCTCACGCTGCGGCCCGCTGGTGCCCGCTGATGTGGCGTACCTGCGCACCTTGACGGGCTGAGGCAGGCGCTGAAAGGCGGGCACCCGGAACGGCCGCCTTTCCCAGGGGACCGTCCGCCGCCGGCGGCCCGGCCAGCGCTGAACTGGAAACGTCGACCACTTTGGGATAGTCGCTTCTAAAGCCGGTATTGATTTTAAACTTTGCTTGAAGTTTGCTGTTTCACAATTTGTCTTCAACTCTTTCAGATAATTGACGTATGAGCATGTGTCATTCACAGGAACACCCATCTGTGTCCAACTTGACCGCATGGGCCGATCCCGAGCTGATGATCTCTAATTCTGGTTTGTTAGACATATTCGAGCGAGCTCGCGCTTTTGCTGTCACCATCGCAGCGACCTGTGTGTGCAGAGGGAGTAGGATCGCCTCGTCGTTTCACGGCTGTTGCGCTGCTTCTCCTAGACCACGTATGCGCTCTAGCCCGGCGGTCGTCTCCGGCCAGGTGCTGCCTCCCTCCTCTGTACGTCTCCGTCTGCCACGTCCTCGTCCTCGTCCTCGTCCTCGTCATCGTCCGTCGTGTTCGTCGTCGTCTGGGACGTTAGTCTCAGAACGATGGAGCGCGCACGGTTTGGTGAGCGGAACGGGCGCGTGGGACCGGGCCGGTCGAGCTGCGGTCTCGGCTCCGCGGGATGCCGCCAGCGTCACGCCTGACCCGTCACGGGCGTCACGCCTGTGCGTCACGAACCAGCGTCACGGGATGTAAAGACTGTGACTAACACTCCATGATCCAGCCTGAGGGAGCGGCCCTGTTTGTGAATTCGGAAGGTATCTTCTGTGAATCGACATTCATAAGCGACTTGGCCAGTTATTGACAATCTGCGCTGCCGCGATGGGGCGGGTAAGCTGGTGATGATCCGGCCAGATATAGAAGGTAGCGTTGGAGCGACGGGGAGGCTGAGACGAGACGCTTTTTTATTCGTTTGCTGCTTTCAATGAACACAAACTGCACATTTAGCGACAGTTTTAATGCACATTATTTACCCAACGACCATTAACAGGCTTCTGGCAAGTCTGTTCACTGCTGGAATTGCCGATATAGGGAATATCTTATCAGTCTATTAGGTACCACGTAGAGCTGGCTTCCATCCTTCGGGGAGTATCTGAAGGGAGTTGCCATAATATTTTGAACAAATTTCATATTCGCTACGAGACGACAAATCATCTCGACTTGTATTAAAAGCAACGAAATGCAACCGGTTAAAGGGACAGTATCATCGAAAAAAAAATCAATGTATTGAGCTGATTTTTTATTTACTAGCATTTCTTATTTTTCTGAATCAGAAAAACATAGTTTGAGGACCGAACTCGGTGAAAAATATTGCAACCACATTTCATTTTCATGATTCATTTTCATGAGCGAACCACCACTATACAAGCATGGCCGCCAGTTTGGAAGCATGCAAAATTACTACAGAACTGGCGCAGATAATACATTATTGACGCTACGCTTACGCGGTCGTTCTTCTGATTGAGTTGTCCTTAGGGGGAGGTAGCCTTAGGTATTGCCTATAAAAATATCACGTGACAATTGGAGGGAGTGAAAATTGGACGTGACAATTGACAATGGGAGAAAATATCACGTGACAATCACGTGATAAACGTCATACATTGGAGGGAGATTGTGATTCAAGCTGGAGGAATTCCTTTGTTGAGCCGCTAGAATCCGAAGGAAACAGCGGAAATTGCCTACGACTATTTAATGAATTTAACGGTGATGAATAAGTGCGAAAAACGTTTTGGCTTTATAAAATTTGATGAAATGACCAGGGTAAAAGTTTTATTACTGGCGGTCAATTCAAAGCGGCGCAAACATTTAAACAGTGAAGATAGTGAAGCACGATTCAAAGTGTGGTACACTTTTCGTACTTTGAGCGGCGATAGCGGGATAACGGTGTGGAGCTTCGAGGATCGGTCTTCAGTTCCCGGACCAGAAAGGTGGGGCCTATGCAATGTCAAATTTCATCAAAATGGTGATACTGTCCCTTTAATGTTAACGTGATGGAAATGGGCCTATGCTGACTGTCTTTACAATGTACCTGGCTGCCAGGTAGCCTGAATTTCCAGACAAAAAGTGAGCTATTTTCAATGGAACTCTCTTACTTCTCAGGCATCGAACATGTTGGCTTTCACAGCCTTCCTGTTCCGACCGCAGGTCTCCGAGTAGTCTGTTGTTTGGGTGACCGGCGACCGCAAGTGTCGACCTCCCATCACCGAACGTTAACCACCGACCGCCGACTGTCGGTCCATCCCTGACCCACTGACCACCGCTGACCGCTGATCGCTGACCGCTGATCGCTGACCGCTGATCGCTGACCGATCACCGACCGCTGACCTCTGATCTGTTTGTCTCCGCAGGTGGCGATGCTCGGAGGCGGCGGCGAAGGAATGAAAACATCCCGAGCTTCGAGCAGAAGCTCTACACCATCCGAAGCGTCACCGGTGACACGAAGAACAACACCTTCCTGATCCGGGTATGTCGTTAGGGGCGGGGAGCACACCGCCGGGACCCCGTCAGACGGCAGCGCGCCGCGCCGGCCAGCTTTCCGCGCGGTGATCGGACGAGGGCCGTGGGTAGCTTCTGAGGCCGGCCGGGCCCCCGAGGCGGGCTGGAATCGATGTGTAAACATCTGTGGGAGCCGACCATCGGCCGAGAGAGAGGCCGGCAAAAACAGCGCAGATAAACCGGCCAACGACGGCCAATTCGCCGGGCGCCTGTCGGGCCGGACGGGGACCGAGCGGGACCGCGGAACCGGGGAGAGTAGAGCCAGTTAGTGGTGGGCGGCTCAGGTGCGAGTACCTGGAGGCAGACTGGGTGGGCCAGAGACTGCAGCAGGAGATGGTCCTCTCCGCCGCGCCGTCGGGTCTGAGAGGACTCCAGGGCACGGGTGGTGACCTGTAAGACATGGTCATCCTCTTCGGTCGGGCTCGAGAGACACAGCCTTGTCTGCGGTGCCGTCTTCTGCATAGAGCGAAAATGCGCTGCGTAGGCCTTCTGACGGATATTCAGTGTGGGCTGTTCCACCCACCGCTGTCAGTTTTGTTTCAGAGGGGAGTGGGGAGTGTCAGCAGCCAGACGGACGGGTGCGCCTTGGAGTCTGCTGTTCCCATCTGAGTTCCGCCGGAACCTCACGCCCTCGGCGCCGGCGCCGTCTCTGGATCCGAGCTGTGCCGGGGCGCGGCTCTCTCTCACGCCGCGAGATGACGGCCGAGGGGTGGCGGAGGGTTTTTGTCGGCGTAATCAGACTCCTTTGTGCCGACCGAGATCGGGCGTCTATCGCCTTAGTTAGCCGTAATTGAGAGCTCGGTTGATGCGCTGATGCGACGGGAGACTGAGCGGCCGCGGAGGGTGAGGCCAGGACCGGGGTGTTAGATTTAGGCCTGGGGTGTATGAGCTAGCTGACCCGCCCGCAGAAGAGCTGAATCACGGTATCAGGCTTATGTCATGGGTTGGTGTTTGTCTTTTTCATTTTACAAAGCTGCTTCTGAGGGCGGGCTCATCAGTGGCTGATGTGCTGCCTCCCTCCACCGGGCGTCCCCCCTGCAGCGACACTCCACACTGCCAAATCCGACCCTGCGCCGATTGTTTGACGTTAATCCACGTCCATCTGTCGGTCCGGCCGGCCTTTGGGTCTGTCCAGGCAGCTTGTTCTCCTCCCTCGGCCTCTGTCACCGCCCTCAGCCCCGCGACCAGGGTCGCAACACGCCTCTTTGTCATGTAAACGAAACATGGGTCGGCGTTTTTACCGCTGCATCATTGAAAACGGAGTGGGCATTGTGCGCCGCCGGGGCCGCTCTCGAGTGGCCTCCATTAGGTCGATCACGCCGGGCTGGCCATTATCCGGTCCGTAATGCCATTATACCGGTGGTAATGATCCGCGTTGACAGGCGGGACGGGGCTATGAGGCGGGCGGCCCGTCTGTTCCACCGGCCGGACTGGGGGGGGGGGGGGGGGTGCTGCCTCCTCCCCCCATCCACTGGTCCCGCTGTATCAAGGAAGGTGGCTGTCTGACGCCTGGTGCCCGACTGATGTCCGTAGGGGGCTGCGGTGTCTGGGCCCTTCCGATGGCGCCACGCCCGTGCTTTGTCGCATTGTATGTATGTATGTACACAGCGGCTCCAGTCAACATAGCTCGGATGTTTTGCCGGGCATTGTGGTCTGGAGGCGTGTTCCCTGGACAGCTCAATATGCCCCAGCTTGTAGTGCCTTGTGCCGCGCTCTTGCACCGCGGTGTCTGGGGATCAATATTGGCGCGCGGCGAGGTTTGTGTGCGGCCAGCGTCTGCTTGTTTAACTGCCGGCAAAAAGTGTGTATATGTCGCCCGACACGCGGCGCGGGCCGTCGACGTGGGGCTCGCACCAGCCGGCCCCACACCTGGCCGTTTCGTCGGCCGCCGTGGCGCCGTACTGGTCTTGTTAACACCGCCGGGCGGCACAAAACCCGGCGCCGTAGAGGGCTCGAAGGAACGCGGGCCGACCGGGCGCCGTCCGTCAGCGGTCTGCAGGGGTCCGCGGCTGCCGTCAGCGGGACACAAACTACACGCTGGCGGCGGATACCCACCACACCCGCCAGCTGCTCGGCCAGATCAGATACGGAGCGCTCCGCGAGATGCTCCCGGGCTGGAGAGACACCCCGCCTGCTCCGGCTTCAATCTGCGTGACGGCGGGGTGCTTCGCCAGGCGGAGGATATAGCTTTTCGCGGTCGGCGTGCGTCGATTGCTACGACGGCTGCCCGCTCGGCCGGCCTCCTAGTGGCGACAGCTGGTGGCATCATCGGTGATTTGTCACCATTTTAGGGCGATGGGTGAGAGCAGTCGGACCGGCGCCGTCATCATCCGTCATCGTATCTGCTGAGCGCCGAGCGCCGATCGGCCGGCCGCCCGACCGTCGCGTCGGTCCAAGCGACCGACTGCGGGAGCTCGGGGGATGGCGTGGCGGGCCGGGTTTATCGATACAGCAGCGAGCAGTCGCGGCCATGGACTCGGCCAGTTCCGCCAACGGCCGGCAGTCGTTTACAGGGAGAGGCCGGTGACTTATGCCACCCAGATATTGGCGCACGTTTTTCTGTGGCGCCGCTTTACTTTTGAAGTCCGTTTTTCTTGGGCGTTATTGATGAATTCTGTTTTTCACGGCCGGTAAGCGTGGCCTTAATTTACGCCAGCTGATTTATTCGAACGCCCTCGCGTGGTTGTTTTTCATATGATTACTGAATCGTTACCCCTTGAAGAAAGCGTTCGCGAATTCCATAAAAACTCTGCCTGCGATTAGGAATGCTTCAGCTCGTTACTGATCCATCAATCGCGAGACACGCTCTCCGAGTTCTCAGCGCTGGCCGCGGTCTGCCGTCTCTCCTCTCACCTTCTCGCCTTTGGTCAGCCTGCTTGGCGTCGCCGCCTCAGTGATTGGTCCTGATTTGATCACCGGGCCGGCCAATAATGCGGCCGAGGTGCGTGAGCTGGACGCCGAGTGGGCGTGCCGGCTGTCGGTCCGCAGCCGACGGGGTGATCGGTGTCCGACGACCACAGACCGGCGACCTGACCGGCGACTCCAGCGGTGGGGTCAGGCTGTTTGTGCAACGACGGAAGCGCTGATTTCCCGCTGTGAGGCCTGTCACTGCGGTGCCGTCACCCGCCGGACGTGCCATCCTGTCAGTGTGTCGTTTTGTGTGTTACAGGGTCCAGTATGTTGGATTTTTCTCTCGGCAGGTATTTTAGATACGTTGTTTTTGCTGAATGATGACGTGTTTACTGAACCATGACCTTTTGAATTCGTTCTGCTCGCCGTTCCATAGATTGATGATTGACCTGCAAGACGAGAAGACTGCTGTTCAGCGCCCGTCACACTGAAAACTTTTTTACCATTTCCTGAAGGGTAAATCCGCCATAGCATGGTAGCTTGACACACAGACGTTTTTTACCACCTTCCAGATGGTAAATTTTACTCTTTCATGAAGAGTAAACTCGCCAGGGAGGGGTAACATGACACACAGACGTTTTTTACCATCTTCTGAATGGTAAACTCTTTTGATTTACTCTTGTCTAGAGTGTAACATTTTTTGGGTTACACTCTTTGAAAGGGTAAATCTTAAACGGAACCCTTTTCTAGGGAGTAACGCATCATCTACTCTGTGCTTTACCCTCCTACAGAGAGCATTTTCTTCTGGCCTACCCTTTTTCACATGGTAATGTTTACTCTTTCCTTTAGTGTAAACCCCCCAGAGGATGGTAAGAGACTCACAGACGCTTGCTTCAGAAGCTTCACGAAGCTTCTGTTAACCGGAGCTCACCAACTAAAAAAACATGCTTCAAGAGCAACAATGTATATTTGGCTTCCGTACAAACAATACGAGGGGCACACCAGCCATGAACATTGTGAGACTCTTCACTTATGCATACGAATTTATACGAAGCGTTCAGCAATGCACAAGCGGTAAATAAACACCACGATACAACTGGAATGCACTTTGAATGTGAATACAAGACATTCAGCGCCCTCATATTGGATAAGGCACAGCACACAATATTTGAAGAGAGCGACGGCGTTCCTGGGTGGTAGCCCGTCTGCGTGAGATAATGAGACTGGATCACTACAGTGCAAGGCTTTTTCAAAGTCACCAACAAAATGCATAAACTGGTAGCATCACAACAAAATTAATGTACGTACTCACAACCTAGGCCACGTGGCCGTGCACGGGGTCCTGTTAACCAGGTCAAATTAGCACCACTCAACGGCATGCAATGCTCTAGCACATCGGTACTTACAGTAAAATGTCCACAGAGGCTCTATAGGCGATGAACAACACGCGAGCACAATCACCAACGGCCACGCCGCGCGGCACCGACACTGCTCACATCCGCTCTCGGAGACCAACGGCCGAAAACTGACAGATGCGCGCGGCCATCAAACCGCAAACGGCCGATCTCGTTTCTGATTGGCTGAGTGATTCCATTTCAAATATCATCTTCACGAGGGTAAACAAGATCCACGCATGAAACGACTATCTGTACACGAGTCACGATACCCAGAAGGAAAGAGTTTTCGTGATGTTCTGGATCGCGAGAGTAATATTGATATTTGCATGGTAATAATACTCTTCGCTGGCGAATAAGTTCATATTAACCACGTACCGTTACCATGCACATAATGGTAGCAAAGAGTTACCCTTTCAATATACTCTTATCTTGCTGGTTTGATGAAAATGAACCCTCCAGGAGGTAGTAAAAAAGTTTTGAGTGCACATTGACTTGTCCGTTACATTGACCTGTCAATATATGGCGACTGAATTGATTTTACCTCAGCGGCTGGGTCAATGAGAAGTGTCCTTGGAATAAATAGGCCCGTAAAGCAGCAGACGTCGACATTATGGACACGGCTCGCGCAATGGCTCGTGTCGAAAAGTTCACCAATATCGGCCAGCACGTCCAAAAGTAATCGCTGAAAAGCTGAGCTTCAAACGGCCTTTCGTTAACAGTTTCGCAGAGCTAGTGCACCTCGCCTTTCCAGTTCCCTGTGTCGGAGCTCGTTAGCTCATATATTTAATCCCCCTCCCTGCCGCTGTCCGTTTGACCGTGTCGGCTGGCGTCCCCCAGGTCATCCTTCCGGTGGCCCTGCCCCCATCCCCGGCACACGCCAGGTGGGCTCGACACTCGCGGCTGAGTAGGTACTGCCGGACGGACCGCCACCTGTCCCTCCCTCCCCCTCAGTTTGGCCGTTCGGAAACGTTCAAACTGAGGCCGGCCGACCGGCACTGGGCCGTAGCGGCGGCGGCGGCGGCGGCGGCGGTGGCGAGCCGTGGCGGCGCAGACCGGATGGCCCCGCCCGAGACGCGTTTCCGCCCCGCTCGGCCCAGCGCAGCGGTGAGTGACCGGCGCGGTGGAGGCCGTTTCCGATCTGTGGCGGCTCCCACCTGGTGTGCCGCCTGAGCCGCCCCCACCGCCGAACGACCTTCCACTACCAGTCCTGCCGTCCGCGCGCCAGCAACGGACGATGCTTCATTTTTAAGATGCATCTTTCATTTTGATCGAATCGCAAAGGAAGACGTATTGTAGCTTGATGAAGAACTATTGCAATTGGGTTCTGTGACACTAAGCATGACGACTGTGACGGGAATAAATCCGTCTGATGGCGTGGGACGTACTAAGCTCGGTCCAGCAGCCGTTTGCCGTGCTTGGTCAGTCGCCGTCGGCCGCCGGTCAGTCGCCGTCGGCCGCCGGTCACGGGCTGTCGCTGACGATGATGGCGGCAGTTAGCAGCTCCGGGTGTGAGCCGGTGTGCTGCCGGCAGAGCCGGGCGGCCGTCGCCGCCGGCGCTCCACACCACGAGCCGGGCAGCGCGGCCGACAAATGAGTCGGACCGTGGCGGCGACAGGATCCGCTGCCGGCCATCGCTGAACTTCTGCCCGCGACAGCCGCCGATTTTGTTCGCGCCGGCCTCCGATTCATAGAGCTTTCTAAGCTCTCTGAGGTCGGCAGAGGCCACGTGTGGCGCTGGCCCAGCCCGTGTGTCAGGTGGCGTTTCCGGGAAGACTTTATCCAGTTGTGGCATAGCTCACAGAGCCCTTGTCTCCTACAGCTCGCAGCTCAACTCGGCTAGTGACGCCACAGAGCTCAAACAGTCTGATGAATCGTCTCACTGAAAGATGACAGGACGACTAGTTGCTGTGAAGTTGGCGAGTGGAACGTATTTTTGACTGTGCGAGTTAGATCAAAGGGTAGACTAAAAACTAAAGCAAGAGATCCGCTGGCATACTTCTATATATTTCCAAGTATCATTTTAAATTGTGCGAGATTAAATCTGTCTGGGAGCCTGTCTCGGCAAACAACCTCCGACATCTGTGTTTGTACAGTCAGATGACTTCCCACGTCGTCGCCTGGCGTGGAGTCCTCATCAGTCCTCATTAGCTCCCGCTCAGCTCGCGTCCTCCCCTCCTCGATGGGCGGTCCCGCGGCGACCCTCGGGCCATCTCATCCGCGACCGACCGACTGTCAAACCCGGCTCGGTCGCTGTCGACGACGACGGGAAGAGGGGGAGGGGAGAGGGTCGACGCCGACGCACCGCCCGGCGCGTGCCGCTGCTCGACGCTCGATTGTACCGGTGAGCGATGGGGAGTGGATCTGTGGTGACTTCCGTCCCTTCCAGGCCCGCTGAGCCAGCGCCGACTGAAGGCTGTTTGATTTGTGTGTAGGTGGGATGAAGAAAGGGATGAAGTAGAAGTACAGAGTACAGGGACAGAGAAGACGGAGACAATACAGAGGAGTGGGCAACTGTAATTCTGTTGTCGAGCCCATGGCTCAGCTATAATGATTGATGGATTGCGAAAGTTGACATCTGGGCTTTTGGCGGTAATAGATCTGAAGTCTTAACTGGTTACAGAGACGGTCACGGAAGTAGCGGCAGCTAACATTGGATTTATCTAAGTGTGTTTGTCGGTATATCCACAACTAGATAATGCAAACATGATAAGTGCTACCTAAATATCGTCAGAGCGTGTCATAAATATTTATACAAAATATTTATGTTTACTGAAGGGACAATACTCGCCTACTACGTGGTCGTTGAACGCTCCTTTCGACTTCCGATACGGAGTGCCGGCAACTAGATCCATTTCGTTTACCACCTGCCGTTTCCGCATTGGCCGCAGCAGGCGCCACTTACACGACCATTTGTCTGTAATTCGGTGGGCGACACGATTCCAGACGGCGGTGGTGACACTTTGTGAGGTGGTGTGTGACAGCGCCGCCTGGTGTCATTTATCACCTGACACGCCGCGCGCCGCCTGACGCAGTTAGCGCGCCCAACCCGGCGACACACACCCAGACACGCAGACAAACACACACACGCGGGGACACAGGCGGCCAGTCTGTCTTGTCGCCGTCGTGAGTGGACCGTTAGACGCAGAGCTGTGACGACCGCGGCGGTTTCGCCACGGGGCCGACTTTCCACCGATTTGCGGTATTTCCCGGCCGATTTCACGAGTCTGGCGGTGGGCGTGTGACCACGCACTGGCGAGCTCCTGTCGTGCCGAGCCGTGCTAGCCACAGTCACTGATTAACGTGCGACGTCCTGGGTAGGCTTTTTAGTTTATGAGGTCCGTTTTATTGGCGGTTAATGGGAGGTCTCTTTCTCGCAGTTCTCAAAATCCGTGCGTTTCGGCGGAACGGCCTATTTGCACGTTTGCAAGCGATCTTCTAATACGTGACTTGGGGACAATTACTACATGTGGTCTGTGGATATTTTAAAGCATTCATGGTATTCTTTGAGACGAACTATTGCTGATTTCTGAGATAACATTTCAACTGGTGGTGTGAGTTTATTTACTGTCGGGAAATATTTCCACCCGGCTGCCAATTGTGGGACTTTTTCATTTGTACTTAGCGTGTATATGGGAAGTCTGACAAAGTGTTTTTGTCTCGCATGACTGCACATTTTACAATTTGGCTCAAATTTTCGCAGCAAGACAAATGATGTTCTTAATTTGCTGTCCGGGAAAATAAATCACGAAATAGGCTCATCGGCGCGAGCCAGCTGAACACATGTTCGTGAATGATGCCCTAATATAAAACGTTGGACTTGATGTTTTAATAAGGCTGTAGCTGGCCACCAAGTGATTTTTCTCCAGCAGAAATTTTACAGTACGTCCATGTGATGAGCAAAATTTGGTTGAGCATCTGTTCTGGACGGCTTGATTATTTGATGCGCGTTTAACCTCAATTTGACAGATGCGTAAAGCGTGTTTCGTGCATGGTATTCATTAACCCTCACCAATCGCCAAATTGTTATATTTAGGGCAGCCAGAAAGGATCACTCAGACTATCAACCCCGCAAAAAGCGGATTTGATTTCCAACAGCCCTTAGAAAGTTAGAAGTATGCTTACGCCTACATGTGCATTTTTTTTCTTTTCTTTTCTAGTCGCCACTCTATTCTGACGTATAGCGGGTCACATCTGTGAAGGTGCCACCAATTAGATCAGCACTGCGCCGGTAAGCATCTGAAGGGCCGTCTCCAACGCACTGACCTTTCGCCGGCGCCGGGCTGACGACGAACGGGCGGCCTTTGGTGCCGAAGGAGTACAGAACAGCTCGCTTTGTGATCCTCAGACGCCGGCTGGGACCCCCGGATTGGGGGAAGTGGAAGGTTGAGAGGAAGGTGGGCGTCCTGTGACGCACATATGGCCACTACGCAGTTACACACTGGGCTGTGCGCTTGATTGTCCTCCACATGTGCGTTATTTCTACATACTGAGCTCCTATGTATGTTTGCAATGAATCATTTCACTGTAATGCTTTACAATTTACATGCTCTGATGGTGCCGTCCTCTGATCATTTTTCCCCAACCTCAATCTATATTATGATTTATAAGTCGTCCGTGCGTGCGTGCGTGCGTAATCCGTCATGACTTATGTGTCTTATTGCGCCTGAAAGGCGCCGCGTATCGACGTAAAATTTGGCATGCCGAATCTGTGGGCGTGGGCGGCCTTTGTATTAAAATTTGGGAGTGATCGGACCAGGGGTGCGCCGTCAGCACGCGCTCGCGTGCGCCATAGGGTTAACACGGGAAACGGTCAAATCGAAGATCGGGCGAAAACCGGTCTGCGGCGCCTGCTTCCCGGCTGTATAAATCGGCAACGGAGGGTCGCAGCGAGAAGCGGTTTACACCACTCGATAGAGGAGAGATGGGCCTAGCGTATTGACATGGTTTCATAGTATAGCACGCGCCACGTGCAAGACAGCACCCCCGGTTGTGAAAAAATGACCGATTTCGTGCATTGTGACGGGAAAATCGATGCCGCTGGAAAACGGCTTGACGGAATGAAATTGGTGTGGTGCCATTTTACAGACAAATGGATGTTTAATCAGAGAATAGCAAACAAAAACTGATGATCCGTACCATTTCCTTAATAATGAAAAATTAATTTGAAAATTTATTTCGCGCGGAGCGCTATTTCCTTTACAACATCAAAACGTATTGAAAACGATGATCAATCGTTATGAAACCTACATATTCGGAAAGAGCATTCTTTTCTGACCAATATCCACCCAAAATATTATCAAAAAGTCAATAAACTTTTGTGAAAATGACTCAAGCATGCGACCGTGTTTTGATAACGTTACGCGTATTTTCCGACGAAATCGGATCGGCGGCTTCGGCAGGCAGGCCCAGGCAGGCCATTGAACCTTTGACAACAAACGGTAGCGGAAGGCACCTCTCGCCAGGGGAATTCGCCAGTAAATAAAATAAATTTATTCTTGCAATAACTCAGCCGCTACCGGGCCGATTGTGCTGAATTTTGGGACTGTCAACGGGCACATATCGAACGACACATTACCATATGTAGGGTGCTAAATGTTAATGCACGTGCACACCTGGAAAGGAGCAGTTTCCTATCTCAAGAACGGCTGGGCCAATTTCTCTCAAACTTGGTACACACTACAGAAACCGTAAAATCAATTAAATACCATACAGTTATCGCGCAAACATGGCCATCTAGTTTCTTATAAATTATATCACCCCAATCGCTCCCCCCTCCCTGTGTGGGCTGCAGTGTTCCTGTGACTGCCCGGTACTGGCGGCCCTATACGGTCGACTCGTTCACCGTTCCCGCTGCCTGTCGAGCCCACTGATCCCTCCAGAGGCCCCGTCTGTAGCCGCCGGCGTCACCGCGGACTCATCCGAGCCGACTGGAGCTCAGACAGCTCGCGCCGAGCTTCCTAAGCCCCCCCTGACTCTGAACAGCGAGACGGCATCCGGTTCTCCGAGCGCAGCGCTGGACTGAGCCCTCGCGAGATTGGTGCAGCCCTGATATCGGGCACGGCTGGTCACAGTGGTCACTTGCGCCGACGAAATTCGAGTCGTGAGCGAGCCTACTGGCTAGTGGCTATCGAGCGTGTGAAATTAATTTCTTGAGTAATTGCAAAAATTCTTAACTGGGTGAATATCTACTGGAATAAGCTCTTCAGTTAAATGCCATTTAACCCTTATTAGGTCACTCATCTTTTGATAAGTCTATTTTTTATTTGCATTTGCCACATTTTTGGGCATTTCATTTGTTGCAATATACCTACTATAGTAGGTATATTGTCCTCACATGACTCGACGTATTGATTCCCATGGCAACCGGATACATTATCGTTATCGGTGGTAGGCTTATGTGATTTAGACGGCAGATGTGATGATTCTCACAAATGTTGTTGAAATCTTGTTCCATTTGTGCTGCAAAACTCTACTAAGTACCTAAATCGTTCAGCGGATAACAATTAATAACATTGTAGTTCCGATACCAGCCGTCCGGCATGCCAGCATTTCAGAGGCAGTGAGCCTCGGGCTGTTTGTTAGTTGTCCTGATCTCATTTCCAGTATAGTACGCTGCTTGCAATGGTTTCCTCTGGTCCCTTTGGCCCTCCTCTGGATGCATGCTCCTACGCCTACACATTGCACTACCCACTGTGATTGATTAGACAAATGTCCCGATATTCCGCCGGATCATTCCGATTAACGGGAATAGCTGTCGCTCCAACAGTCTGTAGATTAGGCAAGGAATAATGCTAAATACTATTTGCATGTCTCGTTAGATCTCGAAATAGTAAGATCTCGTTAGATATCGAGGTCGGGCCGGGGGATGCCCGAGGTGGCCTTCAGTGGTCCGAGGGGACGCAGGTCTGGTGTCAGTGATGAGCCGCTGACATTTTAGCCGTGAGAACCATCCACCCACGTCACAGATCCACCGTGCTCATCCAGCATCCCGAGGCTGGGCCCAGTTTGTCCCTGGCGGCGAGTATCCGCAGGTCGCGGAGTCGCGGAGTCGCGGGCTCGCGGCCGGTCGTCACCGCCGGACGTAAAGGGTCGCTCGGAGGGACGGCCGCCCGCGGGCAGGAGAAGGGTCCGGCGGATGATGTCTGTTCATCAATCGTCGCCTCGTTTCCGATGTCCCGCGAGTGGCGTGTGTCCTTTCAGCGGTGTCGTCAGCCACCGATCGGCTGTCGGAGATTTGATGGAGCGCCGCCGACCTGCAGTCGACGGTCACATTCGTCCATCGCTGAGGTCCCTTTGTCGTCCGGCCGCCGGACAGTGCAGGGGTACCGGGCCACTGATATACACACGTAACGGGCTCTGCCGCCCCGTGCGCCGGTGGGGGAGGGTGGCACTGCCACTGACGACCCGTGACTGGCCGGTCGGTATTGATGGTCCCCGGATAGCCCCCATGGCGTTCCGAGCGGCTGACTCGACTGAAACGCGGCATTATGCGACGATATTTGCGACAAACATGGCAGAGCGATGGTCCCGAGCGAGGCGGGGCGGCGCACAAAGCCAGATGACTAATGCGTGCGCTATATTATACGTTACGCCAGATCCAGGCGGAGGTGAGAACATGTTTATGTGCCGCGGGTTCGTGCCAGTGCTGCATTGTGCTCGCGGTGTGCATTGTTCGCGCACGGAGCCGCAATTCAGTCGGGCGGGGCAGATGACCTCGACTGCAATCACGGCAGCCATCACGGCACTGCAGTGTGCACGGCTGTAGTTGCAGCCATATGCGGTTCTTAGCTGTGTCCGGTGATCGTCTGGCCACCGGGCGCCATCGGTAGCCAGTGTTAGCCATCGGTAGTCACATGTAACCATTGGCAGCCAGTGGTAACAATTGGTGACCAGCGGTAACCATCGTTAGTCACAGTTAACCATTGGTGGTAACAGGCAACCATTGGTCCCTAATGTAAGACACATGCGGTAAAATACATCGGTCATGATTGCAGCCAGTAGCGTCATTCAAACTGTGCATTGTTCACCGATGTGGCCGCCGGTGGGGAGGGGAGGGGAGGTGCGCCAAGGCCACTGGGCGGCGCACCGTGCTATTAACGCCCGGGGCGTTTTATCGCCGCACGGGGACCACAATGGTCGAGTGCCGTCACTGCCCCGGTCGCCGAGCTGAACGGGTCAGCGGGGATTTGGAGGAGCAGTGGGGCTTCGCCTAGCGGGCCGGAGCGGTGCTGCAGACCTGCAGACCCTATCGCAGCGACGTTTTTATCAATTATGGCTGATATATGCACACCTATATCAGCGATGGCTATGCTCGTCGACACGTGATTTGCTCACTTTATGAACTGGCTTACACCTTAGAAGCCTACTATTAACCCGCGCCCTGGTGTGGGTCTGAGCCACCTTCGCCCTGGTGGGGGGGGGCCAAAATGACCCCCCCCGTCTAACTCGAAAACGAAGAGGGCTAGGAAGACGCGGAAAAAAGCAAACGAAAGCCCATAACAAGTACGTTCGAAAGTATTTCAGTCATTTTTTCGCTAAGGTCAATATTGAGGTCGCTAGAGGTCATCATAGGTCAAATTTCAGTGTTTTCGGTGTTGCCGGACATATTCCGCTGTAGCTCGGAAACTAGAAGAGCTAGAGAGCCGCGGAAAAAAGCAATCGATAGCTCTTTTCAAGCTCTTTCGCCAAGGTTCGTCAGATTTGACCTCAGCTCAACGGTTTGGCCCACAGAGGTCATGCAAGGTCAACTTGGCAAATTTCGTTGAAAATGTTTTTAACTATAGCATGCATTCACGAGAAAATAGAGAAACGATTCATGCACCATCGTGCTTGGCTCGTCGAGACGCGTCGAATGATATATAGTTTGACCTCGAAAGGTCATTTTGAAAATTTGACCTCAGGTCAAGGTCATGACCTTACCGAAATAGGTCATGCTGCATATCATTCGATCCGCATTGACGAGACAAACACGATAAACGTCGAACGGAGTCTCTATCTCTATTCAATAACAAGTAAGTGCAGAAAAACCGCTGGTGACCTCTGGTGACCAGGGAGATGACCTAGCGTGACCTCAGCGAGGTCACAAGCAAATGGTTTCACATGGGCTGTGATTTGCTGACCCAAGACACTTCAATAACGAAATATAGGAACAATCACGCCCGATTTAGCTGAAAAACAACTACTTTTCGATTCTCCCATTGACTTATAATGGGGAGCAGCGATGACCTGACCTGACCTTAGGTCACATTTATAAAAAATCCGAGATAGCCATTTTGTAGAGCTGGGTGACATCTTCAAGTACTGTAAATTTTACATCGATCGGATAAAAGCTGTGCCTTTGAGAGAGCTTTGAACTTTTTTAGAGGTGGTGTCAGTTTTGGTGACCTTGTGACCTGACCTGACCTGACCCGAACCCCCCAAAAAAGGACATGATGTAAAAATGTTGAATAAACAGCTATACAAAGTTTCAGGGCGCTAACTCAAGTGGTTTCTGAGTTATCGCTGAAAAACCACAGGGGGGGGCCAAAATGGCCCCCCCCCCACCAGGGCGAAGGTTAAGTTGTAAATCCGTGATTTCCAATGATTTCGGGTCAGTCTAATTGGGCTGCACTCTGCAGTTCGGGGCAGTGGATCGATGCGTTCGACATAAACTGCCTGTACGCCGATCCATGGCGAGTGGGTGGCGATCGCCCGAGCCGCGCCGTACCCGTTAGCACTTCTCGGTACGGCGCGGCATTGGCCGCCGGACGATCACACGCCTGGGAGGATGTCCACAGCCATTAAGTCGGGGGGCCATTTCCCTGGGGCCGTCCGGTCCTGACCGGCGCTGCGCCCCCCGTCCCCAGAACGCATTGGCAGCGCGCGCGCCGTGCTCGTTCGTCGAACCCGACGGTCGTCGGTCGTGTTTGACTGCCCAGGTGCCCGCCCCTTTCGGCGGCGACATTCTGCCCGACGAGCCCAGCCATCGAGCGATGACGCGACATGAGCGCGTGACCACCGACGCGCCCGCCGGCCGAAAAATCGACCACGGCCGCGGCCTCGACGCTGCATGAACTTTGAGTGATTACAGAAAACAGACACAACTAACGGAGCCACAAAACCTGGAGTTGGCCGGTTTTATACACCAATGTGGATGTCCTTATTTGTCGTTTCTAACGAACTTTTACCAGAGTTTTGTGTGCTTGTTTTTTTCTTTTTATAATTGAGCTCTAATATTTGAATGGACGGATTGACACAGCCGGAGCCCACGCTACGCAAAGCTTGTTGCGTAGACCCCGTTATGTTTCGGAGTTAGGCGAGCGATGTTGAGTGAATGAGTCGAGTGCGGGACCCGAACATGCGTAACTGCATTAGCCTTTGTCTACCCTTCTGACTGCGACTAGTCATCACTGGTCGATTGGGGAGAGAGGGCTGCACGACCAAAATATCGAGAATCGACCGCGCCAACCCTCGCTGCGTGCGCGGTGCATTCAGCACGGCTGCGTGTGAAGCCCTGTGTGACGCCGCCGGCGGGGGCGGTGGCGGGGGTGGGTGCGTACCTGGACGCCGGCCGCCGGTCGGTCCCCGCCGGCTCCATTGTCCCCGCGAGCTGAGGGTTCCGGTGGAGCCAGTGTCCCGCCGCGTGTGCGACTGCCGTTTTTGCCGCGGGCGGAGGCACGTGAAAAATGGCCCTGGCACGGCGGCCGCACGGTGCGCGTGGTCGGCGTAGCGCGCACGTGGCCACACATGCTTGGCTTCGGTGTAGATTACCTTGTGCCGGCCGGCGCGCGGGTCGGGCAGGGGCCGGCGCGGCCGACAGGGGTGCGCTGCGGCATCGATACCGCTGCGGCGGCTGGCGGCTCCCTCCCCTCCCCGGTCGTGCGACAGCTTCACCCGCGCACGTCTGTTTCTCCTCCCTGCAGTAACACCGCCCTCACGCCATGCCATGCTGTCGGACAGTCCCGACGCCGAACTCACGGAGCCGTCACGGCAGCGGCGGAGGCGGCGTCACGGGCTGCGCGCGCCACCGTTACGACGTCACGACGCGTGACGCGCGGCGAGTCGGTCTGAGGCGCCGTCGGACCGACTGGAAACGCGGACGGCGCGGTCTGAAGGCGCCTTTGTCCGCCACTCCGACCCTCCGTCCGAGCCGTGGCCGCGCCGGTGCGTGTCCCGCAACGGCCCTGCAGCCCGGCCGGACGTCGCCAGAACGGGGCTTCCTGCGAGCGCAGACGGTCCTCGACCCTGCACGGCTCGGCTGGCAGCTTAAGCAGATTGTCTATTCACGGACGGGTTTCTCTGTCGTGACCTCGTCATGATGTCGGTTTCACTCTGAGCCCCCACTCGCCAATGTCGCCGTGCTGTAAACCAGCCCCATTGGTGACAGCGCGGTGTGGCCGGGTGGTATCAGGTATTCACCGTACCCGTGTGGCGGCCATGGCCTGGTGCTGCCGAAAGGCGATCAGTTTCCGACCGGAGTTTGCTGGCTTCGATCGCGACACCACCTGACCGAGGCCGTACAGCTTCTGTCCAATTTCCTGGCCGGAGCTCTGCTGCAGAGGTGCTCGGTGCTCGCCGACTCTGACAGGCACATTGTGCAGCCGCCGGGGAGCATCTGAGGCACGCGATTTACCGCCGCTCTGCCGCCGCGCGTGCGCAATCAACACGCCCGGTATGACCAGGACGTGGTGCGTCTGTCGGGAGCGGGTCGGCTCCCTTGTCTGCATCGTCTCAGCCCCGGCCGGCTGCCGTGCGAGCGGCGACATTCCACTGGGACGAGCCGTCGGCGTCGAGCGGCGACGTGCTGGACTCAGATAAACGACTGTACTGATGGCTGTCCCTGACTGCGCCCGGAGCTCGCCGAGGCGAGTGAATATAACTCACTGACGGGGAAGTGAGCTGGGTGCAGTAAACCCGGCCAGGGAACGTGCCTGTCCACCACTCCGTGCGCCTGCAGGCCGCTGCCGGCGCCGGATGTGCCTTCCCCTCACACCACCCTCACCCGCCCCTTGTTGCACGTGCAACAGGAGGCGTGCAGGGTCAGCCATTGTCCGACGGAGGCGGGGCGGGTCGACGCGACGCCGGGGCCCGGGGTTGCTGTTTGTCTGAATCACAGTTGGTGCTGCAGCTGCGGTCTCAGCCGATATCCACTCAGACGACCCCGCCGGAACAGCAGCGAACGAGCGTCGATTGAATCGATAACTCCCGCTGATCAGATGCTCTGAGACAGGCGGCAGACGGCTGTCGTCGCCACCGTGCAGTGTCGTAGCGGGTGCCGTTCGTCCGGGCCTGCCGTCCGGCAGAATGTCATTGTCACTCTGCCCGCCAGGGAAAGGCATTCTGCTCAGACCGGGACGAAAAAAACGCTGCCACGTTCTCAGCACTGTCTCCATTCACTCGCCGGCCGGCGGCATTGTCCATGCTTTCATGTGGGTTATGTCACCGGCTGGTATTGTGTGCCGGTGACCTTGCTGTTGTCTGCTGGAACTTCTGGCGGCGCGATGCGCACACCCAGGCTATTCTCGGTTGTTTGGTTGTTTGGTTCTCAGTGCAAGTGAAAGCCCACTTCTGGAAGGTGCTGCGTTGTCTGCCTGTATTGCGGAACGGTATCACCTGACTGTTCAGGCCGATAGATGCTTTCGAATTTCGATGCTCAGATTTGTTTCTTGTTGTTTAGCAGGTACTGCTTGACAGCTGTGAGGTTAATTTGTATAAAACGTCAACATCTCCTTGAAGAACCCAGCGTAAATAAGAAACGGCTCCGCTCCCAAAGCACGACCTTAACTCTATATGATTCATGGCCACCTAGCTATTCGTCATAAGGAAGCATCGTCACTTCAGTTGACGTGCCATAGCGCAACTAATAATGAACCAGGGGCGTGGCTGCACATTGAATGCGTGAGTCACTCGAACGATGCCATCCTATATGGGCGATTGGACCCCGCCTCTTCGACCGGCTCCGCACTAACTCCCGCATCTGTCCACAGGTGGCAGCACCCGGCGCGAACAACGTCCGCTTCAGTCTGGACAACCCGCGCCTGTTCCGTATCGACAGCAACGGCAACATCTTCAGCAACGCCAACGGCCACCGGCTGGTGGCCAGCGGCGGGCTCAACTTCACCGTGTTCGCCGTCAACCCTGGTGAGTTGTCCTCGGTGCCCGCCGAGAGTAGTGGATGGATGAGGCTAGGAGAGAGCGCTAGTTGCGAAGTAGGTAAACCACCGGATAATCTCCAAAGAATATAAGCATAGATCAGAAATCGTAGGGGGACATGCTACATTTATGTATATTATGTGAAATTTCAACGCGTCTTTAGAATTATGAAATAAGGGATGCTTACCTTCAGTTTTAGTTCAGGCTTATCGCAGCCGAGAACGGCTGGGCTTATAGTTCAGGTTTTACAAAATTCAAATAATTTAGATACCGGAATAGCCATAAGCTGAAAAGCTGAATGAATATGGCGCCATACCGATACCGAGCAATTAATTCAGGACACGCCGTCTAATTATGCCGGGAACTGAAGCTGGCGACTTCCGCAGGGGAAATTCCTCTGGAACAACTTTAAACTTGTGATTTCTAATTAGACCGGCGTCGACCGGAACACTTCCACCCTGGTTTCGTCCCATACCGTCTGGTTTCGTCTGATACGCTAAGAAGGAACGACTAGGCTGCCCAGGGGTATTTCCACGGGATTACGTGGACTGAAGAACACTGACCAACATCGAGGGTCGAACGATACACCAACAAGACACGCTTGGTAATAGCGATGAGTTGAACCCAAATTATTTCACAATCAGCAGTGGTTCGTGATGAGGTGAAGTGGCTCAGTGGTTGTAAAGAGCTCAGGTGAATTGTTTTAATAAATCAATAAAAAAACGCCAACAACGTGTAACCCATATCACAGCTCGCCTAGCGTGCGCATCTTGTGCGCCTGCCAAAAGATGGCGCTAGTGGTAAACGCCTGAAGTTATGCTGTACCGGATAGCTTATATGGCGCGACGGCGCGTAAAGGCTTTCTCCTTCCATACACAATCGCACGGAGATTGATGTCGATTTTTTGCGAAAAGATTGCCGTTTCAGCTGTATTGTTGTCTTCACTGAACTCTCAAATGAATTTGTATAGTATGATAACGGCGTTCAGCGACAAGAAAATGATATTGAATTGCCTATTACTGCTGGTAAATACGCGAACTTTGACGTATTCTCACTAAGTACGATCGAACTTTGGGTCTCTTTGAAAGAAGAGAACTGCAGTATACATTGCAGCGCTGGATTAGCTAAGGCTTGATGTATCTTGCAAAATCGCAACGGTCACTTTCGATTCCATCGAGGGAGAATGAGCGCACAGTTACAACAGTTATACATCACCAATCCATCCATGTGGCGAATGAATACCCGGCAACTCTAATAATGACCAAAATAACATCCTTATTACATTTCGGGTGCTTTTCTTCTCAACTTCTGGTCACTTGGGCCACATGCCTGCTCCGCTACCGATTCATTATACGTTCCCTGTAGCAAGTGAGCCACTGACTTTAGTCATATTTCCCCCCGTCCACCGCTGCTGGTCCTCAGCTGCTTCACTTTAACCCGACTGAAAATGAAACTGCCAGCGCCTCCTCACCATCCGCCCTTCGGCCGTCGGCCCGCGACGGACTGAAAAGCGAAAACATTTTTAATGCGGCGCCCCTATGCGGAGCGGGCGCCGCCGGCCTGAGTAGACGATCAAAGCAGATTCTTACAATGACATTAAAATGAAGTGCACTCAAAGTGCAGAAAACAAAGCAATATTTCCGCAACGCAATATGTTCGCTTTGTTTTGAAAAGGTAAAAACGTTGAGTGTTCCGAAATTTGTCTGTCGCTGACATACTCTCATTTTGCCGTATTTTTTATTTACATTTACTTTTTCTGCCTGGATATATTAACAGAACATGTGGTAGCAGTGGGTGGTTTTGGACTTGCTGCATAATTTGAAAGCCGGCAGCTTTAGTTTCAGGTTCTATACTAAGGCATCGAGCCCAAGCTGCTGCCCGCGTTTCAGATTGCTCCCATCCTGTAGTCTCTGCCACGGTGTCTGACCTGAATTCCCTCCGCGTTTCAGACCACTCCCATCGTGTAGCCTCTGCCACGGTGGTTGTGGCCGGCAACCAGCCTCCCCAGTTCTCCGACCAGCGCTACCAGGCCAACGTCTACGAAAACGCCGGCACCGGTGAGTTCGATTGTTCGTTACGGGCTGTCTGTCCATTGCGCTCAGGACACCGTGCACACTTTAATAGAACAGAAAGGCTCAGGTATGTGTCAATCCAATGGCAAGAATCTTTTGCGAAGAGGGCTGTCAGTTCGGCTGATGGAAGAAAAGCCTTAACACGGAGCTAACGACGATGCTCGAGGACGGTGAAGCCTGCGGTGGACCGGCCGCATTGTGCACCTGTCGCGCCGAACTCTGAGTCACCCACCAGTCCATGACCAGCCGAGCGCAGCGGCCGGCTCACGTCCGCCGACCACATCCTGCGCCGCCGACCGCCGGCCGTAGGCACGCCGCGCCGAGAGCGGCCGGCCGTGCCGCCGTAGCCGCCCATTTCCGCGCCGCATTAGTGGCCGTAGCCGGGGTTTAGGCGGCCCCGGTCCGCGCCGGAGCGCTGCTCCCGCAGGGACGAGCGAGCGGCCGGCCGACCGGCCGATACCGGCACCCATCGATTATCAGGCGCGTCTGTGCGGCGGGGGAGGCACCGGCCGCCACGCCGGGCCACCGCCGCCTCTCCCCGCTCCGCTCTGGTGTGAGTACTCACCAGACAAGGCTACGTCATTGCTTTTGTCACTGAGAGACGAGAGTGTTTGCTGCTAGAAGGCTGGCTTTTCTGCTGAAAACTGCGATTCCTACGGGAAGATGCACGCGGCGCCCGCCGGTGACCTGGGTCGCTGACAGTACGGGGAACCCCCGGCGTGCTCGGTGACCAGCGGACCGCACGGCCGGGTCACAGCCAGTGGCGTCTCAGCCGGCTCTTTCAGTGTCTGCTAGCCAGTTAGCGGATTGTCGCGCTAAACAGCTGATACAGCCTGTTGAAAGTCAGCCGTGCGAGAGGCTTAGCATACATAATTGTAGCGGCCGCGCTCGAGAATAGTGTTTCCGGGAGAAAATTACAGCGCGTATGTGTTTCGAGACTGAAATGATTTAGTTGGTGTTTTCAGCTCGAAGCGCGCCTCTGTGGCGTTATTTGCTACCAAGGACTAGACACAATTCAGATGCTTACATGAGACGGAGACTGGCGAATCCAAGGGGCTGGGTGGCGTCTCGAGCATGTATCCCTGCCCCCTTCAACTTGCATTTCAATTGTTTAACGATCTTTCGTTGACGCCACAACCACTTCCACTGTGTTCAATCTTAAAATTCTGCTCAAGCTGGTAATGCTGTAAGCGTAACATGGACCTCGTCGGTAAGGACGCATATGGACCAGTTTTCATATAAACGTTCCGTCGTGGAAAATTGAATGACAAGCGCTAGTATGCCGGTTATGCAAGGGTTCGCTGGACCGCTCTGCCGTGAAACGCGTCACAATGCCAAGTAAATCGATTGGAAACACGGTCCACCGTGCTGACGTAAAATGCTAAGCTGCACTGAGTGAAACCCAGACAAATGTCAGGCTGCAGGGCCGCTCGCCGGCGGCTTGTGTGCGGATGAGGGCTTATCGGCTGGGTGAGCCGGGAGCGGTCGCGCTCCCCGATCGAACGTTTGTCGGTGAGCGGAGCGCACAGCACCTGGGCTAGGTCTGGTCGATATGTCATTTATACCGGACAGGCCCATAATGACCGGGCTCGATGGATTCTTCAAGTGAATCAAACGGAGTGAGCTGTGCTTTCAATTTGCGTCTGACAGAAGCTATCAATCCACCAAATGTACGCAAGGACGCTTCGATCAGCCGCGCAAGGCCTCATAAACAACATTCATTTGTGTGCCTGCTGTTTAAGCCTATGCATTTATTCTAAGATAGGGAGAGGTTCAGAAAACTTTTTTTTTGAACGCTGCAGTGGAGCCGAACTTTCCAAAACAGTTTTTTCACGAAGTCGTCGGAGTCTGCTCCCTCATTCATACCTGTGCACATATGCAAGTTTCGTTATTCATACCTGTGCACATATGCAAGTTTCGTTGTTTTAAATAAAAACTGTTAAGTGTTCCCTGGATCAGACTGATTTTTGATTCACCTTTTTTGGATCGATTCAATCATTGATTCATTTGATTTTTGTTTGATTCAATCACCGTTTGATTCCTTCAAAAAATTTGGTGAATCGATTCCTTTTGATTCAGAGAATCAAAAAAAAAAACAATAAAAGGAACGATTCACGTTTGATTCAGCCAATTTTTTTTGAATGATTCTTTTTTGATTCAATTAAAAAATAAAATATACAAAATATCAGGGATAGTATTGTATTTGTTGTGTTCTTTTTTATTGTCATGTAATGGCAGTAGTGTTAATATTTGTTGATTTCGTTCACTTCAACTTTTTTTTTAAGTTCATGAATCATTAATTTTTTTGATTCAATCAGCCCTGATTCCCAATGCGTTTGATTCAATCATGGCTTGTGAATCAAACAATCCTGACGGTGAATCAAACCTTTTTGATTCAACAAATTTTGTTTGATTCAATCCAATCGATTCAATCACAGATGAATCAAACACCAGTCTGCCCTGGATACACCAGTGCTTTCCGTAATCCAGCACTCCAGTGTCGCTGTGAATTTTGTCACTTATCAAGACAGCAGGAGTCAGAGCGTTTCTTCTTTGGAGCTAGAAGCCTGCTCACACCGCCGGCATATTGATTATCTCTTAACTTTCCTGCATCCTCATTCCCAACTGTATACGAGTACATACATGCACTGGTGTGCATACTGCATGGAGTGCGCTTGGGGTTCCGTTGTGTCGGACATCGGTCCCAACTCCACATCCACGTCAGACCTGCATTCCTCCGGATGAGGAAACGGACAGGTAGACATGACCTACGTGGCTGATTAACGCCGGACCCGGCTGACATTTCTGAACTTCAGGTGACCTTTTCGAAGTTTCTAGCTTGCGAAAGATTTTAGAACTTTGTTACGAAACCGAGATCCAACATTTTCACATTTAATTTACCTGCCGCGATGTACTGTTACCAAAGATGCGGCATGTACATGATATACTGCACATTGTTTTGGCATGACAATGCAATCCTCTAAGACGCAGTTGTTGGATTATGGTTCAAGAAAAAAAACTTTGAGTCTCCACTAAATCTCCGATACCTCACATGCCGCATCCTCTATCAGTCGGGGTTTGCTTGAGAAAAAAAAACAGCTCCGCTGGACGTTGCCGTGAGCCGCGTCGACCGCGACGGCGGCCGACAGGCCGGCGCCGGTCGGCCGAGACCGCCGCCCCCGGGCATTCCGGGCGTGCGTGACCGACGGCCGTTGGGCCGCCGGGCGCCTACGCCGCGCGCGGGGCGACGCGGCACGCCCGCGGCCGTAGCC
The DNA here is from genome assembly GCF_019059575.1 of Amphibalanus amphitrite. Lineage (NCBI taxonomy): Eukaryota > Metazoa > Arthropoda > Thecostraca > Balanomorpha > Balanidae > Amphibalanus > Amphibalanus amphitrite. The sequence goes on from NW_024881748.1 coordinate 286,673, forward strand.
ACGCCGGCCGTGCTCGGCTGGACGGGCAGTTGAATGGCCGCAATGACGCCGATAACCGATCGGCTGGGACCGCCGGGCCGCTGCCGCAGGTCCATGGTGAAATACCGATCGTATGCCCGGTTGATTCCTCTAATGATTCTATATGTCTGATCGTTTTTTTTTTTCGTAGGCTATTGCTAATCCATATCGTGCTTGCTGCTTGCAGACGAATCAAGTCGAGCACTTGACTTAAAGTGTTGCAGTTGAGTGCATATGGTGTCTCATATCCAACTTGTCCGTGCTATTTTAGGAATGTCCTCTGTACCTACTTGCTGCTTGGCATTTCTGCGAAACGCTGGCTGTTTCAAAATTGCATTGAAAACACAATGAAATTTGCAAATGTATGCCCAAATATGTTAGATATAGGGTGCCTCAGCACGGTACAGCACTATTCATATAGCTACGTGCCACTATTCAGGGAAGGCGAATGCTGTTTGTCTTGTGATTCTACCCATAAATGCATTGCTCACCCATTATAACCTATCAAGCAATTATCGCGTACATACCTGGCAAAAAGTTAATCCAACATACAAGTCACCTGGTGGTCCGTCTGATCCCCATGCCATCACACCTTGGATACTGCAATGTTCCAGACCCGTCTGTTTGGGAGCGCCCAGTGGCGCAGGCTCACCTTCCTGTAAGTGTTTTTTTTTTTTGCTCCGTCAGCCTTAAGCCAGTCTGGAGCCGGGGGTCATTACATCTGGCAATTTTGGCCAGGAACAAAGTTTTACGTTAAGCCGGTTTATGTGAACCCGGAAGCAATAGCAACGTGGGAGCCTATCCTTAGTGTGTGTGAGCAAATCTAATGGGGGAACTTACTTTTGCCGAAGTGCCGAAAAAGCCGGAACAAAACACAGATGAAGAAACGGTAACATTTATTTACATCACATATTCATACACTTGTGTAAGGTGTCAGTGTACTGGTGTGGGGTGTATTGGTCAGGGAAAAAGTCCTAAATAACAAAAAACCTGACGCCTATTGCAAAGGGGAAAACCCCGCGCTGAAGCCAAAGAGCGCGGGGAAAAAACCCCTACAGTTGTTTAATCTAATGTGTAGGAGGTAAAAGGGAAGGGATAATGACGGCCCCGTGCTGGGGAGGGGCGCCCGGCGACCACAGGCGTATACACCTTGGCTGCCAGTCGGCGTTGGCTCTCAACGACTCCGCCTTAGCGGGTCGGAGAGCGCAATAGGGGGCCGCCAGTTACACATGCCAGTTACACAGTGCAAGAAACATCAATGGCTAGAGCGCGAGCACACGATGCAATCAAAAGGAGAATGTAAATAAACGACCGGGATTTAGGTTGTACGAGTAAGGAACTGGGCGCCGCGTTACTATCGTCCCCACGGCGCCCACTCATGCCCGTGCTCGGGGTTCCTTTTGTCTCAGTGAGGTGGTTTCTATATGCTGTTAATAAGACGTGCCTCCTGGAGAAAGATAAAAAGCAAATCATGAAGCTCTGGATGATGGTCGCCAAGGATAGTTGGCAAATCCAGACTGAGGCCATGTGTGGTAATGTGTCTTATAATGTGTCTTCTGTGGTGCTGTAGGCGTGGGCAGTGGAGTATGAAGTGTTGTATTGTGTATCTTGGATGTGTGGGGCAATAGTGACATATTGGAGGTGGTACACGGTCGTATATATGCGAGTGTGTAAGATACGTGTGTCCTAGCCTCAGTCTGGCCAGCACGGTTTCTTTTTGTCTTGTAGGTTGATTTGAAGAAGAGAAATGGGAAATTGATGGTTTAATCGGATAGAGATGTGGATGTTTGATTGTGTCCCAGTCTCTTTGTCGAAGTTGCATAAAGGAGACGTAAATATGGTTGATGAAATCTATAACTGGAAGAGGAAGATGATTTCGAGACGAGAAGAGGAGTCCAGTTTTGGCAAGGTTATCTGCCCGTTCGTTACCTTGGATCCCCATATGTGCGGGGATCCAGAGGATTCTTACTTCTTTCTTTTCTTTCTGTAGAGCAATCAGCTGCTTTTTTATTTTGTATACCAAAGGATGTGTTTCCGTTTTTCTTGTCGTCAAAGTCCTAACAGAGGAAGCCGAGTCTGTGCATATCACTGCTTTCTGAAAATGTTTGCTTGCAATATATTTAAGAGCTGAACTAATCGCTATCAATTCAGCGCTGAATATGCTGTGGCTGTCGTGAAGTCTGTTTGTTTTTTCATAATTTTGCGAAGTTATAGCTGCGGCAGAGTGTCCGTCTTTCCGTGAACCATCGGTATAAATATATGCGTCTGCCTGATGTTCTTCTTTGTATTCAAAGAACAGCTGTTGTGCTTCCTCTTTTGTAATTTTTGTCTTTTTATCGGTAAATAGGAAATCGATATGCTTGATTTGTTGTAAGAAGAAAGAGGAAAGTGAAGGTGAGGGCATGATGTTCGGATGGGATATTCGAAAGACGTTGAGTACCATTTGAATTCGAGAGGCGATAACCAGGAAGCGTCTTTGAGGAGCAGTCGGCTGCAGATCTTCAGTGTAACGGTTATTTAGTATTTTATATGTGTGGTGAGTGGGGAAGGAACACGACCGAGCGAAGAACCGAAGGAGCTGGTATTTCCGACGCTGTACAAGTAGAGGCAGATTTAGTTCAATATGGAGACATATTATGTTTGTCGTGGACATCGCGCCCGCAACTATGCGGAGTGCTTTGTTCTGGATTATTTGCAATGACTCAATTTTCTTAGAAGCTATATCATCAAATAGAAAAGCATTATAGTCCAAGATAGGGCGAATTAGGGAAATGTATAGTCTGAGAAGTGTGCTTCTATCTGCGCCCCACTTCTTACCAGCTATACATTTAAGTATGTTTATACGTCTTTCGCAGCGTTGGGCTATATCTTCGAAGTGTTTATTGAATGTGAGTTTATTGTCTAGGGTGACTCCCAAATATTTAAATTGGTTTACATATTCAATAGGTATGTTGTTTATCTGTAGTCTAGGGGGGTTAGTAAAACGGCTTCTAGGGGGAGCGAATATCATTGCCACTGTTTTAGTTGGGGACACGGTAAGTCCCCATTTGTCGCACCACTTTCTAATATCATCAAGTGCTGTGTTCATGTAAGCATACGCCGTTTGTACAGATGAATCAGTAACCCAGACGGCTATGTCATCGGCATATATTGAAAATTTAAGTTTAGCATTATGTGTTTCTATTATGTCATCAATCATTACAAGGAAAAGGGTCGGGGACAACACACTGCCTTGTGGTAGCCCGTGCTCCTGTCGGAAAGGAGGTGAATATGTGTTGCCGCATCTTACGTTAAAAGTTCGATTGCTCAGAAAGTTCGTAATGTATGAGGCCATTCTGCCCCGCAATCCTTTTTTATGAAGTTTTATTTGGAGGGCAATTTTATTTACTTTATCGAATGCGTTTTGGAGATCAATAAAGACAGCAAGGGTATATTTTCTTGTTTGAAAACCACGTTGGATATCATCTACAATGTATGTTATATTGTCTGCAGTTGATCGGCCGTGACGAAAGCCATTTTGAAACGGAGAGAGAAGGGAGTTCGTTTCTAGGTAAGCCCTAATTCGCCCATTGACCATACGTTCCATTATTTTAGAGGCACAACTAATTAGAGAGATAGGACGATAGCTAGATGGGTTAGAAGGTGGTTTCCTAGGCTTTAGGATAGGTATAAGGGTGCTGGTGCGCCAGGGTTCTGGGTAGCTGTTGTTCTCCCATAGAGAGTTTAGGCAAGACAAAAAGGTATTGAGACCGGATTCAGTCAAATTTTTGAAAAAGGAGTAAGAAATCTGATCCGGTCCTACTGATGTGTTGCCACACCGCGAGATGGCATGTGTAAGTTCGTGGTTCGTAAATGGTGTGTTGTACAGTTCACGGTTGCTTGAGTGAAAGTTCAGTGTAGACAGTTCGTGTGCGAGTGTTTCGGTGAGCTGCGGTGTGTATTGTTGTGCTGAGGAGATGTTCGCGTAATGCTGTGCGAAGAGTGTTGCAACGTCTGAAGGGATAGTGTAGTGGGTGTTGTTAATGTGAAGATGAGGGATTTTGTAAGGGTTGCTGCGTCTTGCCGAGAAACATTTTATTAGTGACCAAATTTTGGACAAAGGAGTAAAACGATTAAAGTTATTTGAAAAGTTTTGCCAGCCGGTGGTTTTAGCATGGTTAATTATCAAAGAGGCTTCATGTTTTGCTTTGCGATAGGCTTCCGCATTTGCTTCGCAAACGCGGCGGTGGAACTGGCGGAGTGCGCGTTTCCGAAGGGCTACGGCGCGTTGGCAGTCTGCATTCCACCAGGGAGCTCTTCTATGTTCTTTTGGGGGGCCAGTATGGGGGATGTTTTGATGCGCAGCGGCAAGAATGACGTTAAGAAATGTGTTTATATCTGGTGGAGGTGTAGACAATGATTCGTCAATATACTTTTGGAAAGACGCCCAGTCGGCCTTCTTAAAGTTCCACCTTGGCAAAAAATTAAAGTTTGTCTGTCCTGAAGGGACGTTGAGTAAATAATGTATGGGGTAGTGGTCACTGAAAAGAGAGTCATCTTCAACGTGTTGTGTAAAAAGTGTCGCGGTGTTTGTGTCTGTAATGGCGAGATCTAGGACGGAGTGTACGACCTCTCCATTGCGTGTGCGTGTGAATGTGGGCGTGAGATTGTTAATGAGTATTAAATCGAGTGAGTTAATTACGTTAAGAAGTTGTGTTCCGCGCGAGTTTGTTTCTGTGCACCCCCATGTGCGGTGGTGTGCATTGAAGTCCCCCATGATTATAAAAGGCGGAGAAAGTTGGGAGAAAAGGTCTTGGAGTAGAGGACAGGAAAGTGGGAGGCTAGGTGAAAGGTAGATCGAAAGGACAGTGAGGTCTAGTTGTGCAATTTTAACTTTTACTCCGACTGCGTTAAGCGTAGTTCGGAGGAAAATTTCATGATGCAAAAGTTTATTTGAAACGTAAAGAGCCGAGCCGCCCCGGCGGTGGGTTTCATTTACGTTATTTGTATATAAAGAGAAATCACGAATGTTGAAATTGTAATTATATGTATCTGAATCTTTAAAATGGGTCTCTTGGATGGCGGCTAGTAACGGTTTTTTATTTAACATATAGTTCTTGAATTCCCCCCAATGGGATACCAACGAGTTCGTATTCCATTGGAGAAAGAATTCAGAAAATTGAGTCATTTACCGTGTGTGTGTTTGTTTACTGGTGTTCTTGGGTATAAGCGTGCGAACGAGTAAGTCGTCTTCCCGTCGAAATGGAGCGAGAGCTGGAGCGAGATGAAGACCTTTCTCGAATACGAGCGGGAGAGGGTGCTCGAGAAGACATGGGCCTGGGTTTTGGGTGGTCGGCGGAGACGAGGCTTTCGAAAAGTTCCTGTGTGAACTGTGCTTCAATGACAGTATCGTTGGGCGAGTCAAGAGCAGGGTTGTGCTTGACTCATGAGTCGAGTCAGAAATTTGACTCAACTCTGACTCAAATGAGTCAGATTTGAGTCGAGTCGGATAAAATGTTGAACTGTTGAGTTGAGTCGGAGTTGAGTCGGACAAAAACATTAAGGCGTTGAGTTGAGTCAGAGTTGAGTCAGTAAAATAATTTTGACATCGAGTTGAGTCAAACAATGAGTCAGCTGACTCAACTTTCTAGAAACAAGCTTTTCATCCCCACACCCCGCTTAACAACTTTGCCCTGGCCCTGCTGCCGGAATTTTTTCACCCCCGCCCCGCTCAACAACTTTTTTATCTGAGTCAATTTTAAGTCAACTTACTTGACTCAACAAAAAATTTGAGTCAAGTTTGAGTCGACTCATATTTTCATTGAGCCGCTTGAGTCATGAGTCGAGTCAAGGAAAAAAATCAGCTCCTTGTTTGAGTCAGAGTTGAGTCAGGGCTTTCTGAAGTTGAATGATGAGTCGAGTCGGCAAATTTTTTTGAGTCGAGCACAACCCTGGTCAAGAGAATCTAGAGATTCTGCGGAGTCAACAGACGTGCTGGCAACGTCTGGGGTCTCTGGGACCGCGGAGCCTGCGGGAAGCGGAGTCTGAGGGGTTTCAATGGGCATCTCCTTGACAGGGGTCACCGACTCTGAGCCGTCGAGAGATGCCTTGGCTACAGCGACCGCGTCAGTTTGTTCTGCTGCAGGGGTCATGTGGACGTGGTCTGGCTGGGTCTCAGTTGGCACCTCGGCCAGAGGCTGAGCTGCTCCCTTCGGAGTCTCTGTGACCGTGTCCGTCTCGTCGAGGGTGGGGACAGTCTGGGGGACTGGTGCCGTGACAGTTTCCGTCGACTCTGTGTGCGACGGACGAGGGAGCTCCACTGCCGTACTGAGCGGCGGGGTCAGATTCGGGTCGGAGCGCTGCCCTGGTCCAGCCTGAGGTCCCGAGCAGCGGGGGTTAGTCCCCCGGACGGCGTCGGCGTATCGACGCTCGCTCGGGATAGAGTGCCCGGCCGGGCGGGGTGGAGGGGCGGAGGGCGACTTCCGGTTCAGTTTCTCCTTGTGGTAGTGCCACGCCGGGCACTTCTTATCCCAGGCGGGATGAGGGCCGCCACAGTGGGCGCACTGGACCTCCTCACTCTGGCACTCATCCGAACTGTGTCCCAGTGTGGCACAGCGGAGACAGTTTGCCTTTTTGGAACGGCAGGTCGATTGGAGGTGCCCGTAACGTCCGCAGCGCCGGCAGAGTCGCGGGTTCACCTCCCACGGGCTCACAGTCAGGACCTCGTAGCCGGCGTACACGGCAGGGGGACACTCGAGGCCAAGGAACCTCAGCTTAAGCAGCGGGCTTGGGTTAGGCCCCTTAGATCGGAGGCGCGTCACCTCTACTACTCCTTGTGAGCGGAGCTCCGCCTGAATCTCGGCCTCCTCGATGTACTGGAGTGCTGGGGAGTAGCAAGTGCCCGCCACGGTGTTTAGGCGGGTAGCCGGGGCGGCCGTAACGGCCGTGCCACAGAAGGTGGTGATGCTCAGGGCGAGTCGAGCCTGGTCCTTGTTAAAAACCCGGATCAATATGTTGCCTGACCGGATCACTTTTGCGTTTACGCGCGGGCCGATTAGTAGGTCCATCTCCCTCTGCAATTTAAATGGGGAGAGGCGGCGGAACGAGCCATCCGGAGTCAAATGGATGAAGGACTGGCCCTCTGGAACTTGGTCCATCATCGGGTCAGGGAAGGGTTCGGGGGTAGGCTCAGATGGATAGGGGCCCATGAGAGGGAGGACAAGAGGTGGGCGGGGGCGAGACAGCGTGGGTGCCATCCTTGTTTTCTTAGAAACAGAAATTAGAATGATCAAATTCAGTGGCAAAAATAGAGGGCTTGACAAATTATTACGGCCAAAACAGAACTGGAATTACCCGCGAAGATGTGCCCACGCGCGCCTGCGGTTAGAAAAAAGCGCGCCAACAAACCGCGCCAAGAAACCGCGCGAACGCCGCTGGCCGGCGGGCTGACGTCACGATCACGTGACCGGCGTCGGCCAATCACCGCGGCCGGCCGCAACCGACGAGGAATGGAGTGGAGCCGGAAACCGATGGAGGGAGAACGAGAATGTGAATATTAATGTTATAATTTAGAAGACAAAGTGAAATATAGACTTGAATAAAACAAGATGACGGAGAAGGGAGGGAAATGCACCGGTCTGTTGTCTGAAACAAACCAACCAGCGCACAATTCGGATCGGAGCAACCTAACTAATGCGGACCGTGGCAGAACACGTCCGCACCCGTCGGAGCCTAGTCGCCGAATGTCCTGTAAGTGTAATATATCACATCGCCGGCGCCCACCGCCTGACCTTGACACCGAAATTGATGACCGGTTAACAGGCCGAGCAGATGATGAATCGAGCGGAAAGATTAAATGGGGATTTGCAAAATTGTATTTCAGATTAGTATTTCAACTGACGTGTGCCGTTTATGTAACGCTTCGCTTGCTCTTCATTAGCTATGTGTCATGTCTTATTGCCGGGCGCGCTGTTCGTAATCGGCCTGATGATTTACTGTTGTATTAGCATGCTACTTAACAGCTGCCACCTCATTATATCAAGCTGGGTTTATTTGCACAGTGCGTCCTGCGTTGACGGTGGTCACTAACATGTGAGGTGTGCGTCATTGATGCCCATCCCATTTGTGGATTGACCTGCAGGTGTGGGATCACCGAAGTTAGTGGCGCGCCCTCCCCCGCCCCGCCCCTCGCGGCTGCCAGCCGTGCACCGCCCGTCCCATGGGGCTGACACAGCGTAATTGGACGTAATTCCGTTACACTCCCTAGGACCAGTATGTAATCGGCGGTGGCCATCGCTGGATGCTAAGACGCTTAGTCTGGTTTGAACAGTGTGCAGTTACACGCGGTGAAAACTGTCAAATCCCTGTGCAATCAATGGACGTATTTGGACGTACCAAATTACATTATTCAACCGTCACAGGACTTTTGGTTCAATTGGCGCCGCAATGCCTTTATCATAGGGAAATAATTATTCCGAGGTGTTTCTCTCCAATGGGTACAGTTTTTTTCAGTATGATAAAGAGGAGCAGCCTCTAATTAAATACCATTTCTTGCTGCCACTGTTATTCTAACTTAGGAATGTAGCCCACTTGTTACCTACGGGTGCTGTAGATATTTGATGTGATTTAACATGCCTCCAGCATCCCTCCATGCCTCCAGCAAGTCTGCCTCACCTGTAGATGTGAACTGACGAGTGCCTCCTCTCGACAGGGTCGCTGGTGAGCGCCGTGGTGGCCCAGGATCCCGACACGGATCCCATCAGCTACTTCATCCGCGCCCCTGGCAGCACGCAGGACGCAGAAGTCTACAAAATGGTGAGCTTTGGCTGGAGAGCGGGCTGGTACGTCGCCTGGTTGTTGATATAACCGGGTAGATGCCTAGAGATTAGAGATGGTCCGTCTAGAGGAAGGCATTGGCCTATATTGACGCACTAGACATCTGGCTTTTTGAACGGGGCGCGAAGTGTGCCGAAAGTCGCACTGCATTCCTGTCTATTGAGCGCTCAGCTCCCGTCTATCTGCGCACTGGACGCAATAGGCACTCGCCGCATTCCTGCCTATAGAGCGCTCAGCTCCCGCCTGCAGTGTGTTGGTGCGTTGCCGGCCGGCAGAGTCCCACAGGCGCCGACGGCCAATCTCGCTCGGTCACGGGTCGGATTCCACCTAAGTGATGGATCACCGTCGCGGCATTAACACACGAACGGATGATGCGCCGCGGTCGCTGATATTGCTTCGTGCAATACATTTCGTGACCATTAGGAGGAGCGCCTTTCGGCGTCTTTATTAGCTGTGAAGAACTGCCGCCGCCGGCATCCCGGACGGCCGCGCTGATGAGCCGAGAACTGACCCATTCATCTGCAGCGCCGGCTCGCATGGTGATTAACCCGCGACACGTAATTACCGGCGCTATTTCGGCGGCTCCGGTCGAACCCAGGCGGCCGGCCCGTGATCCGATCGGCGGCGGCGGCGATTGAGCCATCACGGCGCGCCGCGAACGTCGCAGAACGGCTCCGCGCCGCATTACCACCATTTTTCACCGGCAAAATCAGCGCACGGCTGAAGCAGCCCGATGAGCCGATCCCCTGCTGATGACTCGCCGTCCTATTTGAGATTTATTTTCTCCGACGTGTGATTGCTTTCAGACGTGAGATGCTCATCTCGGAATGCCGGATTGTTTTTGCAGCACGGCGCAATAGGAATATGTTTAATCGCTCTCTCGTCATGTGTCAATGCCCTGTTATTTGGCGAGACAAAAACGATATAGGAGATGATTTCAGTTTGTGTTTTTACTCCCGTCTTTGATCAATTATTGGCATTGTTTTGCGGAGGAATGCCATTGTTTCATGATGATGGCCCTTGATTGCTCACGAAACCATTTGGTCAACGTCGTTAGTACCTACCTACAACTGATGGATACTTGCGGCACAGGGAAAGGTAGAATTATATCTACCTATAGGCATTACTGACCGGGCTGACGACATTATTTAAAAACTTTTTCATTGCATATTTTGGCTTACATATCTAATTAGTTTTAGCATTTCCCTAAATATTTAATTATTATGATGGCTTTGCCCCATATGACTTTTTAGACCTTTCACATGCCTTCCACGGCTTGTGTGCGCTTTAACTTTGTTTGCCATTTTCAATAATGCCTTGGGCAACACATAAAACAGACGCGTTCCTCAAATGTGGATACTGCTATACAACTGAAGCTACTTCATATCTTTGCTCCTCATTTTTGATTCATGAATTGGCTCACAAATAACACGTAATGTTCGGCAGGCGCCGTCTGTACTGACTGCCAGTATAGAACAGACATGCGCATTTACACCATTCAATCTTCATTCTAGAGGCTGCTCGAGCGAGTTCCATTTCGGCGGTGAATGACGTAGGAATTTATGGTTTGCATGCTTACATTTCTGTAAGCTGTAACTCATTTTTATGTTTGTCTGAATCAGACTAACACAATGGTATGGTAGTTCGGAAGTGATAAATACTGCACAAATAACTGACCTGACACTGGAGTTGCCTTGCATGGACGGCTGTCTATCCCCACGGGTGACATAATGTCGCCACCGGCGGCCCCCAGGCGGTCAGTGAGCGACTCCCGTGTGACCTTTGACCGGTGCCGCTCGCATTCTTGACCAGTGCCTGCCGGTGACGGCGAGCCATTGGCAGCGCCATTCTGGTCAGCACTGCTGTGAAAATTGGTCTGCATTTTTCACGGGCTCGCTGCAGTATTTACGGCCATCAGCCATGTAGAGCGCGTGCTGTCTGATTGGGCCCACGGGTCGGGTGACGGTGGCACTCTGCAGTGTCACAGCCGGCCGCAGTGAGGCGGCCTACCTGGTCACTGTACGGTCGGTCGGTCTAACCGGCGCCCGACCGCCACGGCCATTACCCACTGTCAACGGCAATTTCACAGAAACGATGAGCGAGCGGCCATCATCGACCGCCGGTGGTGGGGCGGCACGTGCCACCCCAGCTGAGTGTGTGAGCACTGAGCCCTGTATGAGACCCACTCCCCCGCTGACCCCGCCTCGTCTCTGTGTGACCCACAGTTCAGCATCAACCGTCAGACGGGCGTGATCCGTCTGGTGGGGCCGGCCAGCCCGCTGGCGCAGCACTCGGAGGAGAACTTCACGTTCACAGTGGTGGCCCGCGATACGCACAATCTCAACGACACCGCTACCGTGCACGTGCACGTCATAGGTCAGTGCACACGGGTGACCTCTGACCTCTGGGAATGTTCGCTGTTCCCTGGTCAGAGGTCAAGGTATGAGGCCATCTCTAGACGTTGTGGATATATCCGGCCATCATTGCACGCTGGGTGTTGTTTTAGCATTATCGGCGTATGCCTCCTGGGTGATCCTAATTCCTATATTAGGGGAAGGGCGGTGCTGCAGGGTGGGCTACGCCGTACCAGGGGAACAGAAACAAACGACGCCCGGGGCCGCGCTGAATGTCATGCTGCCACTGAAACATGTAAAAAGGTGGCGGAAAACATTATGGTTAGATATTGATTAAATAAAGGGGCTTGCTGTAATGAGAGCTTGTCAAGTAAGAAATGTTTGCCTTGCATTACTAGACTTACATTGCGAGAAAACTATTCAGATTAGCTTCATTTGTTGAACTTAATTTTAACAGTACCCACAAATGCAACTACAAATGATTAATCACAAGTTAAATTTTTAGCAAGTGATTTCCAATAGGCATTTGTGATTTTTAAATAGACAATTAATGTCATATCTTCAATTTTTTTTTTACTTAATTCTGAAATTTGTATAGGGTAGCCTGGGGCAAGACGCCCCAGATAATTTATTTTGCTACATAAATTTTGTCCCACATCACCTGAAAGGCCAAATTTGTGCTCAATGCGTTCTTTGGACATTTTACTTTAAATTGCACCCCTCAAATTGATTCACTTATGATCGGACTCCAAGCTAGGAAGTGATTTGTGAAGCAACTGCAAATGGGGCATTTTGCCCCAACCCCAGGGCAAAACGCCCCACGGCCTGGGGCAAGTAGCCCCATACCTTAGATTAAAGATTTAACATGGTAGTTGGCTAAATCTTATGTGAGAGGTCCGTTAGACCTCTGGAGGCACGGCACTGAAGTTAGCACATTCCATCCTGTCAGGTGCTCAGCATATGACACTGTTGTATGAGCAGGTTTTTCACCTACCTCATAAGACCAAATAATAAATTATTGCAATGCAAATGTTAATAAAATACTTCCTTTGCCATCCAGTTGCTGAAAAAAATACACATAGAGGCACAGAAACTTACTGTTCGCCAGCTACCGAACATTAGAAAGTGGGTAGCCCCAACAACACAAGAGGTAAAACGCCCCAGGGGCTTTTTGCCCCGCGACCTACTGGGGCGTTTTACCCCATCACGTAGTTCGGTCAGAGAACAACGCCTTGCACTCCAGTAAGACATAATTTAACACGAACCAACCCGGCATGATAAGCGTTAGACAATAGTTGTTCAAAATACATAAAAGTCGTTAACCTAATGTGGACCATAAAAGAACGCCATGATTCATAATCTGACAACAAAACATAAAAATCACTCAAAAAACACATTTTTGGCTATATCTCCCGAAAGAGTCATCACAATTTCTTTCCAGTCTGCTCTATATAATATCACACGGGGCCGGTAAAATGTTTCATTCAGGACCGAGGGATTTGTTGAGTTTTCCGCACGAGACCGAAGGTCGAGGGCGGAAAATTCAACAAAGCCCGAGGTCGAATGAAACATTCCGGCTGATTCCGGCCCAAGTGTGATATTTATTTTAGCATATGCCGTTTAATTTCCATATTTAAAGGTAGTGTGCCAGCTTTCTTGGACCGTATGGAGTTAATGGACCAGATAAGGAGAACCGGATTTTTAGAACTTATCCATACCTTCAAAACTCATGGAAACGTCTTAAATTCTTCAAATTTTGAGTACCCCAGTGCGAAATTCGCCCCGACGGGTTGTCGGTCGTACCCCAACCACATTTCACACCACTATGAACAATAAATGCACACACTGAAATCGCTATTACCGATATGCTCATCCAATCAAGTTTCGATAAACCCGTTCATCATCATCTCCTGCGGTTTCGAACACGCCTGTTAGGTGGCTTCTGATGCTCGTCGAGGTCGGAATTTCCAAATACGCGTGGTGCGTCGGGCCGCGCGCTCTGACTTCGGCCAAGAAAAATGCGTCAGCTGATCATTGTCAGTTCTGCCACTTGCGTGTGGTGAAATGGGGTCATAACTTATAAGACGGCTTTTTCATATCAATTATTTTACATAAAATCATATTTCAAACCATAAATAATGTTCGACAGCCAAATAAAAGAAACAATACCAATACGGGCTTACAGTTTAAGGCTCGACATTGTGTTGTCTACGATTAGACAGCTGATAACTCATTCCCGTACGTCGTATGGTCGTAACACTATAATGACCTTTGCTTATTGTCACAAGTGCGCCGCATTCGCGATTGTTGCCCGACGCCTGTTTGCAGGTGAGCCCACTACAGTTGTTATACATATCTAAAAACCGAAAAACTTTTAGGCGAAAAAGGCACTATTCCAGGCCCATTTTTGATTTTTTTTTGCGATATTAGGTAAAAACAGAAGCTTCTTATCCTAGGAAAAATAAAATGGGAAATCTTTCAAAGGTGGCACACTACCTTTAAGCTTCTTTAACAATTGTACATGCTTGAAAGAAGTGAAAAAAAAACAAGAACGAATATCAAGAACTAAAAAATGTACATATTCCCTGACCTTAAGATAATAAACCAAGCCGACTCAAGATCACTGTGTTCCATCCTTGTGTCTGGCTCTGAGTTGGATTCATATCAAACCAAGAACATCTATTTCATATGTCATATGAGAAGCTATAGTAACGTTCGTTTTCAATGTTAGAGAAGAGTGGAAGGTATACCATCCTGTGAAGTGAGCGCTTGGTTTTTTACCCATGTCAGTATGAATAAAGTTTTTACTGATCAATGTGAAATGCGTTTTTTGTCAATTCATTGCAGTTGTAAAAGGCATGAAATTGACGCCATAAATGTAGGTGATTAACTAATATGTCTGTATATACATTAGGATTTAAAATATAATGTTATTGAAAACCAACATTTGCAATCTGTTCAATAGTTCAAAGCGACCAAATGCAACACGTAAGTTCACGTTAGATTTCTATCAGTTAAGCTCTTTTCCAGCGCCTTCCTCCGTCTCAGGAAATGCTTCAAAAGTTCGCTGATAAAATGTTTTGCCCATGGGCAAAACCTTTGTCCAATTGCCTTCAACATTATGCGGTTTAATCTATGACCGTGGGTTTAATCCAAAAAGCTTTTACCGCACGCTCGCGCTAATGCTAAAGGCATACTTCGGCATATGCTAAATATAATGATCATATAGTGCACGTTTTATAGAAGAGATGATGTTTCCCCAGAACCCTGCCAATTCCGAGAAACATCGGTGAGGCGTTTTACCTCGGCGGGGCGACTTGCCCCGGTCTACCCTATTGATCTATAGCGGTATTATAAACTCTCATATTGGCTGGTACTCCAATGGCTACCGCTCTTTTATTTTTGATTTCATTTCCTAAATGTTTTGTTTGTTCAAACACCGTCGTACTCTGTTGGAACTGGCGTCGTGCTTCTGCTGGCACTATAGCGTCCCATTCGGAATATCTATGTTGGGCATTATTTGCCGAGGTCTGTTGGTTTTGCCCGGATCCGTCCGCCTCGGGGACACCGAATGCCATCATCGGCGCTGCGGCCGCGCACCAAATGCATGGCCGGGTGCGTGTTTTGCATACGGTGCGCGCTGCCTTTCGACGGCTGTCTGGCGGCGGGGAACAAAACAGAGCAGCGCGCGGCCTACTTTGGCCCCCGGGCGCGTTCTCAGGGTATCATCGCTCTGTGTGGTTTCGGCCGAGCGAGCAGTGTTTTTGTCAGCGCACCGATCGGCAGGTGAAATTCGGGCGGCGGTGGGTGTGGTCGGCGCCGGTGGTCCGGAGCGGGGCACCGGTGGACACCGATGGCGAGCGATGGCCACCGATGGCGAGCGATGGCCACCGATGGCGAGCGATGGCCACCGATGGCGACCGGTGGTGGTGTGCCGAACCCGAGCGGCGTAAAAGCACGGGCAGCTCCGACAATCAAACTGAGTGCCATTTGTTCCGAGCGCGGCCGACTCGCTCTTCGCCACACGAACAGTGATCGCTGAATAATACAGCCGCCGTCTTCTCTCTCGGAACAAGAAAAAACTCGGCTGCCCGCCTGCCGACCAAGTTTGGCCATTGGGCCGGGACGTGCGGCGCCGTTCTTCGGGCGGCGTCCATCCAACTCCGAGCGCTCATCTCTCTCCAGTCGGCGCCGCGCCGCCGGTCCGCGCTTCTGCACTCACCCACCTGTTGTAGACGTCTTCTGAGCGTCTGTAACTTTGGCGGATCGCCGGCCAACCATCGCCACCGGAAATTCGTCCCTGCCGCTTGCTCCGCGGCAGCAGCCAACCACTCGACGCTGCATCGTCCGGCGTCGAACTCGGGTCGAAACGACGCCTTACATACAAACAAGGGCGGCAGCGGCGGCGGTGGTTGCAGAGAGGCGGTGATCAGCGTGGAAGGCAGGGCACAGGATTGTCCCAGCCGGTACCATCACTCTGGTCTCTGGCACTCATTGGCCCGGAGCGGAGATGGAGAGCCGCACACCAACCTCATATACCGCCTGGCCTCGCTCGCTCTACCGTGCTGTCTGGGTCCAGCCGTACCTTTTTCCGTTTATCCTCGTGTCTTACCATTCCTCCCCAGACTGAACAGGGTCGTTCATTTCTACATAGATGCTGGTCTGTGCCGCTCATGAGGATTAATTGGATGGATGCCCCTTGATACGGAATAAATTAAAGCGACGTGACATAGCCAAAAGAGAAATCATATTATGTATCGCTAACCCACCCAGCCACAGACTTCTCTATATATAGAGAAGTGTGTTGCCCAGCGCATATCGGAGTTGCCGATTGTGTTTTCCGTAGTGTTCCAGGGCTAGGAGAAGAAATGTTTGATGGAATGTTTTAATTGTGTTACGGAAATGGGTGACTGTGAGCAAGATTAACTCCTTGAGACCGCATCTGACCTTGTTCACCCACTTCTGTCCACAGATGTGAACAACAACCGGCCTGTGTTTCCACTGTGCGCCCAGTACCGTCCCGAAGTCGAGGAGAACAAGGGAGTTGGCACTGCCGTTCTCAGGGTAAGTCCGCTAATCAACTCATCTGCACGGACCTCAGACGATTCACCGTGATGGAGAGAGCAACGTCTCTCTGCATTCAGACCGTGGCGGCGTCCTGCGTTTCCACGCCGCCAGGTTTTCTGTCGCACTATCTCTAGCTGGTGCCAAAGCTGCATGTAATTCAGTGACAAGTGGCTCTGAGCCGCCGTGCGCCGAGTGGGGAGGGTGAGGTCGGTTTGACACGCAGGTGTGCGCGCACCTGTGGGAGGGGCCCCGGGGAGGAGGGTCGTCAGGGGTGTTCGTTCCGACGCTGCGTTCGATCGGGCCGCATGTCGCCGGCGAACGAATAATTAATCGGCCGGCGATCGCATTGAGCGGGTCCTGACAGCGCTGTGATAGCCCGAGCGTCGCCGGTGACCCGGGGGACTTGTGCGCGGCATGTCGCCCCGCGCCGGCCGCCCGCTGGCCCCGACACCTCCGCGCCGGGCATTCGCCGGCTCCCTTAACGTTACTTTCTTCAGGCATCCTCTCGCTTTTTACGTAACCGATGTGATCGATAAGCACGACTTCTTTTACGGAAATATTTCAATAGCTTAAAAGTCTTATCGATGTCTTTTGTTGTCTTAAATTCCTGCTTTTACATTCTTTCATCATGCATCACCTTTATACCATTGTTAACGGATCTCCCGCATTCTTTCTCTCCCTGACACTATATTTTCTCGTCTAATCAAGAACCACTCCTCAAGCGGTTCTCTTTGATGACCCTCGTGGCAGGCTGCTCACACTACATGCAGGTGCCGTTGCGTGACCTGCCACCGGGGAACCGGCGAGCCTTGTGAGCGCCGCCGGCGTCTCTATATTCTGCAGACACGTCCACTCAAACATCTGGTCATCCTCAGGGGCCGGGCGTCACTTTACTGCGCTTCTGAAGCCCGGTGTTACAGTAATGAATCCATCGCTAGCCGTGGGCCGTGCGAGGTCGCGCTGGTTAGCAAGAGTCCCGGGAGTTTCCCGGTCCTGAGCCGACTTAACTGGATGACTTCTGCCACCTGTCATAGCGGGTCCCGCTCTTGGAAACTTCAAAAGATGACTTCTTCCGCCTGTCTGGAGCTCATGGACTAGCCGAATCGCCCACCAAGGAGGCGTCGCGTCGGGTCGTCGTTAGGCATGCCAATTAAACGATGCATTTTACGCAGTTGAAGAATTCGTCCATGGACCATGTATGTTCAATTGTAAAGGGATGAATTTCATTGCCTCTGATACATACACACATGATGCACTGCAGGTCGCGGCCTTATATTTGTTTGACTGCTTATGATGCCTTATCATAAGTGGCGAACGGCCAGCTCATATTTAGCTGTACATATATTTAGTTCAGCGCATTTAGCGTCGAATCCCGCTGGGATCATGTATATAAAATAACCTGATTGTAGCGGCCATTCGGTTTGTTGCGGAGACACATTGCAGGAAAGTCACGCAGTAGGTAGTATAAGTACATACAGCTCGGCTGCGCGGCGGGTGGGCGGTCAGGGTAGGGTTAGTCGCCCCATGCCCCCCCCCCCGGTGATTAGTGTGTGGCGTGACCGACATCGTCGGGGCGGGGGGGGGGGGGTGACGGCCCGTTTCCACCAAATCACTGTCGGTAGGTCTTCAGCACTTTTCCACCAAAATGGAAAGTGGCCGCAACGAAATGACCTTGCGGACAATATCGGTCATTTAGCGGGCTTCCTATATAACACTGGACGGATAAATGTCTTTGTCACTTTCCAATGGTGCACCTTTTACGTACACCCCGTTGGGTCCACGAGAATCAAAGTGTTTCTACGTAGCTAAAGCTGCAATGTGCGTTACTGGAATCAGGACATAGGGACTTTCAGAGACATGATCAGTCGACACGATAATGCATGCCTACAACTACAACAAATGTCATTGTGTCGTGACTGACGCAAAAAGCGCCACATAATATTCCATTGGCTAATGGAAGGGTGAGCGCTCATGCTATATTGACGATTTCTTTGTCAGTTACCGTTCGTTTTTGCTCCATTGACAAAACACAAATAAGAGTCAGCACACCAGCAAATGTGCTGTCAGTCAGGATGATATTGCATTGTGTACAGCGTCCATTTGGCTTGAACTGTGTATGATGACAACTCGTTGGGCGCTAAGTAAATGACTCAATATAGGATCATACTGTACCTACTTTCTGTACATGTATTGTACTTTCAGTATGCATTACCTACGAGTATGATACTTCAATTTTGTTTGTGTATCTTATCTGCAACTCGTTTTTTAGCTATTGCACAAGTGTTCACTGTTCATGGCATAAACTGTTATGAATATGCTACGAACTGACCTTTGTTAGTCAACATGTGTCAATCAAGCATGTCAATCAACCATGATTCTGAGCAAGCATCTACCGCCATGTATAGCTAACTCTCCCAACCCGTGTCCGTTTTGCCGGCAGCTGGAGGCCACGGACGCGGACAAGGGCCAGAACGCCGAGCTGGTCTACTCGCTGGTCAACAGTCCCAGCTCGCCAGAGTCGTTTTTCGCCATCGACCCCGTCTCCGGACAGCTGACAACGGTCAAGGTAAGCCCGCTCCTTCCCCACTCCTATGTGAAGAGAGCCTGAAAAATTCATGTCACTATCAAATGTCCGCATTTATCAGTCGTCAGTTTGTTTGGCGGATTCAAAAGCTTTACTTGTGTACGTTTTAGCACGGCAAGCACAGCAACCCGGTTGTATTTTTACAATATGCGGGATGTCACTAATAGCCGTCTTGTGTGCCAGTATTTATTAAACGTGTCGTTTCCAAGAGGTTATGCACGATTTCAGGAATATTTTTAATGATAAGCTCCAGCACGAAACTTTCCATGCCGCCTCCGTGGCTATAGCAAAATTTGTCTACAGCCCCATGCTCGCATTATTATTTTTTGCGGGCCGACATGCATGCCTATTTTCATCAGCGCAAAAAGCGTAGATGCTTTGAAAATGCATGCAGCTGAGAGGACGAGTATAAAGCTAATGTAGAGCTGAAGGATGCCACTACAATTCTATGAAAGCGAAATGCGAAGACTTTATAGGACGAAGTTGTGGCACTGTTAGCAGGTGAAACAGGTTCAGCGAATGAACCATTAAAAACAATATGAGAAAATTCTTCGGAATCACTCTGTCTTACTACTACGCACTAATTCAAGTTCACTGTGCGACTATCGTGCTGAAAACGCCTGATGTCCGTCGTAACAATCAAACGTAGCTGCCGACAAACGGTGGTGAAAGACGCAGCGCTTTGTGACCTCCTCAACTTGTTTTATGTTTCGCGATGACTCGTATTGTGAAACACCTGCACACGTCGGCTTTGCAGCGCTTTATATAGTCAATAAAAAGTGCCGAATGATGTCTTAATCAGGAAAACACTTAAGGGATTGGGTATGAAAATAGCTCAAGCAGTTGATTGTTTCCAACAACTCGAAATGATGGAATTCATTTTGCGACGGTACAACGTGCCTTCGAGCAAAGTTACATATAGTCATGTGGGTTTAAACTCTGCAAATGAGCGTCTTGCGAAATACAGTTCAGATATTTTGTTTGCTAACATTTTCGTTTTCCTCTCATTTCGCTTGATTTTCATCTGTTTCATATTTCCCAATCACCTGTGACACTTGGGGAATGTGGCGTCTGTCTGACGAAGCGCGCTCCCATACATGCACCATGCATCTCTGAATAGAAACGCTCCCGATTGCCGACGCAGGGAGCCCGGCGCAATCCCAGCATGAATTCGGTCGGCCGGCGGGCCGGCGCTGGGCGGCGGAACCAATAACCGCCGCCCCGGCAGCCAGTGCCGCAGTGCTGCAACAGCTGGCTGATGGCTTTTGTCGCCGGCTGTATTCGTCTCCGAGTGGACTGGGAACGGCCAAGGCCAGCCGAGCTATTCAGATGTCTCCGGGCCCCGCGCGGCCGACCGCCGAGCAGGGGTGACGCCGGCGCCCACCGAACACCCCGTTCAGTGGGCGCCGGCGTCATTCAAACTGATTCACGCGTGCACGTTTCAGGTACACTGCTTACCGCCACGCTTCACTGAGCGTCTGACGCAGTCTGTCGTCATCTGACGCCATACGTTTTGTCAATGATCCTATCTTGCGTTTTGTTCTTGGCTTTGCGCATCGTTTTCTGGCGTGCGGTCTATGACATAATTCGGCAGATAGCCTGGTGCTACCTGACGTCGTACCGTAGGTCTGCAGTGGCTACGGCTCGTTCCCATAATGATATATAACACAATTTGACGTCACCTGACGTCATCTGGCGTCACTGTGTCACGTGACGTCACACGACGTGCCACGTGACCCGGCGCTCCATCATCGAGTGACAGCGGGCGGCTCGGTGTGTCGCCTCCCGGCCGTCGCGTCATGATACAGCGTCACGCGAATCCGTCATGCGCCGCCTCTGTGTCGAGGGCGTTCCTCGACGGTTTTTTCTCGCGTCGACTGCCGTCGCTGCCGTCTCTGCTCTATGATCGATCTGAGACGCGGTGTCGCGTTGTGCCCGTTTTTATGGATACCTGTCTGCCAGCGATACTTGTATATGTGACGGAGCAGCGCGGCAGGAAACGGTCCGAAAAACGTACCGTCTTGGCAGTGACACCGGCTGAGACATCTACAGGGGCGGAGCGTCGTCCTGGGTGACTTGACAAGAGGTCACAGACAGACAGGAGAGGTCGCCGGAGAGGCGGGGTAGGAGGTGTCTGAGACGGATGGATGAAGCGAACTACGCCGGAAGCTGAACCAGAGACGATCAACTTGCCGGCAAAAGGCTGCAGCTCATTTTGTTTTCTACTAGTGAAATTATTAGAACCAGCTCATTGACGGTTCACGCGGCATTGTTGGGCTATCCACACCACCAATTAGGAATTTATTAGCTATGTCACTGGCATATAATAGCACTGAAAACTTTTTTACCATTTCCTGAAGGGTAAACCCGCCATAGCATGGTAGCTTGACACACAGACGTTTTTTACCACCTTCCAGATGGTAAATTTTACTCTTTCATGAACAGTAAACTCGCCAGGGAGGGGTAACATGACACACAGACGTTTTTTACCATCTTCTGAATGGTAAACTCTTTTGATTTACTCTTGTCTAGAGTGTAACATTTTTTGGGTTACACTCTTTGAAAGGGTAAATCTTTAACGGAACCCTTTTTTAGGGAGCTTAACGCATCATCTACTCTGTGCTTTACCCTCCTACAGAGAGTATATTCTTATGACCTACCCTTTGTCACATGGTAATGTTTACTCTTTCCTTTAGTGTAAACCCCCCAGAGGATGGTAACAGACCCACAGACGCTTCCTTCAGAAGCTTTACGAAGCTTCTGTTAACCGGAGCTCACCAACTAAAAACAAAATGTTTCAAGAGCAACAATGTAGGTATATTTGGCTTCCGTACAAACAATACGAGGGGCACACCAACCATGAACATTGTGAGACTCTTCACTTATTCATACAAATTTATACAAAGCGTTCAGCAATGCACAAGCGGTAAATAAACACCACGATACAACTTGAATGCAATTTGAATATGAATACAAGACATTCAGCGCCCTCATATTGGATTAGGCAGAGCGCACAATATTTGAAGTGAGCGACGGCGTTCCTGGGTGGTCGCCCGTCTGCGTGAGATAATGAGACTGGATCACTACAGTGCAAGGCTTTTTCAAAGTCACCAACAAAATGCATAAACTTGTAGCATCACAACAAAATTAATGTACGTACTCACAACACTAGGCCACGTGGCCGTGCACGGGGTCCTGTTAACCAGGTCAAATTAGCACCACTCAACGGCACGCAATGCTCTAGCACATCGGTACTTACATAAAATGTCCACAGAGGCTCTATAGGCGATGAACAACACACAAGCACAATCACCAACGGCCACGCCGCGCGGCACCGACACTGCTCACATCCGCTCTCGGAGACCAACGGCCGAAAACCAGGGGGCGTCGAAGTCTAGTTCCTACCAACCTGGCACTCCCATGCCTACGTCACCACGAGGACGCCCGAGGGCATTTACATGTTGAAGATAGGGAAATTGCCATAGTTTAGAGCCGCCTGGAGGGCAACCTTGAGATAGATGATAATGTAAATGTGTGCTGATATGATCATCAACATGTTATTTATCCAAATCCAGGGCCAATTAATCGATATCTTGTCACGTTTTCCAGTGGTGATGCGCTAACTTTCGTGGCTCTTGCAGCCAATAAGGGTGTTTCATAGTGCGATTCAGCCGCATTATCGACTTTAATGCCATAAACCGCCACGGAACATATGATTTGCAGCTCCCTGGCGTGATAGCTGCCAGTAGGGCTCCGGAGTCGGAGTCATGAAGTCGGTCGGAGTTGACAGTTCTGACCTGAGTCGTCGAGTCGGAGTCAGAGTCGATTTTAAAAGCTGGAGTCTGAGTCAGTCACCGAAATTCGATCCCCTCCGCAGACCTTTCAGGGTTCCGTAGTCGGAGTTGTAGTCGGTCGGAGTCGACAGTTCTGACCAGAGTCAGAGTCAGAGTCGATTTTGAAAGCCAGAGTCGGAGTCGGAGTCACCAAAAATTCATTGCCTCTGCAGACCTGCTAGGGCTGTGGAGTCGGAGTCGGTCAGAGCCGACATTTGAAATCAAAGTCAGAGTTTATTTTTGAAAGTCTGAGTCAGAGTCGGAGTCATCAAGAAATCCATGGACGATCCGCAGTACCATGCAGTAAGGGCGCTGCCGATCGATGCCCTAAATTGCCTATGATTTATGAATTGAATGAATAGATGGCAATTAATTAGGTACCTGCTATTATTCATCCCTTGCCACTTGGAGAACTTACTTTCAGTAGAAAAAGACGCATTATTTGTTTGTTTATTTATTGACAAATATTTTTGAGCAGTTAGGGATACAGACACAAAACACAATGATAGCCACCTCGCTGGTGCAAATCATTGCTAGATAGATGTTGAAATGTGTTGCCATTGAAGAATCTGCTGATTTTCCTGGCGGCTCTCGTTTTCAAGTAACTACTGGTCTTGTAAGATCTCTTGATTGCTCACCGTCTGGCGTATAGTTTCAAGGTTTTCTGAAAGCTAACCAAACGTTATCATGGCTGCTCTTGATGGCATGGCGCTTGCTGGTTCTGGGCTCTTCATTTGTGGTTCTTGCGTCTGATCCTGTTGCTTCATGTTCCAGCATATCACATTAAATTTATAATGGAACAGACACTTCTACCTTTTATTTCACTATCAGTCGACTTGCATTTACCCCTGTGGCCTGCTGGCCCTTTTATTTCCACGATAGAATCTACCAATTATTGAAAAAGCCTCGGATAAAAAAGCAAGAAAAGTATGCCAAGTTAAATAATTGCGACGGTCCTAGAAAACCAGAAAAAATATCAAACAGCCTGTCCATCTCACTCCCCTCACTTCATAACAAAAACACAAACCACGCAGCAAAACATGCGAAAGAGTCCTTAGCAACGCCTTAGCAACGCATTTGTCTGAAGTGCGCAATATGTGTCACATCTGGAAAATTTAGTAGCTACTTGATTATTCAACTAGAATTGGACTATATAAGCTAGGCTTTTATATAAAAATTAAGTGTTTGCTTATCGAATTTATAGTAACTGGTTGCTTAACATCGAAATAATGATTTATTACAGAAAAAGCTTGTTTGCGACATATTTGTAAAGAAACAACGGAAATAGCTTTGACTCGTACGCTATTCTAGTACATTTTTGGTAGAAAACTTCGTCCAACCTTATGTTTTAGGGCCTTGCCGAAAACTGACAGATGCGCGCGGCCTTCAAACCGCAAACGGCCGATCTCGTTTCTGATTGGCTGATTGTTTCCATTTCAAATATCATCTTCACGAGGGTAAACAAGATCCACGCATGAAACGACTATCTGTACCCGAGTCACGATACCCAGGAGGAAAGAGTTTTCGTGATGTTCTGGATCGCGAGAGTAATATTGATATTTACATGGTAATAATACTCTTCGCTGGCGAATAAGTTCATATTAACCACGTACCGTTACTATGCACATAATGGTAGCAGCGAGTTACCCTTTCAATATACTATTATCTTGCGGGTTTGATGAAAATGAACTCTCCAGGAGGTAGTAAAAAAGTTTTGAGTGAGTGTGAGATGGCTCATAAGGCTGGCAAGTGCAATTTTATTGTCTTGGGAGACAAATAAACCAGTGGTCGGGTCATTTCGTGCCTTACAAATGACACCATTTTCCTACTTCAGTTGTCTAATTGCTGTTAATTTATCCAGGCCAGTGCTGGCTGGTAGGCCGGCCCACACTGATTCCGACCGGTAGCCTACAGAGTAGAGGTGGCAAAAGATGAAAATTTTGGGAACCAGACTCGAACCAGACCCGGCTGGACATTTCTGGAACCAGTCGGACCCAGTCTTAGTTGGAACCGGAACCAGTTGGAACCGTTCCCCAAAAGTCAATTAATACAAACTACTTAAGGAATCATTAGTTGCATCATGTAAAACAGCCTATTTCCCACTGGGAATACTCATGAGCTACTGTGTGCAAAGAAACATTCACTTCATATTTTGCAATAATGTGTAGTGTGCAAGATGTATAGTTTATGGTAGGACCCGATTGGACCCGTCAGAAAATACCCAGGAACCGGTCTGGACCCATACGGGTCCAGACTGGTTCTTTGGACCGGGTCCTCGGGTCCACATTTTGCCACCTCTACTGCAGAGCGAAGTCCTGGGCTGGCGCGCTATGCTGTTATAGGTGCAAGGTACGAAATAGGTCCTGTTTTTATGCTTGGGGTGGGTAGGGGGTGCAGGCTGCAACCCGGTGCGCCGGCCTCCCATCCAGTCTGCTGAGGTGCCAATGCCACCGCAATCGGCACAGGTAGTGAACTGTTTTATCGGCCATATTCGGAGAGAACCAGGCGCCTTGTTAGTTACAGCCGTCCAGGGACCGCGGATTCAAATTCTCGTAGGGTGTGCAAGATGTGGCGATTGGGCCCCCCATCTCACGCCGGGCCCCTTCCAAAAAGTCAGCGCCGCCACTGCTCCGGAATAAGCCGATTCTAAAGAAGCGGGGCGGGAAAACCTTCAAAATTGACGGTCGTAAGATGACTGAGCGAGCATCTTACGGTCAGGAGATGCATGAGCAGAGTAAATGCACATGCATGCATGCAACGTGATCCAAATCGATCTCCGATTTTCCCAAGCAGGCCCCCTAAAGGCTTACAGTGACCTTCAAGAGCCCCTACGGGTCTCATCATCATCATCATCATTCTTTATTATGCACCGCTTTTACAGCGACAAATACAAGGGTCTCAGAAAAGGTGCAAAGGGTCTCAGAAAGCCCTTTTGCACAGTTGATGTTGGCACACTTCTTTTTATCATGGATTACATGAATTAGTTTAAAAATAAAACTTAAATAAACAACAATAAAACACGGCCGGCGGGATGTTTGGGCCCATCGATTTGGCCCCTATGACCTATGGGGGTCTGGCCTCCGGCCCCCTTAGCTTCCCCATTGCTCTACGGCCCCATAAAGGCCGCACGCCAGCTCCTGAGACCCAACGCCGGCAATTCTAAGGGTCACCGGCGCACCGCACACGGTCTTTGAAGGTCCCATAACGGCCTCTGGAATACCTCATGTACAGTCCACAGCAGAAGTAATGTGGGGTTTCAGTCATGGGTATGTTCTGCTTCTGAAGCTTAGGAACGATTGACCAGACTACAATGAAATTTTGAATGTAGCTTATATGTATCGTCACCCTTGCAGCTGCAACTTAAGCTATTGACATCTTCTTTTCGATCACTCCGTCAGGAATCGTCAGGAATCGCCAGTCAAAGCCAACCGTTGAGATTGGTAAAACCCTACATTACTTTAGCGGTGGGCTGTACATAAAAATATGGATGCCCATGCCGCTTCTTGGGCCCCCACACCGGGCTCTTTGACACCGTTCGCCGGCTCCATGGGGTACCAACTACCAACAGTAGCGGCGGAACACCTTCAATTAAGGGGGGGGGGGGGCACTGCCGACTTTTGGTCCCATTCTTTCCATGCAACGCCCATAGGACTAATGTTAAAATGCCCAAATCAAAGGGGGGCACGGTGCCCCGGTGCCCTCCCCGTTCCGCCGCCTGTGACTACCAAGCAAGCTCGCCTGGAGGTCCCCCACCGTCTCTTGGCGCCCGAGTAGCCTCGATGCCTGAATAGGGCCCCCGAGACATCGACCTTGGCCAAAAAGCGTTCGTGTAGGCCCTCAGAAACTGGTGTGAGCCCTGAGATTACTGTGTGGGCTACTCAGGCACTTTTGTCGGGTCATCATGCATCGACTTGGGTCCGAGCTAGTGAGGGTTATCAGAAGCATCCTTTAGCCCTGCGACTTTAGAGGTTGGTTTGAGATCCTAAAAAAGAAAGTGAGGGCACTCCGAGGCTTGGCAAAGGGCTTTTCCTCGGAGGTCGGCCTTGGCCGAACGGCGTTCCTCAAACTGGTGTAGGGCGCTGAGATTACTGAATGGTACTCTCGAGTATTGGCATGGGGCCCTCAGCTATCAGCACGGAGCCCTCAGGAGCCGGTAAGGGCTCCTCTGCGGCATGCATATTGCATAAGCCATCCGATCTCAGAGGCTGGTGTGAGATCCTAAACAAGAGCTGAGTGCACTTAAAAACCTGCCTAGGGCCCTCAGAGAGCAGCTTTGACCAGACGGCGGTCGTGGACGCCCTTAGAAACTGACGTAGGGGCTGCCTCAGTCGGTCGGCCCTCTCACATCAGCCTGGGGATCTCAGGGATCGGCCTGGGGCCCTCAAGAGCCGGTTAGGGCCCTCGGAAAGTGGCATTATACCCTGAGATAGCTGTGTAAGGCCCTCGGGTAACGGCTTGGGGCCCTCGGGCATCGGCCTGCGCCCCCGGGCATTGGCCAGAGGTCCTTGGATATCGGTCTGGGGGCCCTCAAGAGCCGGTGGGCGGTGAGGGCCTTCAGAAACTGGTATGGGGCCCTGAGATAACTCTGTGGGCTTTCAGGTGCTGATGCGGGACCCTTAGGCATCGGCCCCAAGAGGGTGTTAAGGAGGGCAGGGGGCAGGGGCCCTCAAGAGCCGGTTAGGGCCCTCAGAAACTGGCGTGGATCCCTGAGCTAGCCATGTAGGTACTCAGACACCGGCGTGGGACCTTTAGACATCGACTTGGGGCCCTCGGGCATCGGCCTGGGCCCTCAAGAGCCGGTGGGAGCGCTAAAAAATGGCGTGGGTGGGGTTCTGAGATAACCCCTGAGATAACACTAGAACCTGTTCAGTGTTCACGCCTTCAGGCACCGGTGCGGGACCATCAGGCTCGCGCTGGGGCCCTCGAGAATCGGCTTGGGACACTCAAGCGCCAGGGCCGCATGGGCCCCCACAACGATCTGTGGGTGTGCAAAAATAGGTGTTTGCACACCCTCAGGATTTTCAGGGTGTGCAATTGCACACCCTGCCCCCCGGAATCCGCGGTCCCTGCAACCGTCCTCTGCCCCTGACATTTGCAGCGCCTAAACGGATCATCACTCAGGCGATGTGCAGAAATATTTAGTATTGTTATTTAACATATCTGTTACATAACTGCTAATAAGTGAGGCAATCACAATTACTACGTAGTATAGACATAGTTATAGTTAATTGTACAGTGCTTTGCGTACTTTCGATTTTGCTCATTTGTCATCAAAATTCTTTTTAGACTGACACAGTGCTCTATATACTTATATAGTTCAGGTAGTGCACTGGCAATTTTAAGCGTACGTTATTGGACTTTTGCGAAGATCACTGATTCCTTCGCCTGGAGACGGGAGACAGAATTTGCTGAATAATGTGACTGACAACTCAGAGACACGATGCTACTATTTAACTGTTACAGCCATCTTCATGCCTGTTTGACAACCAAACTCACAAGAAAAGTAGCTGTGTTGCCGCACAGGAAAAGGCCCTTTGAAGCCTTCTTTACAGCTCACAACAATGCAAGCTTTCTACAACCAGCCGTAATGCTCAGCAAGAAGAAATGTCGAACTTCAATGAGCGATGTTTTTTGGCGAGTGGCCTGGAGGCACCCATGCAGGCAACTGTTGCTGAAAGCAAGCGCGTATTACAGTTTCAAAGTTAGCACTATCGCGAGAGCGGCCATATAACGAGCGAGTATGTGTAACTTCCGTTTGATGTTTGTATACAACATTTTTCTTTTTAATTTCGTTACGGTAATAAATAGTTGAAACATTCAGGCGGCCACTGTCCTGCTCTTCATCTATGACTTACCTACCGGAGACCGAGTGCCTTACTCTTATTCGGTCAGGAGTAGCATAACTGACACTGTTTGCCGGGAGTGCCATTTCGCGTGATTTGAAGAGATTTCAACTGGATCTTCATCATCGCGGACGTCTCCCATCCTCTCCTAGGAGCCGACTTCCTCTCCTCGTATGATCTCCTCGTCGACACCAAGAGAGGCCGTCTCATCGACCACCTAACTGAGTTGTCTTCACATGCTTCCCACTCTTCAGTGCCATCCACCGGACTGACAGCCGTCGTCGGAACCGACAACCCAGCATTCCTTACCCTCCTTCGAGAATTCCCCAGCCTCACCCAGCCGTCACACCATCCGGAGCCACAGCACTCAGTCCGACATCACATCGAGACTACCGGCCATCCGGTCTTCTGCCGCCCACGCCGTCTGGATCCAGCTCGACTCGCCACTGCCAAGGCAGAGTTCCAGCGCCTCCTCAGTCTCGGAGTCATCCGACCCAGCAGCAGTCGGTATGCATCACCGCTGCACATGGTGCCCAAGTCGTCTGGAGATTGGAGACCCTGTGGTGATTACCGTGCACTGAACCGCATCACAGTGCCTGACCGGTACCCACTACCACATCTCCACGACTTCACTGCCTGCCTCGCTGGGACATCGATCTACTCTCGGCTCGACCTCGTCAGGGCCTTCAACCAGATACCGATGGCCCCAGAAGACATCGCCAAGACAGCGATCACAACGCCCTTCGGCGCCTTCGAGTTCCTCCGTATGCCGTACGGTCTCCGGAACTGCGCTCAGACCTTCCAAAGGTTCATGGATCACATCCTCCGTGGCCTGGACTTCGCCTTCGTCTATGTAGACGACATCCTCATCGCCAGCAGCAGCATCTCGGAACATCTCACACACCTCCGAGAGGTCTTCAGCCGTCTTTCCCGCAACGGTGTGCTCCTCAACCCATCGAAGTGCGCCTTCGGCATGGAAAGCATCTCCTACCTCGGCCACCAGATCTCCAGCGGAGGCATCACTCCTCTCGACGATCGAGTCAGTGCGATCAAGAACTTCGACCGTCCAGAGTCAAAGAAGAGCCTCAAGAAGTTCCTGGGGATGATCAACTTCTACCATCGCTTCATCCCACACGCTGCTGCTCTTCTGGCACCTCTCCACGGCCTGACTGCCTCAGACGACCGAGCTGCTTCAGTCACGTGGACCCCAGAGGCAGACGCCGCCTTCTCTGCAGCCAAAGCCGCCCTCGCTGACGTCACCCAGCTCGCTCATCCCGTCAAAGATGCAGCTCTGAGCCTCAGCACTGACGCCAGCAGCACGGCAGCCGGCGCCGTGCTCCACCAGCGAGTTGGTGGTTCTCTTCAGCCTCTCGCCTTCTTCTCGCGCAAGTTCACGCCCACCCAACGCCGCTACAGCACCTTTGGACGGGAATTGCTCGCCATGTACCTCGCCGTGCGACATTTCCTGCCCTATCTGGAAGGACGCGACTTCGAGATCCTCACGGACCACAAGCCGCTCGTCTTTGCTCTCAAGGCCAACGGCAACGCCAACCATTCTCTCCGTGAACAACGTCACATGGACCTGATTCTGCAGCACACCAGCAAGATCGGACATGTTCCTGGACATCTCAACCCGGTAGCTGACGCCATCTCACGGATCAGCTCAGTGTCTGCGCCAGCTTCTGCCGCAGCTACACCTTCACCCGGCCTTCTGAGCTTGGCCGACATCGCCCTACACCAAGCCAACGATCCTGACCTGCCGAAGCTGCAACAATCCTCATCTCTGATCATCCGTGACTTCCCAGTCCCTGATCATCCGCATCTACGTCTCTGGTGCGACACCTCAACGGCCACACCTAGACCTGTAGTCCCAGCCAGACTCCGCCCTTCCATCATCAAGAGCTTCCACGACTTGTCTCATCCTGGCATCAACGCTACGCGTCATCTCATCTCATCGAGGTTCATCTGGCCCCACATCAATGCGGACATCCGTGCCTTCGTCCGGAGCTGCCAGCACTGTCAGCGTGCCAAGATCCAGCGCCACACGAAGCCACCCATGGGCAGCTTCCAGCCACCTGACTCTCGCTTCCTGCACATCCACATCGACCTTGTCGGACCACTTCCTCCGTCCCATGGCAACTCCTATCTCCTGACTGTCGTCGACCGCTTCACCCGATGGCCCGAGGCAATTCCTCTGCCCACCATGGACGCCGTCACGGTGGCTCGGCATCTCGTCAGCGGCTGGATCGCCCGCTTCGGAGTACCCGAACTCATCACCACCGACAGAGGATCCCAGTTCGAGTCCCGCCTCTGGACAGAAGTCTCCAAGCTTCTCGGCACCTCTCGGATCCGGACCTGCGCCTACCACCCAGAAGCAAACGGGATGGTAGAGCGCTTCCACCGCCAACTGAAGTCAGCTCTGCGGACCGATGACGACGCCGTCTCCTGGTCGGAACGACTTCCTCTGGTGCTACTCGGAGTGCGCACGACCCTCAAGGAGGATCTCGGATGCACCGCTGCAGACCTAGTCTATGGTTGCAGTCTCCGACTTCCTGGTGACTTCCTCTCCCCCATGTCGTCGGACACTTCTTCTGATCCGGCTTCCCTAGCCTCTCGTCTCCGTGCCGCCATGTCGGAGCTCCGTCCAACTCCTCCTCGTCCTGGCTCCCGCCAAATCTTCATCTCTCAAGACATGCAAACCTGCTCCCACGTCTTCATCCGACGCGATTCGCATCGCTCTCCTTTCCAATACGTCTATGACGGTCCTTATCGTGTCCTATCCCGCGACCAGCACACCGTCACCATCGACCGTCTCGGGCGACGCGACACCGTCACCCTGGCTCGGTGTAAACCGGCCTTCACGGACAACATGCCTGCCGCAACGCCGCCTGCAGCACCGGACGTCCTGGTGAACGACACGCCTACTACAGCGACAGACAGCTCGGTGGACCGCCCGCCTGCTGCATCGCCTGCACCCAGCCGCTCAGGTGCCCCCGGCGGCTCTCGCCCGGCTCGCCGCGTGCCGCCGGACCCGCCGCCTGCTTCGCCACCCCCTCTCCGCCGTTCGTCGCGTACTCGCCGCCAAACTTCTTTTTATGGTGTTTAACTAGGGCGGGGGAGTGATGTAGCCCCTGCATGTACCGCCGGTCACCGCTAGGCGCGTTTACTTCCACCGGTCGCCGCTAGATGCTGTGAACCGCGAGTTACAGTTTTGTTAACAGGTGTCGCTTTTACCAGTCTCTAAATTGCTAAAGCCTTCGATTAAGTTGTGCGTCCCCCTTTTAACGTTCCGTTCGCTTAAACTGCTGTATTGTTTGGACAACTTCATTGGCTATGTGTATATTAAAAACCATATGTATTCGTTTATTACATTCGATGTTCTCGCCAACATGTGTGCAATACTAGATAAGTAAGTTCGTATGTAAAACTATATATGTCTCGATTTTGTGGCGAAATACAAGAGATATCTGTATATTACAGTGTTTCTACTGGCTACACCAGCCAGACTCGTAATCACGCATTAACCATTCATTAGGCGGTGGCGAATGGCTTCCTGACGTTAACGCATGCATGTCTGCGAGTCATACTCTTTGATTACGGCCGGTTATATGGAGTAAACTTGGCTTCTGCCCTCCCGGCTTGTGATATAAACGGGCTCACCATGCGCTCGCACGCTGCTCTCCGGGCAATCCTCCACTCGTCTACTAGCAACAGCGGCTGGCAGCTGTGGTCGGAACTCGGAATCCTGCGGAGTGCTGAGTGCTGAGTGCTTGTTGTCAAGTGCAGCTTATCTGGCACTGGTTAGAACTTCACCGAGCCAGCAGAGTGGATGCACTGTCTGGCTCCGGCGAGAACGTTCACCTTTCGGTGTGCAGACCGCTCCATGCGCTGGTCCAGCTCTTCAGACAGCCTGGCTTCAGTGAAGACTCGAACCGTGCAACGAACGCTGTCAAGTGCCAATCCCTGAAGTCCTGCAGGGTGTATATCGCCACACAGCTCGGCGTGTAGCCTGCTGTAATCGACTGTGATCGACTGTGAATCGGTCCCGACATGGGCGAGCAATCTCCGGCGAGCAGTCCCGGTTCCCGGCAATTTCCATAGCATTGTGCCTGGTCGAACCGGCTGTATAAAGAGGTTCCTATTGCCGGCCGAACGGGGCCCGCGCAGCTCGCGGGCCTGACAGACATGTGACGATTAAAGAGATGACCTACTGCGTATTCAGGGACCCGGCGCGAATCGGGGTGACTGTTATCCATTGTCCGAAAATGGAGGCATTGCCAACTGTGCCGATCGTAGTTTAGCTAACTACCCGGAGCTGCAGTGTAACGAACCATGCGAGTTTGGAGTGGCGAAGTAAGCAAAAGGGCTGCAGGCAGTAGGCGAAAGTCGGCCTGATTGTTATTTTCGTGAAAGCTTTTATTTAGCCGCGGTATTGCACTGGTAGGTCTTTACTTATCTGTTCATCTGCACATGAATCGTTGATTATGCATGACGACACGATATAACTAGTTGGTTCATATGTTTAGGATAGAATGATAGAATAGGATAGAATTAGGATAGGATAGAATGTTTATTTTCATGCAATAATCGTCTGTTTCAGGTGTTCAACCGCGACGAGCCGGACCATGAAAAGGAGCTGCGTGTCATTGTCAAGGCCAACGACAAGGGCGTGCCCTCGCTGGAGGGAACCTGCGCCTTCGTCGTCAACGTGCTCGATGTCAACGACAACGCTCCCATGTTCGACAAATCGGTGAGTCGCGGACGCTGGCGCACTGTCGGCCCATGTTCGACAAATCGGTGAGTCTCGGACGCTGGCGCATTGTCGGCCCATGTTCGACAAATCGGTGAGTCTCGGACGATGGAGCACTGTCGTTGGTTATAGCAGAATGGCCATGGACTCAGTCCCGACCAAAAATGTGCAGTTGCTCGCATCGATCGAGAGCTGATGAAGGGACCACCAGATCACCAGCTAGGACCGGGCCGCGCCGCAATCCGCACATATTGTTTGCTGATTGGACCTGTTGGGTCATTGCTTTCCAAAGCTTTAATGAAGTGCATCGATTTGTGTGTGTCATTTCCATCGGCGGCGGCGGCGCCGGCCGGCCGCCAAAGGTGAACTGTTTTGATAGTATTGATCGCTCTGTGGCGGTCTCGACGACGGCTGCGGCCGCTGGCTCGCGCACACCTGGGCCGCTCTCACGGCCACCGCTGCGAGACGGTGGAACCACGACCGTCTCCCGACAGTGTATCATCGCGGACCGGAGGCTGCCACCAGGCCGGCCACCGCAGACATTAGTCGGATCAACGGCACGGCCTGGAAAGCCGCCGAGATACGGGTGGATCCCTTCCCCAGCGACCTAATCTCCAGCGAGACAAATGACAGATGGCACATTTGATGAACCGTGTGCTAGTCCTGATGGTGTGTTTTCTTACGTCTGGCTCAGTCGTCATAGAAACTGCTTCACTATACAAACCTATACCTACAACTTAAGCTGCTGCAGTCCGCGAGACAGTCGCCGGAAACTGATAATGTACATTGTAAGGTATCATCAGAACCGCCTTACCTGCCTTAGCTACCTGCACTGTCATTAGCCGAATAGAAAATTGACTCGAGTAACGCTCGAGAAGGAGTTGACCATATGTATGACGTCGGGCGCAATGTTTCCTCACCACTCCGATTACCGGACATACCTATATGGTCTCAGCCTTGCAAAACCTCCGGATTCTTCTGAAAATACGACTCATCCCTGGTCCGAAGACCTCCCATTATCCTCATTTTACCAGCCAGCTCAAAGTTCATAGCCGAATACCATCCATACACGAAGTAATGGGAACAATAATGTAGGGACCACTATGTAGCTTGAGAACGCTCCATCATCTTCTGCTTGCGCTCACAGCAAATATCCTGTATCGCAGTTTTAGTCGAACCGTACCGGCCTACCGGCCGGTCGAGGGACGACGATTCGCCGCCCGACGACCAGACTCTGACGTTTCTCATAGTGCGCATATACACGACCGGCCGTCTGCCCGCCGTCTCTCCCGGCTGGACATTTGTCATTATGCGCGCTACTTGACAGCCGCATGGCCATTTTCCCGTGCCGCTCGACCGACTGCTCCAGTGCATCTATGCGGCCGACATAAGGAAGTGGGCAGACTGGGGACTCGATCGGATAGAATGGGAGTCGAGAGCTTTGGAGCTGACTGAGGACAGAGCCAGGGAAGTGACGTGGAAAGGTCAGTGTAAAGGTTGTCATCTGCCCAGAGACCGCGGCGGCAGATCATTCAGAAGGAACGCCGATCAGCCGCCGTTTGCATCTCCAACGCCGCCAGCAATGCGCATTGCGCGCAGCTCGGCGCAGCGGCCTTACGTTGTCACCGCCCATATGCATCTGATTCGCTTTTGAGAATTAAATTGAATGCAGCATGTCGTGTATGTGAAATGAGGTGCTCAAATGGGTCGCAAGCGTACGCTCTCGTGCTCGCTAGGGTACGTGACCTCCTGCTAAAGGTTCCGCTGGGACGTAGTTACTTCCTGGCGGGGTGTCACGGTGAATTCGTTACACCCTGTGGGCCAGGATGGTCGTGACGATGGCAATGGGGTCACATACCTATCACAAACGCGGCCAGAATTGGTATACCTGGAATGCAGAAAGATAAACGGAAATGTGGAGCAATTTTCCATCGCTAAAGCAGAACGAGAGGAAACGCTGGTTACAGTCAATATCACCGGGAAGTGATATTGAGTCATGACCCGAGAATGGTGCCGCGCTTGGCTTTTCCAAAAGATCGGTTAAAGCAGCCACCTCCTAAATGCTTCCTCGCTGAAGTGGCGATGGAGGCGAAAGTGTGAAAACTCCAGCATCTGCGGTCTATGGGCACTTGACTACGGGGACATGCTCACCGTCAACGTTTGCGGTGCATTCCCTACACTGGCGTGACTACAAAAATAGGATTCGTATAGGATGAAGTAATCAACGATACATGATCCGTTTAATCTCATCTGAATCGATATCCCATTGGCGTTCCATTTCAGACTCGGATATGTTGCTACATTTTGAGCCGCCTATATCAGGCGTAGGTCTCGTTAGTCGACAGCCGTGACAGACTATTGACTGGCCTACATGCCAGCCCATGGTGAAGGTCGCCTAGAGCGGCGTGCCAGCAAGACATGCGACTTAACGACGCTAATTTGCCCTTGCCCTTTGACATTTTAAGTTGGACAACCTTACTCTTCGTCACGCAGGCAGTGATTTCAGGTACAGCGGGTGACTTATGCGGACTTTGAGGTCATGCGGTACACTGCTGAATCTGAGATACCTATATGCAATATGCATTATGTATTGCATTGTAAGGCATTACCAGTAAATGTCAAGACATCTCTTTCTCTATTCCACCATTCGTTCACAGAATATCTAACTAGACCGCTCGAGCACAATGTCTTATTTTTCACTGCGGCTTCCAGAATCGGCGCTGTGAGTCGCAGGGTTGCACTCTAGCCTCGTTACTCGGCCGATTCGTATTGGTTATACACTCTAGCCTGGCTGCTCGCCCGGTTCGCACGATTACACTCTAGCCTGGTTACTGTACCGGTTCGTATTGGTATTACACTCTATCCTGGTTACTCAGCGCGGTTCGTATGGTCACACTCTAGTCTGGTTACTCAGCGCGGTTCGTATGGTCACCCTCTAGCCTGGTTACTTAGCGCGGTTCGTGTGGTCACACTCTAGCCTGGTTACTCAGCGCGGTTCGATATGGTCACCCTCTAGCCCGGTTCCTCGGCCGGTTCCCAGCCATCCATCTGGTGACCGGTCGGCGCGCGCTGCTCGCTCTGAGCTGGTGGACGCTCCCGGCTGTATAATGTAGACGGACGGCTGGCGGCGAGCAGGTGCTACCGAGCCGGTGCTGTCCGCCTGAGCCCCGGGCCCTGTGGACAGTGATCGGTGGCCAGCGCCGCGGCCACGGAGATTTACACGCTGTCCGGTCTGTCTGAGCAAGGTCTGGCCGTAGTCTGTCTGAGCAGGGTCGGACTGCAGTCTGTCTGAGCAGGGTCGAACTCTAGTCTGTCTGTCTGGTCAGGTCGGACGGCAGTCTGTCTTGTCTGGTAAGGTTAGACGGCAGTCTGTCTGTCTGTCTGTCTGGCAGGCAAGGTCGTACTGCAGTCTTTTCGTCTAGTAAGGTCGGACTGTAGTCTGTCTGGCAGGGTCGAACTGCAGTCTGTCCGTCTGATCAGGGTCGAACGGCAGTCTGTTTTGTCTGCAGGTAAGGTTAGACGGCAGTCTGTCTGTCTGGCCAGGCAAGGTCGAACTGCAGTCTTTTCGTCTGTCCAGGGTATGACTGTAGGCTGTCTGTCTGGCCAGGGTCGGACGGCAGTCAGTCAGACCTGGTGAGGTCTGACTGCAGTCTGTATGAGCAAGGTCGGACTGCAGTCTGACCGTCTGACCAGGGTTGAACTGCAATCTGCATATCTGTCAGACTCAGGGCTGAACTTCACAGGCTGTCTGTCTGGTCAGGGTGGGACTGCAGTCTGTATGTCTGACCAGGACTGCAGTCTATTGGTCCTACCAGGTGAGGTCGAACATGTCTGTCTGGTAAGGTCGGGCTGCTGTATGTGTGTTTGTCAGGGTCGAACTTCAGTCCGTCTGACTGACCAGTGGCCAGTCTGTTGGGCTGCAGTCTGCCTGGCCTCCTGCCTGACTGTCATCCAAGAGTAATGACAAAACACCACCAGTTTGATACTAAGTCAGTGGCTGAAGCCTCAGACAAAGTATTTCGCGGCAAGTCGGACTCAAAACAAAGATGGATATTGGATTCTCACTACTGGTCAAGTTGTCGCCGTGGCCCACTCAGACTGATTACTCGCGGTCTCTTTGGTTTGGCGACTGTGGCGTTGGCGGGGACCGATGGAAGAGCTCGGTCTGCCGGTCACGTGACGGCCATGAAACGGCAACCGGCGCAGCGCGGCCGTGCTGCGGTGGCTCTGCTGAATTATCGAGTGCGCCGCGGCGCCCTGCAGCCGGTCCTCGGGCCGGCCAGCTGGGACCGCCACGGGCGCCGGTGGCTCATTTGACGGTGGCGCCGGCGATCAAACAGCTCATGGGGAGGGGTGTTGCGGGATCAAAAGAAGGAACCGAGGACAATAAGAGAATAGATAAAGTAGGTACAGCATCAAATGATTGTAATTGACGGATGTGATCACGATTTTGACATTACACAGATGCTTCACAATTGTGAGTGGCATACGGTGAGCAGTTCTTGAGGTGCAGACGGCTTACATATTGTGTTAACTTTGTCTGAACTCTCGTCAAATGAAGTCATTAGTATGTATGTAGTACTTACGTACTTCTCGCTACTCGCATTGTCTTGCTTGCTGGCCTGTTTATCAGCACATCGAAATCAATGATGGAAAACTTCAGCTCAGAATATGCGAAGCTGCGTGATCTTTTCTCGGTCTTCATTTCTGTTCGAATGGATCGACATTGAGAAGAGATTTCTGGCGTGGTATCGGCTCCGCCGGACGTCTCGTCCGATGGCAGGTATTTATCGTCGGGGAGGCGGCCCGGCCTGCTGTCGGCGGCGCAAAGTGGCCATCCGTGTCGCACGCGGGACGATTCATTGTCGGACATCAGCCCGGTCCTCACCGAGACTTAGAGCCGGCCGGTGACAAAGGTCCGCCATTATACAGGTGGCCTGCCGTAACCTTTCGTGTCCTGTCTGCACACAGGTCGCCGTGACTTATGGTGACATGTCGCGAGGCCTCCTGACCCCCTTGTCCTCCCGTGACCGGTCACTTTTAGAACGCGTGTAACCGTTTACCCGTCTTCGCTTTCTGGTCTCCACCGTTACCCCGACTCGCCTACCGTTCCTGTTTTTGTTTTACCCCATAGTTACTCGTTCGGCCCTTCCAGCCATTCTATTGACTACCTATTGACCTGTGGTGACATGTTAAAGTTGCCATGGTGCCCTGACCTGGACCCCATCTCTCCCTGCAGAACTACCAGGAGACTATAGCCAAGGACACGGACCCGGAGTCGGTGGTGCTGCGCATCTCGGCCACGGACGCGGACAGTGACGCCAACGGAGCCATCGAGTACTTTCTCAACGCCAGCCACCCGACGGACGCCAGCTACTTCAGCATCGAGCCACGCACCGGCGTCATCACTCTGGCCCAGCCGCTCACCCAGGTGGGTCACGTGACAGTGCGTCATTACCTGGTCAGTTTACCAGGTAGGCCACGTGACGTTGGGTCATCACCCGTAGTCAGCTTACCAAGTGGGTCATGTGACGCGAGGTCAAAGGTCAGCGTGTGAAGATGTTAGATAGGCGGGAGGGAGTCGAAATTCGTAGTAGTGGAATGCAAGACTCAAATGAATGCGGGACACCGATACGAAGCAAGGCCGGTTGAAGGTCAAAGGCTGACAGAGATCGGCTGGTTTCGAACGATGAAGGTCAGGTGTCGTGCATAGGCCGTCATATGGTAAATTTATTGAAGTACTCCATAGTTGTAATTTTACTTTACATTTTAAACGCTGCAGGCAGCAAAAGCAGGCAACCGAAGTCAGAAAACTCATTTGAGAGATGGCATAACTGCTGTACCTATACATACAGGTGCTGTATAAGTAGGAGGTCACAGTTTAGCAGCATGTGTTTACAGCTCCAGCGATGCATTATATTTGCGTAGCAATTACACTGTTTGTTCAGTTTTATCCGTTATAACTGCGAGCTAGCTCTGTTAGCATTGCTCCGGACACCGTTGCTGTCTATTGATTTAGGGACTTAACTGGTTGAAAATGGTCCGGTGTCTATCGTTTTATGCCATTTTGTTATGAAGACATGCGAAACACTGTCGTGACTGTGCCTCGTGACCCCACTAATCCGTACTAGTCGTGTCACAAAATTTCCATGTTATCCGTATTATCCCCTTAATGATGGACACCGGACGCCACTGTGCATCGGAGCAGACACAGCTGACTAAAATAGGCCTAATGGAACCCGATCGCCATGGCCGGCACGCTTAGCTTTATTCTGTAACGAGGCCCATGGCAGAAAACATTATCTTAAAAAAGAAAAATAAGATCCCCTTTTTGGGCTTAAAATGCCCAGAATAATTTGAATTTCATGAACCGCTTTTTTAATACCAGTTATAAATTTCCTCACAATTGGACGCACTTACTAAACGTTAGACTCGGTCGCGCGCATTCAAAATATATGTTGTAACATACATACACCTGTAAACGTAGCCCTTTTCGAGACAGAAAACTGATATTTTTATTTGCCTAAAATGCAAATAAAAAAGTCATCTACAAAAGTAGCAATGCCCTATAAACGCTGATGGTAATTTATCGCTGAGTAATGAGTATTGGCGCGTTTATTTACGAACAATATATCCTCATTTGCGTTACACACGAAGGTCATGCTGTATGAGATGGAATGAAGGGACAATAGCTAGCTAGTTCTTCTTTACTCTTAATGTGTAGGCGCTTATGTCGCGGGAAATTCACGAAACGTATATGCTGTCGTTTGTTGCTCCGTGCCTTTCTCGTCATGCCGTGCCGTAATGTCGTAGTCGTACCGTGCCGTATCGTGCCGTACCACAGCTGTCGGGCGTCCCCTGTTCTCGTGCCGTGCTCTATTGCCGTGAGGGGGTCCTCGCGACGTATCGCCTGCCTCTGCCGTGAGAGGTCACGGCTGTCACCGTCTGGGTCAGTCGCTGGTCGCATGTGTGGCGACAGCACGGTACACATCGCACACCGCGCGACAGATCCGTAAGCCGTACGTGTGGCGACAGCGCGGTACACAGCGGCCCTCCGCGCGGTCCTGACGTGTCACCCGGCCACACGTTGGGAACTTTCACCGGCGCCCCGAACCGTGTGTGTGTATAAGGTGTCGCCAGGGATTTGGGATTTGGGAGGTCACCATAGGTTTAGCGGTGTCCTGCTCCTGGGGCGGAAAGGTCACCGGTCCACAGACGTTAGTCAGGCTGGGTGTCGTCGACACGTCGTCACGTTATTTCTGCAATCGGGACAGAGTGGTGTCTTTGGTGGTCCTTGTGGCCTGCCGTCCATGGGAATGGGACAAATGTTTGGAATAGGACAGATCAGCTGGACGTCTATTATGTGATGCATGGCTGTGATATGTGAGTGCTGTAGCCTGGGAAGGTCTGTTGTGGATTTAAGTTTCCGAGGCTTATATGCTAGACCTGTCACTGTATGTGCCTTTTCCTGCGCCATATCATATGATTTCATAAGTTTTGATGTTGGTGTAGACTGTAGAAGTTAGTATAACAACTGCTGCTGAATGAAATATTTTCCTTTGAACTACCTCTAATCTGCATACAAGATTAAGGACGAAGGCGAATTCGTCTCAACTTTTGAAATGCTTAAATATTGCGTGGTGTTTCCAGAGTATCTTTAATGAGTTTGAAACGCTTAATTAGAGTGCAGTAAGTTGGTTTCTCATAAATCCCGTGCCCCGCCGAGATAGGCGTCTCATCAGATGTCAGTACAAGAGCTATGTATACTTACCTACAACTTTTAGCTCCCTCATGCCCTCTTATTTTCTAATCATGTCCT
The DNA here is from genome assembly GCF_019059575.1 of Amphibalanus amphitrite. NCBI lineage: Eukaryota > Metazoa > Arthropoda > Thecostraca > Balanomorpha > Balanidae > Amphibalanus > Amphibalanus amphitrite. Next base: position 327,755 of record NW_024881748.1, read on the forward strand.
CTGAAAACAAAGCTTACTATACAATAAGTTCTTTTGTACCTACCTTGTGCCGTTTACCAGCGTCCGAATCACGCCCGGGTTTGTCCTGACACTGAGTTTGTTTCCACAGATCGCGATTGACTACGAGTTCCAGCTGCGGGCGATCGCTCGGGACAGGGGCACCGTGCCGCGGTCAGCGTCAGCGCCCGTCATCATCACCGTCAAGGACTCGAACACGCGTCCCCCGACGTTTACCGTGCTGCCTAACGACACCTACTACCTGCCGGAGAACTACCGAGACACCGAGACGCCGATCGCCCGACTCCGCGCAGTGTGAGTGGTCCGCCGTCCTTCGCAGTAACAGTTCATGTGTGTATACTCACTCAGTTGGATGGATACGCTTCAATGGCGGTGGAAAGTCTAAGGTGCACCGTTTTACGTGCGGTGGATGGAGGTACTGACTGCTGAGCTGTGGTCTGGAATTTAACCCGGCAGTTGCTGGGGTATTTCGCCACCCACCGTTTGCTGGGGGGGGGGGGGGGCGTTAAACGCCCCCAGCCGATAACTCGAGAACCAATAGGCGCAGCGAAACGCACGAGGCGGCAAACGAAAGAACGCGACGAGACGCTTCAGATGAGTACTTTAAAGTTGAATTTTGAAGTCACAGGTCGGGTCAAGGTCGGGTCAAACACCTGAAATCGAGCTTTCAGTAGCATGGACTTCAGGACTTCGCAATGGGCGCCTCTCGTCATAAACTCTGTCAAAACGGTGCACAATTCATCATATAAGGCCTACAAGAGTGTCAGCTCCATGTAGGGATCAGTCAAGCATAGGTCAGGGTCAAGGTCAGGTCAACCGGGTAGGCACATATCCCCGAAAATCAAAACTGATATTCGCAGCCCGTGACACATGTTTTATGGGTAATTTGGGGCGTAGAACACGATGGTGACATTCATTTTATCATATGTGTACGTGTTTGGCTCAAAAAGTTCAATTTAAGAAATGCTTGTGTAGATAGGCAGAGTATCTTCATTTAGACATTGTTCATTGAACCGTAGTGCGAATTCTGCTTTTATGAGCTTCCGATTTGTGTGTTCGTATTTTCGGATCGTTTTCTTGAGAGATGTTGATAATTGTCCGATTATATTGGCAAAGGTTTCAGACATAACATGTTACAAAATTAAATTCCTTAAGCTTTCGAAGACATCTACATCTTCATGATCACAAGGTTAAATTGTAAAAGCACAGAGCCTAAGTTTGCTATTAGAATGGAAGGGAGAAAAACTAAATACATATTGTGCGTGATAAATTGCTAAGGCCTCTTGCAGTCGTCACATTCAGTAAACACACTAACTAATATACCTACATCGTTCCACACTTGGATGCATGACACATGACACATTTTGGTAATATGACACCCTTCTATGCACAGATACATAGATACCCTAAACGTCATATAGCCCTCCTAAATCCGATATCACTAATACCCATCGCATTGTTCAGCTCCAAAGCGTGAGTGTCGTGCACCCCGACTTGTAGAGCTGCTTGTTGATGTGAGGCGAGTACTCACGGATGTACAGCGCCTCCAACACCCACAGTCTTCGCTGGTCATGGGTAGAGCACAGTATTTCGGTATTGTCCACCAAAATTTGTCGTGTGATGTCCTTGTCATGTTCTTTGTGCATGTGATTCTTCAGTGCGCCTTGTTGTTTATGCATTGTAAGTCGTCTGGACAGGGATGTGGTAGTCGCGCCAATGTATTTATCTTTGTTGAGAAGTCTACAACCTTCTTCGGGGCAACTGAATTGATAAATTACATTGGCTTGCTGTAAGTGTCTGTTGTCCTTGTCTCGTGTCTTCTTCTTGAACATGTTGTTGACCATGACGAGATCTGCGGTTTTCCTCGTGTTGTAATATATGATGAGTGTCACTTTCTTCGCCTGGTCTGTCGGCTTGACGTTAGTCAAGATGAGATCTCGGATGACCCTCTCTTCCGTTTTGTAGGCTGTGTTCATTTGACTGCGGTAGAACAGTTTGATTTTCTCCGTTTTCTCCGTTTTGTCTTGACTTTTCTCATCGTTCTTCTGTCCACTTTCCTCGCACTCTTGCTGCTCACTCTGCTCACCTTTCTCGCTCCTCTGATGGCAGGCATCAAGTTGTCTTTTGATTTCATTATCGACGAGGTGATTGCTGTATCCATTGTTGACGAGGATTTGACGAGATCTGGTGAGCTCTGCATGGACATGTTGCCAAGATGAACTGTTGTTAACAGCCCGCCTGACAAATGCCTTGATCACACTCAGCTTGTACCGCTCAGGGCACTCGCTCTGAGCGCTGAGACAATGTCCTTCGTCCGTTGTCTTCCTGTAGACCGAGGTACTGCACATGCCGTCATCCAGCTTCTCGACCATGGTGTCGAGGAATGCAATCTTGTTGCCGCCGACCTCGTAGGTGAACCTTAAGACGGAAGCCTCTTCGAATGCCGTCTTCAGCGTCTTCAGATGCTCCTCATCACGGACGCAGACGAATATGTCGTCTACGTATCGAGCGTACAGCTCTGGTGGTCCGTCCATGTCCTGTAGCACAGTGTTCTCGAGACGGGCCATGTAAAAGTTCGCGAACAATGGTCCGAGCGGCGACCCCATGGCTATGCCGTCCTTCTGACTATACAGCTTGCCGTCAGGTCCCCTGAACGCTGCCTCGGTGGTGCACATCAAGAGCAACTTCTTCAGTATGCTCTTCGATAGCTTCAGCGGTGGCAGAGTCGTCCCACTGTAGACGACATCGAGGATGATATCGATTGTCTCCAGAACAGGCACGTTGGTAAACAAACTCTCTACATCTAGCGAAGCCAGCGAGCCTTGCAGCTTGCGACCACGCAGGATGTCGAGAAATTCTTCAGTGGACTTCAGACTGTATGGGGCTGGGCTGGGACTGTATTTAGCTTACAAAGATAAATACATTGGCGCGACTACCACATCCCTGTCCAGACGACTTACAATGCATAAACAACAAGGCGCACTGAAGAATCACATGCACAAAGAACATGACAAGGACATCACACGACAAATTTTGGTGGACAATACCGAAATACTGTGCTCTACCCATGACCAGCGAAGACTGTGGGTGTTGGAGGCGCTGTACATCCGTGAGTACTCGCCTCACATCAACAAGCAGCTCTACAAGTCGGGGTGCACGACACTCACGCTTTGGAGCTGAACAATGCGATGGGTATTAGTGATATCGGATTTAGGAGGGCTATATGACGTTTAGGGTATCTATGTATCTGTGCATAGAAGGGTGTCATATTACCAAAATGTGTCATGTGTCATGCATCCAAGTGTGGAACGATGTAGGTATATTAGTTAGTGTGTTTACTGAATGTGACGACTGCAAGAGGCCTTAGCAATTTATCACGCACAATATGTATTTAGTTTTTCTCCCTTCCATTCTAATAGCAAACTTAGGCTCTGTGCTTTTACAATTTAACCTTGTGATCATGAAGATGTAGATGTCTTCGAAAGCTTAAGGAATTTAATTTTGTAACATGTTATGTCTGAAACCTTTGCCAATATAATCGGACAATTATCAACATCTCTCAAGAAAACGATCCGAAAATACGAACACACAAATCGGAAGCTCATAAAAGCAGAATTCGCACTACGGTTCAATGAACAATGTCTAAATTTAAGAAATGCATGTATCATGGTCGCCAAGTAGTCACGAGAAATTGCCAAGTTTCAGTTCAAGAATTTGGAAAATGCGGAAAGATAATCAATAATCGAAGATAGCCATTTGATTGTTCATGGTGTTGGCAGTCTAATGGCGTTTACGGCATGTCTGTATGTCTATTCTGTGATTTTATATGATTTTTTGAACATATGCCGTTTTTGGTCGAAAACTCAGAAATCATGACGTCACTAAAACCTCGATATCTCAAAATTTTTCCGACCGATGTTTTTGAAACTCTGTGACAATAAACTTCAATCAATTCCCTACAGGTACCCAAAATTTGGCGCGCCTGCGGTGCGCCGTTTTTATGCTATGGCCCGGCGAAAAAAGTGGGGGCGTTTAACGCCCCCCCCCCCCCCCCCCAGCAACTCGCGGGTTAAGGCCTGTGGTGTCGGCTATGTGTTTCGACTGATTTATTGAGTCATGCAATTAGTGCGAGGTGTTTACTGTCGTGTGTAGTCGTCTGAAGCCTTTATGAAGTGTGAGGCCGATGTTTTTGCCACAACAGACGCGTTTTATTGAGTGCTCCTTCGGGCTCGGTGTGAGCGCGTCTTCATTTATGTATAGTGTAGGTTACGTGCCGCTGCAAGCACCACACGGCGCCGGCAATGCGTTATTAAAAGCAGTCGGTATAACGTGCGAACTGCATGACTGAAGGATCATACTGCGCCACGAAGTTACTCCAGTGCGAATCATTTAAATATGTCAACGGCTTCGCGTCGTATTAGGTATATATTTATCCCAGCCAAAGTGTCAGCAACCGCCTGATGACGTCTTGTTCTCACCGCTCTCTACCACTCCCGTTTCTGACCGCTCTGTGTACGTTCTTGCAGGTCCAGCTCACCCACCAACCCCAACGTCTACTACGACATCGTGCATGGCTCCCAGGAGCAGGCCAACAAGTTCCGGACGTTCGTCATCGATGACGACGGCGCCGGCGGGGCCATCATCAAGTACGGCGGCAGCCGTCCGCTCGACTACGAGAAGATCAAAGAGTACACGCTGACCGTGCGCGCAATGGTGAGTGTGGATGGTTCTCCGTGAGCCGCGGGTCGGTGCGCGCTATGGTGAGTGTGGATGGTTCTCCGTGAGCAGCGGGTCGGTGCGCGCTATGATGAGTGTGGATGGTGAGCCGCGGGTCGCGGGGCACCGGCACGGTCCCCGGTATTGGCGATAGGGCCGACTATTCGGCCGCCGGCAACTTGGCCGCGGGCGCGCGATGGCTGTTGTTGCCGCCGGCCGGTGATCGGCCAACAATTAATTGCGCGCTCGGGAAGTTGGCCGTCCGCTCGCCGCTCGATGCATATTAATGGCGATCAAAGTTGGTCGGCCGCGGCGCCGGTCCGGTGTATGCCACTGCGCTGGTCGTTGATCATAGATTGACATCGCGCGGCCTGCTGCTGCCCGATCCGCAATCAATCAGAATTTGTGACTTACTTTTGTAAATTCCCAGAAGCTGAGTTGTTTCCGTGTTACATGCAACGGCAGCTGTAGTTTTCTGGTCCTTACTTGTAGGATTCAGCTGATTTGATGACCGTTCTGAAACATGCAACTGGATGCAAGCTAGAGAATACGAACTCAAGAATTTAGCGTTCCCCAGAGTTGAAATAATGCAAGGAGATGTTAGCTATCACTGGACCCGCTTCAACTTCTCCGCAGCATGGCAGTGCAGTCAACTGGCAAAAATATATTGGGACAATTTCTGCATAAGGAAAAACGATGCGACGCATTATTTTCCGTGTTCTGCTTAGATATAAAAGCCGTGGTGGCATTATCCCGCTAACAAATACCAGCAGCAGCGAAGTACAGGTGTTAACTTGCATCGGTGCCTGTCGCAGCCCCAGTGAACACGGTTCAAGCAAGACACTCCACTCCAAAGCAGCATCATTTCAAACCAGCTGCGTGAAATCCTTATCCAAAACCCTCTCTTTGGCTTGTGCCCTAGGTTACACGAGATGTCTCTGCCGCACTGCATTTCCCCGTGCACAAAGTCCTATCCCCATCCCTGACATGATGTCCGCGGTCCCGCCGACCCACTGCGCTCCGAGACGACCCATTACTTCTGGGAGTCTTCAAACTATCGGCTCTCCCGGCGGCAAGTTCTGTCATGACAGCGGCCGCCGGCGGCCCGGTCAAGTCGCCCGAAGGTGGCAATTTCAGCGCGCCAGGCGTGCGGAATATCCTCTCAGGAGCAGCCTCCGCCTGCCAATAGTACGACATCAGACGCCCTAAATGAATTGTTCCAGACCCGTCTTGAAGTCAGCGTGGGAGGGAACAGACGAAAAAGAAAATGGATATGAATGCGTGGGCGGACTGTGCTATGAAATCCACTGCGCTAACACCTTCCTTCCACCGTGGCTGTATTAATCACGACATAATTAGTGCTGCATAACCTTTGCTATAATTTCCATTAAAGTGCCTATTTGTCTTCAGTTCCGGTGGCTATGGGTATAATTCACAGCGTGAAATTAACTCCGCTCAACATCCACGCTAATCCATAACCGTCGGACCATCATGGCTGCTTCCATTAAGGACACTATGTTAAATCGAAATAAGTGACCTAAACAGTCTTACATCTAGCCTCTAGCCTTATTCATGTCGCCACCGCGTTCGTAGTCGTCTTGCATCCCATGGATGTTCGTCCGTTTACGTCTGTTCCATGCCCGTCTGTGCCTCTCCGATTTCGTCCTGATTAGTCTGTGTCCTCCCATGCTCGTTGGTATCCGCCTGTGCTCCGGGTCCGTCCGGGTCCGTTCGTATCCACCCGTATCCTCCCGCGGACTGGCGGACAGTCCAGGTGCCACCTTTCCATCGTCCGACACCATCGCGCCGCGTCGTCAGCGGCGTCCCGTCACCCGACACGTGTCCAACTTACCCCGGCGGACGGCGACATGCCACAGCGCCCGGGGAGCGATCTGTAATGACCTTCCGTGACCGGCCGTGACCCCCGCAGAACGTCAGGGACGTTTTTTACTCGTCGGAACGCCACACCGGGCGATGTCGATGCCGACACACGTACCTATGCGAGCGAGAAGTGATCACCTGGCGGGGTTAACCTCTGACCCCTCTGCGACCTCTGTGACCTCTGTGTGACTACTGAGTGACCAATGTGTGACCTCTGGGTGACCCCTATGTAACCTCTGGCCCCCATGTGACCTCTGACATCTGTGTGACCTCTGTATGACCCCTCTCTGGCCACTGAGTGACCCCTGACCTCTGTGTGACCTCTGTATGACCCCTGTGTGACCTCTGTATGACCCCTCTCTGGCCACTGAGTGACCTGTGTGACCTCTGCCGGCAGACGGAGCAGCAGACGGGCGCCGAGGTGACGTTCCGGGTGGCGCTGGAGGACCGTAACGACGAGGTACCCATTTTCTACGACACGGACCGGGTGACGGTGACGGAGAACTCGCCGCCGGGCACCTACGTCACCGTCACCACGGCCGTCGACGCCGACGGAACGCCGCCCAACAACAAGGTTAGGCTGGGTCTCCGAGGGGCGAGAGTGAACAGGCGCCCCCTGGTCAGGTAACCATTGGTGTGGTAGCAAGTAGCAACCTACCTGCGAGGTTTATTTGCTGTAATCGATACGACGTTTTTAAGTCAGGTTGTTAGCTCAGTATAGGGCATTGCGGAATATGATGAGGGACATTTGCATGATCCTATGTCATATGTGATAACACTACTGTAGTTTATGGTCAGTAGCTGTTTAGACAGCTGTCTGTATCACTGTCGCTGTAATCCTGTGATCGATAAATCCACCCACCCACCAATATTTGGTTTCTTGATTGAAGTTCGGACGGTTTCGTGGCGAACGGCTGGTTACAGCTCCCCGCTCTATTGTGGGCCGGTCAACAAAGCCTTTTGTGTCTCAGCGGGGGCGTATCACCATAAATTTGGTGGCCTCGTGTCTGCCAGCAATCATCACCGTGCTACGTGAGTTGTTTATGATGTGTCGGTTAATGCTATAACGGATGCCAGATCCGGTTGAGCCCGACGCTTATTGAGCGTCCCGGTGTCCCATCAAGTGGTGAGTGTCTGCCTGAATACACTGATGAATAGTGTTGTTTCGGCAAACATATGCACGCCGCCAGAAGCTCCTCTATCCTCTATTGATTATTACCTTATGTATGTATGTAGATTGGCTCTACGCGACCGGTGACCATTGTTATTACTTTTTTACCTGTGACACAAATGGTTATTATGATTGGGAATATATCATTTATATCCAATATCCATGTCCCATGATCATTGTCCATGTTTATTGTCCGATATTATTAGGCAATGTGCTTACCATTCGGCAGTCACAATAATTGTCGTGCAACCAGCGTTTGGTAGATCGCACACAGGCAGATTTGTTCTGATGTGATCAAGTCGCACTCTAAACCGTCACGTTGTGGAAGTTAACTTCTTGGGGGATTGCTACCTGAGAAAATACTAATTATTATTATTTTATTGATCCGGTGCATAAAGCATAATCGCTCCGGCTCCCGCCTCCCACATATCGTCCTGTCCCGGTGCGAGCGACTTTAGCGAGTGTCATTTGAGCGAACGTCATTTGAGCGAACCATTTTCAGCGAATGGCAATTCAGCGATTATCAAGTTCATCGATTATCAAATATAGCGATTATCAATTTTAGCGAAAGCTATGTTTCAGCGACATATATTTCGTCGACTACAATTTGAGCGACTGTCAGTTCAGCGAAACATTTCATCGTCCTGTAACGGTGGATTTTTTTCTTTTGCGAGCGTATGCGTACGAATGTTTCCGGAATTTCTCATGGTTATCCGGTACTGGATGGCGGATGTCGCGCGTTCAAAGGTCAGGCATTGAGCTCCAATTTTAATGCTACATTTGTCAAAAATTCCAACGGTTCAATTTCACCCCCCCCCCTAACCCACCCTGATCTTTGTCAATAATGGTGACCAAACGTTTGTTCAGAGATCAATATTGCTTGTGCTTTTTTTCGCGAAATTGCCCCGCTTGAAGTTGGATCAGTTCCCCATGTTGTAAAATTTGTTCTTGCCCCAAGCGCCGTACGAATTTCCAGATATTTGGGTAAGGTCCCTGAAACATAGACTGGATTCCCCTGTGCCATCTCTCTAGTTTGTTATTGGTCCTTGGCATTCCTTCCGTCGCCCTATCTCTCACGTTCCACATTTTCAATTCAAATTTTGCCCGCCTCCTTCCCCTCCCATGCACCCCTTGTTGGTCATCCGATGTACATATGTTTCTTCAAAATTCAAATGATACGTAAAGAGGTGCAATAATTTCCGAAAAGTAGCAAATGATTGACTTTCGTCACGTTCGGTCATTCGCTGTAACTGCATCGCTCAACTGGTCTCCCACTGACCACCATATGTTCGCTCAATCTGGTTTCGCTGATTCTGGTCCTCGCTAAAGTTGATAATCGCTGTGATTGAATTCGCCGACTTGACAATCGTTGAAAAAGCCAATCGCTTAAATTGATAATCGCTGAAAATGTTTCGCTCAAATGTCGTTCGCTGAAATGACGTTCGCTCAAGTGTCGCAGAACCGTCCTGTCCCGTGTCCTTTCGTCCCCGACGCTGTCTCACCGGCCCGCTGGCCCTCCCAGGTGTTCTACAGCTTCGCTCCGGGCTCGGAGGAGGACCGCATGTTCAGCATCGACTCCATCACCGGCAAGATCTCGACTCGGATCCGGTTCGACCGCGAGGACCGCTCCCGGGACTCACCGTTCTACACCATCGTGGTCATCGCCAAGGATGGAGCGCCCTCGGACATCCGGCAGACCTCCGAGCCCAACCAGGGTAGGCAGAAGGCAGCGGACATTTTGTCCTGGGCTGTAGGCATCGTATAAACGAAGTGAGACAGTGGCTAGGGGTAAGCGGCGGACACTCGGAGCCAGGCAGCGGACACGCAGAGTTAGGCTGTATATGGTGTTTTGTCAGAGGTGATGATGTCTCTATAGAGACTGTGACTTTGAAACACAAACTGTTATCAGCACTAAATAATACACTGTACCTTAAAACATGGAATAGCACCCAAAAGGCTCTGGAAAAAATATCCGTTATCCATCCTAATCTACCAACGGTGACACATATGACACAACAGGCTAGACTTCATTTTTAGCACTGTCACTTTCATTGGTTTGTCGTGGCTGCGAGTATCTGACCAATGCTTGGGCTGACTGCTTTGTTGGGGCGTGATATCGCTCCATAACTTAGGGTGCTATTAGGAGTGAACCACGGCAATTATGTCTTACGTAAGCGGTCAACATGTGCGTCAACATTTGACGTAGTCCACTATTTTTGAATTGCGGTCTGGACGTCGCTTTGCTGTCGGTGAATATTTCACACGGCCGGAGCCCGCGGAATGTTGCCGATTGATCAATATTTAACGAGCCTTTTCATTTCAATTCCATTTTGGGACATATCTTATGTCACTGGACTGTTTATCATGAATCGGGATGCTTGGAAAATGTGTACTACGTCATTCAATTCCATTCCCCAAGGAACACTTTTGTTATAGGATTGTTTGCAGTGGAGGTACTGATGTGTTTGCGGAGTGCTTCACTACTGCGTAAACAGTCTTTGATCGCGCTTCTTTCAAATAGAGGGCGTCTATTTTATGATGTTTGTTCAGAAAAGTTCCATCGCTCCCTCACTATAATAGCCTCTTCTGGTGAATGACCTCACCCCTCCCCTCCGCTCCCCTGCCGTCACGCAGCCAAACAGCGGGTGACGATCGAAATCGGCGACGAGAACGACAACGGCCCGTACTTCGACACCAATGGCATCTACCGCGCCTCGGTCGACGAGAACGCCGATGTCGGCGCCAAAGTGATTGACGTCACCGCCAAGGATATCGACGACGGTAAGTGTGACGTCACAGCGGACATGCATAACGGCAAGTGTGACGTCACGACGGGACATGCATGGCGGTAGATTTGGCGTCATCGCCCTGAACATCGGCGTTGGTAAGTTTAACATTTGACACCGGAGGGAAGACGTGACGTTCATATATGACGATGCAGGCTCACAGAGATGCTTGAAGCTAAGGATAGCTGATTATTTTATATCGTATTTCAACATTTCACTCGCCACCCAGTCAAGCTTTAGTCAACCTGTCATGGGCTGTCAACCATTCTACCTTCGGTTCGCTTTCCTGGCCAACCGGGCCCATCACCACATAATTTTACTGGTCTTTGCGCCAGATTTTCAGTTACCTCATGAACTTTAATTACTTGCGGTGTAGTGGAGAGCCGTTTTCAGCATAGTACGTGCATGCCTGCGGGCTGCCTGAATTATTATGGGAATGTTGACGCACTTGTACAATTCATGTATTATCCCTATATGTTTCCTGACCAAACTTGTGCAAAGTTAATGCAAGACAAATATACTTTTGAAAAGTACTAAAGCATACAAATGCTTCATGGTTCATCTTTCTGTTAGTGTAGGCCATTTGTTCCACTTGATTGTGTTTGGTGTGCCATATTAAGCACATTGCATTATTTAACGATCTTTTACTAATCGCCAATTTAAATAGGTATTCATTCCAATCAAATTTAACAATCCGGCCTAAAACGGCCCAGGAAGTGACATACCTATATGACATATATGGCCTAGGAAGTCTTGAGCTCAACATATTCAACAATGCTGGGATTGGGACTCTATGATCAAGAGTTGGCAACGGAAGCTCGGTTGCCAGTTCCTGGCATATTTCAGCTGAGTCTAAACCAGTCGGAGACCGGTACCCTGTCAACCCGCCCGTGTAGGGACCGCCTTCTCAATGTCGATGGACAGTTCTGGGAGCACAGGCAGAAACAGGGATCCAGTGGGTTGACGCAGAACTGCAGAGACTAGCCGCTGGAGCATCATATACATACACACTCCGCGCTACATATCGTTCTGACCTGGCGAGCAGATGGCTGACAGATGGCGAGATAACATGGCTGACAGGATGGGTTAACGGCGATGAAATGTCCTGGTGTTTGTGGTGTCGTGTGTTTCAAACCTATTTGTGTCTTTGATAACGTTATTCCATTGGGTTTAGTTGACGCCTATGGAACATCCTATCACGGTCCTTGTTTAATCCTAGCGTGACGCGTTGTCGTTTTAGGGACATAGCACACCGATTACGCTAATAACATCGTTATGACGCCTGTACCGTGGCAATCATGAAATACAGCAATCACAGGAGCGTGTCAATTCGTATTTATTGCCCGCCTACAATTTCATTCGGTGTTTTGCATGCTGCATTCTCGTGTAACTTCGGAACCGAGCTAGTACAGTTTTAACGGGCATTCGTCATTATTGTGCAATGCGTTATATGTAATGTGTACTCTGTTTAATGTGCACTGGTACGAAATGGTGAAATGAAACGATACCTTTGGATGGCGTGTTTCTGTATATCCGAATCGGGTGTGTGTACAGTTTTGTTCATTCCGAAGGTTGAAGTATGTCACTCTGGTAAGATTGCTTGTTTGTCGCTGACTGACGACCGTCCCTCATTCCGGCAGACTCGCGAATCAAATACCAGATCACCGCCGGCAATTATGGGGCCGTGTTCGACATTGACCCAGACACCGGCACCGTCAAGGTCAAAAACAAACTCGACTACGAGAACGTGAGAAACGTACGTGGCACGCGGCAGCGGCCGCCGCTCGGGACTGGGCCGTGCGAACTGCACTGCGGTCGCTCTGGTGGGATGGGGCCCGGGGAACGGTGTGGATCGTGATTCGGGGCCGCTCGGGAGGCGGTGTGTGTGGCTTGCTGACCGAGTGTGGGAGCTCTCCCTGACTGAGCAGTGGTGTCTGCAGTTCGGGTTACGGTGTGAAAGAGAAACGTCAACCGCCATCTGCACTCTGTCCTGACGTATGTGACTGGGATTGCCGATAATATTGATGTAGGCATGGTTGTTTGAAACCAAGCAGCTAGTTCTGTTTTACATCCTTACAGTACGTATCTGGTAGCACGACTCCTTGGCGCGTGGCCCGTGACCGCATAACCCCGTGACCCTTGACCTCACGGCTCTTTGATAATAACATCACGAATTCTTGTTCCGTGTTTCGTGACCTTTATCACCCCGGCTGCCGGAGGTTCTTAGAGGTGGCTAAGGAAATCCCGCCGATCACGTTCAGCCAACACAATTCTATGAACAACGCCCTGCAATGTAACTGGCAGGGACAGTACCATTTACTTGTGGCCAGTGAACCGTGTGACATCTAACGGCAGCATGTCAAGTGACCCGAGTAGTAAATACATACATCGTACAGTCCACAGCAGAAGTAATGTGGGGTTTCAGTCATGGGTATGTTCTGCTTCTGAAGCTTAGGAACGATTAGCCAGACTACAGTGAAACTTTGAATGTAGCTTATAGGGGAGAGTGGGGATAACTGGGACGCGGGAGAAGTGGGACACCTTCAATATCTGGGTGACCGATTGGACAAACAATTTTGTTTTTGCATATTTTCTCATGAATTTAGTCGGGGCACGTCAAAACCAAGCGGTTTACTTTTCCGGTTGCCTGTCTCTGAGATATTGAGTTGGGGTCTAAAATACGTATTTTTGGCATTGTACTCTAATTCAATTTGCCGTTTATTCAGCGATGTGAAATGTTCAGGCCGTTTAACTTCGAATATCAGTGAAGTCATTTTAATTATGCAGAAACATTTTTTTATGTATCTGTTATACTTTTTGTGTGGGAGAGCAGTTGAAATAAAAATGTCGACTTGGGGAGAACTGGGACAACGTGCCTAAACCTTGTCCCAGTTCTCCCGCATGCAAATGCATGGGACAATTTTCCAGGATACTCAGTGCTGTCAGTGCAGTTCAAAAAAGGCAATCGAGGTGATTTCTTTTAGTGTCAATTTTTAAAACACCTTTTTCTTCGTGATGGGTCATCAAATTTTAATTGTATTCCATTTAAATCACATTTCTTAATCAGTCCCAGTTCTCCCCATCATTTGTCCCACTTCTCCTGGACGTGTCCTAGTTCACCCCATTGTCAACCTTTCCTAAAAATTAAATTTGAGAAGTAACACGTGAACAAACACGCATAAAAACAGTAACGAATGAAGTAGAAATGAACCGTTTACCAGTAAATGCAATCAATTTACTTAAATCTTAAATATTCTATTTTTTACGATTTTTCGAAGTTGACGTCAAAATAATGTCCCACTTCTCCCCGGTCTCCCCTATGTATCGTCACCCTTGCAGCTGCAACTTTAGCTATTGACATCTTCTTTTCGATCACTCCGCATTAAACAATCGCCAGTCAAAGCCAACCGTTGAGATTGGTAAAACCCTACATTACTTTAGCGGTGGGCTGTACCTTTTACTCCGCTGTTCCACCGCTCTCATCGATCCCTCGCGGTGAATCTATTACCGCGGCGATCTATCTCAGCCGAGCCGTCTTCCATGACCCCAGTTCCAGCGTGCGCCTGCCTAACCATCCCGTACCGTCTTCCCTGACCTCATCGTGCGCCCGCGGGCTGCTGTCTGACCTCCCCGTGCCGTCGCCCCGCGCCCCCACCGCACACCTCTTTGACCTCCCCGTGCCGTCCTCCGTGACCTGACTGCGCACCTGTCTGACCTCCCCGTGCCGTCCTCCGTGCCCCGGCAGTACTCCATCACCGTGACGGCGTCTGACGGCAAGTTCGAGGCCACCCAGACGGTGCTGATCGAGGTAATGAACGTTAACGATGTGGCGCCCGTGTTCGATCAGCCCGGCTACGAGCTGCAGCTGCGCGAGGGCTACATCTCGCCAGAGCCCATTATCAAGGTGAGCTGCAGAGCCAGCCGTCAGGGCAGGTGGGAGTTGTGTCGAGGTGTTGACTTTTGAACGCCAACTCATCAGCTTGTTTCGTTAGATGTGGCTCATTGAATTGTCTGGCTCAGACACTCGGAGTCATTTCATCGCTGCCTCTCATATGAATTGAATCTAATACGTGCTTATAATATATATTGCTCGTAAGATGATGCATATATAAAAGGACGTATTCAAGCATTATTGGAGAAAATAATAGCGTATATATTGATTAGCTTCTCCCTGTGCTGTGAAATGCTGAAATAAAGAGGACCGTTATTGTCTATTGATCGGTATTGACATAGTGATGTCCGATGTCTTTCGAAGATTAGTTTTTAATTTTGTTTTAGATAATTGCTGTGTTAAAACCGCCACATAGAAATCAATAACTATGAATTACTCTGCTTTAATCACTTGTCAAAGCATAATTTGTTTTTATTCATTCTAATGGTTGATTATGTACGGTTAAAAGTTGGAGCGCACAAGCACTGCAGTGCTGAATGAAGTGCTCCCAAGAAGGATCGATTCATTTAGTTAAAGGCTGAGAGGGCGCGCCTGGGCTGCAAAATGTCAGAGCGGCACTATATCGTCTCCGTGCCATCCGGCTGGGTCCGTGTGGCAGCTGCGCCGTGCCCAGTAATACGTCCCCGTCTCCCTGCTGTCGTCGCCCCCCCCCCTCCCCCCGCTGGCGAGTCGGCGTGTCACGCGGCTGTTGACGGCCCTCGGTAAACGGCCCGGTGTGTTCCCACTTCCGATGTGTTCCGGTGGGCGGCGTGCGGCCTTAATTAGCCGCCGAGGGCGCTGTAATGAGTCGCCCGGCTGAGTTACCGTCCACCGGCATGGCCAGGGTCCTACACTGGCCGTCAGTGGGCGCCGGCTCTGTCCGAGCGTACCTGTGCAGAATCCGGTGACACTGGACTGCGGTCCGGCGGTGAGCCCTCCGACGCTGGCAATGTATAGAGGACACGGTGGTGACTGGGGAGAGACACACGAGTGTGTCTTTCCCCAGACCGTTAAGTGTACGGCCGAGTGTGTGACCCGTTAACCCACACACATAGTTACGTTTAGCAGGGAGTGGGATGTCCCATTGTGGCCTGAGCTGCGGCTTGGAGCAGTAATAAAACCGCCTCAAATGGCGCGGGCCACTCCGCCCGGGCCTTGTAGTGGGGTCTACCATCGATTGTGGCTGCCAGAGTCCATGTGGAATCAATCGGGGTACACACATGCACTCAGGAATGCAGGTGCGGGCAGTATAACGCGTGGTCCTCACGCGTGACGCGTTGTGCGATATGGTGTGCCGCTGTCGGGCAACGCGGGCATACCAACCGCTGTGAATGTGTCGCGTCAAATGGCTGACGTCCTTAGTTAAATCGAGTTAAATCGGTGAACATGCCGATAAATCACATCTATAAAAGAGCTAACGTGTGCTATATCGCTCGAGCGGTCTGCGATTGAGTGTTAATCCATGCCGATCCAGTGCAGTTCTGGTGACGATGGGCCGTTACAGTCGGCTGGTGTGGCCGCCGGGCCGGCGGCGGTCCACTTCTCCAGTTGGCGACTAATATTGTCCGCCGGGGAACGTACGAGCTCGAAAGCCGGCTCACTCGACGTTTACCGCCTGTCGCCGGCGCGATATACGCCCAACTTAGACCAGCACGACCTCTGAGAACGAACCGAAACGAAGAACTCACGAAATGAAATCTGCGAAATGCAAGCCAAAAGTTTCGCCGTGTAGACGTGACAGAGAGCAACACTTTAACCTACCACCCTCTCCCTCTTAAGCTTTTTTTTTGCAGAGTAATTTTACTCCTCCGCCAGCAAATCCCTTCCCTAATAGTGACCCCAGAATGACCTGCCGTGACCCGCCCGTTCCAGGTGACGGCGATCGACCCCGACCCGGTGGGCAGAGCGGCCATCGTCTACAAGCTCTCTGGGCCGGGAATTTACCCGAACCGGCCGGAGGATGACGTGTTCAGTATCAACAGTCGCGGCGAGGTGGTCGTCCTCAAGGTGCGTCCCCGCCGGCGCTGTATGGGAGGCTCGCTCTGGGACGGGTGTCGGCAGCCGGCTCAGAGCCACTGATTGATTCTGTGAGAGCGGTCAGCTGGCCACCGGCCGGCCGCCCACGGGTGACCCGCGCTCACCGCTCGGCGTAACAGCGCACAACCGCGACTCATCCGGGCGGCCGGCTGCCTCTGCCTCTGCGTCTCTGTCTCTTTGTCTCTTTGTCTCTTTGTCTCTTTGTCTCTTTGTCTCTTTGTCTCTTTGTCTCTTTGTCTCTCTGTCTCTCTGTCTCTCTGTCTCTCTGTCTCTCTGTCTCTCTGTCTGTCTGTCTCTCTGTCTCTCTGTCTCTCTGTCTCTCTCTCTGTCTCTCTCTCTGTCTCTGTCTGTCTGTCTGTCTCTCTCTCTCTCTCTCTCTCTCTCTCTCTCTCTCTCTCTCTCTCTCTCTCCTCTCTCTCTCTCCTCCACGCCTTTTCCACTGAAAAGCGTACACAGGCATTTGTAAAAGCATTCCGAAGGAAAACGCACATGACGAGCTGCGCTGTATAAAGGAGGTTGATAATGCACATTTGAATCTAGTTAGTATAGTTTTATTCTTGGCTCCTAGTGCATTTCTTATTGAATTGTCATATGCATCAGAGAGCGTCGCTCCATTTCATTTCATTTATTGTTAAACTGCAATGCAAGGATGGATTATCTCGTCCTACCTGTAAGAGCGTTTAACCTAAGGCTGTGTGTCTAACCTTTTATCTGCACGATGAAAGTCCGGGCTAATGGAACCGTCTGCTGTGCTAGGTCCGATCTCTTAGCATCAAATGGTGTACTGGAGACAGTATGTCACCCTGGCTGGGTGACTGTTGTCAAGATACGTGGTGGGGTTGCCAGGTATCAGGCGGTTTTCTAAGCACTCCTTGCTCACAGCCCATAGCCGAGTTACGGAGTCATATGGTCGATGTGGGCTACATGAGTGGTGTTCACGTGAGGTTCTGGCCCTATGAGAGGTTCTATCCCCTCGGGCGGCTCAATATGGGATCCGGCTAGATTGCTTGTTTAGATCGTATTTGTGGGTGGGATAGCGATTCGGGTGCTAGTTCGGGCGTGCTACACAGCCCGCGGTCGAGTGTTTTACAGCCGCTGAGCTGAGTTTGCTTACGACGGCCTCCAGACTCTAAGAGGGCGTGGAGGGCCGACTACCGAGAGCGATTCACTTGGCTGGATGTTCCCTGAAGCCGTGTTGACTGCTGGGTTAGCTTTGTTCTGAGGGCGGCTCTCGGAATGGCTCGTCTGTGCCGATCTAGAGAGCACGTCGACACTGATCCCCTTTCCAGCGAGGTTTTACGGCCGTCCCGGAACCCGCCCACTGGCTGTCTGCTGCTCCAATCCAATATTACTTTGTTACTTAGAGCCCCAATAAGAAATATCAATTGAATACCGAAGTTTGGTATCTACGCAAACGTCAAACTGATGTCTATTTGTCAGGCAGGTAATTGACGTTTTAAACCTAGATAGTTGGTATATTGCTGTTTTTATGCCTTTTTTGCTTCTAACTGCTGTGTCTATTGAATGTGCTGGATTCGGCATTAGGTAATTTGCTTTGTTCTCTACATTTCTCAAATTAACCCGCGCGGGGCTGGGGGGGGGTAAATTTTACCCCCCCCCCCCCTCGCGAATTTTTACGATATCTCAAAAACGGCGGCGCGCAGCGCCGCCAAACTTTCCGTACCTTTTCTTACATCAATTTGACACCTTCCCTGAAAATTTGAGCGAAATCCGTCGGAAAATTTTTGAGAAATTGACGTTTTAGTGACGTCATGTTCGCCATTTTCGCCTCAAAAACGGCAAAAGTTCAAACGCCGCTAACATCTTCATTTTTAAAGGAATCAAGACGTAACAAAAAAGGATATACGTAATTTTACTTTGTCTATCAAATGGCTATCTCGGGTTTTTGAAAATTTTGGATTTTGGCCTAAATTTTTTCAAAAAACTGATTTTTTTGGGAAAATCATTATAAAATCCAAAATTTTGAGTCTATCGAAAAAACCGGAATATATGTCAGAGAAGTGGTCTATGTGCACCTACATACCAAATTTTAGAAGAATCGGTTCATAAATGTGGGAGTTATTCAAAATTTTATGACGTCACGACACACAAATTTTTTGAAAAATGACTTTTTTGGAAGTTCTAGACCTCGTACGGAAACAAAAATAGCACCATTCGATTCGCCGTGAAAAACTGCATCAGATAGACACCTTTTTAGGCCTTAACAACCAGCTTCAAAATTTGACCTCACTTGACCTGACCTCGACCTGAAATTCATCCAGAGGTGGTCCATATCACTCATTGAGTGTGCCTATTGAATTCTATGAGTAAAATGACCCATAAAACATGTGTCGCACATGCCCTTTTCTATATTTTGTTTTTTGGTGACCTGACCTGACCTGACCTGACCTTGACCTTGACCTCTGAATGATATTGTATGCAACTAATATTGTCTTGGTAGCCTAAGAACACGTTTTGGGCGATCAGTCTCAGTCCATGACTCCATTCTTTGGCAACTACGGTGCAAGGCCGATACTGTAGAAACTTGCAATTTGTACCCTTGACCTGACCTTGACCTTGACCTCGAACTTTAAATTAAGTACATGTTTTTAGTAGTTCGTGATGAGAGCTTTCGATTGGCGTTTGAATTTTCCAAATCGGATCATTAGTTCGGGAGATAACAGGGGGGGGGGGGGGTAAAATTTACCCCCCCCCCCCCAGCCCCGCGCGTTCGGCTGGAGACCCCAGCCCCGCGCGGGTTAATCTTGGTTTTAAGTATGTTTCCGTGACCTTCGTTGGTACTTATGCATTGTTGTCGATGGTTTTATTTTAATTATTCGAATGCATAGAAATAGCATTATCTATTCTTTTCAATCCTCTACGATGTCTCCCACTCACTGTCCCTCTGTTCAACCCCTCTTCCCTCTCTCTCTCAATGGTCAGTCCAGGCAGCGCCGTAAACAGACGACCGGTGAATTACAGCTGGCTTGTGGTGAATTATAGATGGACGGCCGACGCGACCACTATAGCTACCGTCCGATCGGAGGAACGGCAGCGGGCCTGGGAAACCTCTCCAGGTACCCAGAGCGAGACAGAGGGAGAGAGAGAGGGGAGGAGCGAGGCGCGAGGCTGGCAGAGTGGTGTGGAATGGCCTTCGCTGTGAGAAAGATCACCGGGGAGGCACAGGCTGTTTCGTGGTAACGAGAAAAACGCGATGCAGCCCGAAGGGAATGGAGGCAGCGCGCGCCAGAAAAGCGGGCGGAGTGCGGTAGAAAAGCGGCAGAGTGAGCTCCCTGCGGGATGCAGAGAGCGTCGGTACACACGCATAGTGGTCGGCCGCGCGGGTCACTCCGGTGGCTGGCCAGGGACAAAGATGGACGGTCCCGGGAGATGGTGTGTGTCAATAGGGACGGCCGCTCCGGGAAAGGATGGGGTCCGTCCGCTCACTCGATCGCGCCGAGTGCAATAGGCCTCACCGGCTGTCGATGGAGCCAATACGGAAGTGCTCTCTCAACCAGGATCGATTCTCGATTCGGAAACATGGTTAGCCTGTCACCGTCGCTCTTCTGTGCAGGAAGAAGTGGCTCGCCGTCTCCGGTCTATTGGATTTGCCGATATGTCGTGGTTGTCTAGTGCTGCAGGGATAGCCGATGTTGACTGAGACCCGGCCCATGGCGGCGGAACGGGGAGGGCACCGCGGCACCGTGCCCCTATTTGATTTTGGCATTTTAACATTAGCGCTATGGGCGTTGCATGGAAAGAATGGGACCAAAAGTCGGCAGTGCCCCCCCCCCCCTTAATTGAAGGTGTTCCGCCGCTACTGACCCGGCCGGTCTCCACTCTTTTATATCAGGTTTGACTCACCTGTACTCCCGCTCACTTCACGTAACGAAGCCCAACTAATAGTAATAGTTAATACTGGGACAAATAATTGATATAACCTAACCCTGAACATCTTATGTCTTGCCTACAATCATGTTTCCTACCTTATGTACGAGTATCTCGGGTTTGGCCGGGGACCATGCCCTCAGGTGTGATACGCTCCCCCACCCCGCCTCAGGCTGACCTCTGGCGCCGTGTTTCAGGCCCTGGACCGGGACGAGGGCACCGGTGGCCGGGAGGTCTGGGACCTCTCCGTTCTCGCCTGGGATGATGACGGAAACGGCCTGGGCTCGTCGGTACCGTTTAAACTGACGCTCACCGATATCAACGACAATGCGCCTTACCTGATCCAGGTGAGTTGAGATCTGAGCCAATGTCTGACTGTGAGCCCTGCTGTGAGTCACAGTTTGCCTGTGAGTCACTGTGAGTCACGGTCCAACCGTGAGCCATGGTCCTGTGATAAGTCACAGTTAGATTATTAGTTACGGGCCAGTTTAGGCTGTCATCTAGGGGCTGATGAAATGTCCGCATACTTTTCCAGTTTCGGACTGACACTGGCAACACTACTATTCGATATTCACAATTTAGCCCCGGAGTTTTATAGTCGAACTACCGGCGTATACAATCTTACACCCAAAGCTTACGATGAGAAGCTCTCGCAGATTGACGTGTCTGGTATTTGTTATTTAATAAACCCTTCATCGACGCTCTCACTTTTCAGTCACTGTTTGTCTCTATCGATCTTCTTCGGAGGTGTTTATTTACTTCCGCGCCCCACTGTGACTTGACGCGCTGCCAATAGCGACGTGTTCAGTGCCGTCCGCTGACTGTTGTTCACCGTGCGCACACCTGACGCGCTGCCAATAGCGACGTGTTCAGTACCTCCCGCTGACTGTGTTCACCATCCGCAGAGTAACTCTACCCCGCCGGTAATCATGGAGAACAAATCGCCCGAGGGCGTGGTCATCCCGGTGGAGGCGGAGGACTTTGACGACCAGACTCGGAACGGGCCGCCCTACTCGTTCCTCCTGGATCCGGCGGCTCCGGCCGAGCTGCGGCGCCAGTTCTCCGTCACCACTGTCGGTACGTGATGGTGACGGTGGTGATGGTGACTGGATAAATGGTGCTGATGGTGCTGAGGGTAGTGGCAGTGACTTGCAAAATACTGGACGCTCACAAAGGACTACAAGAGAGGGGCATTGGTCAGTTTATGAATCTAAGATACATAGCTAATTTATGATTCCCCCACATGGACACTACTACGCCTTGTAAAGGCTTTCCCCCTCTACATGAGCCTTAGCACGAGCGGCCCGTCGTTCTCACTATATACCCATCCGCCAGCTGAGGCGATCTCCGACCCTGTCCGAATCTAACCGACCAGACAGTTACCCTGGTACGGCCGCCAGGTGTGACGTAGTCGCGCAAATTATGCACGAGACGAATGAGCGCATGGGCCGGCTCAGACGCGAGCTGAATGATTGAGCCCGCCACACCCGACCGCCCGCTCGTGGCTCGTAGGTCGGGAGATTGGGTGGCTTTGTGGTGCGATTCGATTGGTAGACTTAAGTGTGGAGATACAGTGGTGTGAGGTTTTGATTCATGATTATGAAGGAACTTGTGGTACTTGGTGATTTGTGGTGTTTTGCGGCTATGGCAACGGGAGAAGTCCGTTGGTCTCGTTTAATTTGTAAACCACGATGGTGTTGGTGGTTGGAGATAGTTCAAAATTAAAAGGCTTAGCCGGTCTTGGATGGATTATCTACCAGCTGCAACATCGCATCGCATTTAGCACTGGCCACCGACCATAGTTTAGTTGCATTTTCAGCAAGTTCTCAATCACACTGTCTTACATTCGCCCCCACCCGCTCTATCACCAGCGAACCGTGCCGAGATCCGCCCTCTGGTGAAGTTTGACCGCGAGAAGCAGAAGCAGTACGCCATCCCCGTGGTGGTGAGCGACAACGAGCTGGCCGACCCGCGCGCCCTGACCGGCACCAGCCTCTTCACGGTTATCATCGGCGACGAGAACGACAATGACATGAGGCCCGGCTCGAGCGCCATCCAGGTCTTCAACTTCGAGGTGGGTGGCGGATCTGTGAGGTGGTATTTGACAGGGGTAGGAGGGTGGACTCGGGTGCGGCTTGGCAGACTGAGAAGATCGGGGTACAGGCACTGGCTGGCTTCTGGTGGCGGTTGCTGATGGGATATTGGTTGGATTGCCTGCACTAATGCATTAATGGGATTGATAAAGGTTGATTTGGACTTACTTGGCTTGAAAATCCCGATGACACTGGACGCCTGTGGACTGTGGAGTGCGACATGTAACCTCTAACCTCTCACCAGTGACCTATGACCCGTGACTTGTGACCCGCTAGCCGTGACCTTTGACCCATGACCTGTAATCTGTGACCTTTGACCCATGACATGTAATCCGTGACCTGTGATCCGTGACCTGTGATCCGTGACCTGTGATCCGTGACCTGTGATCCGTGACCTGTGATCCGTGACCTGTGATCCGTGACCTATGACCCGTGATCTGACCTAAGCCCGTGTGCCAGGCTGAGCCGGGAGCGGCGCTTGTGCGCCAGGCCACCGACCCGCAGTGGCTGACTGCCGAGTATGTGACCGGCAATGCCTATAATCGGCGGCAAGTGGGTACCGCCCCCGCCCCCGCCCCCGCCCCCGCCCCCGCCCGCACTGGCACCCGCCCACTCCCGTCTGACTCCCTCACTGACCGGCACCAGCGCGCACCAGCCGGCCGGCCGGCGCCGTGTGCTTGTTTTCAGCACAGCCCAGCCCGCGCTGACCGACCCGTCCCACCAGGCGCTCTGCTGAGCCCCCACAGCTGGCGGCTCCTCTGCATGGATCGCTCCTGATTTGGGACGTGGATTCCGGTTCAGTTCGCGTGAATTGCTACTGATTTAATCGCGATTATTGCGTTAATTAAGCACGCTCAGTTGGCTTATTTTCCGTTCGCCGCGGAGCGTGGGGTTGGAAATAAGTGAGCGGAAAGAAAACTATCACCCATTACCCATTTAGGTTATTTTTGGTGCGCTTCCGCAAATATATTTCAACGTCTTTTTATACATATGAGTTCGATCATTCCATGTAGTAGATACCTATCTATGCCGCTCACTCATTTTGTTCTCTTTTACAGCTTTGTAGGTTATCTTTTATTGTTATCTTATTTGATATAACTTTAAGACATGATGACGATTTCGCAATTTTATTTACCGATTGTTGCTTTCTTTGCACATTCTGAACATTTAAATGGTCACATGCGTGACTTTATTGAACCGCATGATCATACACGTCACCGTAAATTAAAGTCTGTTTGCTGCTAAGCTGAAACTTAGTTCGCCTTTTCTGTTTCCCTCTGCAAATGCTCCCGATCAACTGTTAATTTATATGTTACAGCTGACTTGTTTTCTGTCAAGCGTTGAATGAGAATGACTGGATCTGCCGGCTAGCAGTTCATAGTTGCAGCGGTATTTCGTCACTTTGTGGAAGTAATAAACATCTTTGCGCTGAATAATCGACATAACAAAGAGTTACGTGTCAGAAATATACTTTTTAACGGCTTGTGAAAGTGTGTAAAACAGACGCCTATTTTTATCCCTGCGCACTAAGCCTCAAGTGCTAGCGTAATCGACACCCCATAGTCCGCACTGGCTCCCGGATATAATCTTTTGTCCCTAGCCCTCTACCCTGCTCAGCCGAGATCGTGTGACTCCTCACGCGGCCTGCCGAGCCCGCAGCTCCACTGACGAATGCTTTCACCGTGTGCGCCTCTGACCGATCATGGCCCTCTTCTCTCCCTCAGGGTAAGATGCCCGACACGGTGGTGGGCCGGGTGTACGTGGATGACCCGGACGACTGGGATCTGCCCGACAAGACCTTCTCGTGGCTGGCTGGCCAGGAGTACCGCCACTTTGAGCTGGACAGAGACACGGGAAACATCACCATGCGCTACGGCACGCCCAACGGCAGCTACCCGCTCCAGTTCCAGGTACGTGCACTTTATTCTTAAAGCCGTCGCAGCCATCTGTGACGTCAAGGCGGCCATGGGACTTGTGACACCCTGAACTCATCTGAACTTTGTCCGAGCGTGATCAAACAGACTCATTACTTGGCCGGCCTCCGGTTCGGCGGTCTTTACATCGCCTGGCTCCGGTAATTACAAGTTCTTTAAACTCCCCGCTGTCCAGTGACGTAGTGTCCCTCTCAACTCCTGTCCAACTTCTGCACCGGCTTAAATTACCTCGAGACGTTTCATTCTGCGCGTCGCCCGGCTACTTGCCCAATGACTCTGACGTTAATCCCGCCGCGCTGTCCAGATACCGCGGACCCGCTGACCCCGCCGTGACGTCATGTCCCTCCCGCCCCGTCACACGCCGTCACGTCACGTGTCCTCAGGTGTACGACAAGAAGTTCCAGTCGACCGTGACGGCGGATGTGACTGTGACGGTACGACTGCTGCCGCGGGAGGCCGTTACGCAGTCGGGATCGCTGCGCTTCGCCGGCGTCTCTGCTGAGAGGTTCATCACAGACCCGGACAAAAATGTGAGTGGGCTGACTTCGTACCAATTATGTAAGGTGCAGATGTGAGAATACATAGCGGAGGGATCAGTCAGCGAATGACATTCAATATTCGTCTGCGTCGTTTTCCTGTTGTCGACTAGGAGCTTGTGCGATGATGGTGAGGCATCCAGTCCCCACTGATCTCGATTCGCGGGCATCGTTCGATGTAATCTTTTCCGTAGAAATCGTACAATCATCTTCTTTGATCGGATTGCCAGTTCCATTTCACTTGGGTCTGTTCTTGCTATGCGTATACCTAATCTGCAATACAAGTCTCTGTAACTAGACGCTTAGCTCATAATTAACCCTGCTTTTGCGAAGTGGAAATCCCCTGCATTTCTTCTCCTCTTATCGCAGAATAATCATGTTTTATGAGCTCTTACGAACCACTGACCTCTCACCCGCCCTCCGGCAGACGCCGTCCATGTACCGGCGTCTGATTGCCGAGCTGGCCCGCCTGTTCAGCACCGCCCCAGAGAACGTCGACCTGTTCGGGGTACAGGACAACGGGGCGGGTGGCGTGGACGTGCGGTACGCCGCCCACGGCTCGCCCTACTACCGCGCAGAGAGGATGGACGGCATCGTGTCGCAGAACAAAAAACAGGTGGGTGAGGGGTAGGGGGGAGGTGGCTAGTATGATGGGAAGAGAGGAGAGGACAGTGATAAGAGAACAAAGATGGAAAATCAAAGCTGTTAATTACTTTCTACTAACAGTTGGTGGCAAGTCATTGCGCACTGCGCAGTATAAGCCTCTCCAGTGGCTCATTTCCACGACGTTCCGCTGTGTGTCGTTACGTCGGACGGGGCGAGTAACGACAGTCGATGACGGTGCCGACGTTGTCCTGATGACACTGCCGAATGCCGATGTTATCCCGCTGACACTGCCGATGTTGTCCCGATGACACCGCCGATGATGTCCCGCCAGCTCGAGGAGATGCTGAAGGTGGAGATCGACCAGGTCGGCATCGACGACTGCCTCTTCGAGTCCACCTGCCGGGGCAGCTGCCATTCACACCTCAAGATCTTCGACAACGAGGTGTACCGCGTGCAGACCAACACCTCCAGTATCATCGGTAGGTGCCAGCGCGCTAAATTCGCCGGACATTATCAGTGGGCTCTAAATCACCCGACCGTGACACGACATCGACTGGAATCACGGCAGCCGGTGTCGATCGCCCGTAACTCTAACGGTTACCCAGAAGGCGATATGTGTCGGTGATTGCGCTAAAGCACGGTTTACGTCGTTTATGCCGCGATGGCTTCTGGGTAACGAGTCGGTGGCGAGTCTGTCTGAATCGGGGCACGCGTGGGCTTGAGTAGGAGCCACATAGGGCGGGGGGTTGTTATTCACAGACGGAGCTGCCGTACTCTGGGCTCAATATCCACGCTGTGACAGTCGGCGTCCAATAACGCCTTCCTTCGGCTAGGAGAGGGATGGGGCTCCTAGACTGAATATATCTCATCTCAGAGCAGTGAAAGGATGCCCAAACGGCTTCATTGCAAGATGCTCTGAAGAGGGAAGGCGAAACAGATCAATGACATGTTACAGATGATTTTTAGGAAGTGACTTGAGAAGAGGATGAATGAAATGAAATAGAATAGAGCGCTGTGCCTACGCTCCTAGGAGTTCGGACCCAACTGCAGTACACATGTGGTCAGTAACTGTGACTGTGTGTGACCGTAACTGCAACTGTGTACTGTCTCCACAGGAGTGCGGTCCCAGCTACAGTACACCTGTGGTCAGTAACTGTGACTGCGACTGTGCGCCTAGGAGTCCGGACCGATCTGTAGGACACCTGTACTCTGTGACTGTGACTGACTGTGACCGTGACTGTCCCCACAGGAGTCCGGACCCAACTGCAGTACACCTGTGGTCAGTGCGAGCCACCGATGCCACGGGAGGTCTGCCTCAACGACGGCAGATGGGACGAAACTCAAAACAAGTAGGTCAATCACTGGCGCTGCCATGCGTACTTCAAACATCGAGGGCACTCATGGTTTATCGATTAGAATGTGTGCTTATTTGTATTTGTAAATAAACCGCGTTATTTGTTTATTGGTACATGCAAGGGCGGCTTCTAAGACCTCCGCTGTGTCTCGTAGGTGTGAGTGTCCAGAGGGCTACCCCGGCCCCAACTGCGAGGGGCTCACCATTCACTTTGAGGGAACCGGATACGCCTGGTTCCCGCGGCTGACGGCCTGCAACGCCTCCCACCTGGGCTTTGACCTCACCACCAGCACCGACGAGGGTCTGATCCTCTACAACGGACCGCTTCTGGAGCCCACCGGCAACGTGCACGGTGAGGAATGGATAGAATTCGCTGGGAAAGGGAATCGCGCCGCGCAGGGTATCGTCATGTATATTCAACTAATAAGCCGAGGTACACGATGAACTGGGTTTCGTATGCTTTGATACCAAGGGACACGAGTTTCTAGCAACTCTGAACGAGCGGGCTGCTCACTTTTTAGATCATGATAATCAGTTATAGATTTTTGTTTCATTGCACATATTTTGCACATACTTGTTTGTCACGATGTCGCCTTTTCATTGATCATTTATGCTTGTTTGTCACGATCGTCGCTCTTTCCATTAATCCTGACTATCTGTCGGCTTTTTCAGATTATTTCGCCATCGACCTTCACGAGGGTCGGCTGAGGGTGTTTCTCAATTTCGGCGCCGCCACGGCCGTGGCCAGTCCCCAAACTGCTGTCAACGATGGGAAGCGTCATCACGTGGACATCACATGGGACACCCAGGTCGGTGAGAGCGGATGAGGCTTGGGTGAGGAGTAAGATGAGGGTGGAAGAAGGAGGTGGTATGTACGTTCTCACTGCGCCGGCTCTGTAGGTCAGCCCGTGGCGATCAAGCTAACCCAACAATAATAATGAAAATTACCCATGGTGCAGTACTACACTACAGTATGAAATGTCAGTGGTTTATGGTCTGTCGCCACGCCTACCTCGGCTGGACGCTGCCTGCGGTGGTTGTATCCAGGTCTCGTTGACTACCGCTGTTGTCGGGCGTTTAGCCGGTGGCGCGGACCGCTTAGGCTGCGGGTGTGACTAATACTGCCCGGTCACGACTGGCCACTCGGCACCTCGTGATGGATAGTGATTAACACTTCAGACTGACGAGACCCGCCCCTGCCCCCGCGGCCCCGCCCCCGCCCGGCGCGGCCCGTCAGACGGAGCAGAAGGGTTGTTTGCCACCGTTACCGTCTATTGACTAGATGGATCAATGTGTCTGGTTATTGAATACGCCAGCTTAGCCGTGCTTATTGGGGCACACCGGAGACGGGCTTACCTGGGGCGATTAGTCCTGCTGATAGACCTCAATACATGGTCGAGTAGTGTTCATACAGTGTATTGAAGTATATTGGACCTCAACCATCGAAAGGCTGTCGATGATATTCTATACATATAACCAAAGTGTCCTTATACATATAACACCTCACCTTCCTCAGAAGACTGTGAGTGTCCTGGTGGATAGCTGTGTCGTAGTACACGAGTTTTCTGACTACCCAGAGTGTACTGACTCCTCCCTCCCTCCCCAGACTATCACTATTTTAGAAGCCAGCTGTATTGGAGCACCCAATGTGCTGTCCCCTCATAGTGTACTGACTACTGACTCCCCCTCCCTCCCTCCCTCCCTCCCCAGACTGTGACTGTCCTGGTGGACAGCTGTGTACTGTCATGTACTGACCCCTCCCTCCCTCCCCAGACTGTGACGGTCCTGGTGGACAGCTGTGTCGGAGTACCCGAGTGCCAGGCGGCGGCGGCCGTGCCCGGCAGCTCGCGG
Organism: Amphibalanus amphitrite; assembly: GCF_019059575.1. Classification (NCBI taxonomy): domain Eukaryota; kingdom Metazoa; phylum Arthropoda; class Thecostraca; order Balanomorpha; family Balanidae; genus Amphibalanus; species Amphibalanus amphitrite. The sequence goes on from NW_024881748.1 coordinate 356,557, forward strand.
TTTCTGAACGTGGCGGCGCCGCTGCAGCTGGGGGGTTCGGCGGTGCCCCTGGACCGGGTGCAGTCGGCCGTCTCCTGGGATCGACTGCCCGGCTGGGGCGGCTTCACCGGCTGTATCCAGAACATGACCTTCCTCGACCGGGTAAGAAGGCGGAGACACGAGAGGAGGGGTTATGTAGGGCTAGTTCACAAATTCCGGCCATTTTTAAACATGGTGTGCGTTTCTGTTGATACTTGGTAGTCCTTCGACATTCAATTTTCGAGTTACGTGGCGTTTTTGACTAAAAAGAATACCTTCTTGGTACTCAAACGACTCTGCTGTTAGATAATTTTCACTTCGTTAGTTTGTTAGTGTAAGGAAGAGCGTGTTTATCATTCCCAATCCTTCCCCATGAAAGGGTCGCGTTCAATGCCTGCCATTGCCTAACGAGTTCACCACTTTCCTTCCTCAGGTGTTCGACCTGAGCCACCCGTCCTACGGCAAGGACTACAGCAACTACTGTGTGGAGAACGTGAAGCCTCAGCCGGTGATCGAGACGACGCCCAGTTTCCTCATCGCCTTTCTCTGCTGCCTCGTCTGCCTGCTGCGTGAGTGTCGCTCCTTACTTCGACACATACCACTCTCCCGCTGTAACTTACAGAATGACCTATGCTTTATTACAACATAAAACATAGCCATGAAGGTACAGCAGCAGCATCGGAGTTGTTGAGTAATTTCAATGTCAGTCAGTGTCAGTCAGCCAGGACTCCTCTTTCATTCAATATTGATAATCTCACCAGTTCTGATGTTTTAGCAGAGTTAATGAAGGCCTTCGATGCCTAAAGCATCGTTTGATCGCCGTTTTTTATCTCCTAAACAGTCCTGGTGCTGGCCGTCATCATGTTCCGGCGACGCAACGTGCGAACGCTGTACAAGGAGCCGACGGACGAGATGCGGGACACCATCATCAACTATGACGACGAGGGCGGTGGCGAGAAGGACCAGACTGCCTACGACCTCAGTGTCCTGCAGGTCGCCAACGGGCCAAGCAGTGAGTATCAGCGCACATAATAACTGGCTGAGAACTGAGAAGAATGGACGTTATTGACGACTGATATAGTATGCATATTTGGTTTGTCATTTGTACGTTATGCTTACCTATTGCTAAGAACATGGTAGACGTCCTGGCCTAGTGGCTTTTATCGTGTACGTATTTGAGACCGATACATTTTTATGTACCTTAGTTTTGACTTGACCCTTGTTTTGACGGCGTGGCGAATCGGTGCTAACTTGTCTCCTCATTACAGAGAGCAATGGTCAGGTGGGCAGGGCGCCTCCCGTCTCGGTACGAGATTTTATCGACGACAACCGACAGAAGATTGACAGCGACGACAGCGTGTGGCCGCCGGACGATGTGCGAAACTACGCGTACGAGGGCGGCGGCAGCTCGGCCGGCTCCCTGTCCTCTATCAACTCAGGTACGGGGCGGCGGGGAGGACTCGGGGCGAGGGGGGGGGGGGTGGCAGGGCTGGTCCAACGGACTGGATGTGGCTCAGACTGTTTTGATAAACTTGTGACTTAATGCGTGTCCATCGGCACAGGTTTATCTAACCTAGCTTATTTATCATCCACCAGGTACCGACGACAACGACCAAAACTACGACTACCTGAACGAGTTCGGTCCTCGGTTCCGGAAGCTGGCGGACATGTACGGGGGAGGGGAGGAGGAGGAGGGAGAGGGGGAGCGGCCGCCGCGACCGCCGGCCGTGCGGCCCTCCTCGGTGGCCGGCGAGTCCTGGTGTTGACAGAGGCGCGGCGGGCCCGGCCCCTCAGAGACCGGGGCGCGGCCGGCGGCGTCTCCCGGCTGGGAGAGGGCTCGTGCGGAGCCGCAGGGAGCAGTGCTGCCACCTGTAATAGTGTGTGCACCAGTGGCGAAGTCCTGTGGGGGAAGACGGGGACTGTCGTCAGCGTGTCGTCTGCCCCCGGAGGGAGCCGCAGGTCCGGTGGAAGTCTCTGAGAGAGTGGCTGTCCGGCGGAGCTGCCAGTGAGCGGGCCCTCCCCAGGACCCCCTCTGTGTCAGGTCAGCCCTCGGTGGGCGGCACCGTCCCGTGGAGGCCTAGTCAGCGGAGCGCAGTGGGTCCGCTCTGGAGACGGACGTGAAGAGAAACGCTCAGATGGCGGACTGAGATCGACAGCCAGCCGTCAAACCAAAGATCGTGTGTGAGACACGGATCTCCGAGCAGCGTCCGGTGGAGAGGGACGCGTCCTACTGGGGAAATGTGCGGGGAGTGCTGGGTTTCCACGTGTGTTTATGTGTATGGGTGTGTGAATGTTCGCTAAACGCTGAGTGTTCATGTGTGTCGCTTTATTGTCCAAAGTCAAGGAGTGTTTTATGTTTGTGTGATACATGCGTATATGTGACGAAAACTGACGTTATTTGTACGCAAGCATATCTCGTATTGTGCGTAACATGAACTCTGCGTTTTGTTTCCATTTGTTCCTGACTGCTGCGGACCACGTCCCTGGCGACTGCCTAACATTACTTAAGTATCTTATCTCGCTCAATGCTGTGCGCCACCCGCCTGCACCCATTGTCATTCTCATCATCATGACCGCACACCGCGTCACCATATCTGCCCGATGTCACCCGTCGCCCGCCCTCTCCGCGTGCGGTCAGCACCCGTCATCCATGTATTCTCCCTAGCGTTCGGTAGCACCATGACCAGCCAGCACACCTGGTGCAGGTGGCGCTAGTGTGCCTGTGTGTAGGTGGCGCTGCCTCCGCGCCGGGCTGGTCTGGATCTGAAGGCTGTGAGCACTGCTAACGCACCGATGTAATACATAGCTTGGTGTTTGACAATACAGTGGCTTATTGTATAATAATAGTGTTTTATGTTCCATTGAATCCATAACACTCAGCGTTGAATTCCACTTGTTGAATGGTACAACGGGCGGCTGGTCACATCTGCTTTTACATTCCTAATTCGATGTCTACAAATGTGTACTTAGGAAATCAAAAATAGGCCCAAAATGTAAGAATGACGCTTTAATCAGCATCCATATAGCCATATTATCATGGCGACTATTTTCCTGCATCGTTTACGCATCCTACACAAGGTCATTCTAACAGCGTGAAGATACAAGCTGTATTTAATTGAATTTAGCTCGATAAATATGGACTTTATTATCTTCTGGCGTAAATCGTGTACCAAATGTTATTGTAACAGCACACTTTATGTGTCAGTAGTTCATGAGTAGCATGCTTTCTGAAATTGTCTACCTCATTCTTTTTATCCTCCTGACTAAGCCCATCCGCATCCCGAAAGCACATCACATTGTTTGGGCTGACAATCACCCCACCTGACCAGAAAACCGATGAAGGGCAAATCTGAAGATACTCCTTCGGGTGACCATTTGAGGTGCTGGGTCAGGGCGACGTGGTCATTGGAAAGCTTCCTTTCCAAAAGGATGGGCTCGGACGCTGCTAGATACTCGACAACTCAGCTCGACTTCGCTTTGGACAAGAATTCTGAATGATTTTTTTTTTTTACAATTAATAATATTTCATATCAAAGAGAAATGGTAAATCAATTGTAGCACTCAGCATACCATAACATATACCACAAAACAGCAATGTTTGTTTACAGATGTTTAGATACAGATGTTTCAACAACATCTTTGTAGAAGCTATTTTGTAAGCCCTGCAATTCAAGCAAAAAGCACGTAATTTGAGAAGCTCATTTTATGCAACAACTACCTACCAGTAAAAGAACAACGTAATCACAAGCTACGAAAAGTTTCCAAGATGTCTTCCAAGGCCAAGTTATTTCAGAGACATAGCAACGAGTGGTGAAATCCCTCACACGCAGGTACTCTTGTTGCGTGTCTTGAAGACAAGGTCGCCGTTTTCATTGTGTGTCGGCCTCCGCCCTCTGAAATTGCTCGCAACACCATAGTAGCAGCGGCGGTGGCTGTGTGTCGTCGTTAACAGAGCGTCACATTGTGCAAACGACTCGCTCGGCATGTCGGCCGGCCGGCCCTGGCGAAAGGACAGGCCGGGTGTGACACAGCTCGGCTGACCCGCCGACACAGTGTTCATGTCACCACTGCACCGGCACCAGCGGCACCAGCGGCACCAGCGGCACCAGCGGCGCAGACCGTGGCCTTTCACCCGTCACAGGCCGTGACCGGCGGCTGACACAACCGGTGTGACAACGTCACACGCTCGCCGCCGCGCCTGGTTAGCTGGGCCCAGTGCGTGTCTCTAAGTGTGTGTCTGTGTGTGTGTGTGTGCCCTAATCGGCCGGCCACGCAACCGGTCAAGACACATTGGTCCCAGCTAACGAGCTGCAACCGCTCTACGCCGGAGTCGAGGTTCTTGAAAATATTGAGTTCGGCTAACGGCCTACGGACCGCCACAAATACTTGCATATGGGTCCGGTGGAGAGAAGACCCCCAGCCCGTCTCATATTGGATTCCGTACAGTCCAACCCAACCGTCAGCATAATGCGAACCACAGTGCGCAATGTGATATCCTGCAAAAGGAAAAGAACTATTTGTATCATGCGAGTTATAACAAATTTAGCTAAATCGTCAGCTATACGCCAAACACGACTATAGCGTTCCTGCTGCTTCGTTGCGTGGTAATACGGTGGTATTTCAATATATGCCGCATTTTTCAGGTATTCGATCATCAGCATTACGGCACGGCTTTTGTTCCCTTAAAGGGAGATAATGACCTTTTTCCACAAAATCTGAGTTAGGATCATTTTCTGACAAAACACAACAAGTTATAATGTAAATTAAAACCATTTTGCTCAATGCGGTACCTTGCCGCAAATATCTCAACTTGAAGTCACGTTAGCGGGGAGCGCTGAAAATGACCGTTGAATAAGTACTTACATCACTTTTTGGTACTTGCATGTAATTTTGTAAAATGAGCGTATTCCTTACATTTGATCTTCATCACATCTACAGGGTGTTTCACTAAAAATGTCAAAAAGTAAATGCTTGTTAAAGATATATAAAATATGCATATCACGTGGTTGCGCATGTGGCTTTGTGGCAAATTTTTGGACATTTATGCTTTGTCCATTTAAGATGTATTTTACACCCATACGGAGCGAGGGCAGGAGGCCAAAGTTACTAGTCGTTTTTTTCCGTATGCAGACCAAGGACAGGTTATTTACACCTCAACAGGAGGGGTGAATTACACTTACATTTGGTGCCATCAGAAACATTGAAACGGTATGCCGACTTTTCAGGAAACGTTTTACTCTCTCACCTCGCTACGTTCCAGATTATAAAAGTTTAAAAGAGCTTCTTAAGAGGTTTAAAAGGGCTCCTTCGATGCCAGTTCCAGTCCAAAAAAAGGCGGGGTCGCCCCCACCTCTCGGCGGAAACCGTTGAAAAGGTCAGGGTCTTTTTAAGGGCCTTTGAAGATAACAAGAAGCTAATTTTAACATCAAATATAGCCAAGGCCTTACAAGTTATCAAAAACAACCACTATGACGGCTGTAGCCACCAGAAACTGGCTGGACCAGAAGCTCCTGGGCCAAATAATCAGCTGCCTCACCGCCCGCCCCCATGGCCAGCGCGAAGCCCCGATCTGTCACCGCTAGACTTCTGGTTTTGGTCAGTGACTCAGTAGCTCTCGCAGAGCTGAGAAGACTCAAGTCGCATCATTTCGGGAGCTGAAGAGCACAATTCAAGGCTTTGCCGACAGTCTGGACGGTGAATATGAAAACGGGCTGTGAGCCACCTCCGGACACGTGCGGAAACGGTGCATCAAAAGAAGGGGCGGATATGTGGAATAGGTTTGAGTGACGGTGATATCGCTGTTATATATTCAAATGTCCAACAATTGCGGATGAAATGATATGCAAATTTCCTAAGAAAACATTGTTCTTATGTGCATTATGACCTTTTACTTTTTGACACTTTTAGTGAAACACCCTGTAGTTAGTTAATGGTCGTCTATAGTGCCTTCAAAAGATATTCATGGTTTGGGGGTGGTTTATGTCTAAATTTACGCAACTATTTTTCCTGTTCATCATCTGAGGCCATATGCTGCTATTTTAGTAGCAACGACTCAATTTTGAATCGGTCCCGCCGACTGCACAATAAAAGAAGATAGATACAACACTTTTGCGGCATCACTGAAAAACTTATGCAGTACTGTTATCAAAATTCTCATAACACCGTTCGACAAACCTGAAGTCTTTTTGAAATAAATATGCTTGTATTTTTCGCTTCAGGCTCTGAGGCCAAAATAATGAATTTCGTAGTCGCAATCGCAAGATTTGGCTGCGTTTCTGGCGCATGCCGTTCATTTGTGGCGCAAAATAATACTTGGAAACAAAGAAGAGTAGGCACTATGTACGAATCTAATTAATTCTAAACCGAATTAACTCTAATTCAAATTAGAATCCTTACAACCAAGAAACGACAAGGCGATAACATAAACAAAAACCCAAGCGTCGCTGTTTGAAACAAAAGCGCCATATACTGCGACTTTTTTATAGAGAAGGACAAGAAGGACAACGCATTTCGGTGGGTGTTACAAGTACTGCAAGTACTGCTTCTTTTTTGCAAAAATAAAAACCTTTTTCACATACGAAAATGTGCTAGGAAATTTTCATATTTTATAGAAACTACAGTAGAAATAGTATATGTAGATGTCGAGTAATTTTTATTAAAGAAAAAAGAAAGCTCATTATCTCCCTTTAAAAGTGGCCTATAACATCTTGAGCGATTATGAGCTGTGCTCTTGTATTTTTGGTTCCTGGTTTCCAGTCTTGGTCTCTATGTTTCATTCTCATGGAAAACAAATGCTCATTCACCTAAAAAAAAAACGTGTTTTTCAATTAGTAACCGCAGGTTGTTTGAAAATTAGACAAACATTATTCGTTAGAACTGCGTGTTTTTCTATTGAATATGAAGCATCGTAAAGGGCTGTAGCGCGACATGAACGTAAAATAAGGGTAGTTTTGGACAATCAAGCTATGGTGTTTCTTTTTAAGAAATCAGGTCACGCAACTGCAGCTCTTTCAAGTTTCAACTTCACATTCATTCTCCAGTGGAAGATTTCAAAAATTGTCCAGACAAACGTCCCTGCAACAGTGCCGCAATTGCATCCCGCTTCACAGAGGTCGTGCAGGGGGTGACAATAGTATCATGATGCACGGGACCCTGCCGACAGCCTCGGGGCAAGGTCAAGTGACACCACACCACTGCTGGCGAAACGACACCTCATTGTATGGTGTAGGGGCCTTCTCGCTGTGCGTCGAATCGGCACGGTACGTCGCCTGCCCTGGCAGTGGCAGTGGCGGTGGCGGCGGAGCTGACACCATTCACAGGTGCTCCGGGCGCCGCCGTGTGATGTCTATCTGGGTGACCGGCCCGACATCGCTTTCCCGGTGTTTACCTCCGCCATCGCTACCGTCGCGCCTCACCAGAACTAATGAACCGGCCACACGCAGTCTGCAAGCGTGCTGTGTGTGCGTATATCTCGCCACAGAGACACACATACATACCACTCACACGCATACATTACATACACACGCTCACATACACACAAACACAGGGCGTCGGCCCCTATCGCCACTGAAGTGGTCCGTGACGGCTGATGTGGCGATATGTCAGGTCGCCGGCCACCCTCTCCCTCTCTCCCCACCCTCCTCACTCTCCCCACCCTCCGCCGCTCTGTCGTTTCCGGTGCCGGGCCGGATCCGGCCTGCCGGCCGGGCCGGATCTGGGTGACGTTGCCACCACTAATGACCGCCGGCCTGGGAGCCGCGCGAAGTGGACGCTCCGATGACCGAGTTCGCGTCACCAGGTCACCGTTACACCCGGTGACCCGAGCGGCGGCGGGTCACCGGCGGGTCACCGGGTGGGTCACGGTTTGGTTCACGGCACGGGTCACGGGTCGGGCCTGAGGCCGACCACTGCTGTCGGCCTGGGTTGTCAGACACTGTCGGTGGACAGCACTATACATCGGGACTGAAAAGAGCCGCAGCGTAAGTCTGGAAGTCTGCTAGTCCGAAAGGCTGGTAGTGCGGTAGACTTGGTGTTAATGTAGCACTGTAGCCTGGAAACGAGAGTTTGCTATGTATGAATTCAGGCCAATCTATACAAGTACAGAACACAAAATGCAAAATACCCGACGTTTTATACTCGCAAGCAACAGCGCTTCTTTGCATGATTTCCGACAACAAGTAACTATAGATGCATAGTAAATGTACCCACACACAAAGATAAGTCTTGGCTGCTGGATCTGTGATCATTGAAATGACATTGTAGCGGGGTCATTTAGAAAATATGTAAGACAGGTAAGACCGTAACAAATAGCGCCTTTGTAAATCCGTTAGCTTTTAAAATGAATCAGTAGGTATGCGACACGAGCGCTCACGCTGCCTATCAGTATGCAGCGTAAGTTCCACCCGTCCGGTGCGTTGGGCATATGTGTGTGTGTGCGTGCGACTGTTTGCACAGCGGCTGCTAACAAAGTAGCGCACATTTACGCACACAGAGAACTGGGGCATTCCTGGGCCGAAATGGCACAGGTCGAATAAGGTGAAGAATGTTGTGGGACGCGACGAGAACAAGGAATACCACGTACGAGTACCAATGCTATAGGTATAGCCGAATCAAAGGAAACTTGTAAAACGAAAAAAGTAATAGAAAAGGCAACACTTTATTTAGTTTGCTGTGGTTTTATAACTAATTTTGCCAGATCTCGGGCACGTAAGTATCAATAGTTACGCTGCATTTGCTCGCAATCGAGACATTCGGCCAGATGAAACCGTCGTCTTTTCGTTCTGCAATGTAATTTCGGGTTACAGATGCATGACAGGCCGACCGGCTGTCTGAAAATGTGGGCCCTTTCAGCGCCGTGTCGGATTTCACAGTCGACCAGCCACGGGCTGCGACTGTTGGCTGTTCTTTTCCAGCCGTCAATGCGGCAGGGCGGTACACTTTTCTCTGCAGCAGAACTTTCCAGCGGCATGCCGTCCAGCCCACAGGGCGGCTGCCTTTGTTCGCTGAGGAGGCCGCTGAAAAGGAAGGTGGTGTCGCCCCGTCCAGCTGCGACACTGAGCCAATTACAGACCGCTGGCTAATGAGACGCGGAGTGTAATTATTGAGCCATTTACTCGCTTTCGGTCGGCCATACTTTCGGTAATTATTTCTCTAGCCCTAACCAGGTATGCAATAGAGGTGGATATTCCGCTGAGATAAACTTGAACTAGATTTGTTAATCAATTTTAAACGCTCCACTTATCTCAGCTGTTTCAATGAAAAGATGCAGGGCTGCTAGAAGTTAAACTTGGTCAGAAATTATTCATGAATTCACACATTTTTATGTTGTTATGATGTAACTGTATTCAGATATCGCCTGTTGAGCCTCTATTTAGTTTGGTGTGTTGTTGAAGTGTGATTTAGAAATAAGAAATCCCATCACCAGCTCTTCAAATGCGCTAAGAAGCTTATGTTTATTTTTCATTTACATTTTTTACAAGACTGGTGATGCTGCAAGCTGTTACTGTGTGAAAAGAGTTTTGAAAACGGAGGTGCGAACGTGTGAATTGATTGCTAAAAATGAGGCCTGATGGTGCGATGTGGGATCGGTGACGATGTGACGGTGAGACGGAGCGCTGTGATGACGGTGTGACAGAGCGCTGTGATGACGGTGTGACGGTAATGTGACGGTGTGACGGCCCGGCAGCGGCGGCGGCTGACCTGGATACCCCGCCGCCGCCGCCGCCGTTGCCGCCGCGTCAGTCGCTGACGGAGCGTCTCGCCGGTCGGGCCGCGCGTCTCTCGCCCACCGAGCGGGGCTCCACGACTCCCAACTGACGACCGGAGACGATCGGACGCAGTGCGAGCTGAGCGGTCAGACAGCGCGGGTCACTGTGCGCGGACAGTGCAGGGCGCGGGGCGGGGTAACAAGTGGCTGTGTGTGACAATGTGCGTCACCGGTAGTGTCCGGGAGTGATAGACGACAGACATGCGACTGGGTGCACGGAACACCAGCCTCGTGACGATATGATTCACGCCTTGCTCAACGGCCCAGGTTAGTTAGTGTCCGGTGGGAAGAATTTGATGATTGACAAAGAGGTTCCGATTCGGAACATAAGTGTACAGTGTGTCTAAAAAGAATGTACCGTCGCCACTACGTGGCGCTGGTGTCGCGAGCCGGTAGTTGGCTGAATCCGCACCAGACCACACATTCCCAGGCGCTAGGTGACAGCTGCGCAGCGGCCGGTAGTAGCGTAAGCCCGAACCTTCGTGACACGACCCCGGGGGGGGGGGAGGGAGGGGAGCGGGCGGGGCAGCGCGTGTAGGGAGGGGTGCTCCACAGCAAGCTGGCAGTAGTCGCGGCCAAAGGTCAAGGGGTCACGCACCAAGCGAACGAACGCTGATGTGGGTTCGTGGGGATCATGAACTTGTGTGTGGTAGGTGCGTATTGCGATGCACGGGTGATACGCCAGGTCTAAGCCAAAGGATTCAGGGGAGAGCTGAAGAAAACACCTGGTCAACTACGGCGAATAATAGTGCTGAAAAATGGAAAGTATGGGTCAATGCAAGCATTCATGACTATAAACAACTTTCTGAGGACGCAAAGGCCAGCATTGAATAACGATATCCGGATCGAAATTAGCAATGATTTATAATTAAATGCCGAACTAATAGCGCTGCAAAACCCTCCTAGTAAATTGTCAAGTCGGATTATACCCACTCGAATTAAACTATCCTAAATAAAATTGTTAATTAACTTTCTAACACTGACGTTCTTTATCATACGATAAGTATGGGGTTAACCAAGATTCAGCATCTTCCGCATTCAAAAAATCACCTGTTAAGGCTAGAACATTAATGGCCAGGTAAAAACATGGTCGGGATTTGATTAACCGGATTATAAGCCGATTTTTTTAGTCGGGATTTGATAAGTCAGATTTTTTTACGCCAACCGCATTTTTAAGTCAAGTCAGGTCACTGATCTATGACGTCATAAATGAGCAGTCCTAAAATGAACTGTGTGAAACTGTCCTAAACTGTCCTCAACATTTTAGGACTGTGTGCACACTCCTAAAATGTTCAACTTCGCTACACCCTCAGTGCAGAGCTTTCATAGGGAGATGAAACTTACAGGATCTTATAGTATGATCGAGAGTCTCACAACTTGTATAAATGTATATCTCGGATTTTCTGAAGGGTCGCCTGAGATCAGGTCAGTCTCTCACCATTAAAAGTCAGGGGAATATGGGAATTGCTAGTTTGGTCCGGAAATGATATACAACTATCTCAAATTCTCAAGCACACGGAATCGTGATTTCATGCGCTCCTTGCAAGGTCTGATGCTTTAATTTTGCTTTGTTGATCTTGCGTGACGTCATTTATCACGTAACCAAGGGTATCAGTTTTTCGTCAATAACTCCCGATCAACTAAAGCTACCGAGTCGATAAAGCCACTAATGGACATGAAAAGACCTGCCGAATCGATTGATATGCAATATGACCTCCTTTGACCAGCTTCGTGACCTGACGGGCTGTGACCTGACCTTGACCCGAGGTTAACACCTTAACTCTCGCCCATATTGGTGTTTTTCCAGCTGCAAACGTATAAGGGGGGGGGGGGTCCGTTGGACCCTCCCTTGCCGTTTCGCCCCTGATCGAGCTAGAGCTTCGCGGAAAAAACGAGCGTGTTGGCCGTGACGAAAGGAAGTCGATGATACCCAATTTTAAGGTCCTAGGTCATCGGTTGACTTTCCAGGTCAGGTCAATGACCCAAAAGTCGGGAAAATCGGGCCTGTTAGAAAGTCGTAAAGCGTGGCTGCTATGGGGTTTTCGGGGTGCTGATCACGAATATCATGTTAGTTTTGATCACAGATGATGTCTTCATGCATTTAGGCCAGGTTGGGTCAGGTCAGGTCAGGTCAACCAGTAAGGGTATTCGTAGTAGGTGGCAACCGCCTCTGACAGCTTCGCAACATGTTACGAGGGCACCAAAACTACTTCGTAAATGTTCATATGGCTGCTAAATTCGAATTCAGCTCCTAAAACTGGCCTAGAAACATGTAAAACTCGAAAAGTGAACCGAGGTCATCAAAGGTCAATGACCTGACCTGACTTTCCGGTGACCTTGACACCCACCCTAATGCATGGAAGCAGCATCATATCCCATGTTTGAACGCTTAAAACCACGAAAAGACTGCAAACGCGCCGCTAATGCGAGCCGACATACGCCGAATCGCGATTCCGGCCAAACATGGTCTCGAAAAGTAGGTCGCAGGTCAAAGGTCATTAAGGTCAGGGTCATGACAATTTCAGGGTGGGTGTAAAATTGATTAAAGCGAGGGTAACGAAAGTTTCGTCGCGATCGGCCGCTTTTTACGCGAGTTATTCGCGAAAAACCGAGGGAGGGGGGTCCGTTCGACCCCCCCCCCTCTATACGGGCGAGGGTTAAGTTGATCTCACCCGAAGAAAAAGTATACCATTCGACACGCCTGAGCTAGACAAACACGATGCTGCTAAAATCGCGGATCTGCGATCATTTTTAGCGAAGTTATTTACCAAAAACCGAACCTGTGCCTTGGGCCACTTGACCTGACCTCCGAAGTCATCGGCTGACCCTGGTCCTTAAATCGGAGACCAATCGCTGCATTTCGTAACGACGCACACGATTGTTTCTTTCGTGAGGCTCTAGCTCAATTAGGGGCGAATCGGCGAAGGGGGTTGTTTCCTCACTTCCAACCCCCAACGTCCCTCGGTATTCAGAAAACCTGAAGGTCCGGTGAGGGTTAAAACGTTTCTCCTGAACGAGGAAGAAATGAAAAAGCCAAAGCTCTATAGACGTCCTGTAAAAGTGGCCATAATAATAAATTCGTTAGAAATAAGATGCTTTTTAAACGACTTCCTCATATAAAATCGGGTGCTGGGACCAATCTTATAAACGCTTTAAAATGGACAGGGCGTCACTGGCTGAAGTTTGGGTGCAGAAAACGGCTATTACATAAATGCAAAATGGTTTTCATGCATTTCAGTCAATTGTATATTGTCGGTCCCAGTGGCCGAGCTAAAAAAAAAATCGGTAGTGTTTTGCATCTTTTACGCCCTAAGAAACTACACCATCTATCGAAGTGGGCGGGCTTATTTGAATGGGAGGGCGCATTATGCACGAATCGAGTGCTTTCGTTTATTTTGGACTGTATTTTACCACATCCACTGCTGGTATCACTATTAATATTATCTAATGCCGTGAATACGACAGCATTCCATTTATAAGATTGGGCCAATGGAGTCGCGCCCCGCGAGCTCGGTTTTCCGCTGGGCCGCTACAGGCCAGGAAGTCGGTCTTCGCCTGAGGGCAGGACAAAGGTCAGCGAGGGAGCGCGGGGTCAGCCAGGTATCGCCAAGTGCCGAGCGGATGCCGCTCCCTCCCCTCTCTTCCCCTCTTCTCCCCTCTCCACCTCGGTATAGATGGGGAGGGACCGAACTGCCAATGACATGCGAGCGGTCAAGGCCGCTCGAGCGGCAGCGACCCTGGCGGCCGGATGCCGCAACTGGGATTCAGCCAAGTTACCGATTCGCCTCCTGTGGGAGAGCCAAACCAGGGGACATACTTTTTAGATATACTGTACAAAGCTGGACGTTCATAAAATAATCCAGCATTATTCAAAAATTGTGATGAAACGCTTGAAGCGCAGGTCCACATTCATACATGGATAACGTTTTTCATGTTAGCGTCACTTTTGGTGGTTGTTTGTGCTCACTTATCAATTCAACGTCCTTCTTTGAAGCATAATTCCGCAGCAATTCACCTGAATGATTTCAACAGATCTCTCTTGTTGAACTGAGAGTCACGACGATCGCCTCAGAACAGCGGGAAATCCTCTCCGATTCGTGTGTGCCGCCACAGACGCGGAGAGAGGCGCGTAACAGGTGGTCGATCCGAGCATCAGATGGCTTGGATTGGCTCTACTGAGCTCGGTTCGATGGCCTCAATAGACGCGCAGCACGCCACGCTGTCACCCAGGCCCAGATAAAGCGTGCCCAGACTGCAAACTTTCCGGTCGGCGACATACAATCGGTCTCGGCAGTTCAATTGTTTGGTGGAGAGTGAAGAGATTCTCACTGTTCCGCGTGGGTGGGGATACCATTCAAACAAGACTGGATTGGACGGTTGTCGAAATGACTTTGCCATGTGTTGTTGTAAGGTTGATAAAACCTCTTACTGGGAGAGTGGAAAGTGAAGCTTTGTGCTGGACAGTAGTGGAAAGTTCTGATTAGTGAATGGAAGCATTTAGTTGAAGTGTTTTCTGGTTTGTAAGTGGCTAAAACAGCAGCGGTCTCCGGGACCAGTGAAGGCAAGTCCAAAAATTCCCTATAAACAAAAATTCATTTAAATTAGTACAGCTTAACATAATTTCATTAAATCACATTAATAAAAAAAGTCAAGCTTATTTTCACTATTCAAAGAAAAAACATCAATGGTATCATAAATATTTAAACGTTTTTATATCTTGCGTGATGCCGTAATCAAAGCTTCTCAAGTCGTCAAACATGGCTTTGTCTTGGTAAAAAGTGTCCAAGATCTTCTCTCCTACAACAAACAACAATAATAGGTAGTGCTCGTTAGTTAGCCTCACAACGTAACAGATGGCATCTATCTTCAATACTGCACCGAGTCACCACAGGTGTCCCGAGAGACAGCCCGTTACCAACGGGCACTGTTTTCATATGTCAAATTGAACAGTGGAGGTATGGATGGATGCCTTGTCCCACCTCTTCCCATACAATACCGTCTCATCCTGTCCCTGCCCGTTCTATTCATGCGTCTCGTCCTTTCCCGTCTTCATCTGGTGACGTTGTTACCGCTTTGGTGTGTCGCGTTCTGTCTGCTTCTTTCAGCAAAATGAAGCCAGAGACGTTTTTTTCGAACGTATGCGTGGTTCCCACGCGGATAAGGTGTTGAGTTGTTCCTCTATCCAATACCTACATTGTGTGTGTAAAATGCTCTCAGGATGAGCTGAAATGCCAATTTGACGAGTAAGATAAGCATTTTATTACGCTTACGTGGTGAGATGAAATGAGGTAACAATTACTGGAAAATACATGAAATATGTGTGCTTGCAGATAAGAGGCTATGGTTTCATGTTTGAGATGTTACGATACGTGCGCACCCATGCAGGGCCTTTATTGCGACCCTTCGTTTGCCGTCTCAAAAGGCGTCTCAGACGCTGGTTGTAGAATTATCTGATGATGAAAGTTATAAATCATTACCCTGGTAAGATGTTCAAAAATTAATAAAATTGAGTGATTGTGAAATCATTATCATCCTGAATAACCGTTGGGATAACCTTCCAATAAGATTCTCGTTCACATGCTAGAGCAAACTGGTAGATAATTTCGCAGGAGGCACATTGTCATCAAGGGTCATTTCCAGTATTCGGCTTTGCATCTCTAATTTACAAAGGCCGTATGGAAATATCAAGCACAGCTCTGTTGAGAGGCATCCTCCAGTCTCCTTACACCACACAACACTGGCGCCGTGTATGTGGGTATTAGAAATCCGTCGCCACGGAAACAATGCATATCTCCACACCCGGTGAGCAGGCAGCAAACCGTTTCAGCGCCGGTTTCTCCCGTAAGGTCAGCCCGAGGCTGCGCGCTATCAAAACGCCTCCCCTCTCTCCCGCCTCCCTCCTCTCTCCCAGCGTCACAAAACGTGACGGGGTGTTCGTGACACCGCCGTGCCACGCCTTGTACTAACTCCCCCGAGCGCGGTTAGAAGCGTGCCATCGGCGTGCTGTCGTGTTTTCTTGTCTTCGCTCACGATGCTCATACAGTCAGGAAAAGTGAAACTATATAAATCATACTGAAGCGGCTGTGCTAGTATGCGTTCAATGTAAAAATGCAAAAATGCCATTGATGGTGTAAATCGTTAATCGATAAACAAAAAAAAAACAGAATAGCCACGGATCAACTTGTGAATTTGGACTGTTCCCATGCACGATTAGCTTCTTTCTTTACGATCAATTGATCCAGCAATCACTGCGCCGAATATTGTCGGCTTTAGCTGCAAGAATGGCATCCGCTTATAATTGCGTCTCTTCTTCCTCCATGTCGCAACATTGGGTTCCACGTCCTGTTGCCGGCTGAACATTGATTAGTTTCCAGCAAAGACGGACATCCTCAGCTGTCAACCAGGAAATGCATTCGGCATGTTCTGCCTCGCACGACTGGCAGAGAGAACGCGCTACGAAAGCACTTGGCTCGTCCCCGAACGGCTGTGGTTCTGATTCTCTATCCAGCTCGTAATGGACGCCAGACGCTGCAGCTCAGCGTGAGATTCATCTGGAACGGAGTCGTAGAATGCGCCGGAGCGGCACGGCAGTTTCCACGCGCTCCGGCCGCGGGTGGCGAGCCGGCCCTCCTCGGCTCATAGCTCACCACCGGGAGATGGCCAGGACATTTGGTGGTCAGCGTTCTCTGCATTAGTGGAACGGTGATTCGAGAGCTTTCTGATGATGTGCTAATGCGACAAAACTAGCCAGTTTCCCACACGTTGCTATCTTGGTGAGGCTCGGATAGTTATGTAACAGTCGCACAAGATAAACGCGTGCTTTATGCCTACGCAAGTATGCAGCAAAATATTGAAAACAGTTCAAACTTTGTCAGCTGTCTTAACTGCTCCTTCGATGTGTTTTGCTTCGCGAGCTCGCAGTAAGATTTTTGGCATGCCGCTTTGCACAGATAATATCCCACAATCTCGCTGTTCCTAAGCTATTGCAGTGACAGTTATTACAAAGGATGGATATAACAATGGTGTTCTGAGAATAATATACCCGTGGCAGATGGCCCACTTCTCCGGTTCAACTGTTCCTGGTATTTACATTGCATGCGATGGTAATGATTCGACGACAGTGGTCGTGGGGGGGGGAGTGTCGTTTGGGGAGGGGACGAGCTGGGCTGAAGTTCAACGCGGTCAGCTGATATCTGTTCAAATATATATGTATGGTCACTGAGCTGCAATGAGCTCGATAAGTTTTTATATTCAAACATTTCGATATATCTACGATCAGAGATATGGTGCTAGCTACCTAGCGCCTGATGCAGTCTCCTGTACCATGGAATCTTTGGTGCTGCTGTTGTGTGAGCGAATGCAGTCTCTTGCCTGCCGTCTCGAGTGGTGCTATTGTTATGTGATGAAATGCAGTCTCCATGAGAAAGCGTGCTCAAAGCAGTGTCAACTGTTGTTGCGAAGCCAGATATTTTCTGATTTAGTTTGCATTGGACTGCTTAGATATTGTAGTGATGCTAAATACAAATTTTGAAGTTGCCAGCACTAGCACTAATCTTTTCATTATGGTATGACTCGCCTATCTAATCTATTGATCTCCTGCGTCATACCTATTGTTATCAAGCCACCCCTATAACTAGCATGAGGATCAAATATTCAATCCGACATTTGGCATGGCTTCATTGCGTACTCATTAGCCTTATGCAAGTACCTACAACAAGGCCATGATCTTGCTCAAGGACACAGCGCTGCTCACTCTACCGTGACTATCTCACCCTACTCCGCGCCCCGGCAGTCTGGATGGGACCGGCTGGGTCTGAGGAGTCCCAGACCCGATCTTTACCGCTGATTGCCAGTCTCACCGACCGCCGCGCCGGTGTCGGTGGTCGTTTCTGGGTCACCCCGTTCCTTCACCCCAGTCCGTTCTGCGTTCTGTCTAAGATAGACCGATATGCGCACACGACGCACATTTCCGAGCGGTTCAGAGTTCAGACCACACAGGTCACATGTCCTCATTATACTCGTGTTCAGGTTACAAACACGTCCATTGTGGTCATACGTGCAGTGCCCAGATCACTGGTCAAATTTCGTTGGTGTTTTGGGGCTCAGATCACGCACGAATCACGTTGCTATGTGGTCGTTGTTTTCAGCAAATCACGTCTCTCTGTGCTTCTCATGTCGGTCATGTCGTTGGCACTTGTCTCCTCGACCGAAGGATGTACTGAGAAGTCTACACCGCATCTCCGCAACGTAACGGAGATTGATTCTATATTCTATGAATCTAACTAATTGGCGAAGTCACATCGTCTATTGCGAATCCGCATTTCGCGCGATTCCCTCCAGTCTCAGAAGCCCCCTGCACGCGCCGGTGCCGGCTGCGGTCGGCGCGGCGGCTGCGGTTGCGGTCGGTCGGTCTCGCGTCGGTCTCGTCTCTGCTCGCCCGTCTGTCCGGTCTCTCTGCGAGCCGACCATCTGGTCACAGCTGGCCGCCGCGCCGCCCGCCAGCCCCGACCCACTTGGTCTAACCCATTTTTCGGAAAGTAAAACTGCACGCGTGACGGTGCAGTGTGACGCCCAGCGTGACGCCGCCCGTGACGCACGCTACTCACACTGTGACGGCACACGTCAGTGCCAGAGAGTATGTACACAGAGAGCAAGGCACTGAGCCACAAACAGCGGAGCTTCATGATAAAAGTTAACATAAAATTCACCTTTGTTTAACATGCATTTAAGCACGTGTCTTTAGTTGCGAAATGAGTTTGGCGTTCGCCGTTCCGTGCACAGTCAATGTTTAAAATAGACAAATTTCGGCATATGCCTCATGTTACCATGTACGTCTGTCTGTTTTCAGGACGACGGAAGAGACCCGACAGTTCGGCCGACGGCGGGCGGTGTGCGCCTGCTCCTGCTGTCTCTGTTCTGCTGCTGCCGCTCCTACTCCTACCGCTGCTCACCAGCGCCGATGGATCTGGACAGCAGGAGCTCGCTCAAATCTCTCCCAACCTCACATTGCCATATCTCCAGCACCTCATCAACAATGCCCGCGATGGCAGAAGTATATGTGAGTACTAAAGAGGCGTCGGTAATACGCCGAGCGCAGCGTTGCGGTAATTGCCACTTTATATCCAGAAGCATATATGGTATGCATTCAAGTACGTGTGTAATACAATCATGTTTATTTTCAAACAAAACAAGCAAAATTCGTTAAAAAATAGACTCTCCAATTGAATATCCAGCCCTGAGAATAAGCACAGCAATTACCTGAAGGGATAAACACGGGAAGAAACATACTGCATACCTACCAAATAATTTTTGAATGATCACCTGAGAGTCTATTGTTTCTTTCCTAAGTTGAAAGCACGATAGATGTTTTGTCACATTTCTTACAAGCTTTCTCAGTTTTGCATGTCATGAACTGTTACTTTCGCTGGCTGATCGACATTTTGCCTGGGACATTGTCTTCTTACAAAGGCCAGCTCGAGTCGAGGATTTATGAAAAGAAAACACCCAGTGCGAACTAAGTGGCCGTACAGAGCCTTCAAACCGTCCATCCGCAGCATCTGAGAGGAAAAAGAGACGGTGACAACCATTCAGCATAACGTTACATGCGTTGATATGTTGGTAACTGATCCATGCAGATTCCATAGGTGCATTTAGTTGATAATGCATCAAATTGCAAAAAAAAAAAATGCAATATTCCTCAGCAGTCAGCCGCCTCTCCACAGACCCCAGCCTCAGTCGCCTCTAGTCCGTCCCGGTCCGCGCCGCCTCTCCGCAGCCCCCGGCATATCAAGTGGTCTCTGGTCCGTTCTAGTCCGTGCCGGCCTTCCATAAACCCACAGCGGTAAACAGGGTGATCCCTGGTCTGTCCTGGCACTCCTGGCCCGTGCCGCCCTCCCTCACCCCCATTCTCAGTGGTCTCTGGTCCGTCCTGGTCCGTGCCGCCCTCCCTTACCCCGGCCTCAGTGGTCTCTGGTCCGCCCTGGCCCGTGCCGCCCTCCCTAACCCCATCCTCAGTGGTCTCTGGTCCGTCCTGGCGGCACCAGAGACCACTGGGAGGGGCGGCACGCCCCTCCCTTACCCCCGGCCTCAGTGGTCTCTGGTCCGTCCTGGTCCGTGCCGCCCCTCCCTTACCCCCGACCACAGTATGGTCTCTGGTCCGTCCTGGTCCGTGCCGCCGGGCCTGGCGTCGTTCCCCGGTCAAACGAGCCGTGAAAACTGGCCTCCTTTCGGCACGCGACTGAGCCACGGCGCCGGCCCGGACCGGGCGGCGCGGGCCGGGACGGGGACAGTAGATCACCACCTGGAGCTGGGACAGACGCGCAACAGCGCCATATATCACTGGCAGGGAGCGGGGCAGAGCTGATTCCAGTAGAGCCGAGAGGTCATTGGTGACATGAAGCATGCAAACTGTATGACATGCCTCATCAGAGTGACTTTTTATTCAATGAAAGCTCATTTGAGAGTAAGGTGTCGACAACTGTTCAGTAATGATGATTCAATAGGTTACCAAATACCAACAGAACATCACCTTGCCAAAGCCAGGTTGGCCTGGTGCAGCAGTAGACCAGCAGCTGGATGGACGTCATGCCAGCGTCTGTCGTTAATCAAAATATGAAACTGGAGATAGTTGAGAACATTTTGTGTTGGTGAAATGCGTAATTCATCCAATAGGTGGCATTGTAAAATAGATTTGCATAGGTCCCCCCAGCTTCTCTGACTCCCCTGCTTCCCGTCTGCCGGCAGACTCGAGTCACTCCAGTCAGAGTCAGATCCGGCCCTCGCCCTGCATCTCGAGCCGCTCCGGCCGGCGCGGTGTCTGTATGTTCGTCTGGGAGTGCGTCAAGAAGGGCGGCGAGCCGGTCGGCATCTGCACGGACCGCTTCATGTTCGGCGGCTGCTGCGAGATGCCGGACGAGCTGGCGATGACGCCGACCGCCGGGCCGCAGGAGCTGATGACGGCCGCCGCTAGCACGGCTCACGCTGATGTCGACGGCTGGACGTCACTGCTGGAGACGGCTGGAGCGGGGACCAGCGCCGGTCCCGGGACGCACTGGAGCTCCGGACCAGCGGAGTACACACAGCCCCCGACAGTCGGGTCCACCTATCCGGACAGGCCATCAACTTATCCGGATAGGCCGTCAACATATCCGGATAGGCCGTCAACTTATCCGGATAGGCCGTCAACATATCCAGATAGGCCATCAACATATCCAGATAGGCCATCAACACTTCCAGACCGATATCCAGAAGAACCCGCGCTATATGAGGAGAGATATCCGGATAAGCCATCCTATTCAGATAGGTTCAAGGATCGACCTCATATTTACCAAGATAGATATCCTGACAGGCCGTCCAGTTACTTCGAAAGGCCGTCGTCTTATCCAGATAGAGACAAACCTTCATTATATCCGGATAGAGACAAACCATTTGCATCGTATATAAACAGAGACAAACCATCCTCATATTCACATAAAAATAAACCATCAAGTTATCTGGATAGAGACAAACCTTATTTTGACAAGGCCAAGCCACATCAGAATAAACCAACAAGCTACATCGACCGTTATCCGGACGACAGCTCGCCCTCAGTAGACCGGTACAGCCCGTATAAGGGCAGACCGTCGCCCTCCCGCCCCTCCACCTACCCCTCCCGCCCCTCTTCGCTCGCCGTCGAGCCGGTCCGCCCCTACGACCGTCCGTCGACGATCACCGACCGCTGGTCGTCGACACCGACACGTCGGCCGACAGAGGAACCGGCGACGGCGCCGCTCGACTGGCCAGAGCTGCCGCAGGTCATCCCGGAGAGGCCCTCGGTCCAGGAGAACGAGGTGGGCTCCGGCCCGGTGGCGCTCACCAAGCCGTGGCCGCGACCGACGCGGCCGACGCGACCCACCCGCCCGCCACCCGCCTCCATCACCTTCCCCTCCACGACCACCGAGGCAGTGCCGTCCACCACACAGACGTCCACGTCCACGGCGGCAGCGCTACTGGAGACGGCCGCCAGTCAGTCGTCGGCGCCCTCCGTCCAGTGGGTGAACGTGCAGGACACACTGCCGGACGTGGCGACGCCCTGGCCGCGGCCGACGCGACCCACCCGACCCCACTGGTCCAGCCTGGGGGCGACCTCCCGGCCGCCGACCACCACCACCACAACAACAACAACCACCACCACCAGAGCGACCACCACCACTCGGACAACCACCGCTCGGACCACCACCACCAGTCGGCCGGCGACGCAGGCCACGCCACCCGCCGGAGCCGCAAGAGCCGCAGGTAAGACGAAGCCGATGGCGCATCCGCATGGCTCAGACGGCAATCGGGAATGGCTCACAATGCTGGCTTAGAAAAGCTTGACTTTCGTTTGAAAGGCGATTTTAGCAGATGTCGGGTAAGATGGATTTTTTTTTTTTTGCTTCAAGTTCTTCATGGTTACTGGCAGTAATGCACCAATCTTCTCGTTTATTGACTTTGCTGGCAATTTTAATTTCTAAATTCTAAGTCATTACTTTCTTTCTGCATCACCTTGCTTTCAGCTAAATGTCCGTCTCTGACCCCTCCCCCTCTCTTACGCCTGCTCAGAGTGCGGCGTGCCGCCGCTGTTCTCCGGGCCCGGAGCCTCCCCGGAGACCAGGATCGTAGGCGGCAAGAACGCGCCGTTCGGCAGCTTCCCGTGGCAGGTGTCCGTGCGGCGCACCTCCTTCTTCGGTCTGAGCACCACTCACCGGTGCGGCGGGGCACTGCTCAATGAGCAGTGGGTCGCCACCGCCGGACACTGCGTCGACGAGTGAGTGGCGTCTGGAGTTGCACCAGGGATTAAGTCATTTCTGTATTAAACAATATCTCGTTGACTTTCTGATGTACGTATCAATATAAGGCAGTATATGAAATGATAACTTAGTCCAGTAATTACGTCATTTTAGCAAGTCTTTGCAGTGAATGTATGTAATATAAAGACCGTGAAGCATGAAAACCTATGATTGATTGTACCGGCATCACATATTTGACCGCGCGTTTCCTTCCTCCACAGTCTGGTGCTGAGCCAGATCCGCATCCGTGTCGGCGAGTACGACTTTGGCTCGGTGCAGGAGCCGTTCCCGTACCAGGAGCGGAACGCGGCTGGCAAGTTTGTGCATCCCAAGTACAACTTTTACTCGTTCGAGTACGACCTGGCGCTGGTGAAGCTGGAGCGCCCGGTGGACCTGGCGCCGAACGTGCACCCCATCTGTCTGCCGGGGAATGACGACCGGCTGGTGGGGGAGAACGCCACTGTCACCGGCTGGGGTCGGCTCAGCGAGGGAGGCACGCTGCCCAGCATACTGCAACAGGTGAGCGAACTCATGCAACTGCAAAATTTGCAAATCTTTGCACACCTACACGAATGTAAATCATCAGTGTATTTACAGAGGCATATGACGGGACGGATACAGCACGGGGCTTACAAGGGGCAACAAGGTCCTCAACATAAGAGGTAAAAATGCTCCAAAATGACATCGGATAATTCCATTCGAAGTGAAGCAATTATCTTCCCTCTGCCCTGCTGCATCCGTCCTGACAATGCATTGACATTGTCTCATGTCTGTAGCGACAGTACCGGAAACCGTGCGGACTTCACACCCTCTGCAGCATCTCTCTGACCTGATCTCACCCGTCGTCCAATTTTCCACCCGACACGGCCGCTTTGGCGTGTCCTCTTCCACCATTTACACCACCCTCTGACCTATAAACCATTTGCGGGGCCGACTACGTTTCCTGCCGACGGAGAGAGGGGGACGGGAGGAAGGGAGGGAGGGAGATTGGCCGTCTGTGCACGCCCCAGTTGCGCCGCGATCCCAGCGGCGGCAGACGGAGCGACCGAGCCGAAACCATTCATATACCTAGCCGCCCGCCAGCTGTGACGTATGCACGTCACGTCACTGATCTGTGACGTCACTGGTCACTGATCGATGAGGCTTCAGAAAAGACGTAAAAAGGTGACGGGAATAGACGTGCGATCATACATACATTGCACAGCATCTCACTCCGATCGCATAAAACAAGCGATGCCAGTATGTACTTACAAACAAAGACGGTACAGACTGTGTCTATCCGTTTAGCGGAGTGCGTGAGACCGGCGCTTGATTGGTGTTTGTCTGGCCTCAATTTTCACCCGTCTGAGATTGTGTGACAAGTGTGTCGAGCTCGAAGTCGCTTTTAGACGGGTCCCGTGGCACTGTCACGTACTGCTCCGAATGGGCGGCCGGCGGCGGCGTCACGTCACGGCCGCGGCGTCACGCTCTGTGACGTCACGGACTGGGCGTGACGCGCCGAGTGACGGCCAGCCTCCGGGGGCGGTTTATGGTCCTGCTGGTACGTTACGGAATGAAAGTTGACCGGCTCTGGATGGAGACTGTGGCTGCCACGGTCTCCGCGGCTCGCCGAGCGCCGCAGCGTTCAGTGGGAGAAGGACAAACCGGCATTGCACAATATAGTACAACGCTCCAATTGCCGGGTGTGCGATAATGGCTTCCAACAGCTGACTTTCATTTATTTAGCCATTGAGGAGTGACCAACTGCAGATGCTGCTGATCATCTTTTAGCTTTAGGTACGCTGTTGATTTGTAAATGAATAACGTCTAGCTTTCATAATCTAAATCTAAATAACTGTGTACTTGAAAACTGACAAAAACTGAAGGAAAAAGAACTACGCTTACTAATATGCATTTATTTGACACTAATGCAAAACTTTATTTCCCAGGCAACTGTTCCAATTATGGAAAACAGCAAGTGCAAGAAGCTATTCAAGAAAGCTGGGCGGAAAGAATATATCCCGGAAATATTCCTTTGCGCTGGCTTTGAAAAAGGAGGAACTGACTCGTGCCAGGTAAGAAAAGGCTGCGCTGTAGCCAATATTCGGCTGTTATCCCTCATCCTTTTTAACACGCGCAGTGGAAGGGGGGGGGGCGGATTTCGCCCACCCCTCCTGTTTTTCGCCAATAACTCGCGCCGCAAACATAATATTAATGTGCAATTTCGGCTACCTGTCTAGAATTGAATTGCGGATCTTCTCGTGCAAGAAATAAGAAAATCGGTTCACAACTTTTCTAGTAATAGCGGTGTAAAGTCAAACATCCTGCCGCGGCGGCGGCGCGGCGGCGCGGTGGCCGGCGCTAGCCATTACGCGCCGCCTGAATTGTAGACTGTGCCGGGGCGGGACGGTTCCGTCTTTACATCGCGCTCCTTACCGCTGATTAAATTAGATTCGCGTCAAATTTGGTGAGAAGACTGAGAAATGTACAGGCAATCGTATGGTCAAAGAATTTTGAAAATCGGCCGGTAGTAACTTGAGTTATGAGTGTGTAAACACAAAATTGTGATTGCCGCGTTTCCCGCGTCGGCCGATCCCGCTTCAGCCGGCGACATCTTACCCTTAGCAGGCTTCTAACTGCCATATTCATTGTTGGATTAACTTGAAATTCACCATACATACTCACAAAGGTTTGGTCTTTCGTATAGTGAAAGAAAAAAGAAAATCGGCCGGTAACTTTTCGAGTTATCGGCGTGTAAACGCAAAAAAGTCGCAAATATGGCAAATTTGACCACATTTGACCTCATTTGACCTTGAAGATATTGACCTAGGGTCATGAAATTCACACACAACAGAGTTCCCTATAGCCTCCACCTACCCTCCAAATTTCGTCTTTCTAGCTCCAGTGGGAGCTGAGATCTTAGGGGGGGCGACATCCGCCCCCCCCTTCCACTGGGCGTAGTACTCGCAACCCTTCCACTGCGCGTGTTAAGGCTGTAAGAGCTCTACATGCTGTTCCATGCACGCGTCTGACCTGATCGATGGCAAAATTTGCGGAAATATCGCATGAATCATCAATATGAATACCGGATGCGGTATTGATGCCACGCCAGTTATCAAGTAAGTATAGGTATATCAGTCCTGACCGATGGCCTTAAGCGCATCTTTTTGTGTAGAAGCGCACACTTGCACCTCTAGCATTAGCCCACCGCACACACCGTCAGCCGGGTCAGCCTGGCCCATTTGCCGCCTGAGCTGATCGGGGCCAGTGGAGGTTCTCACGGACACGGACACCGCCACCGTCTCTAGCCTCTGCCACCGCCACCACCGCCACCACTACCACCACTACCACCGCCACCACCCCGCTGCCACCACCCACCGCCACCGCCACCACCACCACCACTACCACCGCTACCACCGCTACCACCCCGCTGCCACCCCGCTGCCACCGCCCACCTGCATCACCGCCACCACCGCCACCGTCTCTAGCCTCTGCCACCGCCACCACTACCACCGCTACCACCGCTACCACCCCGCTGCCACCGCCCACCAGCATCACCGCCACCGCCATCGCCACCGCTGCCACCGCCACTTGCGTCCCCACCACCGCCGCCGCCGGTAACCGCCATCGCCGCCACCGCCTCAGCCGCTGGTTGACCGGGCGAGAAAGTGTGACACGTTACAGACCATTGGTGCAAAAAGTGCGAGTGACTGCCGGTGGTCCGTGGAACGTACCAGACGAACAATGGTAACAGCGACCGGCGTACGGAATGGGTGGGACCGTGCCATGCGATAGACCCCAATGGAGCTCACGTCTTCGACCAGCGCTGCAGTTTTATAGAAAATCATAGCGACAGTAGATACTAGCCGTTTCACGACGGGCTATCTGGCGAATGCACCTGATTTGACCAAATCTGCACCTAATTTCTTTTACAGCAAATATCTTCATTTTATGAATTTATTTCAGTGTTTTTTTATCGATGATGCTCTGTGATAATATGACAAAGCAGGCATATAAGCAATTAGTGCAACCCTAGCTGATAGATGCTAAGAGACACACTGAACCTGATTTGACCAAATCTGCACCTAATCTGTACCAGATGTGCACCAAATGTGTTCCAGATGGCCGTCGTGAAAACGGCTATAACTTAGTGCGACCTCAACGTGTATTATTGATCTCGTAAACAAAGTCAACCGAAGTTCTGGAGGTCTACCGGGATGGACTGGGTGATAGCAGTGATGTTTCATTAATTTCGTCATTATTTGCAATAGACTGCAGAAGTGCAGAACGCAAGTTGCAAAAAAAGACTAAAATATGTTGATGCAATGCAACTTATAATTCAGCCGGTCTATGCTTTTGTAGCGTTAACAGCGCGATGAATGATATTTACACCCAGTTCCTCATTGCCTCCGCTCACTCCGGGAAGTGTCTATCGCCCTCCTGCACCGTGGCGGCCTATCTGGAACATATGTCGCGTAAAGCCGTCGTCGACTGCCGACTGTGCTGGGTCCGACACGCCGACCGACTATCAAACCGAGCGGGGCGCCCGGTCTTGCAATCCGGTTACCGTGGTGCGGGACACGCTTTCACGACCCCACGCGGCCCTGTCACCGTGCAGCGGAACAACATTGGTATATGGTGTCAATCAGATTTCTTCAGCCGCCCGCAAACGGTGCCCTCGGTAGCCGCAAGTCAGCCAGCCTGTTATCAACGCTTTGCAGAATGGTGACTGCAACGCATCCTGCACTTATTTACACCGAAACGGGCTTGTGTCACGTTTGCCAAGAAAATTCATCAATTAAAGTCACCGTTCTTGAATTCTCTGATCAAGCACCAACCAAACCTAAAAGATAATTACAAATCACATTAATTCAATAGTCAATTGATGAGCATTATTAAGAATGCTATAATAAAGCATACGAGAAATCAAAACTCGAGATCATGTAGCTCGCTAATAGATCTACTCAAGAAACAAGCAGTATTCACATAAAAGTCGTCATCTAACCCGGCAATCATAAGATTGTCATGGTTGCATTTCTCACCGGTGATGTTTAAGCTCATGGAAGCCCAGACGTGCGGGAGGGCTCGGAACACCATGTCAGCGCGGAGCGCTCGTGCCCATGGGTGAGAGGCGACAGCACGTCGCCGCCGCCAGACATGGCTTGTCAAGCGCGCTCCCTCGCCGCGCAGCCCTCGTGAACAATGGAGCCGGGCGCGCGGCGACCCAGCGGCGCTCATTATGATTTGGGCAAGCGTGGCCACTTTCGTTTTCGGGGGTGTGTACCGCTGTCGGTAGTGACAGTGAACGTGGCACATTGAGTGGGCCCTCTCACAGGCCGATACGGTCGACAGCAGACCGATAGGGATAGGGGGACTTGGTGTCATGATGGCATGTGGTCAAAGACGAACGCCACAGCGGGCTGGGCTTGATTTTAGCTCAGTAATTGAGCCGCTTCAATGATGATGAAGCGTCTGTGATGATCGTCGCAATAAAGTTAAACGAGCCGTAGGTAGCTGTCGAGGCAACCAGACGGGGTTAGCGTGTCACCACCAGTGGCGACATATGGCCGAAAGTGCCGGCTGAGTTCAGTCAAGATTAACCCTCGCACGACCAGGCCATTTCTCATAACACGAACGACCAGGGGGGGGGGGGGTGTTACGACCCCCCCCCCTGGCGTTTCGAAACGGAAGGTCGTAGAGCTTAGCGGAAAAAACCAACGGATTGCTCTCAACGAGATCTCGCGATTGGTGGTATATTTTTTGGTCCTAGGTCAACATTTGACCTACTTATGGCCGGTCAAAGGTCAAATTTTCCGAAAAAATCAAACTTTTTCAACTTTCCGCGGCGATTGCGGCAAAACGGTGGGAGATATCGACTTGAAACCTTCACTATCGTGTTCCTTGATCAATTCTCTATCGTTTGGTATGTATTTCGTTTCCCTAGCTCTAAAAATGGCGCGTTGGGAGCGCCGGAAGTCGGCAAGGTCACAGTCGGCGGCAGAAATTCGAAAAATCAAAATTTAAATTTTTGAAATCTGATTGTATTTTTGAATTTGGGAGGTCCATTTGCTCCCTATAGAAGCTAATATTGCTGCATATTCCCATTGAGGTGACAAGAATTAGCAAAATAGTGGTTCGGGCGCTTTTCAAAAATAGTACCGGACGCTGTTCCTCTTGTGACGTCATAGCTCCGTGACCTGACCTGACCCGGTCAATTTTCTTGCACCACACGATAGCCAATGCTTGCCCCAACATGCATGGGAAGTTTCATCATGATCCATCAAACAATGTGGGTATCACTGGCAGAAAACCTAGGGATTCGGCGCACACGTTTGGTAACTGTCGGCCGGAGGCTGTACCTCTTATGACGTCATAACTCCGTGACCTGACATGACCCGATCAATTTTTTTCGGCAAAAGATGCGCAAAGGCTGCCCCAGAGGGTATTGAAAATTTCAGCCCGCTACAACAAGCCGTTTAGCGTGCACTTCGAAAAAACCTCAGGTTGATACAACCCCCCCCCCCCCTAGGCGTTCTAGGGTTAAATGGCTCGTCTTGTGACATCACAACAAACGGGCGTCCAGTCTTTCACACATTCACCGGTAGCAAAGCTGTATGTCAGTTCGAAAATTATTGTTACAAAAAAATTTGAATGAAAAGGTTTTTTTTTGGAAAACTCTTTAGGTCCCTGAACAAGTGACATTTCTCTTCAATCTTCAGGCGTTTCGGGTGATGTCTACAGGGTTCTATACTCTCGCCAAACCTCTGGCTGTTTGGCCCGCTTGTTGTGGTGAGCCATGAATCTCTAGCTCGATGCTCTCGCAACAAACCATGACCTGATCTGACCTGCATGTCTGTCCTCAGAGCGACTCGGGCGACAATTACGTCTACCGTCCCTCCAAACTGACAATAATCTGACCTGAGCTGTGCGTCTGCTCTCAGAACGGCTAGTCGGGTCACTATTCTCTTCAATCATCCAAACTGACCTATTCTGACCTGTGTGTCTGTCCCCAGGGCGACTCTGGCGGTCCGCTGCAGGTGCGTGGCAAGGACGGCAGATGGTTCCTGGCGGGAATCATCAGCTGGGGTATCGGCTGTGCCGAGCCCAACCTGCCCGGAGTCTGCACGCGCATCTCAAAATTCACCGACTGGGTGCTCAAAAAGGTGGCGACAGAGTGAGGAGGAGTGGCTGTTAGAGGCAGAGTGGATAACTCTGCCAACTCCTTTCGCCAAACGGCCCAACTCAGGAGCTTCGGACAATCAGCGTCGGTCGGGCTGCCGCGCTCTGTTGAGCTGGCGGGACACGGGGCGAGGACAATGCACGTTATATACAACGTCAGGACCATATCCTGATTGTGACTCCCTGACGTGCCCGTGGAATAGCTGTGACGTCAGTGTGACGTCATTGAACGGCGCAGTGACGCGGCGGTAACAGCTGTTGATACTCAAACTCTCGGCGAATGATAAATGTCAAAGAGTGGAGCTGTAAGTGAGGGGAGACACCACTGTCTGAGTTTCATTGAGGGAGTGTGACCACCGGCTAACTGGCTAATGGTGCGAGTGGTGACTGATGTGACTATTGTGTCGCGAGCGTTTAAGTTTTGTTTGCTGTTGAGTGTTGAGCTGTGTGCAGGACGGAAGTTAATAGCCATATAATACGTTACTGCAGGCTCAATGATTGGCACTCGGCACCGACCACTCACGAGCGTTTCGAACCGTCTGTGTCATGTACAAGAGCGAGAGCGAGTGGCAAATGACTAAAGAAGAACGTTCACGGAGAGAAATTACCTACTATCACTGTTCCAGTTGAAGAGTCTGTGTGAGCTGTCTTGGTGCAGTGTTCGTGTGTTTGTGAGGTTGTTGATTCTTTACATGTTACCGATGCACTAAGCTGTTACAACTTGCCAGTTCCGCGAGCATGGCTGGCATCTGCGTGCTTAATGCACAGATGTGTTTATTTGAAATGCGGAACAGCTTCTTTTCAGTCATAATATATGAATCAAACACGATTACCCGTCCGAAATATATGAGCATGACCGTATACCTCTGGTAGCGTGCATGTACCGTCAGGTGGCGCCATAGGTAGTTACTCGGTAGTCGGTACATTATACCAGGCACTAGGCAGGCACTAGGCAGGCACTAGGCAGTATGTACCAGAGAGCGTACCGACAGGTGGCGCCACTGGCAGCCGCTCAGTACTAAACGGGCAGTCGCTCGCGGGCAGTCGCTCGGTACCGTAGATGGCTGCATGGCTGGTACCGTCAGATGGCACCGCACCTGCTCAGTACTTACAAGACAGGCAGACGTCCGCTACCACAGGGGGCTGGAACTGTCAAGTAGCCGGGCATAATACAGGTACTCAGTGCTGCAGTGCACAACTGCACCTCGAAATGTGCAGTAGGTACTGAGTCGTATACCTACGAGTCGGCACCACAAGGAGTTGACTAATCGCTATGGTACAAAAGCTTCGAACTATATCTAAATGCATAAATTTTTATCTTATCATATCGGGAGAATCACATCTGTAACAGTTACATCTGGAACAATACCAAGCTTTTGCGATAGTTCCGTCCCGGAACAGGCATTTGACATCGAGCTACCTCGAGTTTGAATAACAGCGGAAACGGAGGTATCGTTATCAGGCGACACGTCACACGGTCTAGAACGGAAGCGAAAGAAACATGAAATACCGACCAAAAGTTTATATTTCCGGCCAGTCTTTACAATAGTCACACCTCGCCCGTCTCTGCCACCGGCCGGGGAGGTAAGACCTCGACTAGTTCTGACCGCCGCTACTAGATGTCTCTGCCATCGGCCGGCAGAAGCCCCGCGGCAGAACCGGCAGTAGCCGAGTCGCGCAGACGGCACAGCGAAGCCCCAACGATGGCCGCCCTGCGACGGCCCGCTCCCCTACTGCTGCTACTGCTGGCCACCGTCCACAATGGGCTCCAAGGTATGTGCCGGAGAGAGGATTGCTGTTTTGGCAAGCACTGGATCTGTTGCGTGATCGTGGCTCTTGTGTGTCCCAAGTGGCTCTGTATCCTCGTTGCTACGCCTTGTGACGGCAAAGCGTTTGACGATTTAAGCTTTACAGAAGGGTGATAAGAGCGTAACTGAGCAGGCAAGAAATGTGGATGTGTGTAGTATTGTCCATGTATGTGGTGTATTAGGATCATCGGCCGGAAAGGTCGTAGGTATAGGATTTAAGTAGGTTAACAAGCCGACATTGGTGGGAAGGTTCAATGGCTGCAGAGGGCGGTCTTCCCGCCAGCATGGCGAGTGTGTTTTTGTTCACCTGCCTTCCCATCCTCCCTATCAGTGATATATCGCTGACGATGTGGAGATACCTATATGGAAGACGGCTTAGTGCGCTCTCTGTTTCCAGAGAGGCCCATTAATTAACCCTAGAACGCCTAGGGGGGGGGGGTTGTATCAACCCCCCCCCTGAGGTTTTTTCGAAGTGCACGCTAAACGGCTTGTCGTAGCGGGCTGAAATTTTCAATACCCTTTGGGGCAACCTTTGCGCATCTTTTGCCGAAAAAAAATTGATCGGGTCATGTCAGGTCACGGAGTTATGACGTCATAAGAGGTACAGCCTCCGGCCGGATTTTCACAAACTGAGTGCCAACGCCCGAGGTTTCCTGCCGGTGGTACGGACATCGGTTGATGGATCGTGATGAAACTTCCCATGCATGTTGGGGCAAGTATTGGCTATCATATGGTATAAGAAATTTGACCGGGTCAGGTCAGGTCACGGAGCTATGACGTCACAAGAGGAACAGCGTCCGGTACTATTTTTGAAAAGCGCCCGAACCACTATTTTGCTAATTCTTGTCACCTCAATGGGAATATGCAGCAATGTTAGCTTCTATAGGGAGCAAATGGACCTCCCAAATCCAAAAATACAATCAGATTTCAAAAATTTAAATTTTGATTTTTCGAATTTCTGCCGCCGACTGTGACCTTGCCGACTTCCGGCGCTCCCAACGCGCCATTTTTAGAGCTAGGGAAACGAAATACATACCAAACGATGGAGAATTGATCAAGGAACACGATAGTGAAGGTTTCAAGTCGATATCTCCCACCGTTTTGCCGCAATCGCCGCCGAAAGTTGAAAAAAGTCTATTTTTCCGAAAATTTGACCTTTGACCGGTCAAAAGTAGGTTAAATGTTGACCTAGGACCAAAAAATATACCACCAATCGCGAGATCTCGTTGAGAGCAATCCGTTGGTTTTTTCCGCTAAGCTCTACGACCTTCCGTTTCGAAACGCCAGGGGGGGGGTTCGTAACAACCCCCCCCCCCTGGTCGTTCGTGTTATGAGAAATGGCCTGGTCGTGCGAGGGTTAAGCCGTGCCCGGGTCGCCGTGCATTGTGACGCACAATTCGGTATACCTACACGTTCTACGGTAGCACTTTTTATATGGAGATAATTCTGCTCGGGGAGCATTCATTCTGGCCAGGGTTCATAATGTCCTGGGTACGTTATGCCCAGTGTCGAAATGGCCAGTGCCTTAAATGGGCCAGAGTTCATAATGTCCAGGGATTCTTAGGTTAGGTTAGGTTAGGTTAGGTTAGGTTAGGTTAGGTTAGGTTAGGCTAGGTTAGGTTAGGTTAGGTTAGGTTAGGTTAGGTTAGGTTAGGTTAGGTTAGGTTAGGTTAGGTTAGGTTAGGTTAGGTTAGGTTAGGTTAGGATAGGATAGGTTAGGTTTGGTTTGGTTGGGTTGGGTGGACTATGTAATCCCTGGACCCTGGACACTATGAACTCTGGCCCATTCAAGGCACTGGCCATTTTGAACACTGGACATATCGTGCCCTGGACATTATGAACCCTGGCCATTTCGAACACTGGACACATCGTGCCCTGGACATTATGAACCCTGGCCATTTCGAGCACTGGACACATCGCGCCCTGGACATTATGAACCCTGGTCTCTTTGAATTTACCCTATCTGCAGCCAGTTGGCCACATTTGGACCATGTAATCCCTGGACAATATGAACACTGGCCAATTCAAGGCACTGGCCATTTCGAGCACTGGACACATCATGCCCTGGACATTATGAACCCTGGCCTAAATAATACGCACCCATTCTGCTCATGCCTCATGGCATGGACACTGACAGTCATTTCATGCAAAGCATTCGATCGTATAATACGTAATGTCATGATATATCTGCAAAACGTCTTTTGGGGAAAGCACAAGCGGAACTTGAGATCTCCGGGCTCCCATTGTTACTGCTTAGTGTGGGTCAACCATCCATACATAATCGGTCCCTAAGAGCGTATGTATTTCAGCGCAATCAGCCCAGCCCTGTCGTCGAGATGTAGAAGGCGCG
Source organism: Amphibalanus amphitrite (assembly GCF_019059575.1). Lineage (NCBI taxonomy): Eukaryota > Metazoa > Arthropoda > Thecostraca > Balanomorpha > Balanidae > Amphibalanus > Amphibalanus amphitrite. The sequence goes on from NW_024881748.1 coordinate 390,463, forward strand.
GCCACGTGTGCACATAGGTAGGAACGCGCTTTCAAAGTGAGACCCCCAACTGAGCTGCACCGAGCACGGCTCTCCGGTCACCAACGGCGGGCCAAATTTGTGTGCAAGAAATGTAGTGGCGGCCGCTGCACGTGCATACAGTAGCAATCTAACCATGACACATTGACATGCATTGTCCGCAGTGGCGGCGGAACACCCTCAATTAACCCTCGTCGGACCTATTGGTTTTCTACATACGCGCCGGCCGAGGGGGGGGGGGGAACGGGTACGACCCCCTCGCCGCTTCGCCCCTGTGGAGCTAGCGCGTCGCGGAAAAAAACGAGCGTGTGCGCCGTTACGAGACGCAGAGAATGGTATCCGATTTTAAGGTCCTAGGTCAACTGGTGACCTCTGAGGTCAGGTCAAGTGCCCCAAGGTACGGTTCAGTTTTTGGTAAATAACTTCGCAAAAACGGCCGCAGAGCCGCGATTTTGGCAGCATCGTGTTCGCCTCGCTCAGGCGCAGGGCTGCGGAGTCGATGGATTTTCGGCGACTCCGACTCCGACTCCGACTCCGGCTTTCAAAAACCAGCTCCGACTCCGACTCCGACTCCGGGCAGAATTGTCGACTCCGTCCGACTCCAACTCCCGACTCCGACTCCGCAGACCTAGCAGGGCTGCGGAGTCGACAGATTTTCGGTGACTCCGACTCCGACTCCGGCTCGGGTTTCTAAAATCGACTCCGACTCCGACTCCGACTCCGGTCACAACTGTCGACTCCGACCGACTCCGACTCCGCAGCCCTGCTCAGGCGCTTCGAATGATATACTTCTTGTTCGGGTCAGGTCAACTTAGGGTGTTGACCTCAGGTCAAGGTCAGGTCAGCATCCCCAGGTCACGAAGTTGGTCGAAAGAGGTCATGTCGCATAGCATTCGATTCGGCAGGGCTTCCTGACTCCATTGGTGGCTTTCCCGACTCGCTAGCTCAATTTGATCAATAGTTATTGACGAAAAACTAATATGACTTTGATGACGTCATAAATGACGTCACGCAAGGTCAACATTGCAAAAGTGGCGCATCTAACCTTGCAAGGAGTGCATCAAATCACGATTCTGTGTGCTTGAGATAGTTGGAGGTCGTTCCCGGCGCCACAATAGCAGTTTTCATTTTCCCCCTTTGACCCCCCCCCCCCCTTTGGTAATGGTGAGGTCACGAAAATGACCTGACCTCATATAACCTTTAGGAAAAATCTGAGATATGCAAGTTGTGAGACTCATAATGGATACTAGGTCCTGCAAGTTTCATTTCCCTGTGTCATCTCCTCTGGCAATCAGGGCGTTGCGAAGTTGCGACATCTGAAGACCGTGCAGAGGCTCACTTATGACGTCATAGGTCAGTGACCTGACCTGAACAAAAAATGCGGCTGGTGTCAAAAGATCCGGCTTGAATCAAAGGTCGTATGCCAAGTTTCAGCTCTCTATCGCCAGCGTGTTCGGAGCTATCGCGAAAAAACCCTATGGGGGGCGGCACCCGCCCCCCCCCCCCTCGGCTGGCGAGGGTTAAGGCATACTGATCCATACATTTTACCTTGACATAGGGCCTGGTATATAGGGCCTTGACATTTTGCAAATGCAATAGACAAATGCGAGACATTAGTCTAACACCGATGCAATGTATATTTCATTTAAATTTACGAATAATCTTCAAATAAACGATATCATTTAACCCGCGCCCCACGGGGGAGGGGGGCTATTCATAGCCCCTCTCCCGTTTTTGTGCAATGACTTCCAAACCGTTCAATATATCGACGCCAAACTTTCAGTACCTTCGGCTGTATCAATTTGACACCTTGTGTCAAAATATGAACTTCGTAGCTACCATTGGTCGGCCAGAAATGACGTCAGAGTGACGTCATGTTCGGCCGATTTCGACGCAAAACATTGAGCCACGGCAATCGCTCCCAAGAGCTCAGTTTTTAAGCTAGATCCAATTTTTTTGCATGAAAGGACTCAGAATAGACTGCGCTATCGAACTGCTTTCTCAGATTTTCAAAATTTTGAAAATTTCGAAAATTTTATATAATACAACTTAAAATTTATATTTTTTATTTTTTCAAAATGTTTTTGACTTTTCGAAAAACCGGAATATATGTGATAGAACGCATGCTTATGACTAACTCTACCATGTTTTAGCTAAATATTTTCAAAAAACGGCCAAGTTATACGCATTATTGCAAAAAAAAATCACAATTATTAATTTTTCAAATCAATTTTTTCAGCACGTATTTGACATTGTACACCAATATAAATAGCACCATCGTGTTCCTGAGCTCATACTGCATCCAATAGACACCTTTTTGTTGAAAAATTTTAACTTCAAAATTTGACATTTTTGACCTGAAAGTGACCTGACCTAAGCTAAATCCGACTCAAAATGACCTCAAATGACACAGACGACATCAAATTCGAAATCTATGGCCTAAATGGACCATAAAACATGTGTCACGTGACCGACGCATGATATAATATTTCCGTGATCTGTGATGACTTGACCCCAGGGCTGCGGAGTCGATGGATTTACGGCGACTCCGACTCCGACTCCGACTCCGGCTTTCAAAAACCAACTCCGACTCCGACTCCGACTCCGGGCAGAAATGTCGACTCCGATCGACTCCAACTCCCGACTCCGACTCCGCACACCTGGCAGGGCTGCGGAGTCGACAGATTTTCGGTGACTCCGACTCCGACTCCGGCTGAGGTTTCCAATATCGACTCCGACTCCGACTCCGACTCCGGTCACAACTGTCGACTCCGACCGACTCCGACTCCGACTCCGACTCCGACTCCGCAGCCCTGCTTGACCCTGATCTGAAAATCAAAGTACAAGTTTGGTACCCTCAGGGTTTCTAGAGCATCTGTTTACGAGTGTGTAAACCAAAAATGAGCCTGATCTGACTTGTAAGACGGCTGCCAGAGCCCAAAATGTGAACAAGCCAAAATGCTAATAATTTTTACTTTGACCTGACCTGTGACGTCATCGGCGACCTCTAGGAAAATGAAATTTTTATTCGACAGTTTTTCCGGGGCTATCAGACGCCGTTTGAATTTTGACGATCGGCCCAGTAGTTTTGGAGTTAGGAGGGGGGGCTATGGAGAGCCCCCCCCCCCAGTAGGGCGTGTTATACCTACGCAGACCCCAGTGGGGCGCGGGTTAATAGCTATAAACTATAAATGAACAGTATTATTTATATGGCACACATACTTCTTACTGCTATGCTTGTTTTTATTTAGGGATGATTGAAAGTAATATTTTTGAAAGGAATCCAGAGATTCCTCGCCCCTGCGCTGACATTCAATAGCGCAAGGACTGTTCAATGTTCATGTCAGCTGCATTTTTTGATGTCCAAATGTCTTATTGTGTGTTGGTTGATTGTCGATGACACGCGATTGGGGATGTTTGCAGAAAAATATAAGCCTAAGCTGTAAATGAAGCCTTCGCCGTATGCCGCAGAAACCGGATCCTGGCCGCAGTATGCTGTTACCTATATCAGCGAGCTATCCTATGTGATGTAGGTAGGCATTATTCACTGTTGTCCCCTCCTGTCAGGAAGGTATAACAAAGTCAAAGTACTAGGTAATGGGTTCCGCTTGTTAAAATGTGTCCAATATTTTACAAAGCATATCAGGGTATGAATATTTGTAACCTTGGTGTGTTTGTCGTTTGCATTTATATGAATGCGTTATGCGCTAGTGGTTCGGCCTCAAGATAAAGGTTTCAATGACCAACAGTTTGGATGCAGCGAATGCCCGTCAATGGGTGGCCATTGGTTACGGAATGCGGTCTTCCCGTCAACCTTTTGCTTTTGTTTCAACGAATTTACGTCAGCTGGGCGACGGTCACTAAAGTCGATTAAAGACCTATGCAGCTGCCTTAGCCCATGACCAATTCATACAGCCACGGAGCTGTTAGCGCTCATATAAAACTATTGGTATCCCTCGCTCCATGTCTACCTACCTGTGAAGCCATGGTAGCTGAGATGCCCGGACAAAACCCAAGGCCGAGACGTTAGCCGTCAGGCGATAAGACGGATAGGATAGGAGGCATGGACAGGGGTAGCCGACCTACAAGGCCACCATATAGTCATACCGCTGTGGCCGTGCGCTATTTTAGCCACATCAAGGAAACAACCCATGGCCCAGCCCCGTGCTTGCAGCAGAGCTTGCGGAGTCATCTAGCTCTGCAGAGAGGACCTTGAAGCGTCGTGAGGAGCACTCCTATTCCTGCACTGCCTGCTACTGTCCCTCGCGGCTGTGTTCAAGTCACATCGCCGGCCCCACATACATGCACGGAACAGGATGGTTATGTAATGCCTGCTTCTGTATAGCGACAGCGACCGCAACCACACGGGACTCGGCGGCGTCGCGAGCGGTGCAGCAGTAACCTTCGCTGACCTCCCCTCCCCTCCCCCCACCCACCCCACTACCTCCGATCGCAAACAATCGATCGGCAGTAGATATGTTGATATACGATTTGGTTAGACATTTCGTCACACAGCGCCTGGACAAAGGACGACCGCGGCGAACAGATTCCCCCGGACTGGGAGGCAAGGAGGGTAGGACGAGAACGGCTGTCATATTGGGAATTACGAAAAATGCGTGTTCAATGCGCATGGTAAGCAGAAGTAATGATAAATCTGCAAAAGTACGCCACCGTCTAATAATTAAGTAGCTCTGTAGGTACTGGTTGTATAAGTGTGTCGTGCCATTGCTGCATTCTGCCGCTATCTATACAGCTGCATTTCTTATATCCTATACCTATGTTCAAAAATAGGCACACAGTGACAGTTTGGATGTTCCTTTGTCGTGTCGTTACGTAAAGCTGGAAATGGTCGCGTGGTAGCGTGATTGTAAATACACTAAGCTCCATCGCAAACAACGTCAGCTGCAACTTAGGCAGGGAGCATTCTTTGACCATGGCATAGGTTGATAACGTCATTCACCAAAGCTCTGAACCGGTTTTACCCATGACTTGCAGAGTTTACATAATATGCTCATTGATAATGCATGACTTCTTTTGTAGGTACGTACCCATGCATCATTGCATTGTTTATTTGCGCCATCAGGGTGATCGGAGGCCACTTACGCAATTTCCTACATATCCTACATGAATTATCAAGTGAAACATTAAACGCATGCAAGATAGTAAATGTAAGGAGCCATGGGAAGGGCTCCTGAGCGAGAGAAGTGAGAGAGTTAGATAGGGAGATAGAAAGGGAAAGGGAGAGGGTGAGATAGACTGAAAGAGGAAGAGGGAGAAAGAGAATCTATATATATATATATATATATATATATATATATATATATATATATATATATATATATATATATATATATATATATATGTATATATATATACCTACCGCAGAAAGTTGACCGTCTGTACGTACCAGTGTCGCTCAGTCATCCCTCCCCCCCCCCCGGTTTTCCGACAGCGGCGGCTCAGGAGGTTGTCACTGAGGCCGACCAGGACAAGCCTTACCTCGAGGACGTCCAGCTCATCAGGATCCACATGCCCCTGAGATCGCGGGACCGCAACGGCCCACTGTGCCCGTCGCCAGGGCAGGGGTGCCCCGCGGGCATGGTTCTGGAGAGCCTGAGCGCTGCTGGAGCTGGCAATGGCGGCGGCGGCGGCGGCGGCGGCGGCGGAGGCCAGGGCGGCGGAGGCCAGGGCGGAGGCGGCCAGGGCGGTGGTGGAGGCGGTGACCAAGGAGGCAAGGGAGGTGGTGGCAACGGAAGCGGCAAAAAGGGCGGCGGTGGCAGGGGAGGCAATGGCAATGGTGGTCCTGGAGCCCTGATCCGTCAGCTAGGCGGTGGCGGATGCGTTCCCAACTCAACCATCACCACAACAACCACCACAACCACAACCACAACCACAACCACAACCACAACCACTACCACAACCCCTACCACCACCGCAGCACCAGAAGACACCACGGTTACCGGAGACGACGACGACACCACGACCACAACGGACACAGACCTCGAGACCACCACCCCTCCAGCCGACGAGGACACATCCACCGTGTACCCGACGAACGAAATCGTCATCCCTGACGTCGCCACGCTGGAGGTCTTCTCCTCGAACGGCTCTATCTTCAACAGCAGTGTCACCACGTTCGGCTTCGGCGGCGTGTACGAGGTGCTGGTCAACAGGACGGATCGCTCGGTGGAGGTGACGCTCACCCGTCTGGAGGACGACCTGCTGGCCATGGAGGAGCCGCCGCAGACCGTGGATCTGGTCATCAGGGGACCCAGCATCACCGACATCGATGGACCGGACGCGGATGATCATGATGCTGAAGTCGATGACCAGTATGCGTTGGAGATGTATGATGACGAGGATGATGATGATGTTAACGAAGTTGACGATATGATGAGTGAAGACAAGGACGGAGGAGACAACGTCGTCATCGTGGATGGACCGATGGGAGCCCGCCGCGGCTGGCTGCAGGGACGATCGCGGCGGGGCAGGAGCCGCTCCCGGTGGCCAAAGGGTCGCCGTCGCGCCGCTCGGCGCCGGGGCGGCCACCCCATCTACATCAACGGCACGGCACTGAGCGGAAACCAGCTGTGCAACATCGCATTCAACGTGTCCGGGGTGTTCCAGCTGAACCGGACAATGTCGGCGCGCACCACGACCGTCATCATCACCCAGCTGATCTCGACCTCGCCGCCGGAGAGGATGGTCGGCCTGCTGGCAGAGAGCGCAGGTGAGCTGGCCCAGGCAGCATCGGCTGACTTGTCGCACCACGGATGGGGAATCGGGAGCCGGGAGGTCCGGACGGGTAATGGGAAATCGAGTGTCGTCTAACTCTAAGTCTTGCTAGTCTCCGGTATAAGAATCGTTTGGCTGCCACTGAATCTTGCTGCGTAGCGTATTGTGAATCAGTGAAGTAGGGCTGCCAGGTAAATTCAGCCTAATTGCGGTTGCATGTCCACTGTCCAGTAGCTTAGCCATTCGACCGCTATCTGGCGAGTTGACTCTCTTCACATAGCACGAGTATAGGGGCTGACGTTGACACATGCACGCAGGGCTGCGGAGTCGATGGATTTTCGGCGACTCCGACTCCGACTCCGACTCCGGCTTTCAAAAACCAGCTCCGACTCCGACTCCGACTCCGGGCAGAATTGTCGACTCCGACCGACTCCAACTCCCGACTCCGACTCCGCAGACCTAGCAGGGCTGCGGAGTCGACAGATTTTCGGTGACTCCGACTCCGACTCCGGCTCGGGTTTCAAAAATCGACTCCGACTCCGACTCCGACTCCGGTCACAACTGTCGACTCCGACCGACTCCGACTCCGACTCCGACTCCGACTCCGCAGCCCTGCATGCACGTCATCCATCGGTGTACCTTTTCACACGAGCGCCCCCTGTGTCGTTTCAGACGCGGCCGACACCTCGGGTGGGGTGGCGCTGTCGACCATCCTGATCGTGCTGGCTGTCTGCGCCGGGTTCGTGCTGCTGGCGGCAATCGTTGCGACTTTGATCCGCAGCAACCGGCGCAACGCGGCCCTCCTCGCGGACAGCGGCATCAGGGGCTACGGCACCATAGAGGGCCCGGAAGATACGTGGCGCTACTACAACTCCTTCGAGTAGGTGGTGACGAGTGCTGCCCTCTGAGGGATGGTTATTGGTTTGACCAGGTGCCATAGCTAGGAGGGGTCGGATACAAGACAGGGGGCTTGCTGTTCGGGGTGTGTCTCGGGAAGACCTTAGTATGGTCAGTCTAGCTCTCCATATTGATAATGTCTGACTCTCGGGCAGTACGTGGACAGGATCGAGGGCTAGTCAGAAAGCGCAGGCAACTTACGATCAGCGATTGACAAGGGCGGTGCCTGCTTTTTGTTAGGACTCCGTTGATGCCTACCGTATCTACTCGTATGTGTAGCGGGCTGTTTTTTCTTGGGCGTTACGTTCGATGTGAATTGTAAGATTTTTCTTAAGCGATTGTACATGCATGCTATGCTGCTGTGGGAACAAGTCATTTAAGCCTCATGACTCACTTGTGTCCAAGAAGCATTCGAGCGCTAGGCGGACTTGCCCAAGGAACTAAACGTCACAAAGCATGCACGAACACTTGTTGAATTACGTAATAACCAAGCAGTTACGTCAACTAACCTAAGATGATCCCGGTGTAAGGGTTATGGGGCTGTCTGGTCAACTCATTCGCGTACCATCTCGCTGTGATGTAGTGCAATGTAATCCATTCCATAGGTATCTGTCACTGCTGTTCTGTAAGTATAGGTATCCGGCTGTCAGAAGCATGACGCCGTCTATGTATTCGCCCAGGCGCTGTATTCATTATGAAATAAACTCTAATTCCGTCCATCGCTTGCCGTCCCGTCCCTACAGCCTGTTTCATAACACTGTCATTTCATGCAAACAATAGCGTGAGCTTCGCAAGACTTCGTTCATCAGTTCTAGCGTCAGCACATCGCAGAATGAAGCTCTCCACTCAAATCGATTCAGTCTTTTAAAAGAGCCAGCCTTGGCAAACAGTGTTTTCCGACAAGTTTTATCTTTATTGGTGCTAAAACACTGTAACCAATATTTCGCGTCGGCTTGTACAAGATTGCTTCAAAGAGACACAACACATATGCACAAATTAACAAAATAGACTCTGGGCTGGTGACCGGGAACCGAGAGCGCCTCTAGCCGGAGTACTCGCGAGCGGCGCGCAGAGAAGGGCCGGCCAGGCGCCGAGTCGGCCGGCCGGACAACGCGCCGCGGCGGCGCCCGCCTATCACATACAGGTGTTCCAAAGGGCGGCCGGCGCGCCGCCGCCGGCCAGCCCCACACGGTGGGGGCGGCGGGGCGCGCGGCCGCCGGCGTGGCAGAGCGGCGACATCCAGAGCGGTTCACATCCATCGCCGCGTGAGATCTCCCGGCGGGGCGGCGGGCGCCGCGGACGCTGAGGTAGGGGCGGAGCGGCCGGCCGCCACCGCGCACACCACACGCGGCTCAGCCCGCCCACACACTACAGCTACTTAACCACCCGAGACGCAAGTCCAACAAGAAGGAGACCATATACTCTTGACTGAGGGCGCGCACAGGGCGCCGGCGCCCGCGCGCGCGCAGCGCAGCGCACGAGCGTCAACAACATATCACTATGGCAACACAAACATCAGTTCGCCGCGAGCCGCGGGGCGCGCGCCGTTTGAACACTATGATTGGTGGGATGAGGCGGCAGCGGCGGGCACGACGGCCACGGCGGCCGCCGCGCCGCGGGCCGCGCATCATTGAGAGGTCTTGATGCGTTTGCGCGTGGTGTTGATAGGCGGCACCTGCTGGGTGGCCAGCGCGCGGAACGCCTCGGCAATCAGGTGCGGGTGCGAGGTGATCATCGACTTCCAGGCCGGCGTCTCCATCACATCCGTGGCGTGGATGTTGATGTAGTCGATGGCCTGCGCCTTGAGCTGCTCGGCCGAGTGTAGGTCGGCCAGGATCAGCGCCTCGGCCGCGTTCTCGATGCTCAGGTTGTTGCAGAGCGCCTCCTCGCACATCACCTTGAGTCGCTCCATGGCGTACTGTAGGCAGACAGAGGCGGGTTAGACACGTGTGGCGACGGGTGATCACATCTGCCGCTCGGCAACAAACGTTAGAGCCAGCAACGGGGCGGAGAGACCAGGGCATTCGTAACAGTAAAACGGTACCTTTACTTGTGTCTAATGGGCACTCTGCTCATAATCAATCCCTGTGCCGGGATACCGGGATAACAGTCAAGAAATATGAATAAGTAGTTCCCCATAACAGAAATGACTCGGCACTCTCAGCCTAAGCACACTTCCACCCCTCTCCTATCCTGCTCCGCCACAAACACCTACCTTATCGGCGGCCGAGAGCAGGTCATCGGCCATCTTCTCCAGGTTATTCGTCTTGCCCGTGTAGATGAAGCGCAGCATCTCGCGCAGCACCTCATGGTCGACGTCAGTGATGTCGACACGGTTGTGTTTTCGCTCCTCCATCTCGTGCTCGAACATGGCGGCGAACACGGGCGAGCGAGCCGCCAGGATGGCTTTGTGCGCCTGGAACTCTCGGCCGCCCACCGAGAGGGTGACGTCGCTGAACCGCTGGCTCTCGAACAGCTGACCCAGGTCGTCCGAGAGCCGACAGTCGGGCACCTTGAACTGCACCTGGTTCGACTGGCCGTAGATGTTGACGCTGTCCGCCACCACACTTACCTGCGGACGGAACGGAAAACTGTAGTTAGTGGACAAGTCAGCAGGTGGCGCAGCGAGGGGCTCAGGGAAGCCGGATATTTTCAAGGTCGGCTGGCATTAGCCATTCATGAGGTCATCGTCACGCGATAGCGACCGGTGTGCTGGCGTGCAGGCTCTTTAAATGTAGCCGGCGTAAATACGCGGCCGGCGGCACGTGGCACCGTTCGCGGCGGGGAGCGGCGGCACCCACCTCGCAGAAGAGCGTCAGCTTGTCCTCAGGCAGCAGGCCGTTGGCCTCGTCCAGCAGGAAGTCTCGTCGGATGAACTTTTTGAAGCCCCAGTCCTTGCCCTGCACGAACCGGTAGGCCCGCTGGCTCTCTGGAAGGGATCGGAGCGGATCGTGTCAGACGCCGGGCGGACGGTAACCGGATCATGTCAGCGGCCCGGCCCAGCCGGCAGACGGAGCGGTGGCCGGATCGGTCCACAGCCGACCTTGGCGAGCGCTCGGCGATAATGTGGCTTATGACGCACCAATCCAGCTCAATTACACCTAATTACTTACGGTCTGTCAAGGTGACGATCAAAGTTCATGACAGTTAAAGCAAACGACAGAAATACACAAGCATTTCGGATAAAAGTACTCACCCATAGCCTTCGTTTCTTCTCGTTTCGCGTTGAGTATAGAAAACTTGAATTTCGCCCTAACTTCTTGTTTGTTGCATGCTACTAGAAGAAGATATAATGATAGGTAGTCTTTGCTCTCTTCATCTAGACCCTTGGGATTGACTCTCAAACACCTGTGAACAAAGGAAAGAGTTCGTCAGCCCTCACAGCTCCCGGTGTCGAGGAGCCCACCCGCGCCACCTGAGTCCCACGTGGGCCCAGCACAAAGAACTGGCTGCGCCGCGGCGCCCGCTGCCACCACCCGTTCCCAGCGGCGGTTCTTGGACAGGCTGGCCATCGAAACCATTCGCAACGAGTAGCGCGAACCCATCATCATCGGCGTGCCGCCCGACACCGGCCGGCGGCGGCGGCGGCGGCGGCGGACACAAAGGACGGACCACCGGGCGGGGGCGGCGGCGGGCGGTGTCCTCCGGCCGGCGGCGGACCGGTGTATCCTTGGGTGCTTCCCAACCGGCGCCAGCGGCGGCGCGCCACAAGGCCGGCTTGGTCCGCCACCGCGCGCCGATCCGTTCGCGAGGACACACGGCCAAAAATACCACCCGGAACAGCGCCGGCCGCTCCCCGCCGCCCCTGCACACGGTGCCATCAATGCGTGATGCATGGCCGCCGCTGGCGAGACGGCTGCGTGGCACCGCAGACAGCTCCGACGCATCCAAACAAATAAATCCCACTAACGGCCCGTGGGGAGGCCGGGCCGGCGCGGCTGGCGGCCGGCCGCGACAGGGGCACTGGCCGCCGCGCCCAGGTCAGGGAGGTCAGCCGACCGGCGACCGGCGGCCGGCGGCTGTCCTCTGTCGGCCGCCGACTGACCTTCGCCGCCGGCCGCTGGGCATTGATCAGCGCGGCCGGTGGCCGCCGCCCACGCTGCCGAGCTGCCGCAGCTGCAGCGGCGGCACACAGCTCACCGGCCGGCCGGGAGCTTCGATCGCCACCGGCCGGCGCGCTCCGGGACGCCGGTAACACGGCACGGCACACCGGCCGGCGGCGCGGCGGACGATCGATCCCGACTGTCGCCGCCGACCGCCGCAGCTCCGGGAGACGGCGCCGGGCGCCGGGTAGGTCAGACGCAGTGCAGCCGGGATACGAAGAGTGGGAAGTGGAGGGATACCGCCAGAAAAGGGTATCCAACAGGGGGGATTACACACCACCACTGGGGCGTTCCACGACAAATCGACAAGTGCCCTGCACCCTCATATTTTATTTTTTGCCTAAAATTGGTCTAATGGGTTGTGATGGGCGGGGAAGCCAGCTGTGGCAAGGATTTTTTTCTTCGAACAACGGTTTCCGAGATATAGCCTCGGGCAATTCCTGGAGTTTGCGCTGCAGCCCTATGTTTGGCGGCCTATAACTAAGAAACTATTAGTTTTTTACGATAAAAACTTTATATGGTTCAACTCACAATCAACCAACTAACATTTTGGCTATCTCGGATTTTCAATTTTTGAAAATTTTGATCACGTGACCTTTTGTCCTATTTTTCGAAGAGTGACCTTGATATTTTCCCCACTGAAAGTTGCAATTTTGTCTGATGACGATTAAAGCCTTATCAATTGTCATTCATATGCGATAATAAAAAAAGTGGTTATCGCCCTGTGTTGACCTCAGGTCAGGTCATTTTTATGACCTGTCCATTATTACGAGCGGGAGCGACAGCGAAATCTCGAGAATAAAGCAAGATAGCGACAAGCGGTAAACGGTAAAGTGTACACACGGATAAGGTCTATAATTTTTACTGAGGTCATTTTCAGGTCAGGTCAAAGATGACGTCGCAGGAGCTAAAAGGAAGTCAAAATAGTGGCACTATACATGTATATGAAGTTTTTCTCGAATAACTTTCAAGGTATCCCACCTAGGAACAAACTAATAGCACCATCGTGATCCTCTCGTCGATCCGCATCGAAACATATGTATGTTGACCTCGAAAGGTCGAAAGGTCAAAAGTTGACCTTAGATCACGTGACCTAAGGTCAACTTTTGACCTTTCGACCTTTCGAGGTCAAAATACATATGTTTCGATGCGGATCGACGAGAGGATCACGATGGTGCTATTAGTTTGTTCCTAGTTGGGATACCTTGAAAGTTATTCGAGAAAAACTTCATATATATGTATAGTGCCGCTATTTTGACTTCCTTTTAGCTCCTGTGACGTCATCTTTGACCTGACCTGAAAATGACCTCAGTAAAAATTATAGACCTTATCCGTGTGTACCCTTTACCGTTTACCGCTTGTCGCTATCTTGCTTTATTCTCGAGATCTCGCTGTCGCTCCCGCTCGTAATAATGGACAGGTCATAAAAATGACCTGACCTGAGGTCAACGCAGGGCGATAACCACTTTTTTTATTATCGCATATGAATGACAATTGATAAGGCTTTAATCGTCATCAGACAAAATTGCAACTTTCAGTGGGGAAAATATCAAGGTCACTCTTCGAAAAATAGGACAAAAGGTCACGTGATCAAAATTTTCAAAAATTGAAAATCCGAGATAGCCAAAATGTTTGTTGGTTGATTGTGTGTTGAACCATATAAAGTTTTTATCGTAAAAAAACAATAGTTTCTGAGTTATAGGCCGCCAAACATAGGGCTGCAGCGCGAACTCCCGGAATTGCCCGAGGCTATATCTCGGAAACCGTTGTTCGAAGAAAAAAATCCTTGCCGCAGCTGGCTTCCCCGCCCATCACAACCCCTTACACCAGTTTTCAACGAAGAATAAAATATGAGGGTGCAAATTTAATTTTTTATTTGTCGATTTGTCGTGGAACGCCCCCACTGCATCAGGCTACAGATCTGTGACCTATGACCCGTGAACCCTGCATCTGATCAGTTGCCGCACTGCAGCCGCCTCTCTCCATCCCGGGACCGACCCAACCCCATACACCCGGCCACGACCTCACGCTCTCGTGCGGAGGGCATCACGGCCATCGTTTGTTGCACCACCGGCGACGGGACCGAAAGGACCGCTCCAGATCGGAGCGAAAGTGTCGGGAGATTACCACACGGAGAGCGGCGCTCGCACGCGGCGGCGGCGAGCATTCACCGGCGCCGTACCCGCCAGGCCCCGCGGAGTTGCACCCTTCTCAGTTCTCACCATTTGAGTTTGTCGTTGGCGCCGGCCGAGAAGGTGGACGATTTGAGCACCTCGCCCATCTCCTCTCTGCAGAAGCTGAAGTTGTTGATGGTCCACATGTAGCTGAATTTGACCACTTTCACCTGAGGACAGAGAGTGGGCCTGTGTGAGCGGCGGGTCGCGGCGGCGCCGGCGGGCGTGAGGCAACACAGCCGCGGGCGGTCCCAGATCGGCCGGTAAAAGTGACACCGGAGAGTGGCACATAGTCTGGGACACCGACCTCAGCACGCCACACACAGAGGCAAGACACACGCAAATGCAGACACGCAAACGAATAGATAGACACGTGGCAGGTAGGGCGTACAGCGTGATTACATAGCGAGCCGGCCTGCAGGGAGCAGTCACACGTGTTTCACCGGTAGCCGGCCGGCCCAGGTGCCACGCACAGCCGGCGCCGCCCGGCTGCAGGCGCGTGCCGTACTCCCCAGCCGGTTGGCCGCACGGGGCATTCCACGTCAACTCAAACACCGAAATCCGTCATCCCCTTCGATTTTTCTGAAAATTTGTAGGCAGACTGGGCATGGTTCAAAACTGAGTTACGTATAATATTTTCGAAATTTGATAACGTATCGCTGAGATATAGGTCATCAAATATAGCGAAAAATGCCACACATCAATTTTTTAAATGGCTATAACTCTGGTTCCTTTTCTGGTATCAAAATAATATTAACAGGGTCTTATAGGCAATTGATAAGGCTTTGATTTTTAATTATAAAATTAAATTGAAGTGACCTTGAAATGCATTTGACCTTGAATTAAAACAGAAAAATTTAAATAGCAAAAAACACGTCACCTTCGATTTGGGTAATTTTTACATATTATGTCCGTCACAATGTTCCTAACCATCTGTGAAAAAATTGGAGTGGGCCATTCATAACTTTCGCGGCAAACGCCGTTTTCATGCATCAACATCACGCAACCGCGCGTGACCTTGAAAGACAGAGTCAAGACATGCTTGCTTGTGTACACTTTCTGAAATGAATGATAGCTGATTAGTGATATCCCAAACTCTGCGAGAATGGGATTGCATATTCATCGTAGTCAAGCATTCACGTTCTATAGTAAAAGTGTCTCAGGCAAACGGTATTTTGCGGTGAATTTTGAGCCGTGTGGAAATGCATCATGAAGTAAATTCAACGAAAACATTATCACGCAACGATATCTTCACGTCTTTTGATCTTCACTATACGAAAGAACATACATTTTCTAGTATGTATGGGGAATTTCTAGTTAATCCAATAATAAATATGGCAGTTAGAGGCCTGCTAAGAGTAACATGTCGCCGACTGAGGCGGGCTCGGCCGATGCGGGAAACGCAGCAATCACAATTTTGTGTTTACACGTTCATATTTCAATTGTTTATCAACTGATTTTCAAAATTCTTTCACCATAAGATTGCCTGTACATTTCTTAGTCTTCTCACAAAATTTGACGCGAATCGAACGTAATCAGCGGTAGAGAGCGCGATGTAAAGATGGAACCGTTCCGTTCCGTCCCGGCACAGTCTACAATTCAGGCGGCGCGTAGCGGTCGGCGCCGGCTGCCGAATCGCCGCGTCGCTGCGGCGACAGGATGTTCACTTTACACCGCTATTACTAGAACAGTTGTGAACCGATTTTCTTATTGCTTGCACGATGAGATGTCCAATTCAATTCTTGACAGGTAGCCACAATTAATTTCGCATTAATCTTATGAGATATTGGCGAAAAACAGGAGAAGTGGGCGAAATTCGCTCTTCCCCCTCCACTGCGCGTGCTAACATACGTTTGCATATGTGCAATTTTCTTCAAAACTTATGAATGGCCCACTCTAATTTTTTCACAGGTTGTTAAGAATATGGTAGGCAATAAAATATATGAAAATGAGCCAAATCGAAGGTGACGTGTTTTTTGCTATTTCAATATTTGTGCTTAAGAACAGAGTTAAGCAAATTTCAAGGTCATATATTTAAGTAGGTGCAATTCTAAACAAATGCTTAAGAAATTACCTAAACAGTAAGGTTTATTTCATTCAAATCAAACAAGTACAACCAAAGTTATGGCCGTTCAAAAGTATACAGATGCAACATGTTGTAAAAATTTGATGCCCTATATTTAGAAGACCTGTGGTCAGAATGTGCAAAAAACATCAATGTAATGTCCGGGGCCACACAGGAACTCGCTCACAAATTTATAATGAAATCGCTGATGGTAAGGTGCAAAACAGCCGATTTTTGTTCGATTTGACGTGGAATGCCCCGCACATATACAGATAATTCAGCCGGGGCAGGAGCGGAGAGAGAGCGGCAGTGCTTCAGCCCCGGCCGGGCTGCTGCAGCCGTCGGCCAAAAATACGGCAGCGAGCGCGGGGTGAACGACCCGAGCAATCGGCGCCCTGTCTGCCAGTCGGTGTGGGGGTGGCGAGGCGGGGGTGGTGGGGTGGGGTCGACCACGCGCCGGCCGTGCCGAGCAGAGACACCTGTCATCGGGAGGCCACGCGAACTGGGGCGTCACGGTGCCGCCAGTCCGGCCGGTCGGATATCGCGCTGACGGGATGCCGGTGCCGTGAGCTACCCTCTAGGGAGCTACCCTCGCCCCTCGAACCGTCACCCTCCCGTCTAATTACCTCCGCCCCGCCGCCGCCGTTGCTTTGTCCGTGGGGTGCGTCTGCCGAGCTGGGGCGCAGGCCGGCGTCCCCTGCTGGCGGGCCACCGACCCTCGCTCGGTTCCCCTATCATTTTTACCGGCCCCTCTCCCTCTCCAGTCGAGTCGGACGCACCTCGCCCCTGTCAGCGGCTCGACGGCCTTCCCTGCAGCGCGCACCCCCGCCACAATTATGCAACCCTTGCTGGTGCGCGCTGCCGAGCGCTTCTCGGCCGGAGCCGTCTCGTGCGTCCCTCGCCCTCCACTTCTTCCCGGTCCCAGACGGCGCGGGCCAACGGCCGAGGGCGTTGCACTGCCGGCACGACGGCAGGGGAGCGGCCGCCCGGGTCAGGCCACCGTCGCTCGGGGAGCGTCGCACCTCGCCGGGAGAGACGGCCCGCCACGTGGGGAGACGCAGCGCGCGGCGGTATCGGCGCGACACTCCGTGAAAGCCGCCGTTTCACCGGGCGGCGGTGAAACTGGCTCCTCGATCGCTGCAGCGGGCCACGGGTCAGCCGGCCGGGAAAGCCGCGCGCTGCCTCGGACACGCACGCGGCGTACCAGTTGTCAGCGGCGGGTCGAGTGACGGCTGCGCCCGCCGCCCAGCGCCCCCGGCCGGCGTCCGTGACCCGGCCGGCAACGGGCACAAGGGCGGCGCGGCGCCGCTCACCGCACGCGCCGGCTCCTCTCCGGCCGCGGCCCGATATACATGTGTCGCGCCCCGCTGACAAGGCCACCGCCAACAGCAGCGCACCAGCAGCAGCTATACCATCAGACGGATCGCGGCCGAGAACAATAACAGAAGCCGGCCGCTGCCGCTGTACGGTATCCTGCCACAGGAGCGGGCCGACACTGGCGGGTCCGACTACGCACGGCGCGTCCACTGCGTCAACACAGACAACCTGCATCGCCCCGCGTCATTAGCATGCGAACAAAGGCGCCGGGCGCTGCTCGCCGCCCCCTGTCGAAAGGCGGCCATTATTGGCCCAGTCCGGGTCACCAGGTGACACGACGGTGCGTAATACGGCCCTCTCTCTTCACTTTCTATATGCAACAGTGTTTTTCACCGCGTGAAAGTCCCTCTCGGTGCCGCCGAAGTGGCACGTCCCCGGCGCGTTTCTCTCTTTCTCTTTGGCGGCGCGGGCTGGTCGGCGTGCTCCGTTTCACTGGACGGTACCGGCGGCGGCGGCGTCAGTGACAGGCGCCCACCCGCCGACCCGGCGCCGCCCGTTAACATTGACCCGGCCGTCAATCGACGGTCGCGGACGAGCGGCGCCGCCGGCTCCGACCAGATTAACCCAGTTGTGATGGCTGCGCTCCGGCCCGCCGGGATCCGGCTCGGCTATTACGGGAGCTGTCGACGGAGACAGGGCCGAGCCGACGGCCCGGCAACAGCGCAGCAGGCCGCGCCGGTACCGACACGGCCTCCCCGGCGGCGAGCGGCGCGGGGGACGGCCCCACGCGGCCCGCCGCCCCCGCATCACACCGCGACACATACCCGAGCCGGGGCCGCACGGAGCCACCCTACTCATCACCCGTCCAACGGCTGGCCAAAGGACGTCCGTCCTCCATCCGGTAGCCGACCACAGAGCGCTCCCAACGGCTGTCCTCCATCCCCGTCTCCAGGGACATTCAAACCTCGGCGCCGTCCCCTCTTGCGGCCACTTTCTCTGCGTCGCCCTTGTTCCCAATACGGCATGGAGGCCGCGGCGCGGCGGCAGCGGTGGCGACCCCGGCCGCGTCCCGGCGACCCGGTCGTCCCTGTGGCCGACACGGCGCCGTACGCACGGGGCCGGCCGGCCGGCGGCGAGGTCCCGGCCCACGCACACGCGCGCCGGGTCAGGTCAGGGTGAGGCGGCTCGGCGCCGGCCGGAGGTCACCCAACCGGCGCCGTCTGCTGTCGGTAGGCCAGGTTCAGAGAGATGAACGGCGGCAGAGGGGGTGGGAAGCGGTCTCATCTGTGGTCGGTCCGGCGCGGTGACGGTGCATTGGGAGGGCGGGGGTTACATCACGGGCTGCGGCACCGGCCGAGGGTCGGAGGTCGCACGGGCGGCGTCCGACCGACCCCGGAGCAATTGGGTCGTCCCGGTCCGGCCGGCAGTCCACCGATGGCCGGCAGCCGGTCCCTCATCCGCTAGTCCCGATTCGCGAGTCACGCACGCGGCACGGCCTCAAGTGGGGCACGGCGCGGCTCTGCGGTGGTCAACATCGCCGGGCGCTCTCCAATCAGTCGGCTGGTCGGTGGGGATGACCCGGCGCGCCGGCCGCCTGTCGAGGGGTGAGAGCGGGGTCAGCGGCGCCGGCCGGCCCGCTAACTGGGCCGTCACAGCCGGAAGCCGCCGGAGGACGGCCGGCCCAGGCCGAGACGCACGCCGGCCGCCGACAGACAGTCACACGGAGCCGCGCGCCACCGCCGGCCCACTCTCCTTGATCTACTTTGTCTGCGGCTGGCGGCGGCGGCGACGGCGCGGGCGGGGGCAGCGGGCGGGAGCGGGGGTCACGGGGCGGCTGGTGAGCGGATCGTCCGGTGTGTGGCCACCGCCGTCCGCCCCGTGGCGACACATCCTGCGGGGTGTCCGGGGCGCAGTCGGGGGCAGCCCCGCTGCACGGCCCAGCCCGCTGCAGCCGGCCTGTCCGTCTCCCTCGCCCCCACAGTATTCCGGGGCAGCGCAGACGCATATCCCTCGCAATGGGTGGTCTTTGACCGGTCAGCGCTGCCATTCCGACACGCCATCCTAAGGAACGGCCCTGATGAGCGCCGCTGGCCGGCCGCCGGCGCCGCGGCTGTCCGGCGAACAAAGGGTTCTGCCGGCCAGCAGCCGCCGGCCGCGCACCGTCCATGTGAAGGTCAGCCGCCCGGCAGCAGCGGACGCCGCTCCCACCGGCTCGTCACGCTGCCGGCCGGCCCGGAACGCCGGCATCTGGCCGCCGTCAGCGGCCGGTCGGCGCTGACCGCACGCCGTCATCACCTCATAGCGCCGCGTCGGCGGAGCGCACGGTCCGACGGAGGGCGGTGTCCGCGCCGGCCGGCCAGTGAACGGCCTCGGGTTCGGCCGCCGGACGGACGGCCGGTCACCACCCGGGGCCGTCGACCGGCAGCGGCTCCGGCGCCGGCGCCGGCGCGTCTCCCTCAGCTCGACCGTGCGTGTGGCGCGCCGGTTCAACGCACCCTCGGACCCGGCAGGCGGCAGCGCCGAGCTGGGCCGACCAGCTGGTATTGATCGCAGCCAGCTCACCTGGCGGCAGCAGAGCAGAGAGCGGCCGCCGCCCCCGCAGTCGCCCGGGAGGCTGCGCTGCACCGTCCCCGAGCCCCGGGGCGGTCCCGACACGCCTGGGGAGCTGAGTCAGCCCGGCCGCGCAGAGCACACGGTCGGAAATAGCGCCGGAGCCCACCCACCCAGACGGCCGGGCCTCCCAAACAGCCAGCGGCCGAGCCACACCAGGAACCAGTCCGTCCGACACCCCATAGATGGGCACTGTCACCGGGCGGCGGCGGCACCCGAATCTCTTGCGGTCCGCCGCTGTCATCTGAATAGAGCACGGCATGCTCCGGTATCTGCGCTAACTGCGCACGGCGCGTTCACCTCGGCCGCCGCCGGTGACCGGGACCTGTTAGCGGTATTACACCGTTGCGTCCGGTCGGCCGGCCGACCGCCCGGGCGGCGGCGGCGGCGCTGGGCGGTGCGTTGACCGGCCGCCCGGCGTACAAGGTCGGTCACCGCGGCGCGGCGCGGCGGCGCGGCGGGTGACGACCGCCGTGCACCGGTCACGCCGGCCGGCCCGGGAGGAGACGGGCGGCCGCCCATGAGAGGCCGCTGACCGCCGCCGGGACACGTCGCCCGCGCCAGCGCGCGCAGCCAGACCGTTGTCAGGAAGCGGGCCACGCGTGACCCGTGCGGGTCGAGCAGTCACAACGGGACCGGCCGCATCCCCGGCCCATATCTGCCCGGCGCTCGAGTCCAGATCGCTCCCACGAGGGTCAGGCGCGATAGCCGACCGGGGTCAGCACGGAGCCGGCGATCGTCACAGCGGCCCGGGGACAGACACCTGCGGAGATGAGCGGCGCCGACCGCCTCCGGCAGCGACCGGGTCCGGGTCAGGCACCACAGTGAGCGTGACTCTTAACCGCACCTTTACTTGACCGCCAATGCGCGCATCCAGATTCGAGCTCCCTTTTCAGGCGCGATACTTTGAAGTGCAACAGTGAGATATCAGCGATAAAACGCTTTAGCACCCGAGTGTTGGTAAACACTGGGCATTGAATCGTGGTTGATAAACCACGGATTGCGGCAAGAGAGATGGTGAAAATGCGCTGCGAGTCGCGTCTGGCGGCGGCACCGCCCTTTCACCGAGCCGGAGAGTGGCTCTGCAACGCCGGCCGGGCCGGGCCGGGCCGGGTCAGCCGCCAGGCCCGGTCCCCTCCCTGGCTGTGGGCCGCACTTTCCAGCGGGCGGCAGCCCGCGCGCTCGCCACGGCACATTCACGACACGGCGCTGGCCGAACGCGCGCCGCAGCTCTCTTACCCACTTTTACTTTGCGTAACCGACCCGGACGGTGGGCCGGCTGGCCGCGCCGGTGACGGTGCTCGGAGAGAGGCGGACCGGCCGCGGCGCGGGTCACCCAGCCGCCCATATCGCAACCCACCGCCGCCGCCGTCCACAGAGACGGTCGGCGCGCATGCAGACACACAGACAGCCAGCGTGTGGCGACGAATTTCTTCTCGAATTTCTCCGGAGCCGCGTCACCGCGGCCGGGCGCCCTGAAAAAAATTGGGCGTTTCACCGAGTTCCGATTGGGAATTTTGAATGTCCAACACAATAGGGCGTCGGAAAACAGTGGGAGGGAAGAGCGCACCGATATCTCTCTCGGCGGCCGCACAAAGAGCTGTCAGATACGGCGCCGGCTGGCGAGAGCGGCCGCCGGGCGCGCGCGTTTCACGTTTGTCGCGCGGAGCCGGAGGGCGCGTTTCGCTCATCCTCGCAGTGTCGACATCGATTGACGAGCGTCCGCCAAGGGGACACGGTTCGTCGAGGGGAGTCCGGCGTTCAGACAGGGACGCGGGAAGGGGACGGCCGCACCTGCGAGGGCGGCCGTCAGCAGACGCCCTTGAAACCCGTCCGGCCGCGCCGACAATGGCAGCCGCCGCACGGGTGGGAGCCGCGCGGCTCGCCATCTGGAGCGCGCAGACAGAGACGGAGCCCGCGGCAGGACCCCGGCTGGCGTCCCTGCCACTCCCCCGGCCGTTCGAGCAGATAAACCCAGAGTATATTGAGAGACAGCCTCCATACCATATCATGCGTCGGTAAAAATAAAGAAGCCACGTGATGGCTCAATGTTGCTTGTTGTGAGATGCGTCCAATACTCAATAGTGCTTCCGGCGATCATAGAATAGACCCTCAGAGGCGTCAGCAGTGCTTATAACATAATCTGAGTTCAATAAAACTCCCCACCTCACCTATGACGAAACAGATAACCACGGTCCCGGCGCCCTCAGAGTCCCATGAATCATGACCATGAGCGAATGACATGGTGACAAAGCGATATCCAACATCCGATATCCACCACACATAGGGATAACTTCCTCTGTTGTGTCAACGCCGGTCGAACTTATCCCTCTAGTGATGGCATCATACACTAGGATGGGATCAGGGCAAAAGCCAACGGACATGGAGTGAAACTAAGCTTTCACACAATTTCCTTCTCTGACGTCAATAGCGCGGCGCCGTATCACACGGCCGCTGACGCGGTCCGGGTCCTTGTGTTCCCGGAAACCGGCGGCATATCATCCCCGGGTCCGGTACAATCGTGTCACCCGACCGCCGGCCGGCCGGCCGACCTGCAGCGCCAGTGTCTGTCCCAGTTACCGCCCGTCGGCCCGTTACACACCAGAGCAGCCTGCTCCTAATCCGGCGTGGCCGTTCCCAGCCGGCCGGCGCCGTCTCCGTCGTGCTGAGACTGTCCCTCAGCGCTGGTCATTTTTCACGTGCTGCACAGAGCAGCGTGCCCTGTCGTCCTCCGACAGCGGGCCTTGGCCGGCGCCGGCTCCGTCAAGCAAGGACAGCAGCGCGGCCGGCCCGCCAGCCCACCTCCCAGGCCTTGTCCCGGTTGCGCGCGGGGCCGCGGTAATCTGACATCAGCTGGCAGCACGCGACACGGCGCGCTGCGGCCGATGTGGCGCGATCGGCGCGCGCGCCGGTGAGATGCCGCCCGTCAGCGCCGCTCGCCGTCGATGCCGTAACCGGCGGTCGTCCAGAGAAAGCAGCCGGCGCTGGGCGACGGGGTGCGCTCGCCACCTTTCTCCGAGCGGCGCGGCGAGGCGGAGCGGCCCGCCGGAGTGTCACCTCCGCCGCCTGCCGGAAGCAGCGCGCGCGGAGCGGCCGGCCGGAGCGGCCCACCGAGCGCGCCGCCGCCTGAACCCGGCCGAAAAACGGCGTGCGCTTTTTGCCACGGCATGGGTAAACGACCGGACGCGCGTCGAGCGGTGTCTTTTTGCGGCCGAGTGGAGGGAGGCGCGGCGTCACGCGTCTGCGCGCCGTCACCGGGTGACCGGCCCCGGAGCTGCGGGCGGCGCTCCCTCCCTCCCGGCTCGCCACCCTCCTGACGACGGCGGTCAACGCCCCGCCCGGCGCGGCGGCCCGGTACTCCGATTGATTTCCCGGCCGGCCGGCGCCGCGACAATGAGGGTTCGGTCGGGTGAAGCACCTCCCGGCGCGGCGGTCGACCCCATTCAGTCGGCCGCTCCACTGGTCCCGGCCGGCCGGCGCGTGCAAAAAGAGAGCAGCTCAGGTCGGCCGACAGCACGCCCGGCCACGCCGCAAAAACACCAGAGGCCTGAATCACCTCCCAAACGCCAGGAATTCGGGTCACATGGAGCTTTTTGGCCGCGCCATCGACGATTTTCTCGCACGTCCGTGTGTTTATCTGAACGGCAAACATAGACAGCGGGCACAAGTACACAACGAGTGAGCCGAGACGATCCAGCCAGAGGTCAGCCGTCGGGCCGTCTAGGCTCGAACGATAGCCTATCTCAATCTGACCTCACAGTGCGATAAAGGAAAAAAACACATCGGATCTCATTCGGTTTGGGGGGGGGGGCGGGTGACGGCGCCCGCCGGTGCCCGGTAACCCCGGGCGGTGCCGGGGAGGAGCGGCCGTCGTGCCGGCCGGCTCCACTCGACTCGGACCCACCCGGAGGTGCGCCGCCGGCGGCGGAGGACGCGGACACGGACGCGGCCGGACGCAGCGCCGCCGTCCGAAGGCCAGCCGCCAAGGACCGGCGCCGTGC
Source organism: Amphibalanus amphitrite (assembly GCF_019059575.1). Classification (NCBI taxonomy): domain Eukaryota; kingdom Metazoa; phylum Arthropoda; class Thecostraca; order Balanomorpha; family Balanidae; genus Amphibalanus; species Amphibalanus amphitrite. Next base: position 414,383 of record NW_024881748.1, read on the forward strand.
ACGCCGGCCGGCCCTGAGCGGCGCCGCACGCTGCACGCCACCCATGGCCTCGCTCGGCGCCGCTTTCGCACCAACTGGTCCGGTCTATCGGCGCTGCGGTGTCCTTTGTCGCTGTGGCGCGCTGTCGCCGTGCTGGCTCAGCGCGGAAATCCGTCAGCGGCGGCGGTCGCGCCGCTAGTCGGACCGGTGCGGCGGCTCGCTCGGACGACAGACACCGTTTGGTGACCGTGTCTGAGGCCGGCCGACCGGGGCGGCGCCCAGCCGGGCCGCGCCGCCGCTGCGGGGAAGTGTGTCACACCCGTTATCGGGGAAACTGTGCAGAGCGCGCCGTTTCTCGCGCGCGGCGCACCAGCGGACGGTATCTGAAGGAAAGCGGCGGAGCAGCGCCGGGTCACCACGCGGGTCGGCCCGACGCGCCGTGACGCTGCCGCCGGCTCGGCAACAGGTCCCGGCCCACGCCGGCCGCGATCCGGGCCGGCGCATCACGACACAGCACGGCCGCCGAGGGGTGGGCGGCGCACGGCAGCATCCCGCCGGCCTGCAGCAGCCACCGCTGACGCTATCGCCAATGCCATCTGCGCGTCCCCGTGGGCTGGCTGGCCGAGCGGCGCTGACGATCGCGGCTGAAGGTTACCGGCGATCCCGGTCCAAAGTTCGGCGCCGCGCGCCCGCCGGTGGCGTGCTGTCGAGCACGGCCGGCCGAGGTCGCGCCCCGCGGTGTCGAAACAGCAGCACGGCATCCCTGCCACCCCTCCCCACCGTCCTCCGCAGCAGGCGGGGGGGAGGGGCTGCTGATATTGAGTTGTCCGCATCGGAATGTCACCAGCGGCACTGATACGCCCCCGTTCGGTGAAACGCCCCCCTTTCGCCGAGCGACCGGCTGTTGCCAACACACAAACGTAGCGCACGAACAGGCGTGTGACACGCTTAGAGTCTATCCCTCCCCTTCCGGAGAAAGGGGAATTCAGACAGCTTAGGGCCATCAAAAAAATGTTACCAAACAATTGTGATTTAAACCCGTTGTGATTTAATGAGGTCCACCACCTCATGTAGATCGCGTCTGCGCCGGTTTCAGACGTGGGGAAAGGCAACAGTGCGCTGCCGCGGCCGCAACCTTTCGAAATGTAAAAGTGTTGCGGGGCAGGCGAGGCGGCACATGAGCGAGAGGCTTCCGCATTGTTGCGCGAGCGGCCGTATGGCGCAGGAGAAGGCTGGTCGCCACCGCCAGTTCAGCAATGTACGACACTGACAATAGTCTACCGACTGCTTGACAACAAACACTTCTAATCCAAGGCACAAGAATGCTGTCATCAAAATGCACAGAAGTCGCATTTTTACGAACGACACACTCCACAATCAGGTGACTGGGCCGACGCCAAGCCAAAAATCGATTACCGAGAACAAAGCCTTCGGGCGTATTTCGGTCCAATGTCGGACATGTTTCGAAATAAGCGTCTTGTTCAACAGCTCAGTCTCCGGTACTCAGCAGCCTTGACACGGAGGAAATCTGGCACATCGGAGTCTAAAAAAGGTCCTCCAGATAGCATCACGGCAGCGTAACCGGCGCCGCGGGAAGTGGAGCAGAGCTCAGTGTTGGAGCACACACCGCGCCGACGGGCCGGGCCGGACGTGCGGCCCTGTCAGCCGGGCGCGGGGACGGAGGGGCGGCAGCTCCCATCAGCTGGCCGGCGCGCCGCTCCAGGTGCATTGTCCGCGAGCGTCCCCAAGCGACCGGCGCGCCGGCGCTTTGTGGCCGGCCAGTGGGAAGGGGAGGCCACCAGTACCACGCGGCGTCCACCGGCCCGCAGGGGTCGCCGGCCCCGGCTCGGCAACGGCCAGCCTTGGAGGGCGACGTGCCACGCCGACGCCGACGCCGGCGTGGCAACGCTCCCGGTATCGGCCCAGGCACTTAGCCGGCAGACCGGCTAAGATATATCGACAAACTTGAGCTGAACGATGGAGGAACACCACGTGGTTCTCTTCAAAGTTTGTCACTTGAATGAGCAATTAATTTCGACACGAAGGAGCCAATAATTGTGATCGGTGTGCTTAACAATGCTGGCCGTTGAAAGTGGCAGTTCTAACGACAAAGAGCCATTCAGTATGGATGACCTGTGGTAGATAAGTGCCTTAACGTCTCAATCGACATGTCACGAGCATCCAACAGATCACAATACTGATCGGTTGGCAGAGGGCCGATCTCGATGACTTTATCAGCCTGCCATTCAGCTGCGGGCTCGTAAGTACGGCACGACGCGGTGCAAACAGCCCCGGTCGAACGCACGCTCATATGGGGCAATCGACGTTGCCTAATCGCCGCGCGTTCGCGCTCGGCCGACGGCAATAGGCAGCGACATTGTCGTGCTCACCACACGCCGCCATCCCTCCCCGTGACCCCGGCTCTCGGCGCTCTCCGTCCGCGGCGCGGTTTCCTCCCCGCGAGCTCGCCGCTCACGCCGACGGCGCCGTTCTGCACTCCCCGCACGGCGGCTGGGGTGGCGCAGTTTCCCTGTGATATCGACACCCGGCGCGGACGGGTGGGCGGCGAGGAGCGGCGGTACGTCCCAAACAGTGCCATATCCTGGGCCGCTCCTCACGACATCCGAGCACGTGGTCGGCCGGGCGGCCGCACATGCGCCCCCACACAAAGGATGGTGAAACCGGCGGCCCTACTTTTCCCTCCCGTTTCACCCGGGTAAGATCGTGGCGCGGGGCGCTCTCTCTCCCTCTCTCTCCAGACCGGGGTGCGGGCGGTGGTGGCCGGGGCAGCGCCGCCAGCTGCCGACGCCGCGCACCTGTGCGGTCGGCAGGCCAGCTGCGCGGCCGCGGCCCGCCCGGTCACCGGCGCGGCGACACACGCCCGCTCGGCACGCGCTAAATAGGCCGCCGGCGCCCAGCCGTCCGGCCCAGCTGACCTATTTCTGTTTGGGCGGCGCGGCGCACACTGGAGGGGAACCACGCACAACTGGGGCGATCAATGCGTGCCGGGAGGGAGCAGGCCGACTGTGGGCGGGGAGTCGCCGCCCGCCGCCTCCCTCTCAGCGTATCGACGTTGGCGGACGGCGCGCAATGACCGACCGCCGCTCGCTCACACACAATCGATGCTGCTGCCGCCGCCGCTGCCGTCCCGCTGGGATCCAGACGCGGCGCATAATCAATGCACAGATACACCCGGCACCGGAGAGGGCTCGGGTCTCGGGATCCCAGCTACTGCAGCGGGCTGGTCCGCCACTTGCAGCCGATCACACGGCGTAGGTACTGCTCTCCAGGCTGCTAGAACTCATCACCCGTTCGACTCACCTGTGTGAAGCACCAGTTTTCTGCCGTGGGCTGAGAGTTCTCGTTGGAGGTCGGCGGCGGGCTGGAGACGCGGGACACCGCCATGGCTGACGAGCCGCGAGGCTGAGCGCAGGCCTCGCTAACCATGGCCCGCCTGTGATCAAACAGGGCATAAAGAGTCACATCACAAGTCACAGTGACGGAAATGAACCACCGCAGCCATGAGCCAGTCAGGCATCAGGGTAACAAAGGAATGTGAGAGACCATAGACCCCTGGGTAGATCTACAGAGGTCTGCAGAGACCAAAGTACTGACTGTGCAGTGTGCAAACATGTTTAACAAATGGTAAAATGATACTCAGTTGTTTAGCACCTATAAAAGCTGAAAATTATAGACCAGTGTTGCATTCAAACAATGGCCAGCAGCATTCAGGACCAGTGTTGCATTCAAACAATGATCAGCAGCATTTCAGCAGCATTTGCAAAGTCAGATACTGACTTCGCAAATCGCCCACAAACAGAAAGCTGCTCCGTCAGCCTCATTAATCTATGGGCAGAAGTTGATAAGAAACTGTGCATCGGCATTGTGTGGTTGTTATTCACACTTATTTGCTTGGGCAACATAAAATTTCAAAATAACTGGGCAAGTTTATAGGCTTCTACTAAACTAAATTTTCCAATTTTGACAGATGACAAATGATTTTACTCAAGCTTGCAGGGGATCTATCAACCAATCATATACATGTGTGCGTACAAAGTTATCAAACAGGAACCTCTGATGTCATTAACAATGATGTGGAAGTTGTGCCCAGTTAAAGGGCAAAATAATGCATATGATAGCAAGATACCTACCTATGAATTATGGTAGGTAATTACACAACAAATCCCTTATCATTCCCATCTCATATCTCAATCTCAATCTCGCTGCACTGAGAACGATCTTGAGCACATTTTGCTAATACATATTATAAAAAAGTTATCCCACAAATAGGTACCTAGGTGGATACCTAAGAATCTACAATAAAAAACAATGCAGATTGCTTTCAACTAACCTCGATGCAAGTCCCCAAGGTGAAGTTGGAAAATCGCTATTAAAACTCTGATCAGGGAGGTCAGCCATCACAATCTTAGCAGGTTTTGTAAGTTTCACTAGGACTGGATGAATCCTACTAAATTAGCAAAAAAAGTACATTCAACTATAAGCACTCCACAGACACAAAACGACACACAGCAATGCGAGAACTTGCAATTGATTGCAATGCACAGCGTCAAATACAAGCAACGACATTTTTGGCGCGGTTGAGTCAAAAGCAGTTTGTGAATACCGCAAGTAAATCATGGAGAGCCCATGCTTACGCATGTTAGACGCATGGCCCCAACAACATTTATCTGCAAATACTCACCCCGAAAAGAAACTAGTCGGAATGGAATCCAGTGTTTCAGTTTCTTGTCACCCAGCACTTAAAATTTATAATATAGATAGTGGCCAATTCGCCACAACGTGAAACACAGGAGCCTAAGTCGTTTTACGATTGCTTTTAACTTTGATTCAAGAAGTTTTCCACAAGAGTCGGCGCACCCCTCGCACTGGCCGAACCACGAGAACTGAGCAGACTCCGCGAGCCGCCGACAGTCCTCACCCGGCGGCCTCCAGCGGATCTCTGGCGGCGCTCGGATATTTTGAGCGTGGAGGTCCCAGATCTGGGCATTCACCGGCGCCACGGAGGAAAGTTGCTCAGCAAGACGGTACTGCGGGGGCACAGTGAACCACGGGAAACGAGGAAGTGTTGCGTTGAAAGCAACGAACACGGTTTGTGATTCTCTCTTTGCTTTCAACAAGTGATTTAGGTACCCACTACTATCAGGTAAGGTAAGTATGTAACTAACACTATAGGTGATGGCTCGGGAGCTAAGACCAACACTCGTGCTCTGCCTGCCTCCTGCAGGATATTTGACGTTATACCTACATTTAGCACGATGCTACAAACGTAAGTTCTTAGTTTTCTTGGTTTCATTGCACTGCAGATTATCCTAAAAATATAGGTATAGGGTATAGATGAGAAACCGTTATTGGGGTTATCGTTTAATTCAGACTTCAGACTTTCAGAGGGCTTTGGAATTGCGACTAAATGGACAACGACCGAAGTTTGAAGTCGTGGACTCGGAGCTCGGGCTGGGTCAGATCATGTCACTTTAGGATAGGTCAAATGCTTCAGCTATACTGCTATAGGTAGGTACTGACGTCCGGTGTCCCCTACATCAGGGAGGCCTAATAGGTAGGTAGAAGAAGACAGACAAATTAGGGAACCTCACCCGCAGCCTGCATGCCGCTTTGTGATTGTGGTCGATATGATCAATAGATAGATAAGTAGATAAGGTGTTCATAATGTAGGGGGCTTTTACATTGGATGAACAATAACATTCGTCCGGGTGGTGGTGGGGGGGGGGGGGGGTATTTTTGGCCACACCTGCCAGTTTTTATGCGTGTGTAAAGAAAACTGCGGCGCGCCGCGCCGGGAAACTTACAGCTTATGCTCATATCTATAGCTTATGTACATACATAGTACATACATATAGCATCGATTGGTATAGCATCGATTTCGCATCATGTGTGAAATTGTTGATCCCAGGTCACATAACGTCAGGTCACCAGGTCAAGTAGAGGGACCATGCCTCTAAAAAATAAAAAATAAAACATTTGTGAATTGTGATACTGCCATCCTACACAGAAGTTTAAAACTCGTCTATTGCGTGAGAGAATCAGTACCAATAATTTGTATGCCTCGGAATTACGATGTCAATGACCTAAGTTCAGGTCATTAATTGCGACCTCTCCAGTCTCCATTCCGGCAGTCAATGGGAGGAAATAAAAATATCCTTTTCTTTTGGAGGAAAACACTTAAACACCAGGATACAGCTAGGTAAACGTGACACACTAAATCGGAAAATTACACCCGTGGCCTCTCTTTATGTCCCTGAAGTCATCTCAGGTCATGAAAGGTCGCCAACAGCTTTTTTTACAATAAATATAGATAGAATTTAGAAACACGCTTGAGCGATGAAAGCACCCTAGATGGGTTCGTCTGAACAAAACAAATCAACTTATAAGCAGCATGACTTTTCCGTGACCTTGACCTGTGGTCAAATTTTCAATTTTTAGGCTCATCTCTATGTCAGCTTATCAGTTAGTTCGACGCGTCTCAACGAGAGAAACGCAATGCCGGTAAAATCAATGTAAAGCAAGCTTGAATTATGTCAAAAAAATCATTGCAGAAAAACGTGCATCGTAAAATGTAAAGTTTTGAGAGTCCTGGACCCTACGCCTCCTGGATTCTGAATTATTCACCACCAGGTCAAATCTGAGTCCTGAGAGCATTATTCAGAGTGAGCTTTAACCCGCGCGGGGCTGGGGGGGTAAATTTTACCCCCCCCCCCTCGCGAATTTTTGCAATATCTCAAAAACGGCGGCGCGCAGCGCCGTTAAACTTTTAGTACCTTTTCTTACATCAATTTGACACGTTCCCTGAAAAGTTGAGCGAAATCCGTCGGAAATTTTTGAGAAATTGACGTTTTAGTGACGTCATGTTCGCCATTTTCGCCTCAAAAACGGCAAAATTTCAAACGCCGCTAACATCTTCATTTTTAAAGGAATCAAGACGTAACAATAAAGGTTATACGTAATTCTACTTTGTCTATCAAATGGCTATCTCGGTTTTTGAAAATTTTGGATATTGGCCGAATTTTTTTTTCTTCAAAAAAACTGATTTTTTTGGGAAAATAATTATAAAATCCAAAATTTTGAGTGTATCGAAAAACCAGAATAAATGTCACAGAAGTGGTCTATGTGCACCTACATACCAAATTTTAGAAGAATCGGTTCAAAAATGTGGGAGTTATTTAAAAATTTATGACGTCACGACACACAAAATTTTGAAAAAATGATTTTGTTGGAAGTTCTAGACCTCGTACGAAAACAAAAATAGCACCGTTCGATTCGCCGTGAAAAACTGCATCAGATAGACACCTTTTTGGGCCTTCACAACCAACTTCAAAATTTGACCTCACTTGACCTGACCTTGACCTGACCTTGACCTAAAATTCATCAAGAGGTAGTCCATATCACTTATTGAGTGTGCCTTTTGAATTCTATGAGTAAAATGAGTCTAAACTGACCCATAAAACATGTGTCGCACATGCCCTTTTCTATATGTATTTTGTTTTTGGTGACCTGACCTGACCTGACCTGACCTTGACATTGACCTCTGAATGATATTGTATGCAACGAATATTGTCTTGGTAGCCTAAGAACACGTTTTGGGCAATCAGTCTCAGTCCATGACTCCATTCTTCGGCAACTACGGTGCAAGGCCGATACTGTAGAAACTTGCAATTTGAACCCTTGACCTGACCTTAACCTTGACCTCAAACTTTAAGTTAAGTACATGTTTTTAGTTGTTCGTGATGAGATCTTTCGATTGGCGTTTGAATTTTCCAAATCGGACCATTAGTTCGGGAGATAACAGGGGTGGTAAAATTTCCCCCCCCCCCCAGCCCCGCGCGTTCGGCTGGAGACCCCAGCCCCGCGCGGGTTAACCCTCGCATGTGTAGGGGGGGGTCGGATGGACCCCCCCCATGGTTTTTCGCGAATAACTCGCGTAAAAAGCGGCCGATCGCGACGAAACTTTCAGTACCCTCGCATTGATCAATTTTACACCTACCCTGAAAATTTCATGACCCTGACCTAAATGACCTTTGACCTGTGACCTCTTTTCCGAGACCATGTTTGGCCGGAATCGCGATTTCGCGTATGTCGGCTCGCACTAGCCGCGCGTTTGCAAGCTTTTCGTGGTTTCAAACGTTCAAACATGTGATTTGATGTTACTCCCGTGGGTGTCAAGGTCACCTGAAGGTCAGGTCAGGTCATTGACCTTTGGTGACCTCGGGTGACCTCGGTTCACTTTTTCGAGTTTTACATGTTTCTAGGCTAGTTTTTGGAGCTGAATTCGAATTTAGCAACCATTTGAACATTTACGAAGTAGTTTTGGTGACTTCGTAACATGTTACGAAGCTGTCAGAGGTGGTTGACACGTACTACGAATACCCGTCACGACGCCTACTGGTTGACCTGACCTGACCTGACCCGACCTGGTCTAAATGCTTCAAGACATCATCTGTGATCAAAACTAACACGATATTCGTGATCAGCACCCCGAAAAACCCCTTAGCAGCCACACTTTACGACTTTCTAACAGGTCCCGATTTTCCCGACTTTGGGTCATTGACCTGACCTGGAAGGTCAACCAATGACCTAGGACCCTAAAATTGGGTGTCATCGGCTTCCTCTCGTCACGGGCAACACGCTCGTTTTTTCCGCGAAGCTCTAGCTCGATCAGGGGCCAAACGGCAAGGGGGGGGTCCAACCGACCCCCCCCCCCTACACATTAGAAGCTGGAAAACGCCGCACACATGCGAGGGTTAAAAGAGCTAGCGAATGTGCTTTTTCGCGGTGCTGTAGCTCTGTTGCTTCTCTGGTTATGCGCCAATTTGTCGAAATAGGCGAAAGTTAATCTCTGATTTCCTTCTGGCGGCCCGACCTTTGACATGACCCCCCGAAAAAGAAAGAACTGACGGAAAAAAAATCATCATAATTTTGCTCTTTCGAACGACGCCTGCTGAGTGTCGCTATATGGTTGTAAGGAGTCTAGTTAGTAATCAAGGATCTACATAGCTGGTTAAGTAAATTTATGTTCTGAAGCTCCTGCATCAAAATACTATCTCATGAAACTAAAACGTGTGACAATTCTTCTCGCATACTTGATGCCCATGTTAAATTATAATGCCCATATAAATTAAATTATAATATGTAATGTAGTTAGGAATCTGAAGCCTGAGAGTGCCTAAAGGTGTCAAGGAGGTCACGCCCACCATCACCACTCCAAAAGCCAGAAGAAAGGTAGCATTTATGTGGGATATTAGCCGTTTATAATTACCTAAAAAGTATATGTACACTACAAATGATTTGATAGTTTGACGATTTCTTATCCATCAAGACCCACTAGGTGCAGTTTTATTCGGGGCTCGGCGTCTGCTGTATACCGTCTGCCGGTCGAGTGGCGTATCGAGGGACCACAGAGAGGGATCTGTCACCCGGTGTTTGTTTCCGATCAATATCCCAGCATGTGACGGCTCAGCGCGTCTGTCGGGCCGGCCCTGACGGCTGATCGGCGAGGCGGACGGCCGAGGCGGGCCGGCGCCCGAGGAGGTAGGCTGTGCCGCACGGCAGCTCTGTCGGGCGGCGCGGCGACGCCTGTGAGCCAGCGCCTGGTTACTGTGGCATCACCCAAAGGGATGGGAACGCACTCATCCCTCGTCATCGCTCCGTACCTTATTGCAGCTATACCCAACGGGTGAGTCACCTATAACGAATAAGCTGTTTTCTATGGCGAGGGCACGATCAGCATTCCGATGTCGACACAATAAAAGCAAAGGTACCTATACCTAATTACGTAGCTCTGTTCTGATGTCCGCTAGCTCTATGCTCAGTAGCTAGAGGCTTGAAACATACAATAGTAAAACTAGCCTAATAAAATGAAACTAGCCTAATGATATATATGGTACTTAACCCGCGCCCCGTTGGGCTCTGCCGAGCAACACGCCCTGTCGGGGGGGGGGGGCAATTTGCCCCCCCCCTAAGATCTCGAGAACCACGCAACATAGCGACAAGCGGCAAAACGGTAAACGGTAAAAACGGTAAAAACGGCAAACGGTGTTGGATAGCCCTATCAGTGAACTACCTTGCGACCCAATTTTATGCGACCCAATTTTTTGCGACCCCCTAGGTCAAACCGATGACGTCACAAGTCAGGTCAAAGGTCGAATTTTCACCGTTTACAGGCATTTCAAGAAATGCGTTGTAAAATCGAGTTAAATGCATTTCATTGAAAATCATCGATGGGGAAATGTTCTTCAAACAGATATTTTGCTATTTGAGGTCACTGATACCAGGTCAGGTCACAGATGTCAGGTCACTGAGGGTCACAATATGAAAATATCATGTGATGCATGTATTATGGTCCATTTTATATGTCAAATACGATTATGTGGGTCAGGCAGCCTTTGGGGGGTCAGTTTAGATTATGTTCTGGTGAAGGTCAGGTCAAGGTCAGGTCAAGGTCAGGTCAAATAAGGTCAAATTTCAAAGTTGATATTTTTGCATAAAATGGATATCAAATTCGATTCGATGCAGCTCGTCACGGGGAGTTCAATGGTGGTCTTTGTTTTGCCCTACGTGGTCTAGAATCGCTAAAAATTGAGTTAAAAAATTTGACGTTTTTGAGCTTTTTTTTCCGCAATAATTTGGCCAAAAAACGAGATATCGATCTAAAATTTGGTACATATATATATATATATATATATATATATATATATATATATATATATATATATATATATATATATATAAAAGAGCGCAGAGACTATCGCATATATTCTGTTTTTTTCGAAATTCGGAAATTTGTTTGGATTTTTTTTTTTCTAAAAAAATATTTTTTGAATTTTTGGGGGTCAAAAACCCAACATTTTGACAATCCGAGATGGCAGTTTTGTAGCACCGCTTTTTGTCTACTAGACCATATAAAGAACTTTGAAATTGCTTGGTAATTGTAGATTTGGTGAGCGTTTCAAGATTGCATGTATAGATATATTGGACAGGTATGTAGTAAAGAGCAAGTAGCATACGAATATATTCAAGTAGCAATTACATATAAATACGCGGGTTTACATGGGTTTATATGTAATTGCTACTTGAATATCTTCGTATGCTACTTGCTCTTTACTACATAAGATTGCATGTTTTTTTGCTCATTTTTGCTCGAACATGACCTCAGTTTGACCTCAATAACTCCTGACCTAAGGTGACCTAATACTTGAAATTTGGTGTGAAGGTGTCAAATTGATTTCCGGGATGGTACTGAAAATTTGGCGGCGCTGCGTCCCGCTGTTTTCTTGCTATTCAGGAAAAACCACAGGGGGGCAAATTGCCCCCCCCCCCCCAGCGGGGCGAGGGTTAATAAAAGTTGCTAAACCTCTTACAAAAAATAGCCTAACGGCTATCAGATAGCCGTTTTACGACTGCACATTTGGTCACATTTGGTACGATTTGGCCAACTTAAGTTCCTAGCTGCTTCTTAGTAGTTTCTGAGTTTGTCGGTACGGTAGGTGCTTGTATAACTGATTTATCGAATAAGCAGACATCATTTCTTATTAAGACATTGAAATAAATTAATGATAAGATATTTACTGCAAAAGAGATTCGGCTACATTTGGCCTCAAGTTCGATGCATTTGCCAGGTAGGGGAAAGCGGGGTAATACGGGCACCCTAACTATGGAACCACTTTTCGGCCGCTTAGAAACAACAGCGACGCGAAACTGAGAGAATTTGTTTTAGACATTTTACTTCCATTTGCCTGAAGAGGCCGAACTTAGACTGTAGACAACAAATAAACTGTAGCTATTTTTGTAGATGTAAACATTGCAAAAAAAACGTCTTGTCCCACCCCATGGGGTAAAACGGACACATGGGTGGGGTAAGACGCCCAGCTTCTTTCACCGACCAGCAGAGCTGGAGCTGGCCTTATCTGACTTGTAAGCCGGCGGACAGAGCCCAAAATGTAAACAAGCCAAACATCGATGATTTTTAATTTGACCTGAAGAGTGACGTCATCGGTGATCTCGAGGTCAACAAGATTAGGTTTCGCTCGACAGTTTTTCCGGGGCTATCAGACGCCGTTAAAATTTTGACAATCGGCCCAGGAGTTTCGGAGTTAGGAGGGGGCTATGAATACCCCCCCCCCCCAGTAGGGCGTGTATGAATACCCCCCCCCCCGCCCCCACAGGCCCCATGGGGGCGCGGGTTAAAAAAAAAATTAAACATTACTTGGCATGTGAGATGTGGTGTCAGGAAGGATTTTTTTCTGGCTTCTTCGTGCAATCAATTACGTTTCTCAGTACAGGAACTAGGGCGTGTTACGATATTTCAATATACCTACGTCACCGATCAGCCTACGTTTCGCGAGTTCATCCGTTTGAGCTTTTCTGGGTAAGGTGCCTACTTATTTGTGGTATTGCCGGGAATTCCTTTGCATGTGTTAACCCGGAAACAACTTGCCTGCGCTCAGTTGAATAGCTTATAACCCATACATCCGTTGTTCAATGTTCAGCCGTGCTATTTCAGCTTTGCTGAGGCTTTCAACCCTCAGTACCTAATATTTTCTTGCAAATTAAAACAAGGTATATGGCCTTCAGATGTAGCAGAAGCAGTTCACATATTCATAATCCTCCATTTTAGGGCAAGCTTTTGCTTCTTTTTTGTTTTGTTGGGTTAGGCCCTTTCGGTCTAATGAGACCATTTCAGAGCCGGAAGGATGATAGGATATAGGGGGAGACATTGGTCTGGGCAGGCACCCTAGTGAGTCGCCGGGGCTGAGCCCGTCCAGAGGACAGGCCACCCAGCCCCAAGGCACTCACTGCACCCGGCTACGGGGTGCGCTCCCTCAGGAGCAGCGGTGCCGCTCCAAGGGAGCAGCCCGCATGAGATAAAGTTGCCTGTCCAGCCCGGAGGGGGTTGCGGCGTGGAGGAGAAGGATTTCAGCATCCTGAGGATAGAAGCACGGAACGGTGAGGGCAAGCTGGACTAATGTAGGTACTAGTATATTAGTCCAGCTTGTACTAGTATATTATATTTCAGCCAAGAGCAGGAAAAACTGCACAGACATCGAAAGGTCGGTTCAATGGCGTGTGATGTGTACGCGAACTCCCTGAGCCCATGCTATCTGATATTTCTCAAGGAGGACGGTTGCGTGCAAGGCTTCAGAGAGAGGCTCCCACTTCTTAGCATGTGAGCGAGGTCACCTTTGTAGTTGGGCTGGCGCGCTGAATTCCTAAGGCTCCCTCAACCACGTGGGGATCTGGAGCGAACGCAAACCATTGGCATGGGAATGTGCATGCTAGTTTCATTATCCATAAGCTGAGTGATGATCTAATGAGACGACCGATTTCGGTAGTGCCCGTCGTTGGCGGCCGAGGGGGGGGGGGGGAGTTGACGTTTCCTCTCAGCTGTTTGCATATCGTCACGTCTCTGTTAGCGGGGTCGAGTGCTGGTTTTCCTGTCCCGGACCACCCCATCCTCCCGGCCCGCGGCGGGCTGCTCTGAACCTCCCGACACGGCGCGCGGGGGGGGGGGGGGCGCCGCCCGGCCCGGGGCGCCGGCCGCTGGCCTCGGGCGACTATTTCGGTGGCGCTCTGCCGCCGCCGGCGCCCGGGGGTCGGGGTGGGGGGCAGGGGGCTGACCTTCGCCTCATGGCGTCCGGCGGCGGCCCGGAGCCGGCCCCGATCGACAGAGGAGCACCCCATGGCAGCCCGGTACACAGCCTTGGGGCGCGGCGCGCGGCCGGCTGCCGACCGGCGTCCAAAGGTCGGCAGCCGGCCGCTCGGCCACCGGGGACACCAGAAGGTCAGCCTCAGGGTCGGCGCGCCGCCGGCAGCCTCCTGCAGCGCCAGCACGGCGCAGCACGGCTGCCGGATGCCAGAGCGGCCGTGCTGGCACGGCACCGGCCGCCGAGACGGCCCCGCGGACCGACTCCAAACCCATCGGCTCCAGTGGCGTGCTGGCAGATCCGCGCCCGATTCGCATGACACGGCATTGGTTCGGCGAAACCGCTCCAGTTGACGCCGGTATTTACGTTTTCTGCCGGCTGACCCCATTAGTGGTCCATGGAGACCAATCAGGCGCAGGCGCGCCGATGGCAGACCTACATACGGCTCGGCCTCCTGACGTCAGGCGCCCATGTCCGCCAATTTCAACAGGCCGTGCCAATTCCTGGCCGCCATGGGCCGCGCGTTTTTCCGCCACTGGGCTCATGTGCCCCGGACTGGCCCACTTTGGGCTGGTCATGCAGCTCAATACTGCACCATCGGCTCTGGCCGCTCACCAGGGCAGCGGCGGCGCCGGGCCCGGGGGACGGGCCCGGGCCGTGTCGATACGACGAAGGTCGACCCGTCGCGGCCGTCCTGTCGCCCGGCGCTGGTGCAGGACTCGCCCCCGGCCGGCAGGCGCGGCCGTCCTTGGTCGGCGCCGTCCCAGAAAGGAGCCGTCGTCTTGGAGCGGCACCTCGTTCAGTCCTGGATCCACCATTCTCTGATGGACCGGTGTGATACACAGATCAGACCGGGGCGCGGCCAGCTGAGCGATTTATAATGCCCGTAAATTTGCAGCAAATTAATTTCAACGAACGCTAATTTCAATTAAGCCCACGAATATTCAAGTCAACGCCCACCAATGTATGCTCGGCATTGCACTCCACCTGATGATACCTCATCAAGTGGCTTCAATTATGACGGAGAGGAAAACTGGGCACGGGAACTGACGCGACTGAGTCCCGCGTACCGAGGCCGACTATATCATTGATAAAAGCCGTTTTCACGACGGGCTATCCGGCAAGTGCACCTAATTTGACCAAATCTGCACCTATGTAATCTCTTTTACAGCAAATATCTTTATGTTATGAATTTATTTCCGTGTTTTTAACGACGATACTCTCAGATAATATAACAAAGCAGGCATATAAGCAATTAGTGCAACCCTAGCTGATCACTACTAAGAGACACACTGAACCTAATTTGACCAAATCTGCACCTAATCTGCACCAGATGTGCACCAAATGTGTACCAGAAAACTGTCGTGAAAACGGCTATACTCTGTTCCGTTTCAAGTTTGCAGCCGAAGTGCCCTGCTGAAAGCAGTGCGTGATTTCTGCATATACAGCTCTTGCATTTTAAGACACAAATTCTTGAGCGGAAGAGCCATGGAAGAGCGATCTGCCGAAGAAACTCCGACTGCAAGCTTGATATGGAACAGACAATATCTTTCATCCAAACCAGGTGCTTGGTGGCTGCTACAGCAGTCCACTGTTAAATCACCTTTTTTTATCATATTTAGCCATCCACCCTTTATTTTAAAGGAATCCTGAATGGCTCTGGAAGGCTAACATCCGTCTGGCATTTCTCATGATCACATCATGCAGACCTTGGACACTATACCCATAAAAGTAACCTTTGATTCAACCGTCAACTTGGATTGGCTGCTGGACACTGGTCATGGTGAACATTGACTTAGGGAATTTACATAATAAATGAACTAGTTGTAGGTACTCATAAATTCAAATATACAGGTACATCTAATAAATGGTTTGAATTTTAAGCGTTAAAACTTTTTGACATCGATGTTGTTGTGGAAAAGGCATAGGTGTCCCGATCGGCGAACATTGAACTAACTTCGCTAGTGGCATATCATTTATTCTGAGTTTTCTTTCGGAGCTTCTATAGCAATGAAGGCTGCAAAGCATTGAGCAGCTGACAATGTGTTGCCGTGACCTGTCCTGTCAGCCCGGTGGCCGTTTTGACCAATACCCCGCGGCGCGGTGGTCCGTGCACCCGTGTCGTGAATCACCATGTGACCCGGGCATTACTCAGGCCCATCGCCAGCTGTCATGGCTCTGAATCGCCGATGAGACTGACCATTACGTTTTCAGTAGGGCGACCCACGCGGACCGACCCGGTCATCCTTGACCTGGTTACTGCCTGAGGCCATCCTTCAACACAAGCCGCTCTAGCGCCACACACATATACACAGCTGCCGCCGGTGGGAGCCGACCTGCACGGCGCTCAGTTGCGCGGGTCGGCCTGCAGATCCAGCCCGGTCGATCACTGTCCAATTCAGGACACGCGCCGCACGCTACTTACAGCTGTCAGCTCTGTGGCAGCCTGTCGACGACATGGCGGGAGGGTGACAGAAGGCACCTCAGTCACTGTTCTAGGGGACTGAACTTATTTGTGTGTTGCGTCGCCTGCCAAACTGGCCTGCTGCTCTCGTTCATCTTTAGTGTCGTTCACTCGCGGCACATGCCGTCATCGAGTTAGTTCTTACAGGCGTAAAAGTTGCAGATTACGATGAGTTGTATCAAAATGGCTATTGCAACTCTTTTAAAACGGGCTATTTGGTGCTACGATAAATAATGTTCAGATACTGTTAACGATGATTCAAATTTAAATGTAGGTATTCATCGTAAAACGCCATTCAGCCATGAGGCCATTTCTAAAGCGGCGAAAAAAGCACAAACTGACAGCTGCACTGTATATTTCCAGTCAACATAAGTATAGCCTTGGCACAGATCTTCCTGCACACACACCCGGACCTGGCAATGCATGCATCACATGATCCCATGACCCAAATACTTGAGACAATTTCGAAGGGGCGGTAAAAATGGCATGTCACGTAGGTACGAGGCGTGTTGTGCTGTTAAAGCAGATACCCATTTCTGATAACGGCTAACATAAAGCGGCCTTTACCAGGATGGTGGGCCGCAGCCCGCGCAGCAAACGCCGCGCAACAGGGACACAATAACGGTTGAAGGCTTCAGGACTACCACCACATAGATAATCTATGTGGTTAACACTGATCAATACCGACTTTGGGAAAATGAATTTGAAAACATGTCTTGTAAGAACACAATGCTAATCGAGCAGTTGAAACCAACCAACCGTGAAATTTTCCCAGAGGCCTGACCTTGCATCGGAGTGCATTTTTATGTGAAGAAGCAGCCGTTTTGCAGCCATACCACAGATGCATACCTTTTTATTATTCTCATTGTCTGTCAATTTTGTACTGAGCGAGACTTATCCATATAGGATTACAACGCACGTAGATTTTTCGACATTGGCATCAATGACAGAAGGCTCCTTCTAAGTTTCCAGGCACCGAATCAGAAATTTAAATTTCGGACGCGTGGCCGTGAGCATCCGTTCAGCCCAAGGCCATCTCGGTTAGGATTACGTAGGAACAGAAGGCTCCGGCAGTTTGGCCATGACGGAACTTATTTGGTGTGCTTAGCATCAAGGCAACCGAAGACAGCTCGAGGAATTTTCCTGCCGCCTTCCGCGGCTGATGTGTATGCTGGTCTGATCCGTCTGTGCAGACATGCACCACCCGGAACTGCGCCGCCGCCGGACGGTCGCCGAGGTAAGCCGAGCTCAAAAATCGCTCGCGCTGCACTCGCTGAGGGCCAGCGCTCTCCTGACGGCGCGTGGCAGCTGAGGTGACCGTGTGTAGCCGACCGCTCGAGTCGGGGCGTTCACACCGGCGCGCCGCCGCCGCGACCAAGGCTGCCGGTCGGCTGCGTGAACGGTCACCGGCCGGGGTGAGTGCTCTCATTACTGCACCCTGGCGGAGACAGGCAGAACTATAAGAGGATGGTTCCTACCGACTCCGGTAGGTGGCAGGAGGGACGGCTCAGGTGAGGTCCAGCAAGATCGCTGTACTCAGACCAGCACATTTCTGATCAGGTGCACACAATCGAAATAAATTTTGACGTAAAGGTCTCAGCAGCAAAATGGGTCACAGACACACAAATACATGAGCGTCATAAGACTTGACTGAAACCCGGAAGAGACGCTCGGTGTGCAATGCAAAGAAAGCATCCTCATGGATTGGTGCGGAAACAAAGCTACGACCGTCACAACCTTTTCACCGAGGTCTGGGCTAAGCAGTGATAGCTTACAGATCATAAGCCGAAATTATTTGCATAAAATTGCTATCGCCAAAAGTATATTTCAGTCATCTATGTATATATCGAAATTTCAGTCTTTGACTCTTTACCATAGAGGTCATCGGCGGTCCAGGATCTAGGTATCTATCAAGGTTTTAGAGAAGAAGTGTTGTGAGGATTGTATTGAAAATGATATACCTACACACTGCATTCTCATTAGCATCCAATAGGGCTGTTAAAAAAAACATATTGTGGGACCACCTAGCCGAAAACGCCACTCCACTAGCCCGCGTCACTGAGGCTCAGGCCAAGGCTATAGAACTCCGCTCAGGCAGTGGCTGCCGGCACTATGCTGCCATCTTACGGCGCTCAGGCTTTACGGTTTTGAGCGCAGGGCAGGAGCTATGCTATAAGAATGGTACGTAGAGGGCAGCACTGTACAGCCCTCTGCACACTGCGTGGTAGGTATTCTTTTTTTCGACACTGGTCTGAGCAGGGGCGGATCCAAGGGGGGGGGGTCACATGGGTCATGGCCCCCCCTTGAGGCCCGGGGGCCCAAAGACCTGCCAGGGGCACCACCGGCCTATCAGGGGTATCACAGTCCTGACAGGGGCACCACAGGACCGCCAGGGGCACCACAGGCCTAGCAGGGACACCACGGGCCTGGTGCCCCTGGGCCCTGACAGGACTGTAACGCCCCTGACAAGCCTGAAGTGTCCCCGGTAGGCACGTGGTGCCCCTGACAGGCCTGAGGCGCCCCTGCAAGGGCGGTGGTGCCCCTGGCAGGCCTGTGGTGTCCATGACAGGCCTGCGGTGCCCTTGCTAGGCCTCTGGTGCCCCTGACAGGCTTGTAATGCCCCTGGAAGGACTGTGGTGCCCCTGGGCCCTGACAAGCCTGAGGTGCCCCTGACAGGCCAGTGGTGCCCTTGCTAGGCCTGTGGTGCCCCTGGCAGGCCTCTGGTGCCCCTGACAGGCTTGCGGTGCCCTTGGAAGGACTGTGGTGTCCCTGGGCCCTGACAAGCCTGAGGTGCCCCTGACAGGCCCGTGGTGCCCTTGTTAGGCCTGTGGTGCCCCTGGCAGGCCTCTGGTGCCCTTGCTAGGCCGCTGGTGCCCCTGGCAGGCCTCTGGTGCCCTTGCTAGGCTGCTGGTACCCCTGCGCCCGGAGAGGACTGGTGCCCCTGAAAAGTCTGAAGTGCCCCTCGGCAGGCCCGTGGTGCCCCTGACAGGCCCAAGGTGCCCCTGCGAGGCCGGTGGTGCCCCTGGCAGACCTCTGGTGCCCCTGGCAGGTCTGTGGTGCCCCTGGCAGGTCTGTGGCGCCCCTGGCAGACCTGTGTTGACTGGTGCCCCTGCTAGGTCGCTGGTGCCCCTCACAGACCTGTGGTGCCCCTGGGCCTTGACAAGCCTGAGATGCCTGGCTATGACAGGCTCGTGGTGCCCCTGATAGACCAGTGGTGCCCTTGCTAGGTCTGTAGTGCCCCTGGCAGGCCTCTGGTGCCCCTGCTACCCCTGCGCCCGGAGAGGACTATGGTGCCCCTGAAAAGCCTGAAGTGCCTCTCGACAGGCCCGTGGTGCCCCTGGCCCCTGACAGGCCCAAGTTACCCCTGCGAGGTCGGTGGTGCTCCTGGCAGACCTCTGGTGCCCCTTGCAGGTCTGTGGTGCCCCTGGCAGGCCTGTGTTGACTGGTGCCCCTGCTAGGCCGCTGGTGCCCCTCACAGGCCTGCGGTGCCCCTAGAAGGACTGTGGTGCCCCTGCCCCTAGGGGTGCTCATGGGCCCAACAGGTCCGTTGTGCCCCTGACAGGCCTGTCGTGTATACTTGCTAGACCTGTGGTGCCCCTACTTCCTGGCAGGCCTGTGGTGCCCCTGGCGGGCCTGTGGCGCCCCTACAAGGCCGTAGGTGCCCCTGAAAGGTTTGTGGTGTCCCTGGAAGGACTTTGGTGCCCCTGACAAGCCTGAAGTGTCAAGGACAGACCCTTTAGACGCCAGGGTCAAGTTCGTCGGACTGACAACGATTTGCTTACCTGATAACTTTCCTGGTAAGTACTCACTACTCAGCGTCCACAACATATATACACATAGCATCTATGCACATAGCACATTCATATATACTTGCTTACAATTGGTAAATGTGGTTGTGGCTAAGAGTTAAGATACTGACTAAAAATAAAAAATAAAAAGAAAAAAACTGAAAATGGGGGCACCACCAAAATGAAGTGGACGAAATCCGTTGAGTTTTTAATTTTGGGTATAGGTAGGGGCACCACTTCGATTCATGACCCTCCCCTTGGAGTTTTCCTGGATCCGCCCCTGGGTCTGAGAATAACTCGAATACTATATGTTGTCACTCGACATTCGTAACAGCAAGATGCGTGAGACTCCGCACCTTTGACTGGTATCATTGTACCTATACATTTTCCATCCAGTTTAGCAACAACACACAAAAATTTATATTTGTCTCCGAAACACACTTTTGCATTTTGCTGCCACACTAGGCGTATACTTTGTTCAGTGGTGCACCCAATCGAAGGATTGGAGCATGGCGCGACTATGTGCGATGAGTTCTGACGGACTGATAGCATAGCCCTTGGTGACCTAAGGTCAGGTCAAATTTGCGGCCTCTCCATTATAAGTCAATGGGAGACAATTGAAAAGCGTCTGTTTTGCACGAACGCTATTCTAGACACTCTCAAACATCGAGATGTAGGTAAGATTGACACACTGAGCCGGAAAATGGCAACTGTGACCCCTCGTTATGTCCCCAAGGTCATCTCAGGTCACGAACAGAATCTAACAGTTTTTCCCTAATAACTTCTGATAGAGGCGTGCTAGAGCGCTGAAAACGCCTTAGATGTGTTCGGCTCGACGTTGCGGATCGACTGATATGCAACATGACCTTTTCCGGTCAGGTCATGACCTTGACCTGAGGTCAGATTTTCAAGTTGACCTTTCAAGGTCAAATGATAGTTTTTATTCGACGCGTCTCGACGAGAGGAACACGATGCTGGCAAAAGTAATGTCATGGCTCTTTTAACCCTATTAGTGGCAGGGGGGTTGTTTTCATCCACCCCTCAGGTTTTTCGAGAATATCTCCGAAACCGCTGAAGCTACGATGCTGAAATTTTCTGACTTTTCCTAAAACTAAATTGGGCACATTCCCTGAAAATTTCAAGTTCATACCTTTACCAGGGGCGGCTCCAGAGCACTGGGAATTGGGGGTCCTATTCGTGAAGCGAGTCATTTGGGCGAAGATCACGATGCTGACTGTATGCACCAGTTTTACGAACAGTGAATGAGAGGTATCATGTGATAACATATACAAAGTTATTGTGCATCCTCTTTTGACAGGTTTTTGCTATAATAGGCGGATCCAGGCGTCCAAAAAGGGGGGTTATGTTTTACCTCCCAACATAGGTGCCCTGACACCGCCTATGCATGACCAATACAATTGTAGTCGTTCTCTCATAAGAAAATTGTAACATAACAAGACCATTACCACCCTTTTTAGAAACAGTACCAACAAAAACCTTATTTACTATACTTTTTGTGTACCCCCAATCTCAATGATCTGTATCCGCCTATGATTTTTGAAAATGCATATTTTTAGGATCCATGTGAATTCCTGGTTCATTCTATATCGATCGGCAAAAGTTGCGTTAAGATTGGTTCAGAAACCTGGCCGTGATAAACAGTCTAAAATGTATCTGCAATTTGACCGTTTTTACCCACTTCTACCCCCCTATTGACATTTTTAATTTTTATTTTTTAGAAATGTAGATCACGTTGAGCGAAATCGAATGCCGTTTGAATTTTGAAAATCGGCCCGTTAGATCTCGAGATATTAACCCTCGCATGTGTAGGGGGGGGTCGGATGGACCCCCCCCCCCCCAAGGTTTTTCGCAAATAACTCGCGTAAAAAGCGGCCGATCGCAACAAAACTTTCAGTACCCTCACATTGATCAATTTTACACCTACCCTGAAAATTTCATGACCCTGACCCAAATGACCTTTGACCTGTGACCTCTTTTCCGAGACCATGTTTGGCCGGAATCGCGATTCTGCGTATGTCGGCTCGCATTAGCCGCGCGTTTGCAAGCTTTTCGTGGTTTCAAACGTTCAAACATGTGATTTGATGTTGCTTCCATGCATTAGGGTGGGTGTCAAGGTCACCTGAAGGTCAGGTCAGGTCATTGACCTTTGGTGACCTCGGGTGACCTCGGTTCACTTTTTCGAGCTGTACATGTTTCTAGGCTAGTTTTTGGAGCTGAATTCGAATTTAGCAACCATTTGAACATTTACGAAGTAGTTTTGGTGCCTTTGTAACATGTTACGAAGCTGTCAGAGGCGGTTGACACGTACTACGAATACCCGTCACGATGTCTACTGGTTGACCTGACCTGACCTGACCCGACCTGGTCTAAATGCTTAAAGACATCATCTCAATCTGTGATCAAAACGAACACGATATTCGTGATCAGCACCCCGAAAAACCCCTTAGCAGCCACACTTTACGACTTTTTAACAGGTCCCGATTTTCCCGACTTTGGGTCATTGACCTGACCTGGAAGGTCAACCAATGACCTAGGACCTTAAAATTGGGTATCATCGGCTTCCTCTCGTCACGGGCAGCACGCTCGTTTTTTCCGCGAAGCTCTAGCTCGATCAGGGGCCAAACGGCAAGGGGGGGGGGGGGTCCAACCGACCCCCCCCCCTACACATTAGAAGCTGGCAAACGCCGCACACATGCGAGGGTTAACCCTCGCCCGCACATGCCATTTTCCCATCCTAGAACGCACATGGGGGGGGGGGTGGTTGCCACCCCCCCCCCCCGCGCCATTTCGTTCCTGTTGGAGATAGAGCTTAGCAGTAAAGACCAAAAAGATTCTTTGGGAAGAGACGAATCCAATGATACCCAGTTTTACCTTCTCAGGTCAGTCATTGACCTTCCAGGTCAGGTCAAACTAAAAAATGTTGCTGTTTTGGGTCACCGTTGGATATCAAGTGCGCTGCTTATCAAATACCGATGACGATGCTGTTTTCTGGTGCCAAGCCAGCTAGAACCTCTTTGTCACACTATCCGACCAGAATTTTGCTGCTGAGGTCATTTCAGGTCAAGTTAGGTCAAGGTCAATTATATGTGTTTGTATGTCTGTGTGTGTCTGTGTGTATACTGATGTGTGCACCGATTGTTTTTGGGTCCATATCACATGAAATCATGATCTGAGAGGCTTTTACCAAAAATGCAGTAAAAAAACTTCACAAAAAGTAAATTCAGCTTGCCTAAAACGCAATTATCTTAGATGACCTAGGTTGACCTTGACCCTGACCTTGACCCCTGTACATCGTCGAACAACATGTTCCATGATAGGTTGGAGGTAAGACTGGCAAAAAAGGCCGAAATCAGGGTGTCAAAAGCTCACAAGGCCCATGGCAAACGCAAGATGTTGAGAATTGGCCATTTGGGTCATGACATGACCTGAAAAACAAGGTCATATCTCCGAAACGAAAAATCACAGAAACTTGAAATTTTCAGTGGACATCAAGAAAGGATAGACGAGCAGCTATACGAAAAATCAGCCTTCTAGCTCTAAAAATGTTGAGTGCAGAGCAGAAAGACTGCCTGGGGGGGGTGGCAACCACCCCCCCCATGTGCGGGCGAGGGTTAAGGGGGGTCGTAAACAGCCCCCCCCTGCCACTAATAGGGGTAGCCAGGAGCCTGCCACTAATAGGGTTAAGTCAAAAGTTATTGCCAAAAAAAAATGTTTTTCATAAAAACGGCTATTTTGGAGTTTTTGCCCTCTGGAGGCTAAACCGTTGACCTGAGGTCAAATCTGAGAACATCACTCAGAAAGGTCTGTAAAAGGGCTATCAAATGCGCTTTTCCGCGGCGCTGGAGCTCTATCGGTTCCCGAGATAGCCGTCGGCAGTTTCCAAAGTGTTGAAATAGTCAATAATTTTCCTTTGGTGATCTCTGGTGACCTGACCTTTGACCTGACCCAAAAAATGACCCGAGTGTTTTCGTCCTCATTTTGGACGTTCTTTCGATTGCCGCTTACCGCGTGTCGCTACGTGACCCAGGAGCCGAGTTAGAAGATGGGGTGTTCAGACACCCCCCCCCCCGACCCGGCGCGGAATCTCAGAGCACCGACCCGGCGCAGGTTAAAATTTCAGACCCAGGTTTATCAAGCTCAGGTTACCAGGTCACTCCAAATGACTTCACCTCAGAAAAAAATAGAACACTCGTCATAGCTACACCGACTGAACGATTGCCTTGAAACTTTCAGCGATTGATTAGAGTAACAGTCTCTATATAAAACGTCTATCTCGGAATTTTGATATCGGTGACCTTAGGTCAGGTCAATTTTGCGGCCTCTCCATTATAAGTCAATGGAAGAAAATTGAAAAGCGTCTCTTCTGCACGAACGCCATTCTGGACTCTCTCAAACATCGGGATGCAGGTAAGATTGACACAATGAACCGGAAAATGGCACCTGTGAACCCTCGTTATGTCCCCGAGGTCATCTCAAGTCACGAATAGTATCTAACAGTTTTTCGCTAATAACTTCTGATAGAGGCACGCTACAGCGATGAAAACACCTTAGATGTGTTCGGCTCGACGATGCGGATCGACTGATATGCAGCATGATCTTTTCCGGTCAGGTCATAACCTTGACCTGAGGTCAAATTTTTTAGCTGACCTTTTAACCCTCGCCCGCACATGCCATTTTCCCATCCTAGAACGCAAAAGGGGGGGGGGGGTGCCACCCCCGCGCCATTTCGTTCCTGTTGGAGATAGAGCTTCGCGGTAAGACCAAAAAGATTATTTGGGAAGAGACGAATCCAATGATACCCAGTTTTACCTTCTCAGGTCAGTCATTGACCTTCCAGGTCAGGTCAAACTAAAAAATGTTGCTGTTTTTGGTCACCGTTGGATATCAAGTGCGCTGCTTATCATAAACCGATGACGATGCCGTTTTTTGGTGCCAAGCCAGCTAGAACCTCTTTGTCACACTACCCGACCAGGTTTTTGCTGCTGAGGTCATTTCAGGTCAAGTTAGGTCAAGGTCAATGATATGTGTTTGTATGTCTGTGTGTGTCTGTGTGTATACTGATGTGTGCATCGATTGTTTATGTGTCCTTATTACATGAAACCATGATCTGAGAAGCTTTTACCAAAAATGCAGTCAAAAAAATTCACGAAAAGTTAATTCAGCTTGCTTAAAACGCAATTATTTTCGATGACCTAGGTTGACCTTGACCCTGACCTTGACATCTGTATATCGTCGAACAACATGTTCCATGATAGGTGGGAGGTAAGACTGGCAAAAAAGGCCGAAATCTAGGTGTCAAAAGCTCACAAGGCCCATAGCCAACGCAAGATATTGAGAATTGGTCATTTGGGTCATGACATGACCTGAAAAACAAGGTCATATCTCCGAAACCAAAAACCACAGAAACTTGAAGTTTTCAGTGGACATCAAGAAAGGGCAGAGGAGCAGCTATACGAAAAATCAGGCTTCTAGCTCTAAAAATGTTGAGTGCAGAGCAGAAAGACTACCTGGGGGATGGCAGCCCCCCCTCCCAAGTCCGGGCGAGGGTTAACGTTAAATTATAGTTCATTTGAAGCGTCTTGACGAGATGAACACGATGCTGACAAAAATAATGTCGTGTCTTATTTGAGTCAAACGTTGGTTCCCGAGTTAGCCGTTGGCAGTTACCAAAATGTTGAACTAGCCAACATTTTACCTTTGGTGAACTCTGGTGACCTAACCTTTGAACTGACCCAAACAAATGACCGACGTGTTATCGTCCTTACTTTGGACGTTCTTTCGATTGCCGCTTACCGAGTATCGCTATGTGACCCAGGAGCCGAGTTAGAAGGGGTGTTCAGACTCCCTCCCCCCGGCCCGGCGCGGAAGTCTGAGTATCGGCCTGGCGCGGGTTAACCCTCGCCCTGGCATGGTATTTTTCATAACACGGTCTGGCAGGGGGGTGGGTCGATGGGACCCCCCCTCGCGATTGGCTCCTATGGCACCTAGAAACACCAAATTTAGTAGGTCGGTGGGCCCTCTGGATTTCTCGCCCCTGTGCAAATTTGGTTGCTCTAGGTCAATATTAAGGGGGCTTTGGTGGTATAAATTTAAAAATTTCGCTAAAAACATGTCATAAGTTTTTCGCTGATAACTTTTGATCTAAATAAGATAGAGCAAAACGTAAAGCACCAGTGAACTCAGCACGTCAAGGCGCGTCGAATGATATACTTTTTTGCTTGCTTAAGTGTACTTGAAAAGTTAAGCACATCTTAAGTTGAACTTAAGTCTTAAGAATGGTCGAAATGCTTAATGTTGCATATCGTTCGACTCGGCTCTTCAAGAGGAACAGAACGATACCATTTTGAAAGCTGTATCTTTATTATGTGACAAGTTCTTGGCACAAACGTCATTTGACCTGAGTTGACCTCATTTGACCTGACCCACGGATAAGTACACCAAACAAAGAAGCACGAAGTGACATCATGTTAAGTACTGATGTTTCAAAGCACAAAAGTGATAGAATCAAGCGGATATCTCCAGTATTTTCCGAATTGAATATTTTCCCGTAGGCTAAGCCTTCGCCCCAGTGCAGTGGGGGGGGGGGGAGCATATGTTATCACCCTACGCGTTTTTTTCGTATAAATAAAAAACCGCGGCGCATAGCGCCGCGCCGTTTGGGGTAGCTTTTGGTACTTCAATTTTAGACAATGTGTGAAATTTTTGACCCCAGGTCATGTCAGGTCAGGTCACCAGGTCAAGTTAACTGACCAACCCTAAAAAAGTTTGCAATCATGTCCAGCCTGAGAGGTTTTAAACTTGGTGGATTACATGATAATATGGGTGCTTACAATTTGTATATCTCGGATTTTTTATATGCGTGACCTAAGGTCAGGTCAGTGGCGTGACCTTTCCATTATAAGTCAATGGAGAAAAACGAAAATGCCTCGAGATCCTTGTGTACGCATAGGAACAGTCCAAATATTTCAGGATAACAATGATTTGGACCAGCCGTGACCACCAAGGTGTCTTTTTTGCTGATAGCCTCTTGAAAGGTCATCCGAGGTCATTTGAGGCTACAAACAGTTTTTTGCCAATAACTCTCGATTGGAAAAAGATAGAACACTGGGGTTAGCCTCATTGTGTTTGTCTTGCCGAGACGCATCGACTGATATGCAACATGACCTTTTCCGGTCAGGTCATGACCTTGACCTGAGGTCAAATTTTCAAGTTGACCTTTCAAGGTCAAATTATAGTTCATTCGACGCGTCTCGGCGAGAGGAACACGATTGTGGCATTAGATATGACCTAGCTTTTTTAGTCAAAATTTATTGTCGAAAAACACTTTTCTTAAAAACAGCTATTTTTGGAGTTTTTGCCCTCTGGAGGCTAAACCGTTGACCTGAGGTCATTTTTGATGATGACCTTATCAAAAGAAGAGTTCAAAAGCTATCGATTGCTTTTCCCAAAAATATTCTAGCTATCATAGTTCCTGAGATAATGGCATGTTTTCTGAAAAAAATATAATGACAATTCGCAAATTTTGGCTTTGATGACCTCTGGTGACCCTAGGGGAAGTTGGGGGAACGCCGAATACTTTTTTTCTGACGCCCGTAGCACGCAAGGTAGACAACATAAGCTATTCTTGTTTGCGTCATTCGAGAGGCCAGTCTTTTGCCTTTCAAACACACCAGGCGCATTTGATGAATTCGCATACCGTTAAGCGCACAAACTAAAAATATCAAAGAAGTGACTTTTTCGGCGTTGCCCCGGACTGCGGGGAAAGCCGAAAATGGGAGAAATGATCTACGGGAATGCCGAAATGGATGTTTTGCTATTTTATCTCAAATTTTACCCAGAATTCGTCAAAGCTGACACGCGTTTTAAGAGCTTGAGGACGCTTGGTGCACACTGGAAGTTATAATTGTGTGATATAATAAGAAAAGGCCAGGTAAATCATTCCTTATGGTAACAGGCCGTTGTGTCGGTTAAAAGTGTAATTTGTGTGACTAAAAATACGCGTTGCTATTCTACAGCGGTAAAGTTCACGTAGCGTGCTTTAACGCGCGTAATTGCACGTTTTCGGCATTACCCCAGCCAGCCATACTTTCATTTGCAGGCCCATAACTTTTTAACGTGCTGTATAAATTTCAAATAGGCAGCACACTTATGCAAAGACGTGCTGAAGATTACTTGACCGAATTGGCCAGACAAACGGTAGCATAATGAGTAGGAAATGCAGCTTCGAAGACGCATGTAGTACAAAGGAAACGTACCTTGAAAACGCTCTTGGCGCCCTCACAGCCGAAGTATTCCGAATGACGACTGGTAACAAACATGGGATAATTGGTAGTCACTTAAGCTTCAGAGCATCACTGACAGGTGGCATCCATGTCGTACGGTTTTCGAAATATCTCGAATTTCGGCTTTCCCCCAACTCCGGCATTGCCCCAACTTCCCCTAATATTGCTCTAAGATGAAAAATGACCGAAATACTTTCAAACGTACGCATCAAGAGCTATCGACTGTTTTTTTACCGCGTCTTTCTAGCCCTCTTAGTTTATGAGTTAGAGGTGGGTGGTAACATACATATGCCCCTCCCCCCACTAGTACTAGGGCGAAGTTGGCTGAGACCGCCACTGGGGCGCGGGTTAACATTACGACGTAATGACCTCTAAGTAACCTCAGGCCAGTGGCATAAAAAAAAAACAGAACTATATGCTATACAACTCGGTGAACCTAGCACATCCTGAAAGTTTGAAGGAAATCAGTCTAAAACTGTGAGTTGCACAGGTGCATAAAAAATTCAAATTTGACCATCACCTTGTACCGGTTTTTCTGACCTGGTGACCTTACCCAAAGTCACCCAGACCTGAAATTTTAGGTCATATGTAAAAAGGCTGCCCCAAAGGCTGTGTATGTATGTATGTATTTATTTGAACGCCCACAGGTATGACACCCATTTACAGACGCAGTCCGATACTAAAACCTATAAATACATGTGCTCATGGGTTGTCAAATATAGGTACGTATAGTCATGTCAGAGGGATTAAGAAGGCTCTAAGAGACTTCATAAAAGTTCCTCGACTGGCGAATAGGTCCGCAGATGCCACATGTTCGTACATGCCGTTCACTTGTCTCGGTAAGCGACAAAACATTCCGGCCCTTATCGTTTCCACCCTTGCGGTGGGTTCGTGCAGTATCGCCCGTCCTCGAGTCCGCCTACATGGAACACACAATCCAAACATCCCAACAATATCGGTGGACCTAATGCGACCAGAGAACACCGAATGAAGAAAAGTGAGATCGCGCTGCACCAACCTTGCCCGAATACAACTCACACCAAAATGAGACAGAAGCTGATGGTAATCGAGAGACTGAGAGGGCCGTGTGGAATGAGTTGCCAGCCAGATGAGCATCTTATGCTGGATCCGTTCCAGACGCTGTATATGTGTTTTTGAGGCCCCAGCCCATACTATGCTACCGAATTC
This sequence comes from Amphibalanus amphitrite, assembly GCF_019059575.1. NCBI lineage: Eukaryota > Metazoa > Arthropoda > Thecostraca > Balanomorpha > Balanidae > Amphibalanus > Amphibalanus amphitrite. The sequence goes on from NW_024881748.1 coordinate 443,778, forward strand.
TATCACAGAGCGAACGTGGGCATTAAAAGCAGTGATAAGAGGCTCAGGTCGAAACCGTCTCCCCCTCGCAGCACGAGAGGTCTGCAGCGAGCGCAAGTACACGCCAAGCGCCCGGTTCGCACTCCTGACGACTCCGTCGACGTGAGGCCCAAAAGTTAATTTTGAGTCCATGAGCACACCCAGATCGCGCATCACAGATACACGATCTAAGGTGATCCCATGGATGGAGTAGTCGAAATGGACTGGTTTAGTGCGGAGAGTGAATGTAATCTGTTTACATTTTGTGGGATTCAATTGCAGCTTCCAAGTAGTTGACCATGTACAGAATTTATGTACCTATATCGTTTTGAAGGGCGACAGCGTCATCAAGCGTGCGAACCGGGCGGAGCAGTTTCATGTCATCAGCATACATGAGGCACGACGAGTTCAGGTAAGATGGTAAATCGTTGCAGAATAAAATAAACAAGATCGGCCCACATATGCTGCCTTCCGGCACGCCCGACCCAACACGGGCCCAGCCAGACGTCTTCCCGTTGACCACCACTCGCTGCTCTCTCCCACAGAGGTAAGACTCGAACCACCGCAGGGCAGAACCGGAAAGATGATAGGAGTGACGAAGTTTGTGCAGGAGAAGAGAATGGTTAACGCTGGTAAAGGCAGAGGAGTAATCGGTGTAAATAACATCAGTCTGATGGCCCGAGGCGATAGCGTCCCACAACTGCTTGACGAGGCAGGTCAGGTTGGTCTCACAGGAGCGTCCGGCCAGGAACCCGTGCTGAGCCGGAGACAACACAGGGGCCACGTGCACAAGTAACTGGTCACACACTACTCGCTCGAGAAGTTTGGAGCAAATTGACAAAAGTGACACAGGGCGGTAATTGGCCGGGTCTTTCCTGTCACCTTTCTTAAAAATCGGCACCACATTAGCCCGTTTCCAGACCAAGGGGAACTTTCCCTGGGCAAAAGACAAAGTACAGAGCTTGGTTAATGGCACTGAAAATTCGTCTGCACACTCTGATAAAATTCGTGCACTAAGACCGTCCGGCCCGCATGCCTTGTGTACGTCTAATGATAAAAGAATACCGCGCACCGTCTCATGCATCACAGTAAAACGATCGAGATTGTCAATGTCATACGATACACAGTCGGGGAATACATGCACACGCGGGTCAGAAAATTTGGCAGCGAATGACCGGCTAAAACATTCAGCACGCTCAGTGTCGTCAGTCACGATGCGACCGTCACATTTCAAGGCCGGTACACCACGCCCCGCGGACTTGATGGACTTAAGAAGCGACCAAAAACGTTTCGAGTTACTTTTAAAATCGTCCACTAAGTGTAAAATATACTGCCTGTACTTCGACGAGACGATACTTTTGAAGCGCGCCCTGCGATCGGAAAAAAGTGCTAAATTGTCCGCTGTGGGCGCCCTTTTCTTCTGGCGGTGGGCGGACTCCTTCTCACGCAGAGCACGTTTAACATCGGAGTCAAACCAGGGCGGGAACTTAGCTTTCAATGTCACTGTCGGAACAAAATCAGCAACAGCTGCCTCTACCCACTGATAAAATAGCCCTGCAGCGTCATCCACATCCATGTCATCCAACACGTTCCATGGTAAAAGACGCAAACACTCCTTTAGTCCAGGGAAGTCCGCTCGGCGATAGTTGAGCGCCGTGCTACGGGTAACACGTACAGGAATCTGACGTGGGATAGAGAGTGATACTACGGTCTGCATGTGGTCTGACTCAAACAGACCAGCATCCACCTCGCACTCACAGTGATTCAAATTTGAGATCACTAAATCGAGCATTGCATCATCACGAGTCGGCTCACAAACATGTTGCCTCAATCCATGGTGGGCAAGCATATCACAAAATGACAAAGCACGGGCTGTCCTACGCTGGAATACAGGGTAGTTGTTGGCGCCTGTCCATACAATCTCGGGCAAATTAAAATCGCCCAACAACAGCAGAGGACGATTGCCGACACACAAGTTGTCCATGGCACTAATGATACTCCTAATGACGATACTTTTAATCCAAACTCCTAATCAAACTCCTAAACTCCAAACTCCTAAATCAAACTCCTGGGTAGAGGCAGCTGTTGCTGATTTTGTTCCGACAGTGACATTGAAAGCTAAGTTCCCGCCCTGGTTTGACTCCGATGACATCCATGTCATCCAAACTCCTAATGATACTGCAAAGTTGGCGGCGCTGCGCGCCGCCGTTTTTACGCTATCTTCGAAAAACCTTAGGGGGGGGGGGTCGCATCCGGACCCCCTGCCAGGGCGAGGGTTTAATGTTCTGAAAAAAAAATTAAGTGAATTAAGCCTCGCCGGGCCAGGGAGTTTGATGCAACCCCCTAAGGTTTTTCACAAATAACGTAAAAACGGCGGCGTGTAACGCCACCAAATTTGGCACACCCTCTGGAGCAGCCTTTTGGCACCTTCCCTAAGGTTTCTGCCATTTCAGGTCAGGTCACCAGGTCACCAAAACCGGTACAATGCCAGGGTAAATTGAACTATATTAGCGGCAACGGAATCGCTAAGTTTACCTATCGTTAATTGCGTAAGAACCGTGAGACTTGGGAGCACTTAATTTCAGACACAACTTGGGGCAGCCATTTGACACGTGTCCTAGGAGTTTTGTATTCCAGTGACCTCAGGTCAGGTCACAAGGTCACAAAAACCGGTACATGGTCAAAATGGCATTGAAAATGTGCTCTTTTGTCAATTAAATCTAGAGTTGCTCATCGATTTGATTAAAACTAGCAGGATATTCTAAGCTCACCGAGCTGTATAACATTCATTCAGGTTTTTAAATTTCGGATGACCTGAGGTCATCTAGAGGTCACGACGAAAAAGTTCGGTTCATGTGCTGAGCCTTGGTGACCTGACCTGTGACCTGACCTGGTATTATCAGTGACCTCTAATAGCAACTTATGTACTAGGCAGCTTACGCCCTATCCCTGATTTTCGAGAAAATGCGTTTTACTCGATATTATAGCGCATTCCCTATAAGACCCGTAAACGGTTAAACATTTTATCTTTGACCTGACCTGTGACGTCATTGGTGACCCTGAGGTCAATAAAATTTGATTTCCCTCAACAAATTTGGCAGGACTATCGAACGCCGCTCGAATTTTAAGGATCCGTCCAGTAGTTTCGAAGATACGGGGGGGGGGGCAAAAAGTGCCCCCCCCCCCTCCCTCCCCACCGCGCGGAAGGAAGCCGGGAGGCCCACCGCCTGCCGGGTTAAGTACCTAAGTAATTAAGTTCAAGTTAATCAAAGTGCATAATATCGCATATCATTCGAATCGGCTCATCACCAGAACTATAATGACACTATTTGTGAAGCTCTAGCCTCATTGTGTGCCAAGTTATTAGCAAAAAAGTAGTTTGACCGTAGATGACCTAAGTTGACCCGACGACACTAGCGTTCTTGTAGCTTGCAAACACCAAATAGATGTAAATCAAGGTAATAAAACACAAAAACTTTGAAATGGAGCACCAATATGTCATCTATACATATTTAAACCCATTCGCGCAAGTTTTCTTAACATTTGTCATGGCCTTTAGATGAACTCAGGTCAACCGAATTTGAAAAAAAAAACTGTGATGCAGATGATGGCACTCGATGAGCTAAGTATAATCTGCAAGCTTGAATCAAATCGATGAAGACCTGTAGTTTTCATGAACTGAATAATGCGTTTTAACCCTATTCCTGGCGGGCTCCGCCGGGACAAGAAACTGGCGGGGGGGGGGGGGCCGATTCGGCCCCCCCTTCAGATCTCAAAAACTACACATCGCAGCGACAAACGGTAAACGGCATCGGATACGCACGGTCAAGATCTACAACTTTTACAAAGGTCATTTTCAGGTCAGGTCAAAGATGACGTCACAGGGGTCGAAAAAGTCAAAATGGCGGCGCTAGATATGGAGAGAGTTTTTCTCGAATAACTTTCGAATTAGTCAAGATAGGAACAAACTAAGGGCATCATCGTGATCCTCTCGTCAATCCGCATCGAATGATATATATGTTGACCTCGAAAGGTCAAGGTCAAAGGTTGACCTCAGGTCACGTGACCTCGAGGTCATCATGCATATCATTCGATGCGTCTTGACGAGCTGAACACAATGAGACCATCCATGCGTCTGTATCTTGTTCCTGTACGGAGTTATTGGCCAAAACCCTTTGGTGACCTTTGATGACGTCACATGACCTCACAGCTGCCCAACAGCAAAACAGACCTCAAGGTAGTGAAGGTTGATCGTATATGAAGTCATGTATGGTATATGGGGCTATTCCGACCCGTTTTAGTGGTAAAAACAGGGAGTTGATTTTTCCCCCATTGACTTATAATGGGGAGGTCGCGAAACTGACCTGACCTTAGGTCACCGATATCAAAATTCCGAGACATACAAATTGCACATACTGGTACCCTAACTAAAGCCTGAAGAGAAGAAATTGATCGGTCAAAAACTCTAGCTCTGGCGTGATTGCAAACTTTTCTGAGGTAGGGTCACCAAACCGCCTCTGGTGACCTGACCTGAGGTCAGATCAACTCAAAATTTTCAGACATGTTGCGTAGAAGCCTTTAAGGAAAAGTCAGAAAATTTGAGCTTCCTAGCTCAACGCGTTTGGGAGAAATAACCAAAAAACCTCAGGGGGGGGGCTCCTGAGCCCCCCCCCCCCCCCGCCAGGAATAGGGTTAAGTGCCATTTTGACAAGGCACCGGTTTTGTAACCTTGTGACCTGACCTAAAGTCACTGGAACTTAAAACTGGCAGGTCATGGGACACATAGATGCCCCAAGCCGCGTCTGAAATTTGGTAGGGCTACGTGCCATTGCACTCACGCTATCGACGAAATACTCTGTCACACCGTTGCCGATAAACTACATATGTAGTCCAATTTCCCCCTGACCTTGTTCCGGTATTTGTGACCTGGTGACCTGACCTGTAAGTCTGAGACCTGACATTTTCAGGATAAATACCAAAAGGCTGCCCAAGAGGGTATGCCAAATTTGGCGGCCTGCGAAAAACCTTAGGGGGTCTCATCAACCCCCCTCGCCGGGCGAGGGTAAATACTAAATACGTCATCATTGACCAAAGCTAATAATCATTCAACCGATTAATCCGATAATCATTATCAAGCTAAGTGACGGGCAAAGTTATGTGAAAGAGTGCGCTCTGCTTGCAATGTGTTTGCATCATTAGGGGAAGTTGGGGCAATGCCGGAGTAGGGGCAAAGCCGAAATTCGAGATATTTCGAAAACCGTAAGACATGGATGCCACCTGTCAGTGATGCTCTGAAGCTTAAGTGACTACAATTATCGCATGTTTGTTACGAGTCGTCATTCGGAATACTTCGACTGTGAGGGCGCCAAGAGCGTTTTCAAGGTACGTTTCCCTTGTACTACATGCGCCTTTGAAGCTGCATTTTTTACTCATTATGCTACCGTTTGTCTGGCCAATTCGGTCAAGTAATCTTTAGCATGTCTTTGCATAAGTGTGCTGCCTATTTGAAATTTATACAGCACGTTGAAAAGTTATGGGCCTGCAAATGAAAGAATGGCTGGCTGGGGTAATGCCGAAAACGTGCGATTACGCACGTGTTAAAAGCACGCTACGTGGACTTTACTGCTGTAGAATAGCAACGCGTATTTTTAGTCACACAAATTACACTTTCAACCGACACAACGGCCTGTTACCTATAAGGAACGATTTACCTGGCATTTTCTTATTATATCACACAATTATAACTTCCAGTGTGCACCGCGTCCTCAAGCTCTTGAAACGTGTGTCAGCTTTGATGAATTCTGGATAAAGTTTGAGATAAAATGGCAAAACATCAATGTCGGCATTCCCCGTAGATCATTTCTCCCATTTTCGGCTTTCCCCGCAGTCCGGGGCAACGCCGAAAAAGTCACTTCTTTGATATTTTTAGTTTGTGCGCTTAACGGTATGCGAATTCATCAAATGCGCCTGGTATGTTTGAAAGGCAAAAGACTGGCCTCTCGACTGACGCCAACAAGAATAGCGTATGTTGTCTACCTTGCGTGCTACGGGCGTCAGAAAAAAAGTCTTCGGCGTTCCCCCAACTTCCCCTACATTATCACTCATACCTGCATCGAACTGAATAGACGCCCTGGTGCAGGGCAGCTAATGCTCCCAAAAGTGCGCCTGACACCGTTAGCAGGCATTGCGCCATACACAGGTATGTATCTCGCACAATATCGTCCAATTCGCTGGGAAGTTCACACAGACAAGTGGCGGACAGAGCAAACTCCCGCCGGTAATGTGCCACAATGAGACATTTGTAGGCGCGCCGATAGCTGAGCCCCAAACCGCTTGATCCATAAACCACTCTCACTCACGGCCGTCCCGGTGCACTTCGCCGACGCCCGGCGGCTGCTCCGGTGCACGCTGCTGACGGCGGATACCGAGGTTTCATATACGGCGCGTCGGCCCGCCGCCCCGCCGAGTGTTCAGGTGCCTAGTGTCGGAGACACTTGAGCTCAAACATGAGGAGGATACTGCTCGTCGGTGAGTACGACTCAGGCATTGCCTTGTGTGGGCTATCTGGGGTAACATGAGATCGATTATGCAAGAACAAAGTTCAAAGATAGTGAAAATAAAGTATTCATTTTCCGTTATTTATTAATCACCAAGTTTACGAATATTTGAAGGCATTTAGTCCGCATTTCGGATAACATCTATCATATGTATATCACTCGCCGGTTCACGATGCGCTTTAGGTATAATTTACGGTTAATAGTTATCGACAGATCTTGGTTTAGGGAATTCGCGCGAGCAAAATCAGAACGGTGAATGCCTCTTTATGTAAATCGATCGATGAAAGAACCCGAAATTCATATGATTGGTTGCAATGCATTCGTCAGTTTTTGGAATAGCGAGTTTTGATAAACCGTAACACTTGATAAACCCCCGAAATCTTCGACTCCCATAACAATTATGATACTTAATTGGATAACACTAATGTTTACATTAGTGCGATGCACGTAAGATTGGACTATGTATATCGTATGCATTTATGCTCATCATATGTCCGACAAAACGGATGTGCATAAGGCACCAGTGGTTTTTGAATGGAGCATCAGCTGCAACTGTCATATTGATGTGTATTTTCTTTGCCATACGCTTGCCAGCGCTGTGAGAACGATTGCACCGTTGTTTGACGAGAATTCGTGAAAAAGTCGAATCTACGCGTAATCGTCGAACATTACGCGAATTTCGCGTATTGCAATAATGCTATAAGCTGTATATAGTGCCCTTTTTCCTGTCAAAATGTACACTTGTCAGTTGTCAGTATATACATTGATATGAAAATGAAATAAACGTAAAATATTCGAAAAATCGTCAAAATTACACGTATGCAACAAACCTATGCTGAATAAATTGCGGCTTTCTCCCAGTCGATATGAAGAAATTGATTTCAGGCAGGTTCTGCAAAATTATCCGGAAGCATAGTTTTTTTTTAATAGACAAACACAATTCTAATGAGAAGTGTTTTAAACCATAAGAGACAAACCTTCGGTTAAAGCTGGCGTCTGAGCTTAAAACAGTTCAACTGTTATGGTTCAGTTGTAACATTAGGAACATCTTTAACTGATTTCTGATTTGGTGACGCTTAGATTCAGTGATCCTGATTTAACCACAGGTTGTTTGAAAAGACAAACACTATTCGTTAGAATTGTGTTTTCACTATTGGAAAACAACCGGAGCAGTTTGTCACCGGGATATATTGTTGCAAGAACTTGACAGTTTACGGTAACAATTCGCATAAGATATGTATGTACATATTTCAAATATGCCAATGCATGCATGCACTCACCTGAATGTGAGTTTGGCGGTTTGATTCACTTGCCTACCACAATTATGTAAGTAAACAAAATTAGAAAAAAAAACATTGAAAGATGGAACCAAAAGTAACTCACGCGTTATCACTTTCCCGGTGCGGCTGTCTCAAACCATGCCTGAAACGTCTCTTCTCGGATGGAGGGAGCGGTGGCTTTACCGGGCACTTTATTGGTGTGAGACGCGGTGGAGCGGGAACAAGTCTCGGTTTGACGCCGGCGTCTCATATATCGCTAAGCAGAATCGACTTAACTACGAATTTAGTTTCGCATCAGCAATTTCTTTAATGGGTCAAAATGCACTTCACTGCCACTGGCACGAAAGTTTAAAAATTAACAACCTTACGAACCTGTCGTGACCGGATTCTGCTTGCGTGCTTACATCCGTAGCTTCTTAATTAATGAACCTCTAGATGAGAGCTGTAAGGTGTCGGTAGAGTTCGTTCACATATGCGCTGTTTCCGCATGTGACCCACGCATAACCTTAAAAATATTCGGTGTAGAAGAAAGTTGCCTATCTGCTCGTTTTTTATGCAATGAGGCGATGGCTTCGCAGCACCACTTCAAGTCAGTTCCCCCGCTAAGCCGATTTTCATAATGAGTTCTTAACCTTTGTTAGCCGATTGGGGACTTAAACAGAAGAAACTAGGAATGTTGGGGTGAACGCACTACTTATTCTAAGAACATGAACGAGCACCACTAGCCAAAAGTATGTTGTTATCACTTTAGGGTCAAAGCAGTCCGTTGACTTCAAATTTAGAACTTATAATAAAAATGCGTGAAGTATAGACACGGTACAAGTATATTAGGACAGACAAAGCCTTTGATTTGCTTGCTGGTATTGCTTCCTATCATGACAACTAGGCACCTAATGCCTATGCACGCGATCTGACAATTGTGTCGCCTGTGTTTCAGTCCTCTGCGCTCTGGCCGTGGCGCACGGCCAGAACCGCGGCTCGCGCCGCTTCACACCATCCCCATTCCTGGAGGGTCAGGACTGGGGGTTCGTACCGTCCAGCCGTACGACGCCTCAGCCGTGGTCCGGCCAGCCGGCCGCCTGGCCGCTCTCTGCTGGCCGACGTGGCACCAGCCGGCGACGCACCACGCCGCAGCCGCGACTCGGAGAGAATGACATCGACGACGGCTTCGGCGCCGTCTCGGCTGCCAAGGAGGAACAGGCACAGACTCCGAAGGCACCGGCGGCACCTAGACGCCAGCCTCAGAGGACACGCACCTCTGTCCGGCGACGCAGGCCCACTCGCGTCCAGGCGGCGGAGGTCACGGTGCCCGACGTGGCGAAGGTCCCCGAGGTGGCCGAGGCTGGCACTTCCACCACGGCCAGACCGGCCAGGCGTCGCACTACGTCGAGGGCGACCGAAACGACCACCCTGTCACTGCTGCGACAGCAGGTGGAGGAGCTGAAGAAACAGGCACAACAGCCGAAGAGGCGCTTTAGAGGCCGTCGTGTTAAGAAGATCAGAAGGATTATCCACCCCGGTGAAGATGAAGATAAAGACGAGGATGAGGATGAGGAGGATGAAGCGGCAAATGAGCTGCAGAAGTCCGAAACAGTGACCGAGAAGCCATCTGAGTCTACTGAAGCCTCACCTGAAGCGACAAGCACCACCACACTGAGTCCTATCATTCTGAGGCGGCAGAAGAAGATCTTCCGCCAGGGCAGTCCCCGCCGAGGCAGCGGCTCCAGGCGTCAGTTCGCCAGCAGGCGCCGTGTTGTAACCCCGGCCGCTCAACCCCCGACTGAGGCGACCACCCCCGACCCGACCACTGTCCCCACCGTGATCATCCAGACCAGCAGTCCGTTTGAGCCCTTCCCGCTGGATGACAATGAGGTGGACGATACCAAGACAGCAGACGACAAGGAGGTTAACAGTGAAGCAAGTCCCGGTACTGCGTTTACCAGAATTACCTCTACAGCGGGAGGAAAGTTATCTAACACTTCTTCGTCGTCATCTTCTTCTGCTTCAGTTTCGACGTCCGAGTCCGAAACTGCAGTCGCATCAAGCTCTCAGTCGTCTTCTGGCTCTAGCCTAAATGGTGACAGCTCTACAAACGAAGTAGAGTCATCATCAACAGAGAACGAAGTGCGTTCTGAAGGAGCGGTTGTGACCAAGACTGTTCGCAGGCCGATATCTCGCGGATCGGTCCGCGCCAGTTCCGCCTTCACCCGAACCCGCGGCAGCCAGGGCGTCTCGCGAGGATCTGGCCGAGGACGCGCACGAGGCTCTGGGCGTCAGAGAGTGTCTAGCAGCAGTGCCACGAGTAGCAGCAGCAGCACCTCTAGGCGCCAGTTCGCCCGACGCCGGCGTCCATCCGCCAGCGCGGCCGCCAACGCCATCACTACGAGCACTGCAGCTACTACCACGACCACTACCGCTGCCACAACCATCACCAACAACGACGCCACCACAACAGGCATCGATAGTCCGACTACCCAGCTAACGTATGGAAAAGATGGTCTAGCGTTCCCCAACAGTCTGGAAAGCTCTCCACCAGGACCAGGCCAGGTTGCGTTTAATTCTGGGTCTGTGACTGGCACGCCATTCCCGACGGTGTCGCCGGTGACCTCATTCGGTAGATTCCAGCCCGTAACGTCATCTAGCAGCTTCCGGTTCGGGTCAGGAGAGGCTACACGGTTCGGCGTCACCCCGCGGCCGGTATCGTCAACCACGTTTGCACCTGCATTCGGTCCAACGACCCCGGCTGTTCCCGCCCAGTTCTTCGATGGCAGTTTCGGAAACAGGAACTTTGGTCAGACTACACCCGTGACCACTACTGTGTTTGGCAACACCATCAGTGAGAACGACTTCCGTCCCACGCCCGCGTCAGAGCCGGTGACGTTCTTCTCCTCAGCGAACTCGCAGGGCGCAGGTTCGGGACGACCTGGCTTTGGAAGCTTCTCCTTTGGAGCCAACTCTGTCAGCAGTAGCAGCTTCGGCCGTACTCCTTCCTTCAACAGCGTCCCTGTCACTGCACGACCCACGTTCCGGACTACAACGGCGGAGCCTGATACTACCACATTCGGCTTCTCTAATGAAGGAAGATTCGGCTCCCAGTCAAGTGTCACCACAGGTGGCTTCAGACCCATTTCTTTCACCACACGCCACCCTGCACCGGCTTTCAACACCGACACCAACGTGCGTATCTCTTCCAACGGCGCCTTCAGTTTCGGTACTGGAGTGGCTAACCCTTCAGTCCCCGGTTCCGACTTCAGTCAGCGGGTCACCACACCGCGACCCGAGCTACCGACGGGCAGGCCGTTCACAAGCTCCTTCGGAGTTACACGCCCATCCTCTCAGGCGCGGGTGCCAGCTGTCCTCACTGAGGCGGCCCGCTTCTTTGGATTGCAGACGGGTCCGACAGTCCAGACCAACTTCGGGCCGGCCAGCTCGTCCGGAGGCTCGGTATCGACGTTCAGTCAGACTGTAGATCACCCGGCTCCCGCCTCCAGCTCCGGCAGCTTCTCGTTTGGCAGGGCAGTGACGGGCGCGAGCACGCTGGTCCAGTCTGTGGCCACCAGTCCGGCCCCGCCGGCCACCACCACCACCAGCCGGCCGGAGACGCTGCCGCCGGCCACCGAGTGGCCCCAGAGTTTCCCCTCTGTCACCGAGTGGCCGAAGAGCTTCGCCTCTGTCACCGAGTGGCCGCAGACCAGTCCTGCTGCCGAGCCGCCAACCAGCCACACATCTCTGAGCGGCGGACAAACCTTCTCCCACAGCCAACAGCAGGGCCCCGTCGGTAACAGCCTTCAGGAAAAATCCCGGGTCCCGCAAAAGCAGCCTTCCTCCAAAAAGTCCTCATCCTCCTCAACTTTCTCGTCATCCTCCTCCCAGAACAGTTTGGACTCGGGCCGTTCGGCAGGCTCTGGCCGCAGCTTCGGCTCCTCCTCGGGCACCAACACCTTCTTCCGCACCGGCGGTGTGAGAGGCTTCGAGTTCCAGCAGGAGGGCGGCGTCATCACACGCTCGTCACACCTGCGTGGCTTCGACACCCGGCTGCCGGCGTTCCACGAGAACGTGGTCATCAGCGACCCGGTGTTCAGCAGCAAGGACATCAAGCCTGGATTCACGTGAGTACACATCGATCATGGACGCACCAGTCCGTGTCGTTATAGCTGAACTTTGGTGATGGGTGGCTGGGACCTTTGGTGGTGGGCGGCTGATCATTTATCAAACTGGTTTGTTTTATTCATTACTAGTGTTAAGTGATTGTTTAACGGTTATTTTCGTCAACATGTTAGTTAGGTAATTATCATCGTAGACGTGGCTGCGCTCGTCTACTGCTGCTGAAAGTGACCGAATCTTGAGCCGCCACTAAGATACCACCTAAGTCCGTTTAGATTGTTCCATGGATTTATCGTAGATAGGTATTTGTAGGATTGGGTAAATGCTTAATTGTTTAGTCTCGTTGTGAAATCCCCATCCCTCAATATTACCTGTGTATGTTTCCGGAAACTATAGGAACTAAACAATGATTGGAATATGCAAGCCTCGTTCCGAATATTGACAAGATGATGCACAACGCTCACGTTGGTCCTAGCCTTGGCGGTTTTGGTAATGAAGTGGGATGTCAATTAAATCATTTATTATTAGCTTTATCGTCGTTCCGCTATCGAAACATTCTTTCTTACATTCAACGGATTCCTCCCTCCATATCAGCAGCCCATTACGTTCACCACAATAGTTTTCAGCACTCGGCACTGCGCGACCCTGTGCCTGCGAGGCGAGGACGGCATCCCAATTACCCCCACCGCAGGATTCATCGGTATTGTCATCGAGGCCTTCCAATCGGAACGGCTGGCTGAGGTCCAATGGAGCATACCCTGGGAGCGAGCTGGGGAATAAATGAACAGATGTAATGGCAAAATGAGAACATATCAAATCTCTGTTGCACAGATAACAGTAGTACTACTGTTATCTGTGTCTGTTGCTATTCTAGGCCAGAAAGGATACAGTGCATTATTTTCACTAAAATTTCCTTTTAAAAATTGATTGATGCTAGTTTTGTTTTATTTTCCACATTCGAGCAAATGTTAAACATATTGTTTTATAGACGGTTCCGACGTTCGAGTGAGTCATGGTCTGGCTGACCTCCCCTCTCGGCGGAAGCGCATGCACATGAGCTGCGCTGGTGGTCTGCCGGAGGGTCCCGCTGCGGTCCCTCTCGGCTGGCGCGGACCGAGGCCGCTTGTGATACCGGTCCTCGCGGAACAGTCCGAGGGAGGCTCCGGATGGTACGGCGGCCTTCAGAGCAGCCAGCCCCCGTCCCAGACGGGCCTGGGGAGCGGCGGAAACTGCCGAGAGGCCGCGTCTGACCGTCTGCCGTTTATCTCCGCCGCTCATGGAGCCGGCATCTCTGCCCGCCGGCGGACGCCAGGTGCGCGCTGGGGATGGCACCGGCGGCCCGACCTTGGTCTGACGGACCCGGTCGAGGAGGTCGGCTCGGTCTTGCCATGAGTGCTCTGGTCAGAAGGGAAGGAGGCGGACTGGCGCGGTGGAAGGCGAGGGCAGTTTTTACCTACCCTGTAAGACGGTCGGGACGGTCCATATGAGTCAGATCCGGTAAGGGCCCGGTCCGGTGAGCGGCGAGCCCAGTTGGGAGCTCTGTCGGTACCGGGGGGCAGGGGCAGTAGCTCAGACTCAGACCTGGTCGGACCGACACCAGCTCACCATTGGTGAAGGTCGCTGGGTCACAGGTCAGCCTGGACACAAGGGCGCCGCGGCCCGCGGCCCATCCGGTTCCGACTGGTGACGTCACCTTCCATATGACGTCACCAGGGGTGTGTCACGGCGTTACTGATGCCACCCTTCTCTCTCCTCGTGGGCGAAAAGGCCACGTCAGCGGCCCTGCGTCGTTTCCGCCCCTTCCACTTGCTAACACGGTGTGCTGACAGTCGCGAAGGGCTGCTTTCTTTCGCGCTGCGTTGTTCCTATTGCGTGCGTCGTCTCGGTTCTGACCACGAACATACATAATCCAAGTGAGATGCATGGTTGCTGTCACCTCTTAGCGTCGCAGACAATACCATCTGCAATGCATTTCACACTGACGCTCGTGGACAGCTTTGCATCAGACCTCTTAATTACGAGCGAAACCGGCGACGGAAGAGAAACAAACAAGTCAGCTGTTGCGGCATCGTCCTCGACACAGTGCACACCGCCCTGTCGCTCGCTGTCCCTCTCGCTGTCACCCGTTGACATGTCTTTCTCGAGCGTCGGACGGCGGCACGCGGCACGCGCGGTGCAGCTGCGGGGTCGCTCTGTGACGGCTGGGGACGGTTTCGCCGGCAGTTCGGTCCCGCTCGGGCGACGAACACTTTGTGGCAGAGTCCGTGTCACCACAGTGTGGTTAGGCGAGTTTCGCACGCCGTCATCTCCGACCGGCGGCGACGGGGTGTGAGTTGGTAACGTCACACTGGGTGCCGACCGCCAAACGCCGCGGCCGCGCCGTTTGCCCGCGGCGCGGTCTGCAAATCACCCGGAACGACTGGGGGCTGGTGGGAGTCGGTGTCATCGGCGGGTTTCTACCTCGCGGTAAAATGAGTCAGAAGACGTCAGCGCCTCAGTTGATATAAGCAAGATTTTAGCAGATGCTGAACTTTTCTGGTTATGTATTGCTTCCTAATAATTGGCCTTATTAACTTTCGACTGATAATGACGAATAATTAATTGATGATGATGATTATTGTTTTATTAATGTCAACGTTCACAAAAAGGTACGCATTAGTCGTAGGTACGAACTACACATGAAATCAACGCTGCTTGCACCGAATTCGTGGTTAACCTCCATGGAAGTTAAAGGCCTTTTATGCTTGGTGGCTGTAACACATAGGCGATCGAGTGCGCAACATTTACCAAGGTGAGCAAATAATAGTATTTGTTTCATCACTTTAAAAATCGTTGCTAACCTAGAACGGACTTTGTCTTCCCTTGTTGCCATACGTTATGTCTTGTGCAGAATTATAAGTGGGTAATGTTTAGTCTTGTAAAGGTAAATAATACGTTTCCAAAGAAACAGGCATTCGTGTGCACTCTAAGAGAACCGTTTCGGTATTTCATAACGCACCTCTACTCGACTGTTTATTTTCCCTAACACCATTAGTCCGTAAATGGCTGGCTGTCTGCGGATGCCCATTTATTAATGCCGGAGCTTCTTGAGGCCAGTAATTCGCTGCTGATTATACTTCTTTGATCGGCTGGCCAGCGAGCAAAGCCCACAGGCTGATTATGGAGGTGGTACGGACAGGTTGTCCTTTGCCGGATGTCGTAACATGACAAACGAAGGTCCCCAGGTGCGCGTCTTTGCCACTCTCCAAACGCAGCTCCATTCAACTTCAATTCCTGAACAAGCAATTTCATTAGTCTCACACAATGCATTAAGCTCTGTTTTATTGGTGCCTGTAACATAGTGTCACATTCAGCGCAAGAACCGCTAAAAAATACTTGCCGCATAATGCACCTATCTGCATATGGCGGGCGTGATTAAACGCGCTGGCGTCCGCGCTGCCCTGATCATTAGCCATGGCAGGCTGGCCACACTGCAGGGCCGGAGGGCAGATTTCGTCACTGGCGTGTCACACCGGCACCTGCACTGTGACACGCGGCAGACGTGGGAGCGTCACTACCCGTGACGGCCGGCCCATAACGGGCTGTGACGGCTGGCCTGACCTGACCCAGTGTCCAGGTCGGCCGCAGTCTGAGCATTTATATGATAATTTGCTTATTTTGTGGTTCATGACATTTAAAAAAAAAAACTTTTTAGAAATACTTTCTAGAACAATGCTTCGAAAAAAAATATTGATATCAATATGATCTTAATATCCATGTGTTTTTAGCCATATGAAAACATGACAGAGAAAACAAAGCATTCTGTTTAAATATATCTAAGGCTGTTTCTTTTATCATGCCCATGTTATGATGTGAATGTTTATTTGAGCGTGCGTTTTTTGCCAACATTGCCGGAAATTCTACCTTTCATATCTATGTGCAATTCCCCGCCATTGCCAAACTGGCCACCCCGACAGCGACGTCCGTGTGGGTGGACGGCTGCATAAGGGGCGCGGGTTGACACCGAGCCATGCCCACTGCCGACCTCTTCTTGCAGACAGCACTTTCACTGGCTCGCGCCGCTCCTATAGTCGCGAGACAACGGCCTGTATATCAGAACAGCGCCGAGCTATGACGGAGGCTCAGGAATTGGTGACGTGTGTCTGGGTGTGATCCTGTCTCCTAATTAAGAATGTGTGAGGACCCTTGGCGGCGTTATTTATCGATTGGTCAACCTGGGGCTGAATCTATCATTCGTGACCGTTAATTATCGTGACATCTGTAGTGCTTTCTTCAAGCAATCGGTCACGACTCAGGCCGGGGGTGATCGGTTGTCCGTCCGTCTCCGGTCTCGTGAGAAGGCTCCCATCAGCCCTGAGAGGTGGCCTTAAATGGTAATCGGCATTGTTGAGGACAGAACAAACGGTGCATCGATCAGTTATCGGTGTCCCGACTTTCCGAAGGCCCATCCTTATCTATGAAGACTGGTTCGAACAGTCCGCTCCAACAGTTGCCTCTCGAACATCTTATCGCCAAAGTAGCGGGTTGAAGTTATCTGCGTTGTCTAAAAAGGTGTGCCTCAATGCCCTCGGAAGCCGGGTTCCATGGGCTCTGTCAAAGGCTGAGTCATCTCCACCACTCCCACATGAATCGATTCACCGCCTTTAGCCCTTTGAGCGAATATGTGCATTCACGAGCCTGTGTGATGAAGAGAGCCACTCGACAGCGCACGCCGCACTCCTTACATATTTCACTGAGTAAAACCGCGGCACGCTATTCACATATCTCATCAGATAAATCCTGGGTCGTTGCTTGTCCTGAAGCTCCAGTCACTCGGCAGTAGCTGAATGCCGACACATTGTTCGTGAGGTCCCGGTCTTAGAGAGGGCTTGTCGCTGGAAGGCCCCTGCCGTGCGGTGGGGACTCTTCACGGCTGGATTTGACGGCACGAGCCTGTAGGTGGACACGCAGCCACTAATCTTACAGATAATGTGTAACCACAGAGTGGTGTCGAAACACAGTCGCTCACGTGCGTCAGTTTCCGTTTTGCGTTCGTCGGTATGGCGGCGGGGGGCAGTCGATTACCATGAGACTGGCATGCACATCGAACCACGCGGCACACTGGTTGCGTAACGCAGCCGGCGGAAACTGTAGAATTATACAAATCATGCTCCAAGATGAAATCACAGGTCAGATAAGACTTATTGCGTCTGGCGGCCACACGCTATGACGGCCTCTCTTCGCTCTTGCGTGCGGTAATTTAACACATTTGTCGGTTCCTGTTAGCCTAGTTTGTCATGAAAGCAGGTCAAAGCACAGCTATCGTTAAAGAGAATGAAAATCATGCAAGCTTTACTATAATTGCTGATTTTACCTTCTAGGACAGTCCCATTGTGAATATTCGTGCTCGCCTCTAGGCTAAAGACAAGCTGTTGCCCTTGGCTCTCTCACAGAACCCAGCCGAGCAGTGGCCTTCAGCCGAACCCTCCGTTCCACTGCCTGTTCCTTTATGGGACACGAACTCCCTCAGTGCGGTACCGTGATGCCGGTCGTGGATCCTGTGACGTCATAAGATCAAAATCTGACTGAGAAAGGAGGCGACTAATTGGTTTTACGGTATCTGGTGGGCTGTGCTCTCAGTTAATGGCCAAATCATGAATTCTATGAGCTGATTAATCTCTAATTTGCTGGTTGAAGTCATCGGCTTTAGCATAGTTGCCAATCTAGAATTTTGAAGATTGCACTTGCCATTTCAAACATCATATTTGTTCATACCTTGCATGATGCATGTTTTATAGAATAACTGTTTTGAACCTTGAAGTGAAGTTTAATTGAAATGAGAAATATCGTCAAGGAATGTGCCTGACTTTATATGAGAATACGATTTGAGCGAATATGGGATAAAATGCAATAATTCTTTTGACATTTCCACTTCTATAAATGACATTTCTCGCTTCTGTTTGGCGCGGTGTTCTCTACCTATTTATATAGCGGGGGATCAAATGCTTGTTCAATTTACTTCGTCTCGCCAACGAACAATAAATTCATGCTTGAGTACCAGACAAGTTTCGTCACAATCCTATTCCCAAATTTGACTACCAAATTGAGTTACAAAACACCTTCACACATATTGCAAGAGAAGCCCTTCCATTCAGCAGCCATCAGATTTGGTGCGTTCCATGCAAATCAGAGAAGAGGTTGGCTTTGCAGTGCAGCAGATGTATAAGACATGGCACAGGATCTGGCCGTCTGCCGGTGGAGGCGCGTTGTATCAGATAGCCCACACCATTCCACTGGCAGGGACAAGTCAAGAGGGACGAGACGGGATGGGACACAGTGCGACAGAGCCGGATGGCTCGGAAGGGACGGGCAGGGACGGGAGTGGACAGACGGAAAGGAGACTGCGATGCCGCATCACTGTCTATCTCTGACAGCGGCGCTGGGGGTCGCCCATTGCGACAGACACGTTATAGCATAGGGCTTGGCCGCCTGGGCCGGTTCCTGCTGTTGCTCAAGCCGGCTTTATACGAGTAGGGAAAGGGAAATGAATACAAATTGATGGTCAGTGAGTGTAAAGTGTCAAGATGCCCGCGCCGAGTCAGTGTTCCGCTGGGTAGTTGATGATGCCCACCGTCAGGCAGAGTTGCTAATCACTAGGCTCGAGAGCATCATCAGCCTCAGGCTATGAACGTTCGAACGCCGTAAAACGTGGTCTGTGTACATACAGGACGCGTGTCCTAGCGAACAGTGATGGTCATGAATGTAAGCTTTATTAGCGGGCGTTGACAGGTACTGACGTCCTTTCCAAAGAATATACCCGGCGCATCCGTCTTCGTTTCAGCATTCATTTGCCATCGCAGAGCGTGAATGGCTGCTCACTATGATAATAGCAGAGGTGTGCATCATCAACGTGAGATGTAAGGCCAGTGATGTGCCTCTTGCGCCATGATTCGGCTCGGGTACGGCGTCCATACACTGCCGTTCGGCAGTCCTCGGAATACCAATGGACAGGTATAATTATGATGAGACTTTAGCCATACGGGAGTGCACGAATTGCGTGTTTTATTAGCTGACGTAGATCAACACCCTGCCCAAAACTCATCACCGGCTTTGGAACTTTCTTCCCTTCTCCTTTCACTATATCTGTTGCCTAGCCCCCGCGTTATATATTAAATGTCGAACAAAAGTTTAGCCTCGACATAAACAAGATCTGTCCTCTAACTTTCCACACGACCGATAAGTTCAGCTCCTGTGGCACCCCATCACCGCACGGTCAACAATACCCCGTAGGTAGGCCCCCAAGTACCCCGTAATCCCGTGCGCACTCCTTAGTCCTCCCAGTCCCTGCACCTGCTGGCGGCATCTGGCTGACCCCGCCGCCCGTCTCCGTACTGCAGGTGTGAGGGCAGGCCGTACGGGTACTACGCCGACGAGGCCAACGACTGCAGCATCTTCCACATCTGCCAGCCCGTGGACGTCTCCAGCGTCAGCAAGTTCTACACTCGTTACAGGTATGTCAATGTGGGCAAAAATCTCACAAAATTCAGGCAAGCCGCAAAATTAATATGATAAGAAGACCTAGCCGGTATAGAAATGTGTCCATGTCCGACAACCGAGACAGAAATACGGACCAAAATATGGAAAAGAATCCAGCTGTGCACCTGACAAAGGAATGTGTATCTAAACCGCAACATTCTGGAATTCCTATTAGCTATGGCCCGTATTTTTCCGATGCTATGATATGTATATTCTGTGGAGGAGAAGCGATTGATGTCAATGTTTCCAACTTCCAAGCCCAAGACCTACAAACCAGCAAAAAAGCTAGTGGTTTTCTTGTAATTCGATTGAAATACCAGATGCCTAGCCCTTCCAGCAGATTTTGCATCCATCATGTCATCTCCCGGCATTACCATCTGCGATGTGCAAATAGGTAAATCACGCTGCAAGGACAGTAATGGCGTGGTGCGTCTGCCCAGCGGCGATTCCCACGCATAGGCCTGCTCACGTGTATAATTATGCGGTGCGCTATTGAGTACGCATCGAGCAAACGTCCAATTATCTCCCTTGCGCCGCCGGACTTTTCCTTTCACGTCGTACCGTTACAGCAAGATGATTTGTTTCACATGGAGTTGGCTCCTCACCTGCTGTTTTCACTCTTCATGGAGCATAACCGTGGCGGCAGCATGAAATACCCACTTGCGGTGGATATTCTTTCCCAGGGCTGACGGTCTTCCCTGCCGCCGCTCGCTGGCAGAGAGCGCTATTCTGCAGCGCTGTTGTCTGGCCAAACCACACCCCACCGAGCCGGCACAGATTCCACCGGAGGCAGCCACGCCCGGCTGAATTGTGTCGATTTGTGTTGCCTCACCGCGGCCACTGGGCCGACACGTCCGGTGCAGACTGGCGGTCAGCGGCCGGTCAGGGCTGACCGCTGAGACTGACCGGCCCCGGGGCGGCGGTCAGCGGCCGACCGCGGTCTGACCGGCTCCCGCGGCCTGACCTGACCCAGAGACAGCCCGGGTTCTCTGGGGATACCGACCCAGTGACCGCCCGAGGCCCAGTCACGGCCACGGTCGTTCGGCCCTGGGGGCTGACACGACACTGTACCTCGGCTCACGGTCAGGGTCACGCGGTGGGTCTCAGGGGCGGTCGGCCCGCCGTGCTGCGCACACACCCAAGCGGACGTCTGTGTTACGCCACTCGGCCGTCGTCGGCAGCGGCCCAGCCGGTGATTTTACGGCTCTGCAGTCGGACTAATACGCACGGCTCGGATCGGTGCGTTTGGTGGCTGACGCGGGCCGGCTGTCCCACCCAACTGGGTCAGAGCGGGAGCCGCCCCACTCCGGCCGCCGCCGGCAGCTACTGCAGCCATGGACCCGGCGGCTGAGGGTTCTGCAGATACGCTCTGGTCGGGCCACTGCTGCGTGGGCGGAACGCACCTATGACACTGGAGATTACGGGGGAGCGGCTCACTGCGCTCTCCGCTCCCCAGCAGTGCGTGACGTAATTCACAGAAACAGGCGCAGCTTTTGATTGAGATGGACATTGGGCGTTGACTGTGACGGCAGGAGCACGTCTGAATCAGCGAAGAATGTTCCAGAGAGACTGTCCACCTGGCATCCCTGTCAGCAGTCTGCAATGGATCACCATCGTAGGAGCCCGCCCGCGGCGTCTGGGACAGTCTCGGCGGCTGTCTCCCGCTCCCCGGTCACCACAGTGCATACGGAGCTGCCGTGTGGCTTGCGACAGAAGTGAGGGGGGTCTGTCGGGATGCTAACTCGGAGCCAACGTGCAACAGGGCTGATCACGATGCCGGCTGGGGGCGCGGTTCGCCGCGGCGCCGGGCCGCTCACTCGCGTGATGGGTCGTCCCTGCGGAACCGGTCTGCGCAGCCCGCCGAGATCCCTCCCCAGCCCCCGAGCCGTGCCCATAACAGGATGATCTCACGGCTGCGCAGAGGAACGTCAATCCGTCAGAGCGCGCAGCGCGGCGGGAAGCCAGAGGCTTCCGTTCGAGCTGTGTTACAACCATTGCTGTTCGGCAAGCTGCTCGCGGAGGACTGAAATGGGAGGGGCCTGCCAATTACCTCATTTGTTCCCAGACTGTAAATTGTTTTCCGGGTGTTTATCCCAGGTGTTTGACCTTTTTACGCCCAGGGTGGCACCGGGAGCTGACACCCACACCATCATAGCACAACCTTCGGAACGCCCCATGAATAGGTTTTGTTCGTCTAGAAACCGGATTTGTTATTGCGCTGATAGGTGTGGGCGAATCCAACAGAAGTTCCATTGTCAGTAGGCGAATAACCAGTATTGTCTTGGTGTGTGAAGGTGTTTCCGACCGTAAACAATAAACAACGTGGCACGTCTCAATGCATTCTGGAAATACTATCGCCCTGTGCCTGCATATTTGCTTCGAAAAAAAAATCAAGTCACATCACGAACGCCAAGCTAACATCTACATTCTACATAGATAGTATACGTGATCTGTGGGTACGGTCGGCAGTTTTACACAGGTTCGACTTCATTCTGTTATTCTCCTGAGAGTGTCAGCATTACAATTGTTTTGGCAGGTACTCGTCCACTGCAGCGCATATACGCGGTGTCGGACATCTAGCAGACATTTCCCCCCTAAAACACTGTGTGTGTGTGTAACGCTCTTTCTGTGTGTCCCGCAGCTTCTTCTGCGGCGCGGAGACCCGTTTCGACCAGTCCAAGCTCTCGTGTCTACACAAGGACGACGCCATGCCGTGCTCAGAGTCGGCCAGCTGGCTTTTCCGTAACGACGAGTTCGGAATTCAGGAGAAGCGCTCGAACGAGCAGAGGTTCAAGGATGAGGTGCAGGGCACGCCGGCCGTCGTCTGATGGCCCCACAGCGGTCATCTGAGGTCGCCGAGGGTCACAGGGATTCGCCCGAGATCGCCAGAGATCACCTGACGTCAACGGGGTCACCTCAGGTCACAGAGGTCACCGGAGGTGAACAGAGGTCACCAGGGGTCGTCACGCCACGCGACAGGACCATTAGGCGAACGGTGTGACGTGACTCACAGGCCCCGTGACCCGCGTGATGTGTGACGTGCTGGACTTATCGCATGTGACGTATGTGACGTATGGCTCACCGGTGCCGTCACATGTGTGACGTTTGACTCATCAGATGTGATGATAACACTGCCTGTCAGGGAGCGTGAACGGCAGAGGCAACACTGGCAAATAGCGCGTCCGTAAGCAGAGTCAGACGGGCAATATGATCCGCGTGACTGTGTTGGACTGATTGTGTGGGGACGGAGAGCGTCCGAGCACGAGCTCACACGGAGTGGGACAGGTGACTGTGTTGGACAGAGTGTGTGGTGACGGAGAGCGTCCGAGCACGAGCTCACACGGAATGGGACAGCCGTGACTGTGGTGCGCTTGGGTGCGCTACATGCCATGGACGCGAGTGGGATGTGATATTCGAGCGGTGTGCGTTGTAATGTGTGTGCTATTGAACCATGCATCGAGGAGGCAGATGAAACTATTATAGATGCAACGAGTGACGACTGTCGTGGAAGTCACAATTTTGGACCGGTTTTTCATTTTGTAATGGAATGGCTACAGTGAAGCTACATAAAGCTACACCTATAAATTTTGTTGACATATTGCAGGACGCTTCAAACCGTTGAAAATTAGACTTCCTGTAAAGTGACCTCGTACAGACAAAGCGTGTCCAATTGGTTCATGTCTTGGATGTGTGCTTCACTTGTAAGATCAAATGTAATATAATTGAATGCTTGCCCCAGAACCCACTCCGTTTTGCTGCAATGTGCGCGCTTCATGTGTATGCTGTCCGTATTGCGTAAACGTATGGATAATGGATATGGATGAGTGATCGCTCCGCATCAAGAGGCATGTTCAATAAATATAGCTGCATGAACCGTGTGTTTGCATTTTGATGACTGGCTTTGTCTTCTGAGCCTGATGGAGCAATGCAGGACGCCGCTTCACATTGCTGAACCTCTGACTACCGATTACAGAGGCACACAATTCACATACAAACTACGAAGTGTAGAGGTCATGAAACGCAAAGTGTTGTAACGTGAGTTCTTTATTCACAACCAAAGCCGCATAGCGTGAAACTTCCCAGAGCGCCAAACACCGATCGCTCCTGCAGCAACCGCACTCCGCGCGGGCCGGCGGCCGACTCCTCTCGAACCCCGCGTCTGCGCCGCCAGTGGCGTCGCCGGGCCCCCGGGCAGGGGGGAGCAAGTGGCGTCGCCAGGCCCCCGGGCAGGGGGGAGCAGCTCGCGACACCACACCCTGCCGCCCTTAAAACGGAACACATTTTAAACCGGAACGTGGAAACAAACACATTTTAAACCTCGGCGATCAGTCGCCTCGGGCACCTCCGGCGCCGAGCGGAACGGCGTTGCGAGGGGCCCTCAGTGTCCCCGCCGCCCCTTCCGCCGCCGTCACCGCCATCACCGCCACCGCCGGTGTGACTGTAGCCGCTGAGGTCACCGGTATCACCGCCGCCGCCGAGGTCACCGGCACTACCGCCGCCGCTGACGACATCACCGCCGCCGCTGAGGTCACCGGCACTACTGCCGCCGCCGGGGCCGCCGCAACGGTTTCCCGCGCTTTCCCGAGCGGGGGAGTCACGTGACTGTGACGCCACAATCACGTCACCGAGTGGAGAGTCCCGGCCAATCACCGCGCCGTGCCCGTCTGACGTCACCACCGGCCGGTCCAATCACAGTGCGGCCCGCCAACGCCAGCGCCGCCGTCCGCTGCGCAACATGGCTGCCACCACGATCGGCCATCGGGCAAAAAACTGGCACGCCGCACCACTGGCGGATCCAGGCTTGCGTTTTGGGGGGGGCCAACTCATGCGGAGCCAAACCTAGGGTACCCCCAAATCCTGTTTTCTCATCGGATTTAGGCCACTTATTTTTCGTCACAGCTCTGACACTATTAATATTTTTTTTAACTAAAAAGAAAAATATATAAATGGTAGTCCACCCGACCCATGCCTTTATATTACTTTGTGAACACTTACCATTGCTTTTGTCGACCAGTTAACCCGCTTCGAGTCAGTTCTTGGGTCCCTTTGCGGGCCGGGAGGTGGTAAAACACCCCCAGTCTAACTCGGCTCCTGGGCCACGCACTGATTGAACTATGTTTCATTATCGATTGGGGGAGGGGCAAACGGGCCACTTTAGGCCTCTGGGAAAGGGGCATGGCCCTAAATGCCCCCTCCCTGGATCCGCCAGTGTAAGACACCATTGGAGCTGCAGTTGGGTACCTCAGACGTCAGGGTACGCCCTCAGATGTATAGGACTTGCGTGGAGACCTCTTATGCTGTAGTGGACTGAAAGGACCCAAAGGAGCCCGTCTAGGGCTCCCGGAGAATGGAGATAGACGTGGGCCCTCAGGAGCCCGCCAGAGCCCCCAATGAGGGATAAGTGAGGGATACCAAGTGCCTGCAATTGCATATTGCATAAGCCATAACGCCTTTACAAATCAATATATTATGTATCAGTGGCAGATACAAGGGGGGCCACATGGGTCATGACCCCCCTTGGTGCCCGGGGGCACCACCGGCCAAGCAGGGGCACCACCGGCCTAGCAGGGGCACCACCAGCCCGCCAGGGGCACCACAGGCCTAGCAAGGGCACCACGGGCCTGTGACAGGTCCCACAGGCTTGTCAGGGACACCCCAGGTCTGTCAGGGACACCAGAGACCTGCCAGGGGCACCACCGGCCTCGCAGGGGCACCATGGGCCTGTTAGGGGCACCAGAGGCCTAGCAGGGGTACCACAGGCCTTACAGGGGCACCACCGGCCTTGCAGGGGCACCAGAGGCCTAGCAGGGGCACCACAGTCCTGTCAGGGCCCAGGGGCACCAGGGGCCTAGCAGGGGCACCACAGGCCTGCCAGGGGCACCACCGGTCTAGCCTTTACAAATCAATATATTATGTATCAGTGGCAGATCCAAGGGGGGCCACATGGGTCATGACCCCCCTTGGTGCCCGGGTGGTGCCTGTCAGGGGCACCACCGGCCTAGCAGGGGCACCACCAGCCCGCCAGGGGCACCACAGGCCTAGCAAGGGCACCACGGGCCTGTGAGGGGCCCACAGGCTTGTCAGGGGCACCCCAGGTCTGTCAGGGACACCAGAGACCTGCCAGGGGCACCACCGGCCTCGCAGGGGCACCATGGTCCTGTCAGGGGCCCTGCCGGCCTCGCAGGCATCACGGCATCACGCAGGGGCACCTTGGGCCTGTCGGGGACATCACGGGCCTGTTGGGGGCGCTTTAGGCTTGTCAGGGGCACCGCAGTCCTGTCAGGTCCCAGGGGCATCAGCAGCCTAGCAGGGGCACCCTAGGCCCGCCAGAGCCACCACAGGCCTGCCAGGGTCCAGGGGCACCACAGGCCTAGCAAGGGCACCATGGACCTGTCAGGGGCACCTCAGGCTCCCGTGCCCCCCCCCCCCCCCCCTGGATCGGCCAGTGATGCCACACCACGCGAAACACCGCCAACTACCAGCTGCCGCGCCATAAACACGTGCCAACAACAGTCTTTTTTTAAGGTCGACTCCTCTCGCGCAACTTTTGACTGACCCTCACTGCTACCATATTGCTTCCATATTATGCTGTGGAAAGCTTTACTTCACCAAGTGGCTAAAAACCTCCATCAAGGTATATTTTCTTAGCATTTTTTCGGACGTTTTGGGGGGGGCCAAACCGGCCACTTTAGGCCTTTGGGGGGGCCATGGCCCCCGTGGCCCCCCCCTGGATCCGCCAGTGCGCCGCACGCGTATCGCCGCCGGGCGACGGGCAAACCAACGAACACATGCAGCAGCGAAAAAAAAAACTAAGCACTAAGCCGCACTAAGCATTTCAATTTAGCAACCGTTTCGCTCCGCATCTTACCGTCCGTCCTCAGTGCCCACTCGCTCGCGCCCGAATCCCGGCCATCACCACCGCGCGACTCACAGTCACAACTGACGTCTGGCATGTCCGCTGCATGTCATCCTTGTCGCCAGGATGTTGTAACGTGAGTTCTTTATTCACAACCAAAGCCGCATAGCGTGAAACTTCCCAGAGCGCCAAACACCGATCGCTCCTGCAGCAACCGCACTCCGCGCGGGCCGGCGGCCGACTCCTCCTTGGAGGAGTCGGCCGCCGGCCCAAGGCCCTATATACCAGGTAGGGTCGTCCGGCGATTCTACCTTTTCGTGACGTCAGCTCGTGACGTCATTTGGAGTCAAGTCTCGAAGCCCCGTTCAATCCCCATGTAAATGAGCGATTTTCGAAACACTGTAGAATGAAGTCTGCACAAGATATATCAAACCTAAGTATCTTATCTGAAAGAGCAGACAATTTTCTGCAAGTTATCTATTACGTGTTTTTCGCTAAATCTTTTGCTTTTTTCACAAAAGCGTAAAATGTCCCCCTATGTCTCCGCAGCCTCCCTGCCGCCGGCCGCCGCGCGGTCGCGGTAGTGTAGTGGTTAGCGTGCCCGCGCAGTATTCCAAAGGTCCCGAGTTCGAATCTATGCGGTGCGGAACTTTAATTGCAATTCCAAGCTGAATATACGCACATCCATAATAAATTATTATTCGTATAGCTAAACTGTCACCAAGCTATCCATATAAATTGACTTCACCCAAAATATCGGCAAGATTCTTTTAAAATATAAATTCAAATATGGCGGCTTGGACTGCCGCGTGCGTTAGGCTCCGCCCATAGCTCCGCCCACATGCGTGACGTCATTCGTGTTAGTGGACACACGCGGAGATAGGGGACGACATGGGCCTGGACTCCTCTCGAACCCCGCGTCTGCGCCGCCAGTGGCGTCGCCGGGCCCCCGGGCAGGGGGGAGCAAGTGGCGTCGCCAGGCCCCCGGGCAGGGGGGGGAGCAGCTCGCGACACCACACAAAGCATCAAAGATCTATATAAAATATCGTTGTTGTTTGCTCAAAAACAATTATAGGTACAAAGCTAGATGATAGAAGGAATAAGTACGAGCGGATCACAACAGACTAAAATCATAAAAATGTCAAAAACGGATGTTTGAGTAGAAAGATGTTAAAAGCCCTGGTTTAAAGCACGTGACAGCAGAGAGTAGGAACGAGAGTCAATGGGCCTCGGTGCCACGAGTCGCGCAGAATAAAACTGATTGATTGCAATTATGGTGGAAATAGGTATTACTTATGTTGGACTATGCTCTCTAACTGGTGAGCCTCTACTCCTTATATTCAAATGTGCTTATTTAGCCCGCGCGGGGCTGGGGTCTCCAGCCGAACGCGCGGGGCTGGGGGGGTAAATTTTACCCCCCCCCCCCTGTTATCTCCCGAACTAATGGTCCGATTTGGAAAATTCAAGCGCCAATCGAAAGCTCTCATCACGAACTACTAAAAACATGTACTTAAGCTAAAGTTTGAGGTCAAGGTCAAGGTCAGGTCAAGGGTACAATTTGCAAGTTTCTACAGTATCGGCCTTGCACCGTAGTTGCCGAAGAATGGAGTCATGGACTGAGACTGATCGCCCAAAACGTGTTCTTAGGCTACCAAGACAATATTCGTTGCATACAATATCATTCAGAGGTCAAGGTCAAGGTCAGGTCAGGCCAGGTCAGGTCACCAAAAAACAAAATATAGAAAAGGGCATGTGCGACACATGTTTTATGGGTCATTTTACTCATAGAATTCAACAGGCACACTCAATAAGTGATATGGACCACCTCTGGATGAATTTCAGGTCGAGGTCAGGTCAAGGTCAGGTCAAGTGAGGTCAAATTTTGAAGTTGGTTGTTAACCCTCGCCCGCACATGGGGGGGGTGGTTGCCACCCCCCCAGGCAGTCTTTCTGCTCTGCACTCAACATTTTTAGAGCTAGAAGGCTGATTTTTCGTATAGCTGCTCGTCTATCCTTTCTTGATGTCCACTGAAAATTTCAAGTTTCTGTGATTTTTGGTTTCGGAGACATGACCTTGTTTTTCAGGTCATGTCATGACCCAAATGGCCAATTCTCAACATCTTGCGTTTGCCATGGGCCTTGTGAGCTTTTGACACCCTGATTTCGGCCTTTTTTGCCAGTCTTACCTCCCACCTATCATGGAACATGTTGTTCGACGATGTACAGGGGTCAAGGTCAGGGTCAAGGTCAACCTAGGTCATCTAAGATAATTGCGTTTTAGGCAAGCTGAATTTACTTTTTGTGAAGTTTTTTGACTGCATTTTTGGTAAAAGCTTCTCAGATCATGATTTCATGTGATATGGACCCAAAAACAATCGATGCACACATCAGTATACACACAGACACACACAGACATACAAACACATATGATTGACCTTGACCTAACTTGACCTGAAATGACCTCAGCAGCAAAATTCTGGTCGGATAGTGTGACAAAGAGGTTCTAGCTGGCTTGGCACCAGAAAACAGCATCGTCATCGGTATTTGATAAGCAGCGCACTTGATATCCAACGGTGACCCAAAACAGCAACATTTTTTAGTTTGACCTGACCTGGAAGGTCAATGACTGACCTGAGAAGGTAAAACTGGGTATCATTGGATTCGTCTCTTCCCAAAGAATCTTTTTGGTCTTACTGCTAAGCTCTATCTCCAACAGGAACGAAATGGCGCGGGGGGGGGTGGCAACCACCATTGTGGATTGCTCTTGATCGTCAATACATACATACATACATACATACATGTGCGTTCTAGGATGGGAAAATGGCATGTGCGGGCGAGGGTTAAGGCCTAGAAAGGTGTCTATCTGATGCAGTTTTTCACGGCGAATCGAATGGTGCTATTTTTGTTTCCGTACGAGTTCTAGAACTTCCAAAAAAGTCATTTTTCAAAAACTTTGTGTGTCGTGACGTCATAAAATTTTGAATAACTCCCACATTTTTGAACCGATTTCTTCTAGAATTTGGTATGTAGGTGCACATAGACCACTTCTCTGACATATATTCCGGTTTTTTCGATAGACTCAAAATTTTGGATTTTATAATGATTTTCCCAAAAAAGTCAGTTTTTTGAAAAAATTTAGGCCAAAATCCAAAATTTTCAAAAAACCGAGATAGCCATTTGATAGACAAAGTAAAATTACGTATAACCTTTTTTGTTACGTCTTGATTCCTTTAAAAATGAAGATGTTAGCGGCGTTTGAACTTTTGCCGTTTTTGAGGCGAAAATGGCGAACATGACGTCACTAAAACGGCAATTTCTCAAAAAATTTCCGACGGATTTCGCTCAAATTGTCAGGGAACGTGTCAAATTGATGTAAGAAAAGGTACCGAAAGTTTGGCGGCGCTGCGCGCCGCCGTTTTTGAGATATCGCAAAAATTCGCGAGGGGGGGTAAAATTTACCCCCCCCCCCCCAGCCCCGCGCGGGTTAGGGAAAAAGTTTCATTTGTTTTCCTGATTGGCAAATGATATGTTATTTCAACTTTATGGGCTGCAGTGACCAAAAAGAATATGTCTAAGCTGTTAAGAATGCCTTTATTAAAGATGCCGATAGTTCCCTAAAATGGGCGCCGACCAAATCCGATTTCAGCTTCCTTGTGTTCGAGTACACCTGTGGGAAGCATCTGAAAGGTGCTAGAATGCCACGAGTTGAAAGCTCAGCCTTAGACTTTCTCTCTGCCGAAAGCACTGATGAGATTAGAGCAATTGGGCGCTAATTCTCATCCTTACCATTCAAACCCACGAGGCTGTGATGCTGTTCACTGGCTGCAATTCCCACGGGACCAGCTCTCACACCTGGTCGGACCCGGTCCCGAATCACCCCTGACCCTCCAGTCCACCCATCACCGTCCTGGCAGACCCGGACGCGCCCGGGCGTCCATCGGCCGGCGCCCGCGCGTGAAAGTGTCGCGACCTTGCGCCGGGCCCAGCGGCGAGCGATCTGCATTGGTCACCGGACGATGGGCTGGCCGCAGTGGCCCCACGTGAGGCGAATGGCCACTCGGCCGGACACTGGTGTCCCAACGCAATTTATGGCGGCCTCTGCGCACTGGCCTGAGAGCGGCATCTGCCGCCCGGGGCTCGGCAGAGAGCCGAGAGCAGAGAGCCGATCCCGGCGGGAGGGGGGAGGAAGAGGGCGGCACGCGAGCGTAATCGGCTGGTGATATCGCGGACGGGATTTCTCAGCTGGCTATAGACAGCTTATTGGAGCGAGGAGGCGGCTTTGTCATCAGCGGTGCATGAGCGAGCATTATGTCACAATGAGGGCGCCGCGCAGTGCGCATGAATGTTTGTGTGTGCAGTGTACATGTTTGAATGCATGTGGTGCCGAGCGCAGACTGCGAGCTTTTGGTATTCATCCTCAGATGTTTAATAGGATAACTTATTGGCAATTGCATGTTGCATTGCAGGCATCTTAAAAATGTGCAAATATGTACGTTTACAAACATAAACGCACGCTTACGGCACATGCTTCCTCCTTGTAGACCTCAAATACTTGTTCATTTACCTGTAGGTACCAAAAGAACAGGAACGAACATATGTTATGCGTAAGCATATGCTATACATAGTACATACATACCAATTAGGTACATGGATATTGGATAAGCATTTATTGAATGTGAATCGCATGTTGATTGACGAGTTCCTATAGGAACAAATCGTATAACACACCTAAACATCTGTAAAATTTATCAATTTCTTTTGTTTCAGAAGTTTTCCAATGCTAATCGCTCCTTTGTTTTTTATTACAACCCATCTGTCATATTTATGTTGAAATGCAATTCAATTTCGAACGCCGTTCGGCGCCATAAGCATGGACATTGTACATTAGGTACACAGCGCTCACTATCGTATTTCAACGTGACCGGTAAAAGTGTTCGGTGCGTTCCTCCGCTCACTGATAAAAATTATGCATTGTTTTACAGCAGCATTGTAGTTACAACATACAAGTGTAGCATTGTAGGCGCCTAAATACAAGGCACACATGTGTGCCGGATCAGTGCCGGATTCTGCAGATGCGCTATAGTAAAGTAATCTTTGCGGCTGGCGGCGTAGGTTCAATGACAGCGGAGTTCGCATACATGAATGAGAATAAACAGGATTACAGAGGATTAAGTGGTTCACTGGATGGTTTTTACCACCGCAGAACATTCCACTCAGATCGGAATACCGAGAAGCCGCATGTGCATAGTCTGCACGCTTAGTTTTGGTGCGTGGAGATTATAGCGAAAATCGTCAGCTGCTTCCAGAATTATCCGGGAATGCATTCTTCTCGGTCTTCATTGCATGTGATTGTGTGCACACTGCACAACACACATGGATAATGTGACCAAATGCGTGCGTCCATTATAGCTCGACTCTGTGAAGGTCGGTTATTTGAATTGGCGTTGAGTGGCAGACCCAGAGGCCTTCTCACGCCGAGGTGCGGTCGCGGGGAAAATTCAGGCCAGGTGCGCCATTGAGATGGGGTGGAGCTGACTATTGAATAACACCGGCTGTGCGCGGCCATTATCTATGCGAGATTGCAGAATGCAGAGATATTTGTGAATTTATGGTCCGGGCGTCTACTTGGGATGATGATTTATGTGTTGGTTTGCCGCGGTAGTGGTGATATGAGGCCGCAGTCACAATTACTGAAGGACGTTCGTCGACCCGTGACGACGGACGTCGACAGAGTGACGGTGTGAACCACACTAATGGAAGGGGAACCAGATCGCTGCATAAAATAACACGCTCATGAGAAATTCTGCAAACGTTCCAACTGTCATTAATGAATAAGTGATGAAGGCTAAACACGAATACCTCAGCCGACAAATGAATCCGAGCCAGAGCATGATAAAAAGTATCCAGGGAGCAGAACTAAGAAGTGATAGTTACACTGCAACGCAAAAATAAACTGTATATTGTACCACTTCGATATGGATTTTGACATCATTTTGATACGTCATTCCATTTCAGAGATGGAAGTGTTATGTGAAAATGGCAAATGTTCAATATACAGAAAAGTCCAAATTATAAAAAAAGTTTATTCCTCTCTTCTAAATGATTATTTCCTAAATCATTTTCTTTCTTAACATTAAGTCGCACAAATCCATCATTCTATGTAGAAAAAGTTGCAGATTGTTACGCACGTATACTTCAGCTTAAATTTTACTTTAACCCTCGCCGGACCTATTGGTTTTCTACATACGCGCCGGCCGGGGGGGGGGCGGGTACGACCCCCCTCGCCGTTTCGCCCCTGGTGGAGCTAGCGCGTCGCCGAAAAAACGAGCGTGTGCGCCGTTACGAGACGCAGAGATTGGCACCCGATTTTAAGGTCCTAGGTCAACCGGTGGCCTCTGAGGTCAGGTCAAGTGCCCCAAGGTACGGTCAGTTTTTGGTGAATAACTTCGCAAAAAACGGCCGCAGAGCGCCGATTTTGGCAGCATCGTGTTCGTCTCGCTCAGGCGCGTCGAATGATATACTTTTTGTCCGGGTCAGGTCAACTTTGGGTGTTGACCTCAGGTCAAGGTCAGGTCAGCACCCCCAGGTCACGAAGTTGGTCGAAAGAGGTCATGTCGCATATCATTCGATTCGGCAGGTCTTCCTGAGTCCATTGGTGGCTTTCCCGACTCGCTAGCTCAATTTGATCAAGAGTTATTGACGAAAAACTAATATGACCTTGATGACGTCATAAATGACGTCACGCAAGGTCAACATTGCAAAAGTGACGCATCTAACCTTGCAAGGAGTGCATCAAATCACGATTCTGTGTGCTTGAGATAGTTGGAGATCGTTCCCGGCGCCAGAATAGCAGTTTTCATTTTTCCCCATTGACTTATAATGGTGAGGTCACGAAAATGACCTGACCTCATATGACCTTTAGGAAAAATCCGAGATATAAAAGTTGTGGGACTCATAATGGATACTAGATCCTGCAAGTTTCATTTCCCTGTGACATCTCCTCTGGCAGTGAGGGCGTTGCGAAGTTGCGACATCTGAAGACCGTGCAGAGGTTCACTTATGACGTCATAGGTCAGTGACCTGACCTGACCCAAAAATACGGTTGGTGTCAAAAGATCCGGCTTGGATCAAAGGTCAGGTATGCCAAGTTTCAGCTCTCTATCGCCAGCGTGTTCGGAGCTATCGCGAAAAAAACCCTATGGGGGGGGGGGCGGCACCCACCCCACCCCCTCGGCCGGCGAGGGTTAACGTAGCATGTGATGGCTGGGTTATGTGTCTCCTTTGCACACGACTCTCCAACCAACATTCTGGCAAACCAGTAATAATTGTAGACGGAAAAGACACAACTTTGTTCGTCATACTTCATGAGCGGAACGATTTATCAAACACCGCAAAGACGACAAATTAGCAAAGCCCGGTAATAGCGCGTGGCTCATGTGTCGGATGTCAAATGAAAACAAATGGCCTTTCACTGACCAAAATGCGGCAAAGCATACAATACCTGCATGCACTGTGCAGCGTGCAGCTCTCTGCCGTCTTCACCATACATCTTGGAAAGAATGTGACATGTTGGCACGATGTTCCAGTCCATTAAATGCACTCCTGTACCAATATCTCTACGGTAGATATGGGTATCCATGGGTAGAAACTCTACCCATGGGTCAACAAAGTGTACCAGTGGAGGTTGTCACTACCTACCTTTATTTTATTGTTTTGGTGCTTTTATCGATAAATGTGCATTTGCATGTTGAGATGGTATACCTGAAGATGGAACAACAAAAAGCACAAAGATGGAACAACAAAAAGCACAAAGGGAAGTAAGACTCCGAAATCTATATTTGAAATTAAACTTTCACTGGCATGTTTATCATGCATCGCTGAAGCATCTAGAAGTAATAAAATACGCCTCAGGCTCTCTGACTCAGTAAAATATGCGCCGTATCTAAGATACCCAATATTCAACATAGGTACCGCGTTTGCAGCGCGAGTCAAGATTCGCAGCTGCCGCGCCAGGCACCAGCTGATACGGACTGGTCGTCTGCGTGACGCGTGACGCAGCTTCTGACGTGGCCCGGAGAGGCCCGCTCTCGCAGGGATCAGTGGCCAGGAGAGGCCGCTCTCGGAGGGCTCAGTCCAAACCAGCTTGTAGTAGAGCCGCCCACACACTCCACAGCTCAGCTCCCACCCCATCTCAGCGGTTACCGCCTAACCGACCGCTGGGAGTTTTACAGGCCATTGCAGCCAAAGGACGATTTAAATCGGTGCGGCTACTTTTTCTGGTCTAAACTTCCCATTGGCTTATGGCTGGCGCACCACAGCCACCCTATTGCCACTGGGTCAGTAGGTTTGGCCGCGGGCTGCTCCAACCCGTCGTGTGAAATAACGGTAGCTCGCGTAATTCTGTCGGCCGATATCCCACTGGACCGGGCGCGGCTCGGGGACGCCATGTTGAAACGTCACCTCGGCTGTCGGCGGGTCACATTGAAGACAAGGTCGGGGCTGCAGGTGTGACGTGGTGACGTGGTGACGCACTATAACTAGCCACTCAGCACTGGGTGTAGGTGGACCGGACCCACCACTCCCGCAAACAGTGGAAAGGACTGAGGACTGACGATGACTTTCCAATGACAGTTCACCGTTTCTGAGATAGTATGGCTCTTTCCTTTGCCGGATCCGGGGATAATCACGAGCACCCGCGCCCGAGGAACAACTTTAGCCCCTCCCTCTCCCCGTCTAACTCCATAAATAAGGAAGCTACGGAACTGAAAGCGATACCAAATCAAGGGGTCATAAAGCGGCGACTCCAAAAAGTTTAAATATTAAATCTCAGCTCAAGTTACAAGGAGTCAAGGTCAAAGATTACAACCAGCAGACGTGTGGCGATTTGAACCTATGTGCTCTATGCGCATATAACAGGGTGTACAAAATTGGCAAAACTGGTTGGTAGCATAAGAAATTAAGAAGGCATCCTGAGGAATGTAATGGTGGACTGCGCTCAAAGGTAAAGGTAATGATCAAGCTCATGGTCAAAGTTTACCATGAACTTTGCGCTTTTTCGTGTATCTTATCCCGCGTACCGACGCGACGGGGGCGGATATCCGCCCCTCCCCCTCCCGAGGTTTTTCATGAATAGCGAAAAACCGCGGCACGTAGCGCCGCGAAATTTAGTATGACTATTTCCTCATCAACTTTACATATGGCGTGCAAGTCTGAACCTACTACCCTCCAAGGTCAGGTCACCAGGTTACTTCGAATGACCCAGCTTCAAATCACTTTTTTGCAACTTTGTCACCGTGTCAGAGCAGTAAATGACGGAGGCCTTTGAAAGTCGCAGGATGTAATGAGGCCATTGGTAGCTACAGTTTCTTCGCCTCGGAATTTTGATATCGATGACCTAAGGTCAGGTCAATTTCTTGACCTCCCCATTTAAGCCAATCGGGGAAAAATCAGCTGCTTTATTTCCACTAAAACGCGTCTAGCCTAATATACCGTGAATGACTTCATACACGATAAGCCTTCACTACCTTGAGGCCTGTTTTGCTGTTGGGCAGCTGTAAGATCATGTGACGTCTGACGTCATCACAGGTCAACAATAGTTTTTTGCTTATAACTCCTTACAGGAATGAGATGCAGCCGCGGAGATGGTCTCATTGTGTTCAGCTCCTCAAGGCGCATCGAATGATATACATAATTACCTTAAGATCACGTGACAAAATGTCAATCTTTGACCTTGACCTTTCGAGGTCACCATGAATATGTTTCGATGCAGATCGACGAGAGGATCACGATGGTGCTACTGATTTTTCCTAACTTGGCTATTTCGAACGTAGTTCGAGAGAAACTCTCTTCATATCTAGTACCTACCGCCATTTTGACTTGTTAGACCCCTGTGGCTTCATTTTTGAACTGACCTGAAGATGACCTTTGTGAAAATTGTAGAGCTTGTCCGTGTGTACCTCGTGCCGTTTATCGCTTGTCGCTATCTTGCTTCGTTCTCGAGATCTCATGGGGGGGTTCCATGACAACTGAACCAGTGACAACTGAACCAGGACAACTGAACCAGTGACAACTGAACCAGTGGACAACCGAACCAGTGGACAACTGAACCAGTAGACAACTGAACCAGTAGACAACTGAACCAGTGACAACTGAACCAGTGACAACTGAACCAGTGTCAACTGAACCAGTGACAACTGAACCAGTGGACAACTGAACCAGTGACAACTGAACCAGTGACAACTGAACCAGTGACAACTGAACCAGTGACAACTGAACCAGTGACAACTGAACCAGTGACAACTGAACCAGAGACATCTGAACCAGAGACATCTGAACCAGTGACAACTGAACCAATAGCCCAGCCAGCAATTTTACTCCGGGCCCTAACAGGCTGAAGTGAGGCTTGCCCGCGTTTGGGCAGTCGGCGTATGACTCAAAAACGCTGACTAAAGCCAATGCTCCGCCGGAGGTATGTGCGCTCGGCGAGCTCAGGACAGCCGTAGTTACGCCCTAGTTGTGCGACGTTTGGCGCAAGCCCGATGTAAGCCCGAGCAGTCAATCCATTTAAATACCGGAGATTCCTCTGGGCCCAGGCTGGCTGAACTCTGCCAAGCCCACGCTACATGCCCTGTCTGTCCCGAGTTACGCCATCAAAGTCAATATTATTTATACGTTGCTAACTATTCGGCGTCCCAGGTGGGCGTAACGGCTACCACACCAGCTCGCGAACACCAGGCTCTGTCAGCCCTGTCAGCCATCGTTGGTGGTACGGCTCTCGGACGGACACTTAACCCGCGCACCGACGGGGGTCTGCGCCAACTTCGCACCGACGGGGGGGGGGCGGATGACCCCCCCCCCCCTGAGATCTCGAGAACGAAGCAAGATAGCGACAAGCGGTAAACGGCATCGGATACGCACGGCCAAAATCTACAATTTTTGCAAAGGTCATTTTCAGGTCAGGTCAAAGATGACGTCACAGGGGTCGAAAAAGTCAAAATGGCGGCGCTACATATGGAGAGTTTTTCTCGAATAACGTTCGAATTAGTCAAGATAGGAACAAACTAAGGGCATCATCGTGATCCTCTCATCAATTCGCATCGAATGATATATATGTTCACCTCGAAAGGTCAAGGTCAAAGGTTGACCTCAGGTCACGTGACCTCGAGGTCATCATGTATATCATTCGATGCGTCTTGACGAGCTGAACACAATGAGACCATCCACGCGTCTGTATCTTGTTCCTGTACGGAGTTATTGGCCAAAAACCTTTGGTGACCTTTGATGACGTCACATGACCTCACAGCTGCCCAACAGCAAAACAGACCTCAAGATAGTGAAGGTTGATCGTATATGAAGTCATGTATGGTATATGGGGCCATTCCGACCCGTTTTAGTGGTAAAAACAGGGAGTTGATTTTTCCCCCATTGACTTATAATGGGGAGGTCGCGAAATTGACCTGACCTTAG
Organism: Amphibalanus amphitrite; assembly: GCF_019059575.1. Taxonomy (NCBI): domain Eukaryota; kingdom Metazoa; phylum Arthropoda; class Thecostraca; order Balanomorpha; family Balanidae; genus Amphibalanus; species Amphibalanus amphitrite. The sequence continues at coordinate 481,573 of NW_024881748.1, forward strand.
GTCACCGATATCAAAATTCCGAGATATACAAATTGTAGCTACTAATGACCTAATAATATCCTGCGACTTTCAAAGGCCTCCGACATCTACTGTAGCTCTGGCACGGTGACAAAGTTGCAAAAAAGTGACTTGAGGTTGGGTCATTCAAAGTGACCTGGTGACCTGACCTTAAAAGGTAGGAGGTTCAAACTTGCACACCATGTGTAAAATTGATGAAGTTATAGTCATACCAAATTTCGCGGCGCTACGCGCCGCGGTTTTCCCGCTATTCGCGAAAAACCTCAGGGGGGCGGATATCCGCCCCCCCGTCGGTGCGCGGGTTAAATAGATCGGACACAGATCAATTGGCAGACCGGCAGATTGGTACAGTCCGTCCGTCCAGCCACGCGCTACCTTATACCTATACAGTGCAGTTCGACATTAGAACTGTTTCTGGTTCAGTTGTCCACTGGTTCAGCTGTCCACTGGTTCAGTTGTCCACTGGTTCAGTCATGTCCACTGGTTCAGTTGTCCACTGGTTCAGTTGTCCACTGGTTCAGTCATGTCCACTGGCTCAGTTGTCACTGGTTCAGTTGTCCACTGGTTCAGTTGATCGCTGGTTCAGTCGTCACTGGTTCAGTTGTCCACTGGTTCAGTTGTCCACTGGTTCAGTTGTCCACTGGTTCAGTTGTCACTGGTTCAGTTGTCACTGGTTCAGTTGTCTACTGGTTCAGTTGTCCACTGGTTCAGTTGTCACTGGTTCAGTTGTCACTGGTTCAGTTGTCACTGGCTCAGTTGTCACTGGCTCAGTTGTCACTGGCTCAGTTGTCACTGGTTCAGTTGTCACTGGTTCAGTTGTCACTGGTTCAGTTGTCTACTGGTTCAGTTGTCCACTGGTTCAGTTGTCATACTGGTTCAGTTGTCCCTGGTTCAGTTGTCACTGGTTCAGTTGTCGCTGGTTCAGTTGTCAGTGGTTCAGTTGTCACTGGTTCAGTTGTCGCTGGTTCAGTTGTCGCTGGTTCAGTTGTCACTGGTTCAGTTGTCCCTGGTTCAGTTTCACTGGTTCAGTTGTCCCTGGTTCAGTTATCACTGGTTCAGTTGTCTGCCTACCCTCATGGGGAGAAGATATCCCCCCTCCCCCGTCGGTTCTAAGTTGGCGCGGACCCACGTCGTCGGTGCTCGGGTTATATATCTAGGTACCGATTTCCACATGTTTTGAAATATTACCAAGTTCAGCAAAATGGAATGGATGCCAGATTCGTTATCAACAACCATGGCTACTTAATGTCATATGACGGATCATAACCATTCATATCTAAGGTCATTCGAGGGCATAATAATCAATCATTCTACGCGCCTTGACGCAACAATCATGTTGGTATCATCATCTCAGTGCTACGAACGAACGAGCGTTTTTCAGAAGTTAGTTGTGAAAAACTAGGAACTCATTTTTTGGCTCTGTGAAATGACCACTCAGGTCATCTGTTGATATGAGCTCTTGTTTTTTTTTTACATCTTTATGCTAAGATTTCTTATAAGTATTTTTGTTTTTTACGGAGTGTACGGAGTGTGCACTGAGTATGTCATCGCGGTAAAAACGCTTCATGTGATTGTATGCACATTGGTGGCTCTTTTTGGCTGTTCTTACCTGACCTGACCTGACATGGCATTGACCGGTACTCATCCGGACTAATAAACCTTGTCTTCTGTCACATACGAGTAAAGACTGTCTTTATGTGTGGTTGACTAAAAGTCCGAAGCCGTGTTTACGATATCTGCGAAAACTGTAGGAGAGGGGGACTGCATCAACCCTCTTGATGCGGCGAGGGTCAGTAAAGTAGCCTCTTCTATGATCTCTTAGACACTGCCCAGAGGTTGAGAAAGCCTAAATAATTATTCATCACATGTTATAGTGACTGACTTCACGCTCGTCTCTGCCTCTTATCAGCGCCCACCTGCACCAGACTGAGACGTGCACAACGCTCACTGGTACCGTTCCTGACCTCTGTACCAGCGATAGTGCTGACACCTGTGAGGCGGGCAGCGGGCCACGCCGACAGTCCCTACTCCCTGCATCACGGCACGAGAGAGCAGCATCTGGCGCCACATTGACAAGATGTGGGCGTCCCTTCTTTTTGTCCACAAGTCTAACAAATATTCTTCTTATGTTTCCCTTTCATGACCTACGCTCACCCCCCCCCCCCCCCAGTCAACGGGGAAGACAGCCCCGTTAGAATAAGCTCTAAAGGATAGCCGTTTGAGCAGTTAGGTGACAGCTGACTTGCCCCACTGAGCTATGTCATGTGACTGCTTCAAAGACTCGCTATTTCTTAGAAGTACCTATGGGTACTACACGCTGTCCATTGTCCAATTTGTTTGTTTTGTTTTGTTGGTTATAGGCCCTTTCGGTCCAATGGGACCATTTCAGAGCCGGAAGGATGATAGGATATAGGGGGAGACATTGGTCTGGGCAGGCACCCTAGTGAGTCACCGGGGCTGAGCCCATCCAGAGGATAGGCCACCCAGCCCCAAGGTACTCACTGAACCCGGCTACGGGGTGCGCTCCCTCGGGAGCAGCGGTGCGGCTCCAAGGGAGCAGCCCGCATGAGATAAAGTTGCCTGTCCAGCCCGGAAGGGGGTTGCAGCGTGGAGGAGAAGGATTTCAGTATCCTGAGGATAGAAGCACGGAACGGTGACCATTGTCCAAGAAACATGTTTTGGTGTGACGAGTACATACCTAATGAGTATTGAGTGGTGAAGATGATAGGATGCATCAACAAGGAAAGGCTCGAGATCTCACAACAATGCCATCTAATCTCAGTTATCAGGATCTCTGCATCAGGTGTTCCCTTTTATATTCACAATTTTTGCAACTCTCTTCGGCCTTCAACGCGAACTGCCAAAGTGCCATTGACTCGCAAGAGGGCACCACCATGGCTGCCACCTGACCCCACCGCAGATGGCGCCCCGCACACAGGCCATGGTAAGTACGTATGTACTAGAGATGCCACAAATTTGCAATTTCATTACCCGCCCCGCCCCGCAGCTACCCCTTGCCCAACCACAACTACCCGCAAGCTGATTTTGGCTGAGCCGAACCCGCAAAAAACCCGCAATTTTAAAAACCTGCTTTTTCAAGAAAAAAATATAGCTAGGTCAATGCTAGAGCTATATAAACCTTACTTGCTTCATTGCTGTGCAGAAAAAGACAGCCAAACAAATAGTAAGGACTTGAAATTGCTATGCTAAGTCCTCAGGAAGCGCACACTGGATAGTGGAAAATGAATAATGCATCAATACATTTGAAATTCCTTTCTGAAAAAGAGTTCAGTAAAATCTTTCTCTCACCTTACCCTTCAGCATTGGCTGAGGATCAAAATTTCACTCTGGCTCCCTCTCAATGTTAGGCTTCTGGAATGATATTGCTATCAAAATGAATGTTGATATAAAAGATATGCGATTTCCAGTTAAAAATAAATAGTGACACGGTGAATAATAGTATCCACTCGATCTACACATAAAAACAAATCATGCAAAATCCCAGCAAAAAACAGCTCAAGCTAACCACCAATGAACCACGCATTTCTGGAAACATGCGCAGGGGCGTCGCCACGGTCCCCAAACTTGTACGGACACATTCCGTAGGCCATCACACTCGTCAAAGCCTTTGACTCACCAACGATATTGTTATCTACATGTTTCCGAAACGTCTTGCCTTTTGCATGTTGCAGGCAAAGGAAAATCAAATTTAAAAGAAAAATAGTCAAAATAAACGACATAAGTCTGTTATCAAAATGAAGTTTTCTGAGAAAATATGCAGGCGCCCTGAAACAGTGAATCAACGCCTAAAAAACGCTTCTTTCTTATGTCTGTGTTTAACCCGCGCCCGGCTGGGGGTCCTGGATTTCCACGCCCTGCTGGGGGGGGGGGGGTGTTTGAACACCCCCCCTTGTAACTCGGCTCCTGGGCCACGTAGCGATACGCGGAAGGCGGCGTTCGAAAGAGCGTCAAAAATAATGACGAAATCACTTCGGTCAATTTTTTGCTCAGGTCAAAGGTCAGGTCACCAGAGGTCATTGAAGGCAAAATTTCGCCGATTTCCAGGTCGAATGTCGAAAATTTCCAAGAAGCCAACGCATAACTCGGGAACCAATAGAGCTACAGCGCCGCGGAAAAGCGCATTCGATAGCCCTATTAACGCCCTTTCTGAGTAATTCGCTCAGATTTGACCTAACGTCAACGGTTTTGCCTGCAGGGGGCAAAAACTGCAAAAATAGCCGATTTTTTCGGAAACAGTTTTTCTGCAATAACTTTTGACCCAAGCCTTATACGAGCTTACTTTTACCGGCATCGTGTTTCTCTCGTCAAGACGCATCGAATGAACTATAACTTGACCTTGAAAGGTCAACTTGAAAATTTGACCTCAGGTCAAGGTCATGACCTGACCGGAAAGGGTCATGTTGCATATCAGTCGATCCGTATCGTCGAGCTGAACACATCTAAGGCGTTTTCATTGCTCTAGCATGCCTCTATCAAAAGTTATTTGCGAAAAACTGTTAGATACCATTCGTGACCTAAGATGACCTCAGGGCATAAACAAGGGTCACGGACACCATTTTCATGTTCTGTGTGTCTAAACCACTTGTAATTCGGTGTTTGGGAGTGTTTATAATGTCTTTCGTCCAAAAGAGGAGCATTTCAATTTTCTCCCATTGACTTATAATGGGGAGGTCGCAAAATTGACCTGACCTTAGGTCACCGATATCAAAATTCCGAGATATACATTTTATAGATACTGTTACCCTTATCAATCGTTGAAAGTTTCAAAGCGATCGGTCACTCGGTGTAGCTATGACAGCCATTGAAACTTTTTATGAGGTGAGGTCACTTCAAGTGACCTGGTGACCTGACCTTGAATGACCTTGGTCTGAAATTTTCACAACATGTGTAGAATTGATATATGATAAGGTGTACCAAAAACGGCGGCGCGGAGCGCCGCCGTTTTTGAGATATTCGCGAAAAACCACAAGGGGGGGGGGGTGTTCAAACACCCCCCCCCCCCCAGCAGGGCGCGGGTTAAGTGTGTTCAATGACGCAACCCGCGCCTGACAGGAACTGTTTTTGGCACACATCTTTATGCATTTTTCTGCGCATGTTGTTAGAAATTTCAGACCCCGATCGCTCGAGGTCAGGTCACCAAGTCACGTCAAATGACATTTCCATGGGAAAATGATAAATTGCTCGCCATGGTTACGTCAACAGAATGATCGCTTGAATTTTTCAGCGATTAATGATAGCAAAAGTAGGCATGTATAAAATATTCCCTCGAAATTATAATATCGGTGACCTAAGGTCTTGAACTGCGGTTCTTTTGGACGAAGTGCATAATAACACTGGAACACATCGGGAAGCATGCACAGATGGCACAATTAATCGAAAAATGCACCCGTGCCCTCATTTATGTCTCTGAGATCATCTCAGGTCATGAATGCATTTAACCCTCGCCCATGTAGGGGGGGGGTTGGTGCAACCCCCCCCCTGAGGTTTTTCGGAAATAGTGCAAAAACGGCGGCGCGCAGCGCCGCCAAATTTTGGGTACCTTATGGGGCAAACCTTGCGCATCTTTTGATAAAAAAAATTTGACCGGGTCATGTCAGGTCACGGAGTTATGACGTCACAAAGGGAACAGCCTCCGGCCGGATTTTCACAAACTGAGTGCCAACGCCCGAGGTTTCCTGCCGGTGGTACGGACATCGGTTGATGGATCGTGATGAAACTTCCCATGCATGTTGGGGCAAGTATTGTCTATCATATGGTATAAGAAACTTGACCGGGTCAGGTCAGGTCACGGAGCTATGACGTCACAAGAGGAACAGCGTCCGGTACTATTTTTGAAAAGCGCCCGAACCACTATTTTGCTAATTCTTGTCACCTCAATGGGAATATGCAGCAATATTAGCTTCTATAGGGAGCAAATGGACATCTCAAATCCAAAAACACAATCAGATTTCAAAAATTTAAATTTTGATTTTTCGAATTTCTGCCGCCGACTGTGACCTTGCCGACTTCCGGCGCTCCCAACGCGCCATTTTTAGAGCTAGGGAAACGAAATACATACCAAACGATAGAGAATTGATCAAGGAACACGATAGTGAAGATTTCAAGTCGATATCTCCCACCGTTTTGCCGCAATCGCCGCGGAAAATTTGAAAAAGTCTATTTTTCCGAAAATTTGACCTTTGACCGGTCAAAAGTAGGTCAAATGTTGACCTAGGACCAAAAAATATACCACCAATCGCGAGATCTCGTTGAGAGCAATCCGTTGGTCTTTTCCGCTAAGCTCTACGACGCTCCGTTTTCAAACGCCAAGGGGGGGGTCGCACCAACCCCCCCCCCCCCTGCATGGGCGAAGGTGGCAGATCGCCGTTTACGGGCGAGGGTTAATCTCTTTTTACAATAACTATAAACAAATATGCTAAAGCGATGGAAGGCATTCTACGATGTGTTCAGATCAGCGATACGAATCGCCTGATGTGCATCATGACCTTATCCGGCCAGGTCAAGACCATGGCTTTAGGTCAAAGTTTTAAAATTACTTTTTAACGTCAAATTACAGTTAATTCAACGCGTCTTGATAAGACCAGCACGCTGTCCGTAACTTCAATGTCGTGCAAGTTTTGAGTCAAAAGCTATTAAAGAAAATATGTCCATAACATCGTCAGTTTTATGTTCTTTCCCTCTTGAGACTAAGTCGATTAGCTAACATCAAATCTGAGAGCATTATTCAGAAACAGATTCAAAAGAGCTGTCGGATGCGCTTTTCCGCGGCGCTAGCCGCTCTCGAGTCATGCACCCTGTTGTCAAACAATGTTGAAATAGGCGAAATCTGACATTTGATTGCCTCGGGTGACCTCACCATTGACCTGTCCTAAACTCGAGCGAAGTTTTTTTTTTCACGATTTGTGAAGCTTTCTCGAATCACTGGTGGATCCAGGAGGGAAAGGCATGTGGGGAAAATGTCCACTCCTTGCCGAGCCCGAAGTCGACGAACATTAACGTTTTTTGGAGCATAAAAGGAAAACTGAACAGCTTTTAACAGAAAGTTTCTTTTTATCTGCACGGGAGTGCGTAAGGAATCGACATCCGAGGAGTTTTTTTTTTTTTGGAAATTGGATTTTTGGGGAGGCATGCCCACCCCGCAGCGTCCAAGACCGCCATAGTGGATCCGCCAGTGCTTCAAATACTAGGGGAGAGTGGGGCACATTCGTGCATGGGGCACATTCGTTTTCAGCAGTTTATGGGAACACGAGTGACTGCACGAGCTCAAGGTAAATTATGGAAATATGTCTATCATTGCCGCCCTTCGTTCACCGTAGAAGACAACACTGTACCTGCTGTCATGCTTGATAAAAACGCAAATTTGTAATATTCGTGAGCTTTCCAAACTTTTCTCATATCATCCATTTTCGTGATCCTGACTCGGAAATGTGGTTCAGCTTTTCAAAATTGGGGGTGAAGAAGCCCACTCTATTCACGGAACTGCTGCAAACTTGTTTGTTGAAAAAGTGTCATTTTTTCAAAAAGAAATTTTGAAATATATTACTAATAACGTTGTGGGGCAGGTTCGTGTACGCACTGCCTGGGGGCACATTCGTGCATATTTTTTTAGTTTTTGCGATTTATGACTTTATCTGTAGTAGGTTTCTCTAATGACGCTCGCCTGACTCAGTCTCGACTGCTTGCGACGTCGTGACGAGCAATTCACGCGAACATGGCGAGGTCACGGAGGCCGGCAGTTGGCACATTCTTGTTGGCCAGCCCATTCTTTCTACATTTGTTGTGCAACGCATTCTTGTCGAAAGGAATCAAGTGAAATGACCCCCTGCCAATTTCCTTTGGTAAATTACTGGTAATGCCCGGTAATTTCTCGAATTTTGCCGGGTGAACGGAAGTGCCCCATCTCTTGAACGAATGTGCCCCATAGGTGGGGCAGTTTCGTGCAAATGTTCAGAGTTAATAAAAGTCATTTTTTCTAATGGAAGCAATAATTTTATAGGATAACTTTTAAAGAGGAAAACTATCTGCAATAGTTCCTTTCCATACTACAATCAACAATTTTGCCATTGCACTAACCAAAGAACAGATATATGGGTTTATCCATTTTTTGCACGAATGTGCCCCACTCTCCCCTACCTACCGCGAGTCCCTAAGTGGCCCAAAAGCTGAGTAAGGGCCCCATTGGCTGCTGAGGGCCTACCTTAGCATATGCTTCTGAAGGCCTCAATCCGGCTTCTAAGGCTTCCTAGCAGAGGTTTGACTCTTTTGAGAGCCCATATCAGAGGTAGAGAGCCCCACGCAGGTGACTGAGGGTCCGTGAGGGCTTACCCTGGCGGACCAGCGCGGTCGCTGAACCCAGAGCTAGCCGACAGTGCGAACTCGTGTTTCAAACGTTCTGCTCGTCATGAACAACATCACGAAGTAGCATTATTAAAAACGATAAAGGCACTTTCATTAAGTTTCCTTCATTGTTCGTTTCCTTCGTATTAGAATGCCATCCCACGTCAATTGGGCCCTTTGGATAAGCGAGGAACACTAATGTCCTACAAATGGTGAGACTCCTTCAGACAGGTACGAATGCGACATTTGTATGACCCCTTAGAGCGGTATTCTATCCCTTCATATGCGTCATGGTATGTGATTCAGCCCGCTCTTAGGTATGTAACCCTGCTGATCGTATGCTTCTACGTCCCTGTCTTCCTGAGCCTGAGCCCGAGCCTGCCCTTCCCTGTGTCCTGTTCTATGACCTGCATTACGTGTGTTCGCTGTGCTGTCCCCTGTCCTGTGACTTGTGAGGGCGAGTTCACTCAAGGTCGCACGAATACGATCCTCCGGAATCGGTATCTAATCTACTATGCAGTTTGAAAGAGAACATGTCATTTACTGGTAGATCGAAGAGCGTGATTAAGACCACTGTCTTCCTCGTCAAAAATTGGAACCTTTTGAGCACTTTTCCGGAAATCTAGCATTATTAATAACACTTTTGCCGCATTTATGTCATTTTACTTGCAAAGCTCTTTTTCGGTCGTCTCAACTTTTACGGACATTCCGTACAAGTTTTCGGACCTTCCAAAACTTGTACGGACACTGTCCGTAGTGTCCGTAGTGGTGGCGACGCCCATGAACATGCGTCAGAAGCGTCACCAACAGCTGATTGCAAGGAATGCTACAGCGACTAAATTATTGCGGCCGTAGTTAGTGCGAGCTTGTTGCGAAAACACCGTTGTATAATGCATATTCATGTGCCATTCTGATAAAATTATTTTACACACAGCTAAAGTTTTACAATTCAGAGGTTAATCACCGGTTAAGAAATAAAGAAACAGTAAATACTAAATTAAATGTAATAATTTTATAGATGGTCTTGGTAATGTTCTCCGGCTGGTCCTCTCTCGGCATACAAATGATAAGAACGTAAAAAGATAAAAGAAATAAATGCGACCAGCTTCGTGGTTTTGTAACTTCGTGGTTTTGTAACTGCTATTTTGAGGTATTCAAAAACCAAGACAGAAAAAATGATTGTAAAATTATTGCGTCATCAATGAGAGCTTTCCTTCGCCTCAGAGACCAAAATTGACGCAGTCAAATGCCAATCCTTGTCAGATTGTCGGAAGTGCGCCAGTATTGTATTGCGTTATGTTTGGGCCGCATGACAGTCAATATTTTGATTTTTTGTAAGGGAATTGGTGTGTTATTTTCGTAATATAGGGTGGAACAGAACATAGTATAGGTAATCAATGAATTTGCAGCAAATTTTGTTTAGCTGATAGCTCTTTTTTATGCCGACCAGACGCAAATAAAGTAACATGTGGCATTTGCTCTGATTTTCAACATCTCATTTAAGTCTGCGTTCTTCCATGTATATCTAGTGCACACTGCACATTCAGTTCAGCTTCCTATAAGTTTGCTTTCAGGTTCTTTTATGTTTTATGGAATGCTTTCATCAGCATTTATTTATGTTTTGTAGTTTGTTGCTTGTACCCTGGTTTGGTCATTGCTAGACTGTGGATGCTATTGCTGGTTGTTTTCAGTTTTGCATTTGAAATGTGCTTCCCTGATATATTTTTATATTTGGTTCTGTTTTAAAAGTTGTTTTGATGAATATTGTATTGTTAACCTGAGCAAATGCACTTGGCATTGTGTTTTGCATCTAAAAAAGTAAAAAAATAAAATTTATAGGTGCTTAAGTCTGACCGCCAAATACCCGCCATACGATAAGTTTTGCTTCTCGAACCCGCCAAAAACCCTGCGGGTTTTGAAAACCCGCAGAAAGCGGGTTCGCGGGTTCAAAAGTGGCATCTCTAGTATGTACAGTGGGTCTATTTAAGATCTCCAGAGCCACCACGTGGCGCTACGGTCGGGGTAGGGCGAGTCCAAATCCCGAGGGAAGTGAGGTCACCGGACATTGTGGGGGAAGGAGGGAGGGGGAGTGACGCGGTATCACGGCGCATGGGGCGTGCGTAGCGTCGGGAGTGGGCCGCCCAGGGCCGCCCGCCACTGCGCCGAGGCTGAGGGGAGGGGATGATGGTTGCGGGTGCGTTCACTCCGGTATGGTGGTATCCTGTTCATGCGGAACCAGCAAGAACGCGACTGAAGGGAATCATTATCTCAAACAAACGGGCAAGCCAGAGGCAGCGTCAGTTCCAGCCAAAATGTTGAACAATGATAATTGAAACAATCTAGGACGTATTCATAGCATGCAACTTTTCAGTCGATAGTTGCATGATGCTTTTCATGATGCATGATGAGGCTTTTCTAAACTGTTATTTGAGTTAGATATTTTTCATTTGGCACGTTCAGTTTTGGTGGGTTTTATCGGGTCGAAAAGAATCAGAAAAGAAAAAAGAGTTGAAATGGCTCCAGACAAATGACCAAAAATATTTTCCTAAAAAATGAAACTTAGCTAAACGTTTATAAGCGATAATTTTGACTTTTGGGGAGGATATTGAGGAAAGATGTCATCGTGCTTAGCTGTGTTGCAGTAGAAGGAAAGGTTTTGGTTGTGTCTAGATAAAACCAGACCCGGAAGTGGGGCTCGAACTCATGACATCGCGTTCAGCTCACAGGTTACCCAACCTAAACGCTACGAGCACCTATCGCCCTGCGCAGCTTGCTCAGTGTTTCGGCTAAAGTTCGGCCAAAGTGTCTGACGTCTGTAAATGTCACGAGGCGAAACCCCAAGGTAAATGTCCGTCCCGGTAGCTCGGTCGGTAGAGCGTTGGACTCCATGTGCCATGTGGTGAAGGCGCACGTCCCGGTTGCAAAAGTCCGGGTTCGAAACGCGACGTGTGCTTGACGTTTTTTAGCCTCCTGACGGGTATGGTTGTAGTTGGTGGCAGGCCGCTGCCAGGCGAAGTCAGCGAGGGGACCGGCCGTGCGCGGCTATGTGCGCACGTTAAAGTTTGGACTCTAAACCACAGACCATTTTGCCATAAACTAAACCTCAAAACCATAGTCTGCAATAGACCAGGAATTGCTTGATCGGAGGGTAGATGGCAGGTTTCAACGCTTAACAAGCTCAGCTTAGCGGGGACTCTGTCCTTGTGATTCCTTCCATTCAAAAGGTTCGGGCCAAATTTATATTAAAAAAGGGGGAGCCGAACCAGGTTGGGCCGAGTTGAACCAGGCTGGACCGGGGTCATACATGCAATCATGGTCAGACAAAACAGAAGTTAATTTCGGGTCAAATATTTTTATTAACTGATCTTATTGTTTTTTAGCTTACACGTAAAAAATAACTTTTAGCTTTTTATAACTCGAGACTTCATGCACAGAAATGTGGCGTTCGTCCACTTTTCCTCATCGTCTCTTAGCGACTTGATTTCATGTGGTGGCGGAACGAGGGGGTGGGGAGGGGGGCATCGGAGCACCGTGCCCCCGTTTGATTTTGGCATTTTAACATTAGCCCTATGGGCGTTGCATGGAAAGATTGGGACCAAAAGTCGGCAGTGCCCCCACTTCATTAAAGGTGTTCCGCCGCCACTGCTTGATTTGACCCTAAAGGCGTCTTACCAGCAAGAAAAAAAAATCACCTGCGTTATACCTAAATATTTGCCCAAAGGCGCTCTACGCAAGAAACGCCAGCCGGTCAAAAAACTGGCGAACGAATACGATCTCTCTAGTGCTTGAATCATATTCAATGAAAATTTCAGGAGACATAAATAATCTTAATCCTTATAGCTAGGCGCTCGGAGCATTCGCTAGCATTCCATTGCCAGCTGCATTATCAACGCCCTATTTGCATTACTCTGGGTGCATCACAAGTAACAGTAGGTGAACCGGCCACAGCAAACCGTGCCTCATTATCCTTTCCTTCCAAGCTGCCAAGCTAACCGGCCGCCCGGCCCACCACCGCGATATGGAACAACACTTGAGTGCGCCATTTGCCTACGGCAGTGCCCCACCGCGCCGGGGCTGTTTGACAGGTCACCCGCACCGTGACCTCGCACTGCTGGCACATGTCGTGGCCTGGCGAGGTCGCCAAAGGTCGAGGTCGGGTCGGCTGGCCCGGACAAGCCGTTTCACTTTCGGCGAGCGGCGCGCGGCGCCTTGCAAAACGTCCCCCGGATCGCGCTTGAGTCGCTCGGGGTTACAGTGCGGGGTGACCAGGTGACGGTACAGGTGATCGGGTGATAGTAGAGGTGATATGTGAGCGGTGATGTGAGAGGCGGCGGCGGAGTGACGCTCTTCAGTTACAGCAGCCGTGAGACGGCGTATGACGTGCCACCGCGCGTCTCCCCGGCCACCGCAGTCGCCATGGCCCGGCGACTGAATCCACTCGCTCGCCGCACTCATTGCACAATTAGCCGTCTATTAGATACAGAATAAAAAAGGAATAATATAACATCTGATATAGAGCCTTGGTAGCACCCATGCTCCGGCTGCTTGATCTGCACCTGCAAGTGCACATATATGTAGATTGGCCTCAACTATAGCTAGATCCGCAGATAGCCACCCTGATAAAAAGTATTTAGTTCAGAAAGCAGCAAAGGATTGTAACAGAATCAAGTTCCAGACATATAAAACACACATGTGAATGCAGGCCATTCTTTTGTTGGTAGCTTTGGGATAAGTGAGACGTTAATTGGTCTGTTTAACGCCAAATATCAAAGCGCACCCTACATATTTGTTTCAATCCACTGCGCACAGGAAGACGACCCATGCCCCTGAACATTATAAAACCAACTTGCGAGTTTTTCTGCTCTGTCAGCTCACGTATTATCGGCATGTCATCAATCAGGGCGGAATCCGCGAGCCTGAGAGCGGCGCACAGGACAGTAACCCGCGCCCACGAATAATCCATGACGATGAGGCCAGTTTTTCGTGGTGCTGATATGGCCGGCTGATTGTGTCCTCTGCCCGGCACGGTCGGAGCGCGCTCTGGGGGCACCTGTCAGCGACTGACGGTCGGTTAGGGAATCCGACAGAATACCGACGATCCCGAGCACCGGCGTCTGGCGTCGCCCCGCCGCCGAGGACGATTTGTGGTTTCGCTTAGACGCGCTGTTCCTATACCATGAACACGGACGGCAAACACTAAGTCTACCTTTTTCTATGCCTGATTGCTTATGTAACGCTGCGGTTTTTTGAAAAGTTCAACTAACGGTCTCGAAAACTCTGTGGCTGAGCATATATTTTCGGCTAATGCTAAGCATCCGAATGTTTGAAAATTAAAAAGAAATACAGAACGGTGAAACTAATCGTCACCCAAGACCATCGTCAATACGTACATTTTAGTTTTACCTATGCGTGAAGTTAAGACAGGTGAAGTGAAAAATATATCTTCATTCTTCGCAGGTTGACTCCATTTCAATTTTCATAGGAGACGTACCTAACAGATTGGCATTTCTCAGCCTGTCTATTATCTGAGGCCGACGACTGCACGTACAACACGCTCAATGGGTCTCTGTTCTCTAGCTTTCCAGAATTACCTATTACGTTTTCTCCAGTAGTATACATATTTGTAACTGGTTCTTTTTTTCCGTAAGGCATGCACCGCACAGCACTCATCTCATGCTTTATCATTGCTATCTCATGTAATTTTAAAAAGGACAATGTTTGCACTCGTAAATTGTTTATTTATATGTAGGTAAGCCATAAGCCACAGCAAAGGTACACGGGAAGCTCATTAGCGACCGGTCTCAGAGGACGATCATTCGGGGCCATTAACGTTTCATGGTGCGCGTGACAAAACTGGGAGTCGGCAGTGCTCATTTAAAAGCGATCAGGTCACTGTGCCGCTGCTGACCAAAGAGGTAATTAGCGACCCTGTAGGCTAGTATCCGAGTGTAAGCAAGACGAGACGTTAGCTAATAGCTGAGGTCACGGTCACAAATACATGTCGCACTGAGGCTTTTACCCGACCACCAGGCATCATACGGAGCTTTCGAAGAAAATTATTTGCAAAAAAATGCATAAAATGACACACAACCAAACCAGATGGTATGATGTGTTTGTGCTTGTGATTACCATTCGTTTTGGACACTAGTGTGAGTGCATTTAGGCTGTTCAGTTCGATAGATGTTTGCTCACATTACTAATAATGTGTTTGTGCTCTGTGTGTTTGACATTGTACATTTTCGGTGAGTGTGTTTGATTTTCTCTGTCACGCTCCCACGCGTCCCTGCGACCAGTCGTGACCCGTCAGCGACCCTGTCGCTATCGACGTTGTGATTGGTGCCGTCTTCCATAGCGCGCCTTTCGAAACTGTGTGATGTCGGGGAAGGTCAGGCTCTCTTGACACTACACCGCCGGTTAACCACAAACCGGAGGCCACTCCGCGATACACTCGTCTGCCGCCGAGGGCCCACGAATGCTGCTTGTCACTTGACCACCAGTTTCAGGTGAAGGCCATTAAATATCCGCACCATTCATCTTACAGCATGAGAGTGAGAGTGGTGGAAGCCGGCGACGCTGAGCCAAGAATGTTGATGTTACGCTTTCAGTTTCATCAATGACTTCGTAAAAATTATGTGTGGCAAAGCAAAAGCTACAAACTGCTGAGTGGCGTTCAAATGTTGAAAATTGAGTTAAATGTGTCATTAGCCAAAAAGTGTTCTCAGATGATCAGGCGAAGTCCCACAGATTACAGAAACGTTTAAGCAGTAAAAGTCAAACCAATATGCTCAAATGTGGTTACGGATTTGTATGCATAGAAGAATGCATAGCGCCGTTCGCTTACCCATACGCTTACTATAGTTCGTTTTTTTTTCAAAAGGACGCTGGCTCCAAGTTCATTATCGAAGCTCTCACGTGAGTTTTGGCAACTTCAGCGTCTGGCTAAGAATTTCTTACCGTAAAAATGATCGATTTCAAATTGTTCTCGGTAAATACATGGGAATTGTGTATTTAAAAATAAGCATATTATGATGACGTCACTGGTGGCAGCTAGCACCCAATGTCCGTACGAAAGCATCAATTGCCAACGAATTTTGGGAAAACTTCGTTTTTCACTCTTACCGAGGCCCGAAACGAATAAGCGGTTCTGTCCATGATAGTTATACATTACATTGCAATGCAAGTTCCACAGCATGACGTCACCACTGTTCTCACATCTAGTTCCAAAACGCGGGTATGGAATTAATCGGGAATAATTCACATGTTAAAATAAGGCGATGTTCAAGTTTCTCAGGTTCAGTTTTTGCCCGTTTTGCTCGCTAAAACGCGTGCTTATTCGAAAAACATACTTGGAGCCAGCGTCCTTTTGAAAAAAAAAAACGAACTATAGCGGTCTGGCCGACATATAAACATACTCTGTCTCGGTGTCACATCCAATGCAAGATGTGTTTAATTAGTCGACACCTCTATATTCTGATACCGACAGATCGGCCCATGTGGGGCGGACGTGTGAGTGTGTTTTTGTCAGAGTGTGAGCGCGTGTCGGTGACTTTCAGTCGTCCCGCGCGCCCGGCGTGAGAGCCGGCCGGTCGGCGCCCGTAATGGCTCCTGAACTCGCGACCTGTTGCAGCGGCTCAGCCCCGGCTGCCGCCCATTAGCCCCTACATTTGTATTCTTCTGACACTCGCAATGGTCACTGGCAGTCGTGACAACTATCCCGTGGGTTAACTGAAAAGTGATTCGTGTTTGCAAAGCTGCAAGTTGATGGCACGTAATGCTTTTGTTTCTTTTGATTTGCCGCGTGCCATTTTTGCTCCCAAGGTATCACCCTTTTTTAATAGAATATGTTCACAAGTGGGGCATGTTTTAACGGATGTTTAACAGCGGATAGCCATTGAATGGGCCACTTGCAATGATAATTACTGCATAATTAATCGGGTATTATTTATTAGCCCGGTTATTCTACAAAGACTACATTCTATAGACTACTTGTACTGTAGATGACCCTCTAATAGCCCTCGTTTCTGAATCACCTTCCTCGCCGTGCTGTTTCACGCCCTTACCCACTTAGGACACCCGCGCTCCGGGCTATTTGTTCATCTCGATAGATTTGCATACCGTTTCCACTCCCGGGGATCTGCTTAGCTCCAAGTCTCAATCATATTCACCCAGCGGCGTTTGATTCGTCCTCCCATTGCGTTGCGGCGCCGAAGCTCGGACCACACTGCTCTATGAGATGGCTGCATCACCTCAGACCTATTTATCTGCGGATGAATAACTCAGAGGTGGCGGACAGGCTGTCAGGCTCCGTTGCGAAAGGCTGTGAGGTAACGTGCCGTAACGTACACCGTAAGATCGTCTGTGCGTACCGTGCCAGCGCAGCCGAACCGTCACCAAGGGAGGGGTCCTGTACATACAACAGGCAATTAATCGTTCCAAAGAGGCATTTCTACGATGTTGTGTGTCGTATACATACGAGTAGGTAAGAGTGATGTGATCAAATGAAACATGAATCTGACATTTAGCTGATCTTCAGTAGCCCATATCCGCAATCAATGCAAATGCTATTCAAAAGACACCAAACAATTTATACATAGCTATGAAGGAAAATATAGCTAATAGCATGGGCATATTCATAGCATGAATAATGTTTAGGAGTAGTTAATGCATGTCATCCCAAATGCATATTATCCCGCGCACCGACGGGGGTCTGCGCCAACTTAGAACCGACGGGGGGGGGGGCGGATAACCGCCCCCCCCCCTGAGATCTCGAGAACGAAGCAAGATAGCGACAAGCGATAAACGGCATCGGATACGCACGGACAAGGTCTACAATTTTTACAAAGGTCACTTTCAGGTCAGGTCAAAGATGACGTCACAGGGGTCCAAAAAGTCAAAATGGCGGCGCTAGATATGGAGAGTTTTTCTCGAATAACTTTCGAATTAGTCAGGATAGGAACACACATCATCGGCATCATAGGCATCATCGTGATCCTCTCGTCAATTCGCATCGAATGATATATATGTTGACCTCGAAAGGTCAAGGTCAAAGGTTGACCTCGTGTCACGTGACCTCGAGGTCATCATGTATATCATTCGATGCGTCTTGACGAACTGAACACAATGAGACCATCCGCGTGGCTGTATCGTCTTCCTGTACGGAGTTATTGGCAAAAAACCTTTGGTGACCTTTGATGACGTCTCATGACCTTACAGCTGCCCAACAGCAAAACAGACCTCAAGGTAGTGAAGGTTGATCGTATATGAAGTCATGTATGGTATATGGGGCCATTCCGACCCGTTTTAGTAGTAAAAACAGGGAGTTGATTTTTCCCCATTGACTTATAATGGGGAGGTCGAGAAATTGACCTGACCTTAGGTCATCGATATCAAAATTCCGAGATATACAAATTGTAGCGACTAATGACCTAATAACATCCTGCGACTTTCAAAGGCCTCCTGGACATCTGCTGTAGCTCTGGCACGGTAACAAAGTTGCAAAAAAGTGGCGAGGTTGGGTCATTCAAAGTGACCTGGTGACCTGACCTTAAAAGTTAGGATGTTCAAACCTGCACACCATGTGTAAAATTGATGAGAGAATAGTCGTACCAAATTTCGCAACCTCAGGGGGGGGGGCGGATATCCGCTTCCCGTCGGTGCGCGTGTTATGAATGTTATCCTTTTTACCCCAATAATCTAATGAACTACCCATATTTTCGGGCCATTCATTCGATTATAACAATAAGCCAATGCTACTGCATCTACGTTGTCAGAATCATCCCTAATGGCACTGCAAAGTTCAATGAAAGATTTAAAAAAGCGACAGCAATACATATATCTAAGTATCTACTTATCCTGAAATTGCGCACTAACAAAAAGTTCACGTCAGCATTCAAAGTCAACCATTTAAAATGCTGTAATAAAAGACACTAAAACTCCTAAAAAAAACCTAAGCAGGAAGACGCAGAGTCGCATTCGAAGATAATGTTGCATGAACGTGCAAGCTAGTTAGTGCAAAACGTAAAGCATGTGCTATTTTTTCAATACTTTTTAATATGTTCTCATACACTTTAGCCCATAAGTCATAGCATATGTAGAAGAGTCAAATGCTGTGGCCTACCCTCAAGTTACTCATTGATAAGGTACGCCATGACCTTGATATGTGTTCAGAAAGTCCATACTTCAGCAAAAAGTGACAATTTATGTGACTGCTAGGTCCATGGCACAATTAAAGCAACAATGGACAGTATTCCTTGACACGAAGGGAACAACTTTAACGAAAACAATAAACGACTAGTAGCCCAAAATTGTACCTACCTTGAATTAAGATCTACGAGCTGTTTGCACACAGGGGAAAGGAGCAGCTCACTTTGTTTTGTTGATTTGTGAGGATGTACCTAAAATAAATTTTGAGTTTCGTACACAGTGTTTCTAACCTTTCTACTTATAGACGTGTAAGCTGTGAAGCTTTTTATACAACAATGCCAATTTTCATGTTTTGTACATTTTGCTTTCTTCATCGGTTGAGTTTGCGATTTTTTCCATTCTTCCTGTCCCTTGCACTTTTCTATCTTGACTACATACCTAGTTATTCTTTTCTTTTCCTCTCTTCTTTTTCATCTCCCCTTTCATGCCACTCGCTACTCGACAAAGCTCCACAGGCCCGCTTTCTCTATATGACCCATTCCATTCCCCCTGTGGTGACTCTGAAGGTCTGGGTCGTTAGGCTCCGCCGATCCCCAACCAACTGTAACGCTCGCCGTGCCATCTGTGACGCTGCCCCTGCATTATGTGACGGTCCCAGGCTCATCGTGACGGTCCCAGACTACCTGTGACGCTCTGCCCAGCCGCGGCTGTTTTCGGCAATGGTCAAATTACGGGCCACGAGTCAGGGCCACGCCGGGCCATTGTTCGCATCCGTGAGAGCCGTGGCGCCTCGGCCGCCAGTGGCTCCCTTGCAGACGCTTATCAGCGTCACAAAGCGCAAAAACGCTGAGCAATGCACAGGCTTTATTGTATGCAGACGTGTTTGCGCTCTCATAGCTAATTGCATTGCAACTGTAACGCGCTCGTGAAAAAATTGGCAGCTGACATGAGGTGCAAAATTACTAATTTACTGCAACAAACTTTGCCGCCTAATTATGATACAGCACGGCGTGAATCGTGCCGGATGCTTCGATAACGCGCTGGCTGACAAGTTTCGGCGCCGCGTACGCTCCATCGCGGCGCAGATGGCTCCAGTCACGCCAGCCTATAGAGCGCCGACTGTCAGCGTGCCGCCCTCGCAGGCGCCCGACGCGCACCGCTCAGCACAGAGCCATCACCCGCCGCAGGCAACGCAAGGTCGCGCTGGCCGGCCGGCGTCGAGATTACCCCACATTTGGCGTGTTTCGACAAGGCGCCTAATGTGGCGGCTGCGCCGACGCCGCTCGTGACTGACACATGACCCCGGCGGCCTGTGCGTCGGCCGTCGGTCGGTCGTCCGAACGGCCCGCACCCCGGTCATAACGCCGGACCACTGCCGGGTCAGGCCACTGGGACGGCACCCAATCACCTGGCGGCAAGGCTGGCCCGGTCACTCTGCCCGGGTCTGACCCTCCCCTCCCCCTCCCCCTCCCCCTCCACCCCGGAGAGCCGTGGGACCGCGAGGAAATAGGACATTGTCGCCTTGGACTAGCTAGCTGCCCGGCTGTGCTGTGATTGATGACTCACTAGAGTTTTACCCGAGCAATGAGTTCGAGACTGGTGATCAGCATACGCTCCTCAAGGCTTCTTCGTTTTATGGTTCAAATCTGGGTGATTAGGGAACACGTTGCAATATTGGAGTGTTTCCTTAAGGGCATTTGAAATTAACTGAACCGTAAAATCTATTAAATAGCGCAGCCCAGAATGTTTGAGTACAGAAGGGCCCGGAGCATCGAATGCCTTTAGCTGTCATGCGTCTCAGGTGAGAATCCAATGGCTGAATCGGACTCGTGGATGTCAACTGCAGATGAAGATGACGTCAGTCTGGGGTGTGTTAGCCCATGATATTTGCAACTTATAACATGGATACTTACTGCAGCAGCTGGTAGAGATATGATTATGACATGATTATAGGTTGAAGCAAATATTTTGCTTGTTGCTGCATTGCGTTACAGTTGTGGGAGATTAGTTGTGTTGTGGGAGAAACATTGATAATAGCAATGGCCCAAAATGGACAACTGTCCCGTCAGTACTGATGGCAGATCTCCCAAAAAATATTGGCAAAAAGTGCAATTTAGATACTTACCTGATATGGACAATGAACAAAGGTGCAAACGTTATTTACGGACAACAACCAATTCAAAGGTGTTTGGATGTGCACTTCCTTTCTCTGGCTGCCATTATATACGTATTTCTAAGAAATTATAATAAAAGGAACCACAGTTATTTCATTCTCATATGATTCCTTTCGTATGGTTTTGATGAAGGCGTCTCCCAGACCACAAGCAATGGTGTGTCATTTGTCCCAGTCGCACGGGTATACCGTGGGAATGTGACTGTTCCCTCACTCGGTAACATGTCCCGTAGAGCCGAAAACCACCAATGTTCTTAGACACTCGACAGTGATCAGTTGCTATCGGGTGACCACCAGCGCGGCGCGGGTTGAGCTGGTGTGGCGAATAGGGACTCGATGGCGGACACTTCAAAAACACAAGATCACTGTGAACGTTATACAGTTATACGCTACATTGTGACCCCGCCGTAGGTGTTTGATGATCATGATGTGTGACATCATATCCGTTAACTTTTGCAAACGGTCTTCAGGCTACTATTTAGTGTAAGCCTTGCGTCAAAACGCGTTACAACAGCACTGCGGGAAACATAAATAAACACGCCATTGCCCTAGCTAGAGTGCAGCCCATGCAAAATATGGCCCCGCTCTGACCACACGACTAACCCTAATCGGTGCGGTGGGCAGACTCCCGCTAAATGTTCTCGTTGATAACTTCGCTAACTGCTGGAGTGCTGAGCGGCTTGCGCTAGGCGACCACTGCTGGAGGCTTACACTAGAGGTTATGCGATGATATGATTGAGAAGTATCAAAACGCACGGGATAATAGTAGTAGAGACATAAAATAGAAGCTCTTTACACGCGTCCCTCTGGGGGGCAGGGCCGAATCTACCCTCCCCCGTTTTTTTTTTGCCAAGAACTTCTAAACACGTTATGCCAGCAATTGTTAACTGTCAATTGTTAACCTTATTAGTGGCAGGCTCCTGGCTACCCCTATTAGTGGCAGGGGGGGGGGGCTGTTTACGACCCCCCCCCTTGATATCTCGAGATCTAACGGGCCGATTTTCAAAATTCAAACGGCATTCGATTTCGCTCAACGTGATCTACATTTCTAAAAAATAAAAATTAAAAAAATGTCAATAGGGGGGTAGAGGGGGGTAAAAACGGTCAAATTGCAGATACATTTTAGACTGTTTATCACGGCCAGGTTTCTGAACCAATCTTAACGCAACTTTTGCCGATCGATAGAGAATGAACCAGGAATTCACATGGATCCTAAAAATATGCATTTTCAAAAATCATAGGCGGATACAGATCATTGAGATTGGAGGTACACAAAAAGTATAGTAAATAAGGTTTTTGTTGGTACTGTTTCTAAAAAGGGTGGTAATGGTCTTGTTATGTTACAATTTTCTTATGAGAGAACGACTGCAATTGTATTGGTCATGCATAGGCGGTGTCAGGGCACCTATGTTGGGAGGTAAAACATAACCCCCCTTTTTGGACGCCTGGATCCGCCTATTATAGCAAAAACGTGTCAAAAGAGGATGCACAATAACTGTATATGTTATCACATGATACCTTTCATTCACTGTTCGTAAAACTGGTGCAGCATCGTGATCTTCGCCCAAATGACTCGCTTCACGAATAGGACCCCCCAATTCCTAGTGCTCTGGAGCCGCCCCTGGTAAAGTCATGAACTTGAAATTTTCAGGGAATGTGCCCAATTTAGTTTTAGGAAAAGTCAGAAAATTTCAGCATCGTAGCTTTAGCGGTTTCGGAGATATTCCCGAAAAACCTGAGGGTTGGATAAAAACAACCCCCCCCCCCTGCCACTAATAGGGTTAATACCTTATCATACATCAATTTGACACGTTCCCTGAAAATTTCAGCGAAATCCATTGGAATAATTTTGCGAAAATGACGTTTTAGTGACCTCATGTCACGTCATTTTTGGTTCAAAAACTGCAAAACATCAAACGCCTCTAACATTCTTAATTTGTAAGAAATAAGAACGTAATAGAAAAGCATGTACCCTATTTTACTTTGTCTTCTAAATGACCGTCTCGATTTTTTGAAATTTTCGGTTTTTGAACCAAAACTTAAAAAAAATGATTTTACGGGTAAATCATAAACCCAAAATTTTGGGTTTATCGAAAAAACGGAATACCTATATGCCAGGGAAGTAGTAGCCGTTTTCACGACGGCCATCTGGTACACATTTGGTACATATCTGGTACAGATTATGGTGCAGATCTGGTCAAATCAGGTTCAGTGTGTCTCTTAGCAGCTATCATCTAGTGTTGCACTAATTGCTTATATGCCTGCTTTTTCACATTATCAGAGAACAACATCGATTAAAACACTGAAATAAATTCATATTACGAAGATATTTGATGTAAAAGAAATTAGGTGCAGGTTTGGTCAAATCAGGTACATTCGCCGGATATCCCGTCGTGAAAACGGCTAGTATCTGTGCACATACATTTCAATTTTTAGAAGAATTGGCTCAAAAATGTAAAAGTTATTCAAATGTTTATGACGTCACGATACGCAACATTTTCCAAAAAAAAAAAAAGATTCTGTTTTCTAAGTTCTACACCTCGTACTGAAACAAAAATAGCACCATTCAATTCGTTGTTTAAAACTGCATCAGCTAGACACCTCTTTGGGTCTTAACCCGCGCCCCACTGGGGTCTGCGTATAACACGCCCTTCTGGGTCTGATAGCCCCGTAAAAACTGTCGAGCGAAACCTAATTTAATTGACCTCGAGGTCGCCGATGACGTCACAGGTCAGGTCAAAGTAAAAATTATTAGCATTTTGGCTTGTTCACGTTTTGGGCTCTGGCCGCCGTCTTACAAGTCAGATCAGGCTCATTTTTGGATCACACATTCGTGAACAGATGCTCTAGATACCCTGAGGGTACCAAACTTGTACTTTGATTTTCAGGTCAAGGTCAGGTCATCACAGGTCACGAAAATATTATATCATGCGTCGGTCACGTGACACGTGTTTTATGATCCATTTAGGTCCGAGATTTCGAATTTGATGTCGTCTGTGTCATTGGAGGTCATTTTGAGTCGAATTTAGCTTAGGTCAGGTCACTTTCAGGTCAAAAAAGGTCAAATTTTGAAGTTGAAATTTTTCAACAAAAAAGGTGTCTATTGGATGCATTTTGAGCTCAGGAACACGATGGTGCTATTTATATTGGCGTACGATGTCAAATACGTGCTGAAAAATTGATTTGAAAAATTAATAATTGTGAATTTTTTGCAATAATGCGTAAAACTTGGCCATTTTTGACGATATTTCGCTAAAACTTGCTAGAGTTAGTCAAAATAATGCGTTCTATCACATATATTCCGGTTTTTTCGAAGTGTCAAATTTTTTTGAAAAAATGTAAAAATATTAATTTTGGACTTTATTATATTAAATTTCCAAATTTTCACAATTTCGAAAATCCGAGATATCAGTTTGATAGCGCAGGCTATTCTGAGTCCTCTTATGCAAAGAAATTTGATCTAGCTTAAAAACTGAGCTCTTGGGAGCGATTGCCGTGGTTCAATATTTTGCGTCGAAATCGGCCGAACATGACGTCACTCTGACGTCATTTCCGGCCGACCTACGGCATATACGAAGTTCAAATTTTGACACAAGGTGTCAAATTGATGCAGCCTAAGGTACTGAAAGTTTGGCGTCGATACGTCAAGCGGTTTGGAAGTTATTGCAGAAAAACGGGAGGGGGGCTATGAATAGCCCCCCCCCCAGTGGGACGTGGGTTAACAATCAACTTCAAAATTTGACCTAACTTGACCTAACATCGACCTGACCTCGACTAAAAGTCATCCAAATGTGGTCCATATCATTAATTGAATGTGTCCATTGAGTTATATGAATAAAATGACCCATAAAAATGCGTTGCACATGTTCTATTCTATATTTCGATTTTAGTGACCTGACCTGACATTGACCTGACCTGACCTGACACCTTTGTATGCCATTGTAGGCGACGAGTCTTGTCTTAGTGCTCTAAAAACACGTTTTTGATCATCAATCTCTGTCCATTGTTCGCCAACTGCGCTCCGAAGCCGATGATGTGGTAACTTCAATTTTGTACCCTTGACCTGACCTTGACCTGACCACTGACCTACTTATGCAAAAAATTTAGCTCCAAAGGTCCGTCTTGTTGAGTGCTTTTGATTGCCGTTTTCCCCGTCTTTCTATGACCATCGGTTCGGAAGTTAGACATGGGGGAAGAATATGCCCCCCCCCCCCTCCCCAGCAGGGCGCGTATGGCCGAAATATCCCAGCGGAGCACTTGTTAACTATCAATTGACATAGCTAACACAGTCTGATTTTCATTGCCTTCATGTGCATATGAAAAATTGTACCTAAAATAAATTACACAAATGAGTGCTGCTTTATCCCACCAATATGCGCGAAGTAACTATGCTTAGTTTAAATTCGCTTCAGGCTCCTATGAGTGCAAATCTTTTAGATAACGCATCACATGACTTAAGCCCGTTTCTCATTGAGCGTAAATTAACCCGCGCACCGACGGGGGGCGGATATCCGCCCCCCCCCCTGAGGTTTTTCGCGAATAGCGGGAAAACCGCGGCGCGTAGCGCCGCGAAATTTGGTATGACTATTCCCTCATCAATTTTACACATGGTGTGCAAGTTTGAACCTCCTACCTTTTAAGGTCAGGTCATCAGGTCACTTTGAATGACCCAACCTCAAGTCACTTTTTTGCAACTTTGTCACCGTGCCAGAGCTACAGTAGATGTCGGAGGCCTTTGAAAGTCGCAGGATGCTATAAGGTCATTAGTAGCTACAATTTTTTTATCTCGGAATTTTGATATCGGTGACCTAAGGTCAGGTCAATTTCGCGACCTCCCCATTATAAGTCAATGGGGGAAAAATCAACTCCCTATTTTTACCACTAAAACGCGTCGGAATGGCCCCATATACCATACATGACTTCATATACGATTAAACTTCACTACCTTGAGGTCTGTTTTGCTGTTGGGCAGCTGTGAGGTCATGTGACGTCATCAAAGGTCACGAAAGGTTTTTGGCCAATAACTCCGTACAGGAACAAGATACAGCCGCGTGGATGGTCTCATTGTGTTCAGCTCGTCAAGACGCATCGAATGATATACATGTTGACCTCAAGGTCACGTGACCTGAGGTCAACCTTTGACCTTGACCTTTTGAGGTCAACATATATATATATATCATTCGATGCGGATTGACGAGAGGATCACGATGATGCCCTTAGTTTGTTCCTATCTTGACTAATTCGAAAGTTATTCGAGAAAAACTCTCTCCATATCTAGCACCGCCATTTTGACTTTTTCGACCCCTGTGACGTCATCTTTGACCTGACCTGAAAATGACCTTTGAAAAATTGTAGATCTTGACCGTGCGCATCCGATGCCGTTTACCGCTTGTCGCTATCTTGCTTCGTTCTCGAGATCTCAGGGGGGGGGGCGGTCATCCGCCCCCCCCCCCGTCGGTGCGAAGTTGGCGCAGACCCCCGTCGGTGCGCGGGTTAAGCATAATGTAAACGAAACGTTGACCAAACGTAGAGCAAACGTGAAGTCGAAATAGGTAAAGCATAGAACCTAGTCCTACCTAGCATAACAAAAACAAAAGTACAAATTTAAACTATCAGCGCCCATTGTCTCTTTGTTTTAGAATTTGTGAAGAAAGTAGTTGTGTAGCAGCTGAAGTCTGACACGAGCATTACCGCAAATTACAATTCCTGAGAGAGCAGAGGTTGACCCTCTAGTTGTATTATATCCTGCAGAGTGGAACAAATATGAAGCTATGCACTGTGCTAAGTCTGACAGGCGCGGATACAAGGGGGGGGGGCCATGGGGGCCATGGCCCCCCTTGGCCGATTTTTTTTTTCAAAAATAAAATAAAAAGTTAAAAAGTTAAAAAGCTGAAAAGGGGGCCTCCTGAAAATAAAGTGGCCGAAATCCGATGAGTTTTTTTTAACCTACCCACTTAGTTATTTCTTAGAAGACTAGCTGAGAAGACTTCTTTGTTAGAAGATTGGTAAAGCTTTTCATAACTTGGAGGTCTCTTATACTCACAGAGATGACCACTTTTACAGGGCCTCCTAACCTGCACAGAGGGCCTCCAAGCCTGCACAGATGTTGAGATGTTGCCTGAACAGCTAGATAAGCTCAATAGACGCAGTTTTTTTTTGGGGGGGGGCCCAACAAGTGGGAAGATGGGGCCTCCAACAGGTGGGATTATGGGGGGGGGCCTCCTGGTTTCTAATGGCCCCTCCCTTGGAGATTTTCTGGATCCGCCCCTGAAGTCTGATATGGTCTGATAACTGTGAATGTTGACTTTTTTCTGTAGACCGTGTTTGAAAGGCTGTTCCGTGTAGTTACTGAGTTTAGAGGACTTCCATTGGAGAACTCTGTTTGACAGGCTGTTTTGCACGGACTGCGATTTGTGGTTTGTGCTCGAAGAGTGCGTGCTGTGGGCTGAGTCGTCAAATTGAGCTGTCTCCCAACAGAGCGCCATGACTGACTGACGTGGGTCCTTTAGCACGCCAATGTCAGTAGCACGATGCAGACCTTACCCACTCTGACCGTGAGACAGCGGGTCGGCAGTGACCGCTACCCCTCCCCCTCCCTGGCTCCTCCCTCTGCCATGGCAGCCGCAGGGCCAGAGATGCTCCGGTCACGTGACCGCCCGACGACTCGCTCCGCGCGCGCACTATAAATGTGAAGGGTCGACCCCAGCACAGTGAGACGTGCAGTGCAGGTGGCAGAGATAGCAGCTCCCGCTCGCAGAGACACACAGTCACACAAGGTGAGTGCATCGGCGCCCACGATGTAGTCAAAAGCTTGGTTGACAATGGAAAGAGATAGGTACCTACTTTGTGCTAAAAGCCTTCTTTGTAAATGAAAACGGGTACAAAAGTTGCTCGTTGCAGCCGTTGGCCATGTACTAGAGATGTGAATCGGATACCAGCTTTTTGGTATACCGATACCAAACCGATACCAACTTGGTAATTGGTATTTCGATCCCAATGTTTTTGGTATTTTGTCGGTATTATGAATCCTCGGTAATGTATGAGAGTTTGTGAATTTGGTAAAAAGCTGGTATTTCTATCATATTCCCTAGTTGGTTCGGTATCAGTACTTTCCCATGGTTTTGGTCGGTATTTGGTTTGCTGTCGGTATCCCAATTTTTTGTGACTCACATCACTGCCTTGTACAGTCTGTCTTAAAAGTACCGCGCAAAGTGGCGGTGGTTCCATCAAGCCTGACCGAGAAAGGGCCTGTTTTAATTTAAAAGTCACCGACCAATTGACCTAGGGAATGGATAAGGATGTCAATTGCTTCGATGACCCAAATTTAGCAGGCCCTTGCTCAGTCAGGCTCGATGGATCCACCGTCACTTTGCGCGGTACTTTTAAGACAGACTGTACTTAAAAACAAAAACAATGCGTAGTTTCGTTCGAGCTTTGTAAGCTAAAAATGTGCAAGATGTGTGTCCATAAAGTCTGCATTACGTGCGGATACACCGCTGCTTCTATGCTTCATCGTAAATTTGACCGATCGGAAAATTGCGGATTGTCGGTACAGGTTGGGTGCCAAAGGATATGGTAAAATAGTCCTGTTCCACTCGAGCTCAGTAATCTGCAGATGGTCCTACGGGCCACAAACCGCAGACCATTCCGGTCGGAAATATCGCACATCCAGCACCGGAGCAACTGTATGTGCTATGTCAATCAAAACTATTGAATTTCCACACCTTTACAGTCGATTAAAGTTAGCGCTTCTATCCTAAACAATGCCTAAATGCCTAATAAGTTTCATTTATGACAGCCCAAACGACTACCATTTTGATTTTTCATACAAAGCAAAAAGAAAACTGGGGATAAGGTGTAACGTCTAAACCAGAAACAAATTACTTCTGTCTTCTAATCTACAAAACTGCATGATGCAATTTCATTAACTTAGTTCAAGGCTTCAAAAAACGCATGAAGGCCCATTGAAATTATTTGCTGGCCTACTCTCCCTGCCTTATCGCCTCTCCATATATAGTACACTTAGGCACAGCCAATATCTACCCGCGTTCAAGCGTTTCCGCTCCCCAAGTTAGGCTGATGATAGCCGTTTTTACGACGGGCTGTCTGGCGAATGCACCTAATTTGATCAAATCTTGACCAAATCTCTTTCACAACAAATATCTTCGTTTCATGAACTTATTTCAGTGTTTAAATAAAAAAAAACTGATAATTTAACAATAAGGTGTATATAAACATCTGGGCAACTCAAATTGATAAGTTTTAGACCTAATCCTAATCCTAATGATATGATAAGACCTAATGCGTCAAATTAGGTCCAAAAGACAATGGACCTAATTTGACCATATTTGCACCACATATGAACCTAACCTGCATTAAATGTGTACCAGATGGCCGTCGTGAAAACGGCAATAATCCGGTCTGTTGTATGCCAACTCACCCTCGTATCTGTCCTTCTCGACTGCAAGCATAATGATTAGTTGACACCAACTTTGCCCTCAGGTAACTGGGCATTATTTTCATAGAGTTATGTTACCGGCCTTCTTATTCAGGCTTCGCTCCCGGATAGTGTCAACTATTTGCTACCGTCTCGCTGACCTAGCCTCGTTTTCCAGATGGCCCGGGTACGATCCGCTCTGCTTCTGGCATTCGCCGCTGTTGTCGTCTCCTCACATGTTGTAAGTACAGATTCTCCCCTTCACGAAGAACCATCCACAAAGTAACTCTTCTGAAATTGCGTCTCTCTCAATTCAATCGTTCAACTAATAGCTCACGTACGCAAGACGCTAATGAATTGCCGTCAATTCAACCGCACGGCTCGTGAACACGAAATACTGAATAACTGAACGGCGGAGCTTAATCGGTCGGCTACGCAATGGGTGCGTGAGCCATCCTTGCCTCACGCGGTTGGTTACCTCATCTCTCGAGAGGGCCTGCTTCACTGGCCGGCTGTCTGCCGCCGGCGGTGTCGACAGGCGGCGTGTGACCCCTGCACTTCCCGGGCAGCGCAGGTCACCTGGAGACGCCCCCTGCGGTCAGCCGGTGACCCCTGCCGCCGCAGAGAGCTCAGCGAAGCAGCTATGATCGCCCGCGCGCGCCAGACGACGGAAAAACGGCTCCCCTTGACATTGAATTTCCAGCCGCGCAACTGCGGCCGAGCGAGATCCGTCTGTGGAAGCCGCGTTTTTGTCAGCATAGTCAGCATAGTCCCAACCAGCATACGTCGGGACTCGACAACGCTGTAGTGAACTTTGAACTGTAGTGAACTTTAACGCAAGGATGCTTTGGGTGCTACTGCTGACACGTTTGATGAACACCGATGAGGGTTACAAAATGTAGCCACAAATTAGATAAGCCATGGCATCGGCAATCATCAGTTCATCAATTCATCAGTTTGTGGTTTTACGGAATCCGTTGCTTTGTAAATCCCCTTGTGCCCAGTTAGTCGCTAAACAGTAAGCATGCGTAGGAATGTGGATGCTCTCAGCGGAGGAACAACGTCCATGGTTCCACCATTGTATCCGAAAGCTCGTTCTGCAACAAACACGGAAGCGCAGCCTTGAGAATGCTGCCGGATCTGGTCTGGAAAAATGGCCAAATTGCCGCAATGCGTTTAGCGCGGCACACGCAATTGCATACGATGGCCGGTCCCTCGTCAACATCTTCCCATGGCTGATGGACGATGGTCGACATTAACGACAGTCCAGACGGAGGCCGCTGTCCCATGGGACTTGTTGCGGGCGCATCCGTCGCCTTGCCGTTTCAAAATACCACCCATCGAAAATGTCCGACTGGGACGGCGGCGGGCGACCTTCCCGGTGAGATGTTTGGGTCGTCGAACGGGCAACGTGCCTATTACGGCGGCCATTACCCTGATGTGCATGCGTCCGAGGGCTGCGTGGTTCCCTGGGGCCGGACGGCGTGTCGTTAGTTTCCACTTATCGTCCGGCAAGCCAAGGCTGTCGCCGCTTCTTCCAATGACCCGTGACACCGCAGTGATGAAACGCCTCCGGCGGCCGGCCGGGCGGCGACGGCGCACGTCACTCGCGTCACGGTCCGGGGCGTCACGGCGGCCGCGGACGTCACTCCACCGCGACGGCTGGACACGGGACGAGTCGGCCGCCCCAATCACCTGGGAACCGGCGCCGGCCCGTCTCCTCACGCCGCCCGTCTCCGGCCCGTCTCCGTGTGACAGTGGCGTCACTGTCCGTGACGGCGGAGGCGTGACGCGCGTGTGACACACGCAAGGACGAAGCAGGAGCGTCTCTGACTCTCGTGCCCGCCGGCTGCTTTGGTATGGTTTAGTAATGGCGCCGGTATGATGCATCAGGCAGTTGAAGTCCTCATAGCTAAAAAGGAACGGTTAAAAGAAGAGAGAAGGAAATCAAATTCACTTTCTGATCCC
Organism: Amphibalanus amphitrite; assembly: GCF_019059575.1. Classification (NCBI taxonomy): domain Eukaryota; kingdom Metazoa; phylum Arthropoda; class Thecostraca; order Balanomorpha; family Balanidae; genus Amphibalanus; species Amphibalanus amphitrite. The sequence continues at coordinate 512,670 of NW_024881748.1, forward strand.
TTCAGATGTCATTCTGTGATCTGAGTTGGGTCATTTCTGGGAGTAGAAAGCTGATATCTCCTGAGATGACTTGGCAGTCTCCTCCACCTGATAAGGTCATGTGGAGCATCGTCTTTCAGCTATCCAGTATACATCAGAGGAGTGTCAGACATTGCCTGTGACCCTCGGCTGACCTCGTCTGACCCAGAGTGACCCCCGAGTCCCCGCGGCCTCTGGAGTAATCTCTGCCGGCTGTGTGACCTGCGGGTCAGCCTTTCACCGGCGCCGGGCCGGCCACCGCGCTGCACTGCCTGCCGCCCGACCCCGGGGGTCAGCGGAGGGCACCGCCGCGGGCGCCGTCCCGCCAGAGCACGTCCGCCGGCACCGCCGAGCACGGCCCAGCCAAGGACACGGCCACTGAAAGCGAAAGCATCTGCCAGCCGGCGGCATACTGAGAATAGCCCGTTTGTTGCCGTAACTGCCCTGGGAACAGACGCTCCGGACGCCGACTAATGGATGACGGAGATCGCCCCCACACACTCACGGCCGAGGAAGAAAATGGACGGCCGTTTAACGTCCTATTAGCAGATGTGCAATTAGTGTTCGGTTCAAGTGTTCACTATCTAGTTTCTTTTGTTAAGTAATATTTAACGTGAGATGGCTGTACTTTATACTCTAGAGCAATGAGTCACAATTACTTTTATAGGGCTTCTATTCTTCTGAGCATTTTTTAGCCTTTCCTGACCAACGTTTTGCATTGGTGTGATATATTTGCATATAACGGCACACAGAGCCACGTTTGCCTTTATCCCTAGGTGATGTTTTCTGGGCATACCTACTTTTCATTTTGATTAGCTCTCAGCAGGTGTGCGGCCATTTTGCGCATGCTGTAACCTCTGTCGGGGGCCCTGACCGCGCGCTGACGAGGGTCACCACGGTTTGGCAGGGCCTGAGTAGTGTGACGGGCCGGCCCGTGACCCACCGAGACGCGGCGTGACGCAGCCGCGACACGGCCGTGACGCCTCGACAATGCACGGCGCTCCGTCTTCCGTCACGGTAGCGTCACGGGCGGTCCTGTGATGCGTCACGGCGCGCCGGTGCGGTGCCGCCGCCGCCGCCGCTCCTTACGCAACTGGCGGCCGGCCCGGACGGGTGCGGGCGGGGCGCGGACTGGCGGCGGGCGGGGAGCCGGCGTGGCTCGCCGCGTGCCCCCTGACCCGGCCCACACCCAGCCGATGATTAGGGCGCAACGTGTGGTAACGGTGCAGCGCGCTCCCGGCCAGAGACGCGACAAACCACGCCCTCAATGTGAGAGATGTGAGACGCTCTCCCTATGAGAGACCCGCCGCGCCCTGTGAGAGAAACACGCCACACTCCGTGTCCTGACACACCCGCAGCAGGAGACACGCCCCTAGACTCGGTGACACAGTTACCACCGCTGACACCAACACCGAAACCACTCATTGTGCCGCTCTAAAAACGGGCTAATTGTCGTGATGCATATGAACAACAATACAACTCCTGATAAAAATGCAGTACGGTCCGGCCCGCTGTTTTTTGGCCATCACCTCGCGCTGCTGCTAAATACGCTAACGCCCGTTTGTCCCCTTCCTCAGGCGAAGCGGCAAGTCCCTGAAGAGTACCCGACGTACGCTCAGGTACCGGACGATGTCGCCTTCACGTGTGATGACAAACTGCCAGGCTACTACGCCGACGTGGATTACCAGTGCCAGGTACGGCTTACAGACTAGAGCAGTTTTATGTTAAACTCAAATCAACAGGTAGAGCATTGTGCCACCCGCTACTGACAGCGGACACTGCTGGAAAAGCAGCAAGCGTATAGCAATTGTACCCACTCTGGTGTAGAGTTATTATTGTCGTATAACTCGGCATCTTACGTGATGATATCCCAAGCATGTCACCATGCCGTTTGCTTCAGTCAGTCACATTTCGTCAAACGTATCGTGACATAAGCGACCGATAAATGTGATAGTTTCGTTATAAGTACTGGTGCATAGTTTCACAACACGGAACCATATTCACATAGCTGATGAGTGTTGACAGTGATTGACATGGGTGTCAAACGTGAGCTGATTGTAATCTGAGCGCTGTTGCGTTCGGCAGGTCTGGCACTGGTGCACTCCTCAGGCCACCCTGTACAGTTTCCTGTGCCCCAACCAGACCGTCTTCAACCAGCAGTACCGGTCAGTATACAGCGCTGCCTCGTTAGTAGTCTCGGTAGTAGTAAAGCTTTGATAGAGATGCCAGAGAGACACTAGTTGCTTCAGATAGACATGTAGTTGTTACATAGCTACTCCTCTCTAATGCTAAAAAATGCAAGATTTATCATGAATATTTTCATCGACCTGACCCTATGCCAGTGCTGGCTATATTCTCTAATTGACGTCTGTCGAATTTGAGTGTGTCATCATCCCCTCCCACTTCTTCGGCAGCGTTTGCGACTGGTGGTACAACGTCGACTGCCCCAGCGCCACCAGCCAGTACGTCAACAACGAGGAACTCTACAAGGATGCCGAGGGCAACCCCATATAATCAGCGGGCCCACCGGCCCCAGTCAGTCAGTGTGTGCGGCGTGCGCGCGGTGTGCCACGGCGAAATTCCGAGAGCAGCTAGACGCTTATAGAACACTAGAGGCTCGGCAAAGACTGTTTGAAGAGCGTGTGAGAGCTGCGCGGAGTGGGGTATGCGTGATGCTGGTCGAGACAGCACTGGTTTTGTTTTGAGGAGTGCCGTTGTCTCAAAGTGTGCTTTGCAGTGATTTTTTTCATAAAAAGGCGATAGAAAACAATGAATGCATATATTGTCCAGTTAGCTTTTGCAAATGAAATCGCTTAATTCAGCATTGCTCTTAGACCCAGACACTTGTATAATGTACTTTGTAGTAGTTTTTGCAGTCAATCGCTTTACGGAGACTTTGTGTTATTGTTGCTGATGAATAGTGCGACTGCTGTAAGCCCGACTCGTTTGTGCTTACATACCGGCTGTATCGCTGGCTAGCGCATGGTTTCTTTCATACGACTGACGTGTCGGTCAAAATACACAAATGCTCTGACACAGGCTTTCACTTAGAGCACCTATCCATTCCTTATTTCATGGAGCAGCTGCTGCATATTATAAGCAAAGAAGAGAGGCAACTGAGCTGAATACATGTATCACATTGAAGCACTAATGGAAGTGATAGTTGTGAATTGTTAATGGCAATGAGCCAAAGCATATTTAACCCTCGCCCTGGCAGGGGGGTCGATGCGACCCCCCCCCCCCCCTAAGGTTTTTCGAAGGTAAAAACAGCGGCGCGCAGCGCCGCCAAATTTGGCACAGCATATAGGGCAACCTTTTTACATACGACCTGAAAATTTCAGGTCTGGGTGACCTTGGGTCAGGTCACCAGGTCAGAAAAAAACCGGTACAAGGTCATTGTCAATTTTCATTTTTTTTTTGCACCTGTCCAACTCACAGATTTTGACTGATTTCCTTCAGACTTTCAGGGTGTGCTAAGTTCACCGAGTTGTATAACATATAGTTCAGGTTTTTTATGTCACTGACCTGAGGTCAGTTAGAGGTCATTACGTCGCAATGTTAAGCCTATGGGAAAATACTAAATTCGGAAAATACTGTAGATATCAGCTTCGTTCTATCACTTTTGTGCTTTGAAACCACAGTACTTAACAGAGCAAGTCACTTGGTGCTTCTTTGTTTGGTGTACGTATCCATGGGTCAGGTCAACTGAGGTCAACTGAGGTCAAATGACGTTTTTGCCAATAACTTTGCACATAATGACGCTAGAGCTTAAACAATGGTGTCATTGTGTTTCTTGTGATCAACCGAATCGAATGATATGCGATATGATGCAATTTGGTTAATTTGAACTTAATTAGTTAATTAAAGTTAACTTAAAATTTAAGAAAAACTTAAAGTACACTTAAGCAAGCTAAAGAGTATACCATTCGACGCGCCTTGACGTGCTGAGTTCACTGGTGCTTTTTTTGCTCTATCTTAATTAGATCCAAAGTTAAAAGCGAAAAAACATTGACATGTTTTTAGCACCCCCAAAACCCCCCTAAATATTGACCTTGAGCAACCAAACTTACACAGGGGCGAGAACTCCAGGGGGCCGACCTACCTACCAAATTTGGTGTTTCTAGGTGCCATAGGAGCCAGTTGCGAGGGGGGTCGCATCGCCCCCCCCCCCCCCGCCAGGCCGTGTTATGAAAAATGCCCTGCCAGGGCGAGGGTTAAACCTTCGCCCTTTTTATGCTAAGTTAACACAACTTTGAATTTTGTAGTTTGTACAAAATGCAAAATACAAAAATTATTTTTACTGTACATAATTTTCCCACCACTGGCGGATCCAGACTTGCGTTTTGGGGGGGGCCAACTCCTGCAAGTAACCAAACCTAGGGTACCCCCAAATCCTGTTTTCTCATCGGATTTAGGCCACTTATTTTTTCGTCACAGCCCTGAAACGATATTTTTTTTTAACTAAAAATAAAAAGATAGAAATGGTAGCCCACCCAACCCGAGCCTAAATATTACTTTGAAAACACTTCAAATTGCTTTTGTCGACCAATTAGCCCGCTCCGGGTCGGTGCGTGGCGCAGCCTTCGCGGGCTGGGAGGTGTCGGTTGGACCCCCTGCCGTTCGGCCCCTGATTAAGCTAGAGCTCGCGGAAAAAAAAACAGGCGTGTTGCCCGTGAGTGACGAGACGAAGCCGATGATACCCGATTTTAAGGTCCTTGGTCATTGGTTGACCTTCCAGGGCGGTGTTTCACGCTCGTGCTGACAGCCGCTGACAGCGCATTCCGCGAGCTAAGGTCAGCCTTCGGTAGTGTTGTGGGTATAGGCTTGTTGATGTCTCCATTGAAACCAAAAGTGCCATCAGCGCTGGCAGCGGCTGGCAGCGTGCCGTGAAACACCGCCCAGGTCAGGTCACAGACCCAAAAGACGGAAAAATCAGGACCTGTCAGAACCTCCTAAAGTAAGGCTGTAATACGTTTTTTTGTGCTGATCACAAATTTCATGTTAGTTTGGATCACAGATAATGTCTTCATGCGTTTAGACCATGTCGGGGCAGGTCAGGTCAGATCAACCAGTAGGAGTACTTATGGGCGTCCGTATAGCAGGTGTCCACTACCACTGGCAGCTACGTAAGGCATCAAAACTACTTCGTAAATGTTCAAATGGCTGCAAAATGCTAAATTCAAAATCAGCTAAACGAAACTATCCTAGAAACATGTTAAACTCGGAAAAGTGCACCGAGGTCATCAAAGGTCAATGACCTGACTTGACCGTAAGGTGACATTGGCATCCGCCCTAATGCGTGGGAGCAACATCATATCACATGTTTGAGCGTTTTAAACCACGAAAAGACTATAAAAGCGCGGATAATGTGAGCCGACATACGCCGAATCGCTATTCCGGCCAAACATGGCCTCCAACATGGCCAAACAGTCTCGAGAAATAGGCCACAAGTCAAAGTTCACTTGGGTCAGGGTCATGAAATTTTCAGACTTTGTCACCATGAGGGTACTAAAGTTTCGTCGCGATCGGCTTCATGATACCTTACACGATAACTTCACACGTCGATCGAGAGTTAAAGCATGGATGAAGGAGAACCAGGCGATGAAGGTTCTTTCATCCATGGTTAAAGTGTGCAATAAGAACTTCTTGGGTGAAGACAAGACCAACACTTTTATCAAGCTCACAGATTTTTAATGATACGGTATTTTCTCTCTACCTACTACGCCCTTCTCACATTCATTTTTCTTAAGTGTTTTTGGGGACAAAAAATATATGTTGTTCCCCTTTCAGGCTTGGGGGCATGACCCCGTGGCCCCCCTGGATCCGCTAGGCCGAAACTAACTAGGTCGTTTTCAAACGGTCTGATATTTCAGGTCATAGTTTGCAAACGGCCGGTGTTTTCAGGTAGTTTCATATGGCCTGACTGGGCCAGGCCGTTTGCAAACGGACCGAATTTTCATACGGCCTGTAACATATATTCAGATTTCGACATCTGTCGTAGCATCAAATGCTGATGTGGCGCACTCAAAAGCCGGAATTGGTCCTTGGATGCCGTAAGGACCCTTTTAAGAAATAAGTGACCCGACTGACCCTTAGAGATTGGCCTGAGCTGTGACCGAAATAAGTCTTTTACCGTTTCGCAGGAAGGGACAAAAAGGTCCCTCATATGCCTCTTGTACAATTACGAAACAAAACAAGTTTTTTTTTCAACGAAAACTCAGTGAGTTTTCCTAAAAAATTTATTGCGCATATTCCGTGAATGAAAAGTTGCCGGGTCATGTCAGGTCAGGCTGCCACAGCAAGTTTTTTAACTTGACAGCTCAATCGATATTTATGCAATAAGACCTTCTCGGGTGACGATAAGACATGACGACACTTTATGAAGGAAGCTAGTAAACCCGGTAGTTTCTCCATAGGCGCGGGAACCGGGGCGAGGGGGGCAGTGGTGGCAGCTTGCCCCCCCCCCCCCAACTCTGGGGCCGTGCGGGCGGTGCCCCCACAACTTTCAGACAGAATACCGCTCCTTTTTGCAAATGTTTTCTTTTTTTGTTGAAAAAGCCAAGGGATGAAAAATAAGTGGCCTAAAACCGGCGAGAAAACTATATTTGGGGGATCCTAGGTTGATCTCTATCATGGTGTGACCTCCCCCCCCCCCCGTCTAAAAGTAGTTCCCGCGCCCCTGGGTTTCTCTACGCTATTGAATCACGCTGCTGATTCTAGTAAGTATCTACTACACAACCTTCTCACATTAATTTTTCTTCGAGCGTTTTGGGGGGCCAAAAGATATGTTGGCCCCCTCTTTCAGGCTTTTTGGGCCCATGGCCCCGGTGGCCCCCTTGAATCCGCCAGTGGGGGCGGTGCCCCCACAACTTTCAAACGGAATAGGGGTACCGTCCTTTTTTGCAACTGTTTCTTTTTTTTTTTGTTGAAAAAGCCAAGGGATGAAAAATAAGTGGCCTAAAACCGGTGAGAAAACTAGATTTGGGGGGACCCTAGGTTGATCTCTATTATGGTGTGCTCCCCCAGTCTGAAAGTAGTTCCCGCGCCCCTGACTTTCTCTACGCTATTGAATCACGCTGCTGATTCTAGTAGGTATCTACTACGCAACCTTCTCACATTAATTTTTCTCCAAGCGTTTTGGGGGGGGGCCAAAAGATATGTTGGCCCCCCCTTTCAGGCTTTTGGGGGGGGCCATGGCCCCGGTGGCCCCCCCCCCCTGGATCCGCCAGTGTTTCCCACACACTTTGCCGAAAAATCGCCATTCTTACGGTATTTTCTTATCTTACGGAGGCAATTTCTTACACAGTTTAAACTGTATGTCAATTTTTAGGGGGTTTTGGGGGGCATTAGGCAATGTAAAAATTTCGCGAAAGACAGGTCAAAAGTTTTTCTATTATAACTTTTGATCTAAGATAGAGCAAAAACAATAGCACCAGTGAACTTAGCACGTCATGAAGGCGCATCGAATGATATACTTTTTTGCTTGCTTAAGTGTACTTAAATAGTTAACGGGGGGGGGGGGGTTAACGGGTGTTTGAACACCCTCTCCCCGCGGTTTTTCGCGGATACCTCAAAAACGGTGGCGCGGACGCCGCCGATTTTGGCACACCTGTTTGTGCATCTTTTCTGCACATGTTGTGAAAACTTCAGACCCAGGTAGCTCAAGGTCAGGTCACCAGGTCACGCCAAGTAACCTCACCTAAAAAAAAATAGAATGCTCGTCATAGCTACACCGACTGAACGATCGCCTTGAAACTTTCACGATTGACAAGAGTAACAATATCTATAAAACTTGCATCTCAGAATTTTGATATCGGTGACCTAAGGTCAGGTCAATTTTGCGGCCTCTCCCCTAAGTCAATGGGAGAAAATTGAAAAGCGTCTCTTTTGCACGAAAGCCATTCTAGACACTCTCAAACATCGGGATGCAGGTAAAATTGACACACTCTGAACCGGAAATGGCATATGTGACCCCTCGTTATGTCCCCGAGGTCATCTCAGGTCACGAATAGATTCTAACAGCTTTTCGATAATAACTTCTGACAAAGGCATGCTAGAGCGATGAAAACGCCTTAGATATGTTCGGCTCGACGATGCGGATCGACCGACATGCAACATGACCTTTCCCGGTCAGGTCTTGACCTCCAGGACCTGAGGTCAAGTTTTAAAGTTGACCTTTCAATGTCAAATTATAGCTCATTCGAAGCGTCTCGACGAGAGGAACACGATGCACGGTAGGCGATCGGGCCGCTCTAGCCTCGCGAAACCTCAAAGACATTTTTTCCGAAAATTGGAGAACAACGCACATAATAACTTCGCAAAAAACGGCCACAGAGCCGCAATTTTGGCAGCATCGTGTTTGCCTCGCTCAGGCGCGTCGAATGATATACTTTTTGTTTGGGTCAGGTCAACTTAGGGTGTTGACCTCAGGTCACGGTCAGGTCAGCGCCCCCAGGTCACGAAGTTGGTCGAAAGAGGTCATGTCGCATATCACTCGATTTGACAGGGCTTCCTGAGACCTGAGTCCATTGGTAGAAGCTGTAGGAGCCAGGGGGGAGGTAGACCAAAATGTGATATTGTGTTTCCTGCTTCCCAATTGACCCCTTGCCCTGCAGACGGTAGGGTAAGGTGCCTAATTAGCGACCCCTTTAATTTGAACCGTCATTGTTCACTTTCTGTGGGTGCCACTGCATTACTGGCTTGATTTTCGGAGAGATCGTTCATTTTTCTATTAAAATCTATTCATTTTCTGCCCCAATATCCACTAATTAATTTATTTGTTGTGAGCATTTTTGCAAACCATTGCAAAAACGCTAAAAGGAAACTCGTCCCGATTAGCGACCGGGGAGGGTCGCTAATAGGTCTATGGGTTTTCCCATAATAAAATGAAAAAAATGCGACGCCCGAAAAGTTGAAACATGATCCCAAAAAGGCAACCTATACCCAAAGCACTCAATCACTGGAACAGGGGCGTTTATCTAAAACCTTTATGAAGGTGACAACTGATCACGTGATGCACCAAGGCGATAAGAAAGCAAAAACTCCAGTTTTGCGGGCTATGTCGTATGATATTCGAGGCCCTCCCTGGATTCGGCACCCTTGCAGTCCGTGACGACAGAAGATATCACCCGCCACACATCGCAAGCTTCAGAAACGCTTTATTTTCATTTATCTAGGTATTTTCCCCTTCCTTTCCCTTCTTGAGCTATTTGCGACCATGTTGGGCGCAAATAGGGATTATGGGTTGCCGACACATTTTTAACCACCATGCAGCGCACAGCTAAGCGATTCACTACAGGAAAACGGTTATCAATTGAAAAAGGATTGTCGATTCAGAATAAAAAAGGAGCATCATCTTAACCCTCGCCGGCACAGGCCATTTTGAGTCCTTCGACGGCACAAGGGGGGGGGGGGGTTGGTAAGACCCCCCTCGCGTTTGGCCCCTGATCAAGCTAGAGCTTCGCGGAAAAAACGAGCGTGTTGCCCGTCACGAGAGAAAGCCGATGCTACCTAATTTTAAGGTCCTAGGTCATCAGGTGACCTTCCAGGTCAGGTCAATGACCCGAAAATCGGGAAAATCGGGACCTGTTGGAAAGTCGTAAAGTGTGGCTGCTATGGGGTTTTTCGGGGTGCTGATCACGAATATCGTGTTAGTTTTGATCAGAGATGATGTCTTTAAGCATTTAGACCAGGTCGGGTCAGGTCAGGTCAGGTCAACCGGTAGGGGTCGTGGCGGGTATTCGTAATACGTGTCAACCGCCTCTGACAGCTTCGTAACATGTTACAAAGGCACCAAAACTGCTTTGTAAATGTTCAAATGGCTGCTAAATTCGAAATCAGCTCCAAAAACTAGCCTAGAAACATGTAAAACTCGAAAAAGTGAACCGAGGTCACCAAAGGTCAATGACCTGACCTAACCTTCAAGTGACCTTGACACCCACCCTCATGTATGGGAGCAACATCAAATCACATGTTTGAACGTTTGAAATCACGAAAAGCTAGCAAACGCGCGGCTAATGCGAGCCGACATACGCCGAATCGCGATTCCGGCCAAACATGGTCTCGGAAAGAGGTCACAGCCACAGGTCAAAGGTCATTTGGGTCAGGGTCATGTAATCTTCAGGATAGGTGTAAAATTGATCAATGCGAGGGTACTGAAAGTTTCGTCGCGATCGGCCGCTTTTTACGCGAGTTATTCGCGAAAAACCTTAGGGGGGTTGCATCAACCCCAAACCACACGACCAAATGCACACGTTTTGGACAAGAAACTGGCCATTTTTATTTAACCCTCGCATGGTAGGAGGGGAGTCGAATGGACCCCCCTTCCCACGGTTTTTCGCGAATAACTCGCGCAAAAATTGCGGCTGATGGCGACGAAACTTTTAGTAACCTCGAGTTGATCAATTTTACACCTACTCTGAAAATTTCATGACCCTGACCCAAGTGACCTTTGACCTGTGACCTATTTCTCGAGGCCATGTTTGGCCGGAATCGCGATTTGGCGTATGTCGGCTCGCATTAGCCGCGCGTTTGCAAGCTTTTCGTGGTTTCAAACGTTCACACATGTCATTTGACGCTGCTCCCATTCATTAGAGTGGATGTCAAGGTCACCTGAAGGTCAGGTCAGGTCATTGACTTTTGGTGACCTCGGTTCACTTTTTCGAGTTTTACATGTTTCGAGGCTAGTTTTTGGAGCTGAATTCGAATTTAGAAACAATCCAAACATTTACGAAGTAGTTTTGGTGCCTTCGTAACATGTTACGTAGCTGTCAGTGGCGGTTGACACGTACTACGAATACCCGTCACGACCCCTACTGGTTGACCTGACCTAACCTGACCCGACCTGGTCTAAATGCTTCAAGACATCATCTGTGATCAAAACTAACACGATATTCGTGCTCAGCACCCCGAAAAAAAACATAGCAGCCACACTGTAGGTACGACTTTCTATCAGGTCCCGATTTTCCCGACTTTTGGGTCATTGACCTGACCTGGAAGGTCAACCAATGACCTAGGACCTTAAAATTGGGTACCTAGCATCGGCTTCCTCTTGTCACGGGCAGCACGCTCGTTATTTCCGGGTTAAACTCCCCTAAAACGTCCCAACAGAAGCACTGACAACCGGAAAAGAATTTATTAGAGAGAGAAAATATATGAAAAATTGACCCCTCCTCGACATTTAAAATTATTTGAATAGCCAAATATTACCTACTGTATTGATATTTCGACCAACAGGTCTTCTTCAGAATAAGACAGTGTACACAAGTGTACGAGAATACAATACAATTGTATTTTCGTACACTTGTGTACACTGTCTTATTCTGAAGAAGACCTGTTGGTCGAAATATCAATACAGTAATATTTGGCTATTCAAATAATTTTAAATGTCGAGGAGGGGTCAATTTTTCATATATTTTCTCTCTCTAATATTCATAATGTTCCTCGCAAGAGCGCTCCAAAGAATAAGTTCGGAAAAGAATTTAGTTTGATAACAGGAGTATGGCAGACCTTTTGACGTTGTTTTACCCCGATTTCTCTTGCCGGGTTTTCTGTAGAGAGGTGGGTCGCAAATCGGAAAGGGTCGTTAATTAGGCACCTTACTATTGATCGCCTTGTTGGAGGCTCTCTAATCCGAGTTCCGACGTTGTGTCCGTTTCTGCTGCTGACGCTAAGTTCACGGACATAAAGACGGCGTCGTGTTGCCACTCCGCTCCCTCCTCCTCTATAAGTGGGCGAGAATTATTCATACAGGCCACCAGCCTCCAAGCTGCTGCACGACAGGCGCGGATCCAGGGGGGGGGGGGGGGGGGGGGCGACGGGGGCGGCCGCCCCCCCCCATCCGAAAAAGGCGCCCATATCTCGCGGCAGAGAGGGCGCCCCGAGCAGAAGAGCGGCGACACAGCAAAGGTTCAGCAGATATAGGGCGCCTCCAGCAGAAGTTGGGCTCACCAAGCAGGAGAGTGACGCCCAATTGCCCATTCCCAGCAGATGAGAGTCGCCCCAGCAGCAGATGGGCGCCCCCAGCAGAAGAGGAACGTCTTATTACAAGAATAAAAAGATACATTCTGTTGAGGGGCGCCCCTGGCAGTGGAAAGGCACCTCCAGCAGGAGAAGGCACCCCTGAAGAGGAGCGACGCCCCAGCAAACGGAGAGAGGCGCCCCCATTCCGAGAAGAGGGGCGCCCTGACAGCAGATGGGCGCCCCAACAAAAAAGGAGCTCCATAAGAAGAAAATGGGTGCCACTGGCAGAAGAGGGGCGCCCCAGCAGAAGAGAGGGGTCTCCAGCAGGAGACGGGCGCTCCAAGCAGAAGAGGGGCGCCCAAGCAGAAGAGAGGCACCACAGCAAAAGTTAATCAGAAATAGGGAGCCTCCAGCAGAGGTTGGGCCCGCCCAGCAGGATATGGGCGCCCCATTGACAATATCCGGCAGACGAGAGACGCCCCAGCGGCAGATGGGCGCCCCAGCAGACAGCAGCCGTTGGGCGCCTCCAGTAAAAGAGGGGCGCCCCATTACAAAAAGAAAAGGAGTATATTCTACCAAGAAGGGCGCCCCTGACAGCGGAAGGGCAACCCCAGCAGAGGGGCGGTGCCCCAGTAAAAGGAAGGGTGCCCCGTTCCGAGCAGAAGAGGGTCGCCTCGCCCCAGCAAAAAAAAAAAAAACAGGAGCCCCATAAGAAGAAAAGGGGTGTCTCTGGCAGAAGATAGACGTTCCCCGCAGTGGAAGGGCGCCCCCACAAGAGTGGCGTCTCCAGCAAAAGAAAAGTGCCCCTGCAAGAGAGGGGCGCCACATCAAAAGTTGGGCAGAAGTGGGGAGCCTCCAGCAGAATTTGGGGTCGCCCAACAGGAGAGGGCCGCCCTATTCACAGTAGAAAAAAGACTCTTCAGCAGCAAAGGGGCGCCCCAACAGAAAAGGTGCACTCGTAGTAGAAGTGGGACGCATCAGGAAGAAGAGGGGCACTTCTAGCAGAAGATGGGCGTCCCAGATAAGTGGGCCGCCTACAGCAAATTGGTCGTTCTTAGGAGGAAGAAATGAGGCGACTTAAGCAAAGTGGGTCTCCCCATGAGGGATTAGGCGATCCAAGCAGAGGTTGGTCGCTTCCGGGAGAAGTGAGGCATACCAGTATAAGTGAGACGCTTCCAGAAAAAGGAGGGATATCACCGGGAGAAGAAGGACTGCACCAGTAAATGGAGGCCACCTTTTTGCTAATCTCTTTTGCTAGGGTAGCGGTGCCCATCTACGACTTTTAACCCGTGCCGTGCTGATGGTCTGAGTTTTCCGTGTCCTGCTGGGGAGGGGGGAGGGTCACACTCCCTCGTCTAACTCGGCTTCTGGGCCGCGTAGTGACACGCGATAAGCGGCATTCGAAAGATCGTCCAAAAACAGGACGAAAACAAAACGGTCATTTTTTAGGTCAGGTCGAATGTCAGGTCACCAGAGGTCATCAAAGGTAAAATGTTGCCTATTTCAACATTTTTCCGTTTTCGAAGCAGCGGCACATAACTCGGAAACCAATAGAGCTATAGCGCCGCAGAAAAGCGCATTCGATAGCCCTTTCAGAGGTGTTACTGTGAGCTGCGCTCAGATTTGACCTCAGGTCAACGGTTTAGCCTTCAGAGGGCAAAAGACTCTAAAATAGCCGATTTACGAACAATGTTTTCCTGCAATAACTTTTGACTCAAGAGAGTCTCGACATTACGTTTGCCAGCATTGCGTTTCTGTCGTCGAGACACGTCGAATAAACTAAAGGTTGACCTTATGAAAAGTAATTTTGAGAATTTGACCTCAGGTCAAGGTCATGACCTGACCGGGAAAGGTCTGGTCATGCTGCATAGCAGTCGATGCGTATCGTCGAGCTGAACACAACTGAGGAGTGTTTTTATCGCTCTAGCATGAATCTATCAAACGTTATTTAAAAAACAAAACTGCTGTGGACCTTTCATGACATGGGATGACCTCTGGGACATAATGAGTGGTCACACTAGGTGCAATGTTCTTATTCAGTGTGCTAACCCTCGCATGTGTGCGGCGTTTGCCAGCTTCTAATGTGTAGGGGGGGGGGTCGGTTGGACCCCCCCCCCCCATTGCCGTTTGGCCCCTGATCGAGCTAGAGCTTCGCGGAAAAAACGAGCGTGTTGCCCGTGACGAGAGGAAGCCGATGATACCAAATTTTCAGGTCCTAGGTCATTGGTTGACCTTCCAGGTCAGGTCAATGACCCAAAGTCAGGAAAATCGGGACCTGTTACAAAGTCGTAAAGTGTGGGGCGCGAGAACTACTTTCCGACTGGGGGGGCACACCATAATAGAGGTCAACCTAGGGTACCCCCAAATCTAGTTTTCTCACCGGTTTTAGGCCACTTATTTTTCACCCCTCGGCTTTTTCAACAAAAAAAAGAAAACATTTGCAAAAAAGTGTGGTATTCCGTCTCAAAGCTGTGGGGGCACCGCCCCCACGGCCCCAGAGTTGGGGGGGGGGGGCAAGCTGCCCCCACTGCCCCCCCGGCTCCCGCGCCTATGAGTGTGGCTGCTAAGAGGTTTTTCGGGGTGCCGATCACGAATATCGTGTTAGTTTTGATCAAAGATGATGTCCTTAAGCATTTTGACCAGGTCAGGTCAGGTCAGGTCAGGTCAACCAGTAGGGGTCGTGACGGGTATTCGTAGTACGTGTCAACCGCCTCTGATAGCTTCGTAACATGTTACGAAGTCACCAAAACTACTTCGTAAATGTTCAAATGGTTGCTAAATTCGAATTCAGCTCCAAAAACTAGCCTAGAAACATGTAAAACTCGAAAAAGTGAACCGAGGTCACTAGAGTTGCAAAGTTTTCCCAATGGGCTGCTACCGGCACCGCCCCGCCCCACAAAAATTTTCTGGGATACCGGCATGCTACCACGCCCCAAGCAAAAAAAAACCGCCAAATTACCGGCATACCGGTAATTTGGCGGTAATTTTAATACGGCATATGGAACTTTTACCACAAAATGTATTTTGCAGTGGCTAAGATTGCTGTTATTACAATTCAATAGCCTCTTAGTGTCCAAAGTTTGAATCATATGCTGATAATTTTTTTGTGTGCAAAATCAAAAATACCGGCATGCTACCGGCAAGACATGCCAGATACCACGAAAAAACCTGCGGTAGTGAAAAATTACCGGCATGCCGGTAGTGCGGTAGGGAAATTTTGCAACTCTAGAGGTCACCAAAGGTCACTGACCTGACCTGACCTTCAAGTGACCTTGACACCCACCCTAATGCATGGGAGCAACATCAAATCACATGTTTGAACGTTTGAAACCACGAAAAGCTTGCAAACGCGCGGCTAATGCGAGCCAACATACGCAGAATGGCGATTCCGGCCAAACATGGTCTCGGAAAAGAGGTCACAGGTCAAAGGTCATTGGGGTCAGGGTCATGAAATTTTCAGGGTAGGTGTAAAATTGATCAATGCGAGGGTACTGAAAGTTTCGTCGCGATCGGCCGCTTTTTACGCGAGTTATTCGCGAAAAAAAACATGGGGGGGTCCATCCGACCCCCCCTACACATGCGAGGGTTAATTTTATATGTATCCCAATGCTTGATATTGTCTAGAATGGCGCTCGTCCAAAAGAGATGCCTTTCAGTTTTCTCCCAAAGACTTAATCATACCTACCTACCTAATGAAGACGTCGCACAACTGACCTGACCTTAGGTCACAGATATCGAAATTCCGAGATATACATTTCATGAATATTGTTGCTTTCATCAATCGCTGAAAGGTTCAAAGCGATCGTTCAGTCGGTATAGCAATGGTGAGCATTTGAACTTTTTCTTAGGTTAGGTCACTTGGCATAACCTGGTGACCTGACCTTCCATCACCCGCGTCTGAAATTTTTACAACATGTGCAGAAAAGATGCATGATAAGGTTTACTGAAAATGGCGGCGCTGCGCTCAGCCGTTTTTCAGATATATGCGAAAAACCTGACGGGGAGCGCAATAACGCCCCCAGCACGGCGCGGGTTTTTAACTCCCGATTTTGAGGGTTTGGCGCCCCCTTTGTATGGAGCGCCCCCGGATTGCCAGGTCGCCCCTATTTCGACTTGCCGCCCCCCCAGCTCCCGAAAATTCCTGGATCCGCCCCTGCTGCACGAAGTCTATCTTTTACCTCAATGTCCTGTTTCTACGTTGATCTCATCGCAAACAGCTGCCCTTTTGCCCATAGTGACAAAAGAGCAGCGTTTTATAAGATTTATCGAACACCACTATTGGCGGCAATTTCGGCTGACTGCTCGCGTCGCGCCGGCGCGCGCGTGAACTGCAAACAACTCTCCTTGGTTGTTGCAGTTCAAGTTTGTGCGTGTGTGTTTTTGGATTCTTTTGCTATTAATTTCATGTTTTTTAGCTTTGTAAGTGATCGGTTTTCTGTAAAAATCATGCAAAAGCTATCTTTATAATATAGCATGTTAAGTCAAGTGAGGGTACCTACTTGTGGTCGACGGTAATGGAATGGAGTGACACCCGTCACCCAAGGAAAGCAGTCAAGAAGTCAAATTACTTTGACTTCGCACTTTGACGTTAACGTACGAGTTCGAGAAACGACTTAGCTGCAAGTTGAAACAGATAAATTTGAGTTGACCATGGTACTTTTTAAAATATAGAACATGAGGTTCAATTGCATTATATGCACAGATCTCTTTGTACCCTCGAGTGATATTTCAAGCACAGAATGTGGACATCTATTCCACTCCCACTGTATCATGCAGTGGTTGGAAAGGTGAGTTGCTTCATTTTTTTCCAAAAACTTCTGTAGAATATGATAAGGTATTGGTAAGGCAGATGTCACACCAGCGTAGGTACGTTAACGTAGTGCTAAATATTGTTGGTTTAGCTTAGTTGCAACTTAGGTACCTAATTCTTAGGCATGGATATTAAACTAATTTCAAGACAAATTTGTATTATTAAAGGATAACCATATAACTTATTTGTTTCACAGAAACATGAACAAGCATTTTCCTTTGAAGTCTAAGCATAATCATGAGTCAGCTATTGATGCTTCCAGGACAGGGTATTAGTAGAGCAGATGCCATAGTAAGGTTTTCCATCAGAAGAGGTGCTATACTTGCAGATGCTTCTTTTGAACCAAACCAAAACAAACCTAATCTAATCTGACCTAACCTACCCTACCCTACAACCTACAAACCTAAAACCTACAAACCAACAGCTAGCACCTCTCCTTGGTTAGAAAACCTTTGTATGACATCTGCTCTACCATAGATAACATGGCTCTACTTATCCCAACTCTTCCTAATGACTGTGACAAATCATTTGATGGAGCTGCGTAGCCATAATTTGGCAATTTTAGAGCCTTGGGGCCCTTTTGAAACAAGGAGGTCCAGATAGATGGGAAGGGTCCAACGATGTGTGCACAAAATCAAGGTGTAAATAATATGCATATTTTATTGTAGAACATCTGAAGGGCCCTCTGTTAGTCTAAAAGGAACCGCAATTCAGTTGGGCAAACGAGACTTCTGGAATCAAAATATGGATGCATCAATAATTTGATTCTGGTGGGAGGAGCCATGACCAAATATGGGCATGGAATCAATTTTTTGATTCATTTGGGTACCTACACTTTTGACTTCAATTGTAACGTTACGGTTGAAAAAAGGCCCATGACGGTGAGATTTTACTTTAATTAGGAAGAAAAATGTGGTAGGTATGCAAAAGGTGTTACTTCAAAACTAAGAAATTGTCACTTTGGCCTTGTGAATGGGAAAAAGACAGAGCCACTGTCCATCAGGTAAAAGCTGTTTTTTTTTTTGGAAAATCACACTGTATGCTATTTTTGTTTCATGAATTACATACCTACCTAACAAGTAGTATTTGTGTAAAATGGCAATATGAAATTTTTAAACCCCTGACTTTCATTATTGAAATGCTTTTATTTTTAGAATATGGTTTTTACCTGTTGCTTCAGTTTTTGTATTCTTGACATTTAAAAATTGTGAATTGTTATCAAATGTTGTGAAGGTTAAGTACAACATCACTATAGGTATGTGTTGTGGTGCTGAGGATACCACTAAGTGAGAATGATAGCAAGATAAATGATGTATTCTTGCAAGCCATTGTCGCCTATCTGTTAAGATTACCTTTGAATCAAAATAATGATTAGCCAGCTGAGCGTGGAATCAATGTTTTGATTATCTGTTCAGAGTGAATCAATTTATTGATTGCCTTTCACTACCACTTAGAAGTCAGATTACTATGATTAACCCTCGCATGTGTAGGGGGGGGGGGGGGGGTCGGATGGACCCCCCTCGTGGTTTTTCGCGAATAACTCGCGTAAAAAGCGGCCGATCGCGACGAAACTTTCAGTACCCTTGCATTGATCAATTTTACACCTTCCCTGAAAATTTCATGACTCTGTCCCTGACCCAAATGACCTTTGACCTGTGACCTCTTTTCCGAGACCATGTTTGGCCGGAATCGCGATTTCGCGTATGTCGGCTCGCATTAGCCGCGCGTTTGCAAGCTTTTCGTGGTTTCAAACGTTCAAACATGTGATTTGATGTTGCTCCCATACATAAGGGTGGGTATCAAGGTCACCTGAAGGTCAGGTCAGGTCATTGACCTTTGGTGACCTCGGGTGACCTCGGTTCACTTTTTCGAGTTTTACATGTTTCTAGGCTAGTTTTTGGAGCTGAATTCGAATTCAGCAACCATTTGAACATTTACGAAGTAGTTTTGGTGACTTCGTAACATGTTACGAAGCTGTCAGAGGCGGTTGACACGTACTACGAATACCCGTCACGACGCCTACTGGTTGACCTGACCTGACCTGACCCGACCTGGTCTAAATGCTTAAAGACATCATCTCTGATCAAAACTAACACGATATTCGTGATCAGCACCTCGAAAAACCCCTTAGCAGCCACACTTTACGACTTTCTAACAGGTCCCGATTTTCCCGACTTTGGGTCATTGACCTGACCTGGAAGGTCAACCAATGACCTAGGACCTTAAAATTGGGTATCATCGGCTTCCTCTCGTCACGGGCAACACGCTCGTTTTTTCCGCGAAGCTCTAGTTCGATCAGGGGCCAAATGGCAAGGGGGATCCAACCGACCCCCCCCCCCCCTACACATTAGAAGCTGGCAAACGCCGCACACATGCGAGGGTTAAAGCAATATCATTGTGCTCGGTACAGAATTTCAACATTTTTTTTCAACATATGGCATGTTCCTTCTTGAAACACTGGCTTATTTTTAGGTGATTGGTGATTAAGAAATGGTCTACATTTATGCCCGAATATGGTCATGAAGAATCAATTTTTTATGCCTCCATTTTTTGATTCCAGAAGTCTAGTTCGCCCAACTGAATATGCATGAGGGGCCCTTTTTGGACCAAGAGGGCCTTCTGTTGGTCTGAGGGGCTTCCAATCGGCCTGAGGGGCCTGTTGTTTGTTCGAGGGGGCCTTTATCAACTGGTGGGGTTTTTCTCCATCTGAGGAGGTCCTCTATCGACATGAGGGGCCTCAGTCAGTGGACTGAGTCAGAGGACTGATCGAAATAGTGGAGGGCCTCTCCCAACTTGGGAGAGGCCCTCTGCTATTCTGAGGGGCCCCTGCCCGGTCTATGAGTCCCTCAATCGACCTGAGAGAGCCCTTTGTTCACCTCTGTCCTCTGTTGGGGCCCTCTGTTGATCTGTTGATTTCCAACTGTTGGTCTGACCCTATGCCAGTTCCCTATGCCAGTTCTCAGATCGGATCCACTGTCTATCTGAGGGGCCCCTATCGGTTTGAGGAGGACCTCAAATGGCCTGAACCATTAGAACAAATTTATTTATTTATTTATTTATTTATTTTACATCGTGAGCAATTCCGTCAAAACAAGAGGCTATTACATGCTCGTGTCATCATATAGCAATGGACTGGGGAAACGAGACTACATAACGCACATACTTGACACATGCTAACAGGAACAACACTACATCATCGCAGAATGTAGCATCACATTCCATGGTTGACATGCTGGGGCTCACGCTGGTGTTCTAACAAGAACTTCCTGAGCGTGGGCTTAAAGACAGCCGGAGTTGACTCTCGCAATGTCTGTGGCAGCTCGTTATAGTCAGATACCGCCGAGTAGAGAAAGCGGCGCCTCCCAAACTCCGACCTGATCGTGGGAGTCACCAGCATGTCACTGCTACGGGTGTCTCTCCCGTGTACACTCCGTCTAATGGACAGGCTAGCCGACAGCGCCGTAGGCTCAGACGTGGCTAACATTTTGTGAATCGACACAAGTCGGTGATACATGTACATGCTATCAGCATGAAGCCAGCCACGTTCATTGATGACGTCACTCACGCGATCGAATTTTTTTCGTCCAGAGACGACACGCGCGGCGAACCGAATCACCTTCTGAAGTCGACCGCGTTGAGTCGCATTGCTTGCCCCATAAACAGATAGGCAGTACCGGATGACGGAGAACACCAGGCCTTGTACCATGGTGGCCATCACCGACTGTGGCAGACTGTGTCTGCTGTGGCTCAGTCCACACAAAGTGCCGGTACACCGCCGTATGACGTCGTTTGTGTGCGTGACAAATGTCATGTCCCTTTCAAACCACACACCGAGGTTTTTGACGGCGTCTGAGCAGGTGATGGTTGAGCCGGCGAATTTGATGCTGACTGATGGAATGCGACGGTTCATTTCTCGTGAGCCGAGCACGATGAACTGGGTCTTCGCTGCGTTGATTTTTAGACCATTTTTGCTGTACCAGTTGTGTGCTACAGACAGGGCCTCTTCGAGCGACCCGACAAGCTGGGCCAGCTCACTCGGCTGTCCCGTGACAAACAGCTGGACGTCGTCGGCGTAGGCGATCATCTCCGTTGGGCCGCCGTCTACGTGCAGTGGCAGATCGTTGGAGTAGATGTTGTAGAGCAATGGCCCGAGGGCGGATCCTTGATAGGTGCCAATCGGGTTCATGAGAGGACTGGAGAGCGTGCGGTCAATAGATGTCCCTGTTGATTGCACCTGCACGCGCTGGTAATGATCAGCCAGGTAGCTTTGAAACCAGCGCGTGTCGACGCCGTATAGCTCCAGCTTGCGTAAAAGCGAGTGGTGCGGGATGGAGTCAAAACAGCGAGAACAGTCCAAATGGCCGTTAGTTTGTCTGAGGGGGCCTTTTGTCGGTCTGAGTGGCTCTTAGACGGCTTACACATAACCCTCAGACGGCTTACGAGGCTCTCATGGCCTCATGGGCTGTAGGGGCCTTTGACGGTCTTAAGGACCTTCATCCGGCCTACAGGGCCCTCAGACCACCCTCAGAACCGACTGAGCGACTCTATGAAGCTATCCATGGGCCTTGCTTGCCCCTCAGTTCTTACATTTTTCTTTTCTTTTTTAATAGATATTTTTATATTTATTTCGGCCCCATCAAAAACTAGTGGATGAAATCCGATGACCTTTTGGATTTTGAGGGGGGTTACCTTGGGCCCCTGTAAGTTTGGTCCCCTCCTTGAGGAAATCCTGGCTACGCCCCTGCTAACATGACCGTACCATACACATCATAGCCTTAGTTTGAACCAATGTCAATGTGAAAGTTTCACAAAAAAGAAATTCAGAAAGGTTTGCACTGATGAAAATTGTTTCGGTAATGTTTGATCGGTGTTGGTGTGTTGCAGGTCTTAGAGGTAAGTATGCATTTCTTAGAGTTGAAATGTACTTAGTATTGGATTTTAATTTGTTTCAGATCGAAGACATGTCCACAGTGCAGAGGGAAGACACATGACAAGAAGCTGATCAAAATATTTCTGGATTGCTGTGAGACAAGCTCTGAAGCCTCTGACCCAAATCAACTCCAGAATGAGGTATGACCTGGATATCCAATTTGCTTTGGATGTTTAAAGGATGTCATGGTTCATGTGTATGACCATGAGAACAGTTACTTGTTTGAGTGTTATTCATTACTTTGAAGCTCTGAGCTGCACATCTTGTTACTAGAATAATGTCATTTCATATTGCTTCAATAATTTAATGCTAGCTCTGATTTGGGTCAGTAGTCTAGTCCAGCAAGTTTGAAATATTAGTTGCACTGCACATGTATGTATTTTTATCATACATGCAGCTTTGATCATGTTCTTTTTCATTTCGTTGTACTTATCTTTTGCAACATGCGTAATCAAAACCTTTACTGTTAACGCCAGACCCCTTGAGACCCTAATTTTTCGCGATTACTTTTAAATGCGTGAAGGAATTTCAACCAAGCTCAGGACATGGCCGTTTCAAGACAGGCCGAAACTTTTACAATTTAGATATTTTATCGCCATTTCAATATTTCAGGCACTTGTCATTGACTCGTAATGTTAACTGTTTTTCCATCCTGGATAGAGGCTTTCTACGTCATATGACATTAGGCTCCGCCCACGACTGCGGCATTGACCCGTGCCCATCAGCGACCTCTGTACAAACGACACCCCTGCCATCTGTGAAGGACTATGAATTTCGCTGACGCTTCACGTGCTATGAGTCAATTGCAGCAGACGGTCAAGTAAATGTTAGGCTCTTGTTGACTCTTGTATATAGGACCAAGAGGACCATCACTCCTCAACCTACTACTCAGTCGTGCTTCGAACAAACGTTAACGATTCCTAACAAATACGATTTTCGATGTAGGGTATTGTAACGCAGATGCGCTACATTTTTTTTTCATCCTTCATGCGGAATTGCAAGCTGTGCCACAAGCTGAAACACGGCCATCTGCGAGCGCCGCACAGACACGGTCAGCCGGCTAAATCGGCTGTGATACCCTCTCTCCGTCCCAGCCGGCGTCCACACAGGCGGCGCAGTCGGCTCTGACAAACAGGGGTCCCCTATAGATGACCACCCCACTTCATGAGCACCCGGATCTGAAGTCAACAAATAGCATACCGAAACGCACCATCCTGCCGGTGTCGAGCCATTAATCAGTAGCCTTTGGAAAACAAGACTCTGTCCCACGCTCGGCACCCCGCCAGAGAACAAGGAGAGGGGAGCGCAGACCGGCCCTGATTTGAACCAAAACAAGAAAGGGGAGCGTGGACCGATCCGGTTTGTACGAAAACAGGATGAAATGGAACTCGGTCACCGCCATGGGAGTAGGACACCTGGCCGGAGACATTCAAAACAGGGGGAGCGCAGGACTAAAAACAAGAAAGGAGGGCGCAGAGCCGGCCGCCACCTGGCGCCTCAGGCGGCGCAAATCGCCGGCGGCGAGTTCCGTCCGATCGCAGCGTGAAGGGGTGCGACTGCCATGGCCGGGGGTGCCGAACTTCAGCAAATCACGAACGTTTGAAGGCGGAGCCAAACGCACTTTCTGAGAATGGAGGACGAAGATTGGACAAGGAGATGCTGCCCGGCCCTCTGAAGTATGACGTCATCAAAAGTATAAGTTGATGAAACGGAACTGGAACGCTCTCTCTGGTCCTGGCTCTCTCTCGGACGACGGATCCCACGCCGCTCTTCGCTCTCGGCTCACATCTGACACCGTGGACAGCCCACGAGAGACCAGCGGCTGGCATCACGGCGCCGGCGGCGGCTCCGGCCGCCTGGCCGGGCGCTGGACGGACACGGCCATCATGTCAGCGACTCCATCTCAAGTAAGGTCACGCGGTGAACACGGGTGCGCACCTAGTCCCTAAAATCCTTCAAGTAACCCCCCCCCTCGTTACTGCTATGTGAGCCACATTATATTTCCCCTTTTTAGGTGTCGTCTGCAATGTTTTAGGCCATTCAGTTTAGGTAGTTAAATTTATTCTTGGGACTTTCAGTCTAGGTAGCTTAAGTTCACAATTCGATTTCGGTAAACTATGTAACTGTGCGCGTGGCGCGAGACGCGTGCCGACGTGGACCCTCGTCCGGCGCCCCGTGGTGATTAAGGCGGACGGAGGGGATTATACACCGTGGGGAGTCTGGAAAGGGACGGGCGACTGTGTACCGCACCGCGCGGCTTGTGGGGCTCAGTTGATGGGCGGCCTGGGCCCAGAATGTTTTCTTTAAATTTGACGTGTAAGGGAATTTAAGGTGTTGCGTCGGAGTATGTAAATAAATGGGACTTGTAAATATTGAAATACGAGTGTGAGTATAGTGCTGAAGGGCAGGGATCGGAGGATGGAGCATAAAAGGCCATATGCCAACCCACAGTCGGGAAAGAGGTCATTTCCAAGGTGTCTGGCCAGAGCAATTTACAACGATCAGTTTTCTTTATCTGTTTGATTTTACACAGTGCACACAGGGATTATACGGGGAGCACAGAACACACACAGGACCTCCCTAGCCTAGCCGATACTGGAGCTTCTCCGGTTGACTCCTAAGTGCCCTTGCCAGTGGATTTCCTGGCACTCCATCCTCCCCAAATTATCCCACGGTCCAAACAATAGCGATTACACACAACATACACAGGACCTCCCTAGCCTAACCGATACTGGAGCTTCTCCGGTTGACTCCTAAGTGCCCTTGCCAGTGGATTTCCTGGCACTCCATCCTCCCCAAATTATCCCACGGTCCAAACAATAGCGATTACACACAATACACACAGGACCTCCCTGACCTAACCGATACTGGAGCTTCTCCGGTTGACTCCTAAGTGCCCTTGCCAGTGGATTTCCTGGCACTCCATCCTCCCCAAATTATCCCACGGTCCAAACAATAGCGATTACACACAACACACACACGACCTCCCTAGCCTAACCGATACTGGAGCTTCTCCGGTTGACTCCTAAGTGCCCTTGCCAGTGGATTTCCTGGCACTCCATCCTCCCCAAATTATCCCACGGTCCAACAATAGCGATTACACACAACACACACCGGACCTCCCTAGCCTAGCCGATACTGGAGCTTCTCCGGTTGACTCCTAAGTGCCCTTGCCAGTGGATTTCCTGGCACTCCATCCTCCCCAAATTATCCCACGGTCCAAATAATAGCGATTACACACAATACACACAGGACCTCCCTGACCTAACCGATACTGGAGCTTCTCCGGTTGACTCCTAAGTGCCCTTGCCAGTGGATTTCCTGGCACTCCATCCTCCCCGAATTATCCCACGGTCCAAACGATAGCGATTATACACAACACATACAGGACCTCCCTAGCCCAACCGATACTGGAGCTCCTCCGGTTGACTCCCAAATGCCCTCGCCAGCGGATTTCCTGGCACTCCACTAATCAATTTACCAACGGTCCGCACACAAGCAACACACTAGACCTTGTTGCACACGAAATATATGTAATTTTATTCTACATGGACACTGCAAGGGATGGAACCGGGGAGATAGATGATGCACGTCACGCCCCTGTGCGTGGAGAATCCACCGACGCGGCCATGGGTTAGGAGGGAGATGAGACGCGAGTAGAGACGCGGACTGTACAAATAGAAAAATCGGGTTTCCCGAATGGCGCTGAACTCGGACAGACCCCACTAGATATAAGGCCTCGATTGAGTAAGCCCTGGATGCGTGCAATAAGTCGCGAAATTAAACGTGAGGATGAAGGCGAGTCGGGCACAGACCGCCGAGGAGGGTTTCAAGAAATGTTACCCGGTCAGCCTCGTGTCCTGGCTCGGAGGGGACGACGGGCTGTAGTCTGTCTAACCTCTGGCTAGCGGGACACGGGACCAGTGGCCCGATTGTTCCGGCCCAGGGTAGGCCTGGGTGATAATTAAGGTCACGTGGGCCGTCGCCTGGGATGTGTATCGGCGGGTGGGCCGCCGCGAGATGACGGTGTTCCGTCTCGGATTAACAGCCTCGGAGGCTGGGCAGATTTTAGGCTGCCGGGCTGGCCCGGAAGCCCTGAACTATGACTGGAGCGAGATGCGGTCATCAGTATCACGGATGGACCTTAGTTACCCAGCCCGGTTTCAAAAAGATATGTAGGCCCGCTATCGGTCCCTCAAGTGGTCGGCGCGGGACGTCATTTGAAGAGCGACATAGATAGTTTCGGAGGTGGTTAGGACCCCGGGCGTCTTAGCGAGGGAATCGTATGCCGCCGGAAGAGTAATGCCCCGCGAAGGAACGTATAATGCCGCAAGACGGGGGTGAACATTAGATACCGAGCATTCGAGTCGGGTGATCGCAGTCAGACGGTGCTGGCCACCCGCAGTCAGTCGAGTAGCTCCGGCCATGCTCTGGTCCTTTCGAATAGGTCTGTGACGACAGCTTAACTACCAGCCACGGATAGATAGGGCTTTGGACGCCTATGTGCTGGTAGTCGACGATGTGTGTTGAGTGCAGGATATCCCCGAGTGGACCTGCGTGCGTGGAAGACGCGTGTCGTCTTTGTAGTTAGCCGACGAGAGCTAACCTTTTTTTAGGTCGCCGGGTTGGCCCGGAAACCCTGAACTATGGCTGGTGCGAGATGCGGTCATTAGTATCACGGACGGACTTTAGTTACCCAACCCGGCTTTCAAATTTTAGATACGTCCGCCGCGGAAAGCCCGGGCTACTGAGTGCCCTGCGAGCTCTAGCTCCGGAACCGTGGGCTGGAGTGTGTTAGAGATGCTGACTGACCACTGGCAGCAGAAGGTAGGTCCACGCGTGAGTGGCAGTAAGACAAGGGCTGCGTACGTTGTTGCAAAGGTTTACCGGCCCATGCTGTAAGTCCATTGTTCGCTCAACAACCTGCGTGCGTGTGTGTTTATTATTTGTGTGTAGGTAGTTCGGCATGGTCTTGGACCCGCTATAAGTCGCGTAATTCAAGGGCGGAGTGCCGAAATCTGTGGTGGTTCGTATATTCTATTCGTGTAGCGTGAGCATTATGAAGCGTTTGTCTGATGTACGGAGCATTGTGGTTATGAAGGGATAACGGTTAATGAAATTTAAGGCCAATGACTCAATAATGACTTGCGCACGCCTTAGCACCACCGGGGGAAGTTAGGCAAAGAGGGAGGGATCGGAGACGGCTAACTCTGATAATTATGAGGTATAACTGGACGTATGACAGAAGTGAGAAGGGATGCACGAGTGGAAGTATGATTGTTGTGTATATCCGGTGGGAGATAGCCCTCAGCTAGGAAGGGCGCTGTTGTTTGAGAGTGGGACTTTTTGTTAAATAGAGTTGATTTTCTATACCAATATGATCGAGGGTAATTGATTATCATTTATCATTATCTCCTACTCCCTAACCCTGGCCTATGTGTTTCCGATGGTTGATCGCCCCGGAGAATGTAAAGACAGAGTCGGGACGAGTTCGCGAGGGGCTGAACCGAGAAGGGCTTTTACGAGTAGAAGCGCACCGACTAGGCCGATTTTAACACCCACACTCGAGCCAGCCCACCTACCAGAAGACACTGCCCGGTTAGCCCCGCAACGGCGAAACCCCGCTACAGATTTGGCGCACCCAACGTGGGGTAGGATCAATCAAAGGAATCATGAAGTCGGTGGACGGACGTGCATTGCCGAACCCAATGCTAAAATTTCAGAGGAAATGCGAGCGTGAGTGAGAAAACTTATTATGTCTGAGCCAGATGCAGTGGGAGCTGGTCACTCAGTGCAGCGTTACTCGGGTTAAATTGATTTGATTGAAATCAGATAGCGTGGATTGCTGGAGCATGTATATATCATGAAGTGATAAGGGTAACTCGAGAATCAATTTTAAGTGACGGGCAAGCGGGCTTGGTATATTTTTTTTTTCGTCTACAGGTATCGCCAACTAAAATTATGTGGCTCACATCTAGCGAACCCTAACCTTGAGTGAAATCCCGTGATCCAAAGTTAGAGTAATCACACCGAGGATGTCATTTTAATCCAATTTTTAAGAGATTGTACCCATCCTATACCAAAAAGGTGCAGTGACCTATGTGTGACCCGTGGACTGACCCGCCTCTGGAGAAAATTGACAGGAGACCGGTAACCGTCCACGAGCCGTTCTCCGCGACGGAAAACCTGTTACATAGCAGGCAGTCATGTGTGTTGCCAAATCCGATGTATATAATGAAGATACGACTGAGCGCGACGCTATGAAGGTATCATCGAATGTTGTCGAATGAAATCAGGGCTGAAGAAGGCAAGAATGACAAATAAGACGCATCATATTGAAATAAAGGTGACGGCAGAGATTGGAGATGATCGAGGCTGTTACTGAAGAAATATGAAGAACAGTAAGGTGAAAAGAAGGACAACACACAACCGAGTGACGGCGAGAAAGAAGATATTGAAGAAGTATACCGATGGAAACGACGTTGATACTACATGGCAATGGAAACTGCAATTACAGAAAGGAAACGACAGCTGAGAGGAGCAAAATGCAAATGATTGAAGAACTGTAACATCACGAAGCCAGTTGGAAGAGCAAACGTGCAGCGCAGAAAAGAAGAGATGCCGACAAAAGAAAAAAAAAAGCTAGTCATCAACAGCGACTGGCTGATGCTAATAGCCAGTGCCCAAGGGGCTCAAAATGAAGACAACGCCTGAAACAAATAACAACAAAGACCGGAAGAAGGAGAAGGAGGGACTGATATGCCGAAAAACCAAAACGCTCGGAACGGTCAACAATACAGGTATTACAACAAAAGCAGATAGCAACTGGGGTAATGGTGACGACTACTATTAACTATGGAGCATCTTTAGACACGACCATTCGGGGTACCTGAAAGCTGCCTATTTCGACCAAAACGGACAGCTGTAACGGACCGGATCAGCCTGCGAGCCCATTTCGGGGCCGCCCGCTGCACTGGGAGGTGGTTATCTGGCATTACATCAAATGCAGGCGGTCCCCACTTCCCACACTTCAAGACCGACCCACGAGACCTGCACCGGGCCAGTACATAGTCACGGCCAAACAACCATGAGCAGACTGCAAGGACAACAGGCAGCCACATCGACTGCATCCACTCCAGCGTCGACAGTCAATCTGGGCTACTACTTCCGTGACAACCAGACCAACTGGGAGGCCGGCGAAGGCCAGAGGCCTACCTACAACAGCCGCAAAATCGTCGGAAAGGCTACCATGTAGCCAGTAGCCGACTCTGCCACTGGATGTGACAGCCGTTCCATCACCGGCAGTCTACACCAGAGCGCAGTCTCTACGGCCACCAGACCAGCAGAAACAGCTCGGAGGCTCAGCCGCAGACGACGAGTTCTGGGCCGATCATTGCCAGCCCAGACAGCTCACCAGGACAGCCGCATTCCACATCGATGGTCGGCGAGGACTACGACTACCACTACGAGACTGGGGAAATCCGGAACTGGGACACGACTACAGCAGCAGCCGGCCGGTTCGAGACCAACTCGCGGACGACCGCCAGTCCGTCATCGCGGCCATCCCGGATCGGAGCTGTCGTGGCTCATGGAGCCACCATCAGGCGCCGGGCTCACTTCTCTGGCATATCACAGTCTGCACCGGTATGTTATCGCTAGATTGATATAAATTACAGTAACCAAATGTACCAATGTTATTTTTGTATTGTCATGTGTTAATTATTTCAAGGGTTTCATTCAATTTCCATTGTTTTGCGCGCAAATTATTTGATGTGTAGTTGGTGTTTTACGGGAAAGTACGTGAATGTTTTTAATTCTGGAAATGTAAGGATGGCCTGAAATACTGTGCAATGACACAAAAACCCGCACTCCTTATGTCCCAATCATCCAAGCTCGTATTATACCATCCCCCCAACCGAACACTCCTGTTGAAATAGCTACCAATCCTTTAGAAGACGGCCACCTGCTCTGAAGTCACCAAGAAACACGAGGAAACGGCACCAAATAGTACGGCAGAAGCGAGCTCTCAAACGTTTAGTCGCGGGGCGCGACTATAAAAAGAGGTCTGAAAATGTAACGCAGATGCGCTACATTTTTTTTTCATCCTTCATGCGGAATTGCAAGCTGTGCCACAAGCTGAAACACGGCCATCTGCGAGCGCCGCACAGACACGGTCAGCCGGCTAAATCGGCTGTGATACCCTCTCTCCGTCCCAGCCGGCGTCCACACAGGCGGCGCAGTCGGCTCTGACAAACAGGGGTCCCCTATAGATGACCACCCCACTTCATGAGCACCCGGATCTGAAGTCAACAAATAGCATACCGAAACGCACCATCCTGCCGGTGTCGAGCCATTAATCAGTAGCCTTTGGAAAACAAGACTCTGTCCCACGCTCGGCACCCCGCCAGAGAACAAGGAGAGGGGAGCGCAGACCGGCCCTGATTTGAACCAAAACAAGAAAGGGGAGCGTGGACCGATCCGGTTTGTACGAAAACAGGATGAAATGGAACTCGGTCACCGCCATGGGAGTAGGACACCTGGCCGGAGACATTCAAAACAGGGGGAGCGCAGGACTAAAAACAAGAAAGGAGGGCGCAGAGCCGGCCGCCACCTGGCGCCTCAGGCGGCGCAAATCGCCGGCGGCGAGTTCCGTCCGATCGCAGCGTGAAGGGGTGCGACTGCCATGGCCGGGGGTGCCGAACTTCAGCAAATCACGAACGTTTGAAGGCGGAGCCAAACGCACTTTCTGAGAATGGAGGACGAAGATTGGACAAGGAGATGCTGCCCGGCCCTCTGAAGTATGACGTCATCAAAAGTATAAGTTGATGAAACGGAACTGGAACGCTCTCTCTGGTCCTGGCTCTCTCTCGGACGACGGATCCCACGCCGCTCTTCGCTCTCGGCTCACATCTGACACCGTGGACAGCCCACGAGAGACCAGCGGCTGGCATCACGGCGCCGGCGGCGGCTCCGGCCGCCTGGCCGGGCGCTGGACGGACACGGCCATCATGTCAGCGACTCCATCTCAAGTAAGGTCACGCGGTGAACACGGGTGCGCACCTAGTCCCTAAAATCCTTCAAGTAACCCCCCCCCTCGTTACTGCTATGTGAGCCACATTATATTTCCCCTTTTTAGGTGTCGTCTGCAATGTTTTAGGCCATTCAGTTTAGGTAGTTAAATTTATTCTTGGGACTTTCAGTCTAGGTAGCTTAAGTTCACAATTCGATTTCGGTAAACTATGTAACTGTGCGCGTGGCGCGAGACGCGTGCCGACGTGGACCCTCGTCCGGCGCCCCGTGGTGATTAAGGCGGACGGAGGGGATTATACACCGTGGGGAGTCTGGAAAGGGACGGGCGACTGTGTACCGCACCGCGCGGCTTGTGGGGCTCAGTTGATGGGCGGCCTGGGCCCAGAATGTTTTCTTTAAATTTGACGTGTAAGGGAATTTAAGGTGTTGCGTCGGAGTATGTAAATAAATGGGACTTGTAAATATTGAAATACGAGTGTGAGTATAGTGCTGAAGGGCAGGGATCGGAGGATGGAGCATAAAAGGCCATATGCCAACCCACAGTCGGGAAAGAGGTCATTTCCAAGGTGTCTGGCCAGAGCAATTTACAACGATCAGTTTTCTTTATCTGTTTGATTTTACACAGTGCACACAGGGATTATACGGGGAGCACAGAACACACACAGGACCTCCCTAGCCTAGCCGATACTGGAGCTTCTCCGGTTGACTCCTAAGTGCCCTTGCCAGTGGATTTCCTGGCACTCCATCCTCCCCAAATTATCCCACGGTCCAAACAATAGCGATTACACACAACATACACAGGACCTCCCTAGCCTAACCGATACTGGAGCTTCTCCGGTTGACTCCTAAGTGCCCTTGCCAGTGGATTTCCTGGCACTCCATCCTCCCCAAATTATCCCACGGTCCAAACAATAGCGATTACACACAATACACACAGGACCTCCCTGACCTAACCGATACTGGAGCTTCTCCGGTTGACTCCTAAGTGCCCTTGCCAGTGGATTTCCTGGCACTCCATCCTCCCCAAATTATCCCACGGTCCAAACAATAGCGATTACACACAACACACACACGACCTCCCTAGCCTAACCGATACTGGAGCTTCTCCGGTTGACTCCTAAGTGCCCTTGCCAGTGGATTTCCTGGCACTCCATCCTCCCCAAATTATCCCACGGTCCAACAATAGCGATTACACACAACACACACCGGACCTCCCTAGCCTAGCCGATACTGGAGCTTCTCCGGTTGACTCCTAAGTGCCCTTGCCAGTGGATTTCCTGGCACTCCATCCTCCCCAAATTATCCCACGGTCCAAATAATAGCGATTACACACAATACACACAGGACCTCCCTGACCTAACCGATACTGGAGCTTCTCCGGTTGACTCCTAAGTGCCCTTGCCAGTGGATTTCCTGGCACTCCATCCTCCCCGAATTATCCCACGGTCCAAACGATAGCGATTATACACAACACATACAGGACCTCCCTAGCCCAACCGATACTGGAGCTCCTCCGGTTGACTCCCAAATGCCCTCGCCAGCGGATTTCCTGGCACTCCACTAATCAATTTACCAACGGTCCGCACACAAGCAACACACTAGACCTTGTTGCACACGAAATATATGTAATTTTATTCTACATGGACACTGCAAGGGATGGAACCGGGGAGATAGATGATGCACGTCACGCCCCTGTGCGTGGAGAATCCACCGACGCGGCCATGGGTTAGGAGGGAGATGAGACGCGAGTAGAGACGCGGACTGTACAAATAGAAAAATCGGGTTTCCCGAATGGCGCTGAACTCGGACAGACCCCACTAGATATAAGGCCTCGATTGAGTAAGCCCTGGATGCGTGCAATAAGTCGCGAAATTAAACGTGAGGATGAAGGCGAGTCGGGCACAGACCGCCGAGGAGGGTTTCAAGAAATGTTACCCGGTCAGCCTCGTGTCCTGGCTCGGAGGGGACGACGGGCTGTAGTCTGTCTAACCTCTGGCTAGCGGGACACGGGACCAGTGGCCCGATTGTTCCGGCCCAGGGTAGGCCTGGGTGATAATTAAGGTCACGTGGGCCGTCGCCTGGGATGTGTATCGGCGGGTGGGCCGCCGCGAGATGACGGTGTTCCGTCTCGGATTAACAGCCTCGGAGGCTGGGCAGATTTTAGGCTGCCGGGCTGGCCCGGAAGCCCTGAACTATGACTGGAGCGAGATGCGGTCATCAGTATCACGGATGGACCTTAGTTACCCAGCCCGGTTTCAAAAAGATATGTAGGCCCGCTATCGGTCCCTCAAGTGGTCGGCGCGGGACGTCATTTGAAGAGCGACATAGATAGTTTCGGAGGTGGTTAGGACCCCGGGCGTCTTAGCGAGGGAATCGTATGCCGCCGGAAGAGTAATGCCCCGCGAAGGAACGTATAATGCCGCAAGACGGGGGTGAACATTAGATACCGAGCATTCGAGTCGGGTGATCGCAGTCAGACGGTGCTGGCCACCCGCAGTCAGTCGAGTAGCTCCGGCCATGCTCTGGTCCTTTCGAATAGGTCTGTGACGACAGCTTAACTACCAGCCACGGATAGATAGGGCTTTGGACGCCTATGTGCTGGTAGTCGACGATGTGTGTTGAGTGCAGGATATCCCCGAGTGGACCTGCGTGCGTGGAAGACGCGTGTCGTCTTTGTAGTTAGCCGACGAGAGCTAACCTTTTTTTAGGTCGCCGGGTTGGCCCGGAAACCCTGAACTATGGCTGGTGCGAGATGCGGTCATTAGTATCACGGACGGACTTTAGTTACCCAACCCGGCTTTCAAATTTTAGATACGTCCGCCGCGGAAAGCCCGGGCTACTGAGTGCCCTGCGAGCTCTAGCTCCGGAACCGTGGGCTGGAGTGTGTTAGAGATGCTGACTGACCACTGGCAGCAGAAGGTAGGTCCACGCGTGAGTGGCAGTAAGACAAGGGCTGCGTACGTTGTTGCAAAGGTTTACCGGCCCATGCTGTAAGTCCATTGTTCGCTCAACAACCTGCGTGCGTGTGTGTTTATTATTTGTGTGTAGGTAGTTCGGCATGGTCTTGGACCCGCTATAAGTCGCGTAATTCAAGGGCGGAGTGCCGAAATCTGTGGTGGTTCGTATATTCTATTCGTGTAGCGTGAGCATTATGAAGCGTTTGTCTGATGTACGGAGCATTGTGGTTATGAAGGGATAACGGTTAATGAAATTTAAGGCCAATGACTCAATAATGACTTGCGCACGCCTTAGCACCACCGGGGGAAGTTAGGCAAAGAGGGAGGGATCGGAGACGGCTAACTCTGATAATTATGAGGTATAACTGGACGTATGACAGAAGTGAGAAGGGATGCACGAGTGGAAGTATGATTGTTGTGTATATCCGGTGGGAGATAGCCCTCAGCTAGGAAGGGCGCTGTTGTTTGAGAGTGGGACTTTTTGTTAAATAGAGTTGATTTTCTATACCAATATGATCGAGGGTAATTGATTATCATTTATCATTATCTCCTACTCCCTAACCCTGGCCTATGTGTTTCCGATGGTTGATCGCCCCGGAGAATGTAAAGACAGAGTCGGGACGAGTTCGCGAGGGGCTGAACCGAGAAGGGCTTTTACGAGTAGAAGCGCACCGACTAGGCCGATTTTAACACCCACACTCGAGCCAGCCCACCTACCAGAAGACACTGCCCGGTTAGCCCCGCAACGGCGAAACCCCGCTACAGTATCTGTTTGAAATACGAGCGAGCCGTATGATGTGAAGCTCAGGCAATTAACTTATTATTGCGTTGTTCGATGGTTGCATAGGGATGTACAAATCGGCAGCTACTTGGTGACATCCGACATCCCATTATCACGTTATCTGCAACGCCATAGGCTTTAAATACAGGTGAATATTTCCTAACCTTATGTCAGTTATATGCCATCTGCCCGTCATTTGCAGCTTATAAAAAATATATATATATATCAGCGAACATGAGTGGTGGATGCGCATTGAGTGGTGGATGCTCAATGCGCATTGTAGAAGCAATGCGCAATGAGCATTTATGACTCCTTAGTCATCATGTCGCTCTCTGGGCACTGTCAGCCAAGACGCTACGCACAACTCCGCCGGCTTTCGGCACCGCTCGCCCGTCGCCCGTCCCCGCTCCCCGCCACAGCGAGAGTGACCGCGCGCCGGCCCGAAACCGCCGCAGGCCAAGACCACAGAGGCGGGGCTTAGCTGTGACGTCATAACGTATCACAGACTGACTGGTGATAGCCTCTACACACCGGATGAAAATCTTGCTCGAAATTTAACATTACGAGTCAATGACAAGTGCCTGAAATATTGAAATGGCGATAAAATATCTAAATTGTAAAAGTTTCGGCCTGTCTTGAAACGGCCATGTCCTGAGCTTGGTTGAAATTCCTTCACGCATTTAAAAGTAATCGCGAAAAATTAGGGTCTCAAGGGGTCTGGCGTTAACAGTAAGTGTTAAATACCTATGCATTATTGTCATCATTAGAACTGTACTTGTTTGTTTCACAGCTGGACAGCTTACGTTTCCGGCTGTCCCTTAAGACTACAGAGTACAACAAGGCCGAAGAAGAGAGACAGCTTCTCAAGGAACAGCATGCTGGGCTGAGGTATGTTAAGTTGGTACTCACCAGTGTATCATTTCAGCATTTAAAGTGAGTAGAGCACTTATAAGTGCTTATTGCATGATAGTAAAACATGCAAAAATTTAAGGGTTTTCTTCAGCAACCTATATCTGATAAGGACTTACATACCACCTGAGCATGGTGCTGAAAATACATAATTTGCAGGATAGTACAGGGTGTCCCATAAGTTCGTTCTCACCTAAATTTTACGTTTTTAGGCTTTCTTGCTTAAAGGCACGCTGAAATTGGTTCGTAACTGAGCTTACATGGTTGCCATGGCTGGTAGAAATATGCTCCACAGTAGCTAATTTCTGTAGACAAAATAGTTTTTGCTAGAGAGCCCGCTTCCTACAGAGACGGCTAACGCCGCAACATAGAGGTCTCCGATACGGGTACGTCTCAGTATTTAGTCAGCACGTGACCATTCGCGACGATTGAGGGTGATTGAGGCCTACCAGTCTGTAGCCAATATCCATCGCTAACTGGACGCACAGTCAGCAAGTGACGCCGATGATTTGTTGGGAGTCAATAACTGCAAGTTTATCCTCTTTCTAGCCAGCCCTCAGGAATGAGCCAAGTGGCCAAAACTGTGTGGCGCCAAAGTGGCCATCAAAAAGGTCAAAGGGTTAGAAAGTTGGTAAACAGACTTTTCAGGATGGATTACCAGCTGTCTAAGAGTGTTCTTTCGGGGTACATAACTCAAGGTGACTTAAGCTTTGCTTACCGGAGGGCTCAAAACAGTCAAAAACGTCTTAAAATGGCCAAACATGAGTTTCGTTATGCCTGAGGCTAAACAAAACTAGAGGGCTGATGACATCAACCAGGTCATCTGGACTAACTAGTCCACGTTCGAGATGAAACACCCGTCCAAACCCGAAAACAACCCCATAAGGGCGAAGGAGGAGGCCTTCATTTCGTCCCGTTATGTTCCTATGCAAAAGGCCAGGGTCACTGTGTTGTGGGGTTATAGGCGTTCTGGAGTTGATCAAGTTACAAGTGGCAACCCGGACACAGTTTTAGGAAGCAGAATGCTTTTCCAAGAACATCTAGGAGGAATTTCAGCCCTCAAGCTGAACTCGAACCGCGAGTATGAACACATTTATAGAGGAGAAAATGGCATCCGGGAGGTCGTAGGCCCATCTTCAGGCAAGACAGTGCATCAGTGCACAGGTCAAGCAAAGCTTAAAAGCGGTGCAAGGAGACTGTGACAGGCGTTTGTGGCAAGATCACATGCCAGGCACCTCATCGGATCAAAATTTCATAAAAGTTTGTTGGTTATGCTGAAGTTGAGGCTCGTTGAAGCGTAGCGCTGTTCCAGCCTCGAGGAGCTCACGGCGCATGTCAAGTCAGTCTGGGTTAACTTTAAGCCTGCTATGCAGCCAAACATGCCGGTTGGCATGCCGCAGCATGTATTCATGTGTTTGCCTATTAAATGGGGAGCACATTGAGGGGTCATAAATATACCAAAACGCAATGTACTCTGTTTCACATGCAAACATAATGTGAGAACGAACTTATGGGACACCCTGTACATTGTAATGGTTTTTTCTAATTAATTGTCTCACAGACACGTCAAATTATTGTTGTTATTTTGATCACCTGTGGTCTGTTCTCTGTCACCTTGACCCACTGGTTATTCTGCTCCACCGTCAGATCGGAGATAAAGAAGCTGGAGAAGGCCGGTCGCTCCAAGGATGATACCATCACTGCCATGAAGATGCAGCTGCAGTGCTTCGGCGACATCGCGCGCGAAAAGCAGAAGGCGCGCGACGAGTGTGACAAGCTGCGCGCCAAACTCCGACTACTCTCCAAGTATGTAGAAACTGTGGGCTGTTGTAGGGGAGAGCGGGGCCAGTTGAAACACGGGGTCAGATGAAACATGGCTTTATTTTCAACAGTATGCAACATATGGCGTTGCCGACACCACTGCGCATCCGCGCTCGACCACTTCATTTGTCAACGGCGTTTGGGCGGCAAACGGACGGTAATTTTGATTTGACACTTGTTTTTGTGTTTTTGAGGGGCG
Organism: Amphibalanus amphitrite; assembly: GCF_019059575.1. Taxonomy (NCBI): domain Eukaryota; kingdom Metazoa; phylum Arthropoda; class Thecostraca; order Balanomorpha; family Balanidae; genus Amphibalanus; species Amphibalanus amphitrite. Next base: position 550,086 of record NW_024881748.1, read on the forward strand.
TTTGGGAGAAATCGTTTTCATGAATATTTTGTGATATCTCATATACCTTTGTTTGCTGAAAGAAGAACTCCTGGCTCCGGAATAACACCTTATTTGGCCCTTCATTCAGCATGATGCCGTCCCTCCAGCTCGTTTGACATGTGCTTTACGGCGCGTGCGAGATGGCGGGAGCGGATGGGGTCAATTGAAACGCTTCTCTGAGGGTCAGTTGAAACAGGGCCACAGGCCGTTTCAATGGACCCCGGTGACCTTTGCAATGGTTATTGTTCAGGGACTGTAAACATTAAAGGAAATAGTCCACCTTTGAAATGAGCTTTTAAACTGAAATAGTAGTTTAATAGAACTCAATTTTTTACCCCTTTTTCTCCAGCCTTTTGCTTGAAAGCACACTATAGCCTGAGATATTTCTCATTTTCCTCATCCGCCCATTTTACCATAGTCTATGTACTTTATGTCACCTATTATGAGGAACTTTGCACTTTTAGCTTTCCAACGACCTATTGAATGTAGCATTTGGAAAAGTAAACCGGACAAAATATCTCCTTAAGAAAGTGGCCTTAAAGAGGAAAACATCCCATTGTTAAGGATAGGTGCAATTGACCCCATGGGCTGGTTCAATTGACCCTCGCATCGGGGTCATTTGAAACGGGCGTAGAGCTGTTTTATAAGCATGCGTTCGGCAGCAAAATATGTTTGAAACATAATTTTACATATCTTAAAATAAAGCCAAAAGAGCATATTTTTTCATGGCATTGTGCATTTTTTGATATGACAACTAGATCTCGCTGTGCATGTCAATATATAAAAAGTGGTTCAACTGGCCCCGCTCTCCCCTAGGCTTTGAAGACAAACGAAACTGGTTGCAAACTTGAGACAACACAAAGCTACATTTCGGAAGCAGGCATTTCCCTGTTTAGTACAGTTTATATAGAACGTTGTCACGTTTTGACTGACAACTAGTAAAACTGCTAGATTAAATCCGTTCTGCATTAAGCCTTCATTCATGTACGACTGTCCCTAGGATTAGTGTGTGTTTGTTGTGTGTGTGTAGTTCAAGAGCCGTGTGCACTGTCGGTGTGCCACATGTCTCCACCCCTCGGCACTGACTGACGCCGGCTGTGCGGCCGCCGCAGTGTGGAGACGGTCGTGTCTCAGTCCACGGCCGAGGTCTCGGACATGCTGTCGGCCTACTCCACCGACAGCGCTCAGGCCGCCAAGGACATGGCCACCTACTGCCTGGTTCTCAAGAGGTCAGTTGGGGTTGAGCTGGGCAGCGAGGGCTGCTGGCTTGTGAGCAGGCGCAGGGATGTGAGGTGGTAGATGGAATGATTTTTCCTCAGTTTTGTTATTGTCAAAGCAGTGCTTGCTTTGAATAGTTGTGCAATATGCTTAACTATACTTTGTGTAAAGTGCCTTTTCACCTTGTAGAGGAGGTACCTTAGATAGGTATTCCAATATCATTCTTATGTTCAGTTCATTCTGGTGACGTGCTTATAAAGCTGTCGGTATGTAACTAACGCTGGTCGTGAATCCCGTGATAACGCCGCCCTTCATCCCTCTGTAACGGACGCCAGTGTTAATCTCGTTCGTCCTCACGTAACCGACTATCTCGGTGTGACGGTGCCGTCCCTCCTCCCACCCACAGGGAACTGACCAGTGGCCGCGAGGAGCAGCGGCGACACAGCGACGACCGCCACCGTCTGAAGACCGCCCTGCAGGAGTCGCGCGCCGACGCGCAGCGCCTCCAGCGGCGGCTCGAGCAACTGGAGTCTGCCGGCGCCGCCGCAGAATCGGAGATCGCCAGCCTGGAGGAGGAGAATACGCGACTGCATAAACAGGTGAGCAGGGCGGCAGCAGGGGCTGAGGAACACGCGGCGTATTTAGCGAACAAAGGCAGAGGGGGCTTTCGTGGGCCGATGGCCACCCGATGTAACGGTATTGCACTGAGTAACGGTCTGCATGAGCTGAAATTGCGTTGAATGCCTAACTTCGTAGACACTAGACAGTCTAACTTCATAGACAGTTACTGTTTTGCTGGCGTGGATCTTAAGGTTTACCTACTTTGTTTTAGATACTTCTGGTGATGATCAAAGATATCGTTGTGTGAATATCCAGCTAATGACGGGCAGCGCACGTGCTGTTCCAGTGCTGGCCCCAAATAGCAACATTTTTAGTTTAGCCTGACAGAAAGTTCAGCGATTGATCTAGGAGTTTAAATTGGGTACCGTTAGATTCGTCTTTTCCCAGAAAATCTGATGGTTTGCTGATGGAATAAAAACATTGATGATGGTCTCGAGCAGTGTTGTAGCCCAGCCCAGTTATCCGTTTTCTGACGGCGTTTGTCGGCGCCTGCTCGCCAGGTGAAGGCGCTGGAGGCGGCGGTAGTGTCACCTAGCGGCGACCCTAAGAACTCGGCTCTGAGCCGCCTGCTCTCGGAGAACTGCACACCGTCGGACCTGAGGTCGCGGCCCGTGCTCACCAGTCCCGACGGGCTGGACGTGGCCACCTCACAGGTGAGATCGTGGGTGTCGGCATAACGTTAAGTGGAAAGGAGGATTAGACGAGTAGTAAAGGAATCTAGGATCAGACGGTAAGGAAACATTTTGGGGTTTTATCGTGCTGTGTTTGTGCCACGAGTGGCCAAGTTCTCCACCTAGCTTGTGGCGTTGTACTTCATGTTGTACGCTATATCGGAAAGTTAAAGAAGCTCAATGTCCGATTTCGACAGCAGATTGCTTGACGATCATCGCAAACATTTTGACGACGAACATGTTCTCTCAATGCGTTAAGTTTGCGGATTTTGCTTGAACTACGATCTACATACATGGCCGCTAGGTGGCGCTCAACGCTAGTTTGCTTGATCCTTCCATACCTGTTCATAGATTAACCCTATTCCTGGCGGGCTCCGGCGGGACAAGAAACTGGCGGGGGGGGCCGATTCGGCCCCCCCCCCCCTTCAGATCTCAAAAACTACACATCGCAGCGACAAACGGGGAACGGCGTTTGATAGGTCGTTTAAAGATCTACAACTTTTACATAAAACATTTTCAGGTCAGGTCAATATTGAGGTCACCAGAGGTCATCAACGATAAAATGTTTTGGAATTAGTTACCTATATAACTTTTAAACTAAGAAACATAGAGACATAAAACCAATACATTTTTTGTTGCTCTCGCCGAGGCGATACGAAATAAGTATGTGATGACCTTCACAGGTCAATTTGAAATTTGACCTGAGGTCAAGGTCAGGTCATTCATCAATGAGGTTGTGGGGTATGGTCATGCTGCATACCAAAAGACGCGCCTTGACCAGGCGAGCAGTTTGGTACCACTTACAAGTCTTTAGCACCATCATGTCGTGATTTATTGACAGAAAAGCGATTTATGACGTCACATGACCTCAGATGACCTTTGCCGGTGCCCCTGTCAATTAGCGGCACCAGGATCATCACCGATGAGATAATCTTCTATAATACTGAAAGAATTGGGTGGTTTTGACTCGTTTACACGAAGCAGGAGGTGTTTCAATATTTTCCCATAGGCTTGCAATGTAAAGGTCACGAGTCTGGCCTGACCTCAGGTCACAGATATGAAAATTCTGAGATATACAAATTGCACATACTGGTACCCTTACTAAAGCCTGAAGAGAAGAAATTGATCGGTCAAAAACTCTAGCTCTGGCGTGATTGCAAACTTTTCTGAGGTAGGGTCACTAAACCGCCTCTGGTGACCTGACCTGAGGTCAGATCAACTCAAAATTTTTAGAAATGTTGCGTAAAAGCCTTTTGAGAAAAGTCAGAAAATTTGAGCTTCCTAACTCAAAGCGTTTGGGAGAAATAACCAAAAAACCTCAGGGGGGGGGCTCCTGAGGCCCCCCCCCCGCCAGGAATAGGGTTAAATTAAAATAAATAAGAAATCCATGTGCTCATTGTTTGATGTCCAGGTTTGAGCTAACTCTTCCCTCTCGTCTGTCTTGTACGCTTAACGGATTTTTTTTTTTTTTTGCTATAATCATAGACCTCTACATACCTTGATGTATGTAGTACCTCTATACCTACATACCTAGGTATGTAGAGGTCTATGGCTATAATGAAATGCCTGGAGCCTAAAGATATCAGTGGGAGCTCATGTCTCTGCTCGTTTCTCAGGACTCGGGATCATTGTTGTGTTGTAAGACCTACGTTTATGTTCGTTCTACCTTGTACCTTTGCTCACTCTGAGACGATGTTTCCCCCTCAGGACGGCGACTCGACTCCGTCGGGCTCGACGACGGGCTCCGGGGCAGTCGAGGACGCGGATGACGAGGAGACGCCCCGGCTGGCGCTGAAGACGGTCACCCTGAACCCGGCGGCGGCCGGCGCGGCCGGACCCTCCCCTCTGCTGCGGGTCAAGTCGGCCTCGGTGGCCGCCGGCCACGCGCGCCTCTCGGGCTCTCAGCTGAGCAGGAACCCGTTCACGGCGCCCGCCCGCGCCGCCACCGACTTCAGTCGGCTCAAAAACAAAAACCTACTGACACAGAACCTTCACCGCGCCGACTTTGCCGCGCGCGCCGGCAGTCCTTCCACGTCAGCCGTCAAACGGCCGTCGGCTGACTGCGGCTGGGACGGCTTCGGCGGCTCCTCCCGACCCGACACCTTCCCCCAGCGACAGAAAAAGGTCAAGGTCAAACTGAAAAACGGCGGTCAGGTCATGAAGATCGACAACTTTTTCGCGTTGTGACCGAGGTATGTGCAGTGACCTCGGACATTGAGGTGTGACTGGTGTCTGAGTGGCAGTAGGCGGGAAACGAGCGATGGTATTTTGTGACCTTCCGCTGTACCTGAGTCCCCGCCCCTGGGCATCTTATGAATGTTTTTATATGCACATAAATGTATTGTATCACGCAGAATATAGTGACTCATGTCAGTTTGCATGTTTGGTGGCTGCCAAGAAAATTGGTGACACATGACTGTTCTTACCTAAGTGGGCTACAGTGAACTTTGGGGCCATGGGTGCCAAATGACCTCGCAGTCGGCGCGCCCCTAACCCCCCACAAACAAACAAAGAACTTTGGGGCTACATTGCCTACTCGTGTCTGACCAGACTGCAGTCTAATCGGGAGGCCAACCGGTCCAATGCATAATTCATAGCGTCCAGTCAGACATGGCTGACTTCCTCTGATGGCTGGGATTCGTCGAACGCGCGGCGCCCGACTAACTCGGTGGTATGACGCAGCCTTGGGGGACTCGGCTCCGTCCGAGGCCGGGGGCAGCCGGCAGGTCTCTCCACTCACCCGTCCAGCCAGCCGGCTGACGACCGAACCATCGCCCTCTCTTGCACGAGCGACCCTTGCACCTGCCGCTACAACCTCCAGCCTTTCGGAGACACCTGGTCTTCATGTTTCGTCCCCGCAGCCACCACTGCTCTCAGACCTCCGAGTGACGCCCCCGTCACGTCACGTGCCCCGTGACGCGGCAGGTGCGCCGGAAGCGGGCGCCGTGACGCCCCGGCCCGCCCCGTGCCGGTGACGTCACGCTCGCTCGGCGTCATGACGTCAGCGGTCGGCGGTGGCGGCGCGGCGGCGGCAGTGGCGGCGGGCGCTCGGTGTGGGTCGGACGGTGACGGTGGTGACTGCGCCAGCAGTGCTCGGTGCGGACCGTGTGAGCTGCTGACGGACGGTGCGGGCTGGCGGGAGGCGCCGAGCGGCTAAGGATGACCACAGCACGGGGACGGATGGCCGTGCTGGCCGCCGTGCTGCTGACACTCCAGGTGAGGCTACAGGGGGACCGAGGCGGTGTGACCGACCCCGGAGTAGGGTCAGATCAGGCAGGTCGGGTCAGGTCAGAGACGGAATAAGAATAAATATGGTGGGACACCTGGTCCTAATACGGCCACGGAGAGGCACAAAAATCGTATCTTTATAGAGCAGTCTTGAGTGCGAAACCAGTTCCTTTTCCGTCAGTTATTTCGAAGACAATGCATGCGAAGATCTGTTGTGGAACACATTAAAAGTTACCCACGAGTAAAAGTAGAGAACGCTGTTTCGATTAGCGCCGTGACTAGGGTAATCCCGTGCAGTGCGATAGGCCGTGACGACGTGCTCTTCATCGAGGTCGTTGCGCAACTGATCGGCTCACGACGCCGGCGTAACGTACAGGGGCACTCTGTCACATTGCACTGAATAAGACTGAAAGCACATTTTTTAGCATATCAACCAGTACCTATTAGCAAATTAATCATAAGGACGCTCACATAAGGATTTCTCATTAGCGACGGCTATGCTCTTCGGTGAAGACTCGCTTTTGGTAACCCTTAAAAGCACCTCCTGCACTTATGCTCACAATATCACATGGATCATTTGTTTGAGACGATGTTTATACATTTCGTTACACTGCACAGGCCCAGGTGTCCCTCAGCCGCCCACTGTCCTCTGGCCGCTGAGCAGGTGCGTCCTTGACCAGCAGGTGGGTGACCTCCGAGCGCCCCCTGCTCCCCAGCTGTGCTCAATTTTGGGTACATTAGGGAGACGGGCAGGTTTTGGCGAGGGAAGAGTGGTGGGTACAGGACAGGGAGGTGACCTGACCTGACCCTGTGTGTATCGACCCCCGGAAGGAGTCTCTCTATAGAGACGGGGCGCGCTGTGACTGGATGGCATTGCTCCCAGTGGGCCGCCGCTTTTTGTGACGTGGGACGGCGGACGGGGCCGGATCAAAAAGCGGTGGCGCTCAGTAGTTCGTCTCCTGCCGCCGGCCTCAGAGACTGCAGCGCGGAACAGCACACTAACCGAACAATTTGACACCGCAGTCTCCAAGTCTTCAACAACACTGAATGAACAAGCGGTGACTGCCGTGCGGCACAACACACTAACAGAAAACTGGGAGACTGCAGTGCGGCACAAAACACTAACTGAATGCTCAGAGACTGCAGTGTGACACAACACAATAACTAAACGCTTAGAGATCGCAGTGCAGCACAGGACACTAACTCAACACTCGCAGACTGCAGTGCGGCACAGCACGCTAACAGAAAACTGGGAGAGTGCAGTGCGGCACAGCACAATAACTCAAGACAGGAGAGCGGCATTACCCACATATGTACTATCTGGAGAGTCGCAGACTCCAATGCGGCACAGCACACTACCCGTAGGAGTGGAGACTCCAATGCGGCACAGCACATTAACCAAAGGATTGGAGACCGCAGTGTGGCACAGCACACTATGCTCGGAGACTACAGTGCGGCACAACACACTAACAAAGGCTTGGAGACTTCAGAGCGACACAGCATACTAAAACAACACACTCGAGACCGCAGTGCGGCACAGTACACTAACTAAAGACTGCAACGTAACGGTCCGGCAAGGAAAATAACACTGCGAGAAACCCGTCCGCCTCGACTCTGTTGGCGACCGTAAAAATTCACCGAACTGCTGACGAATTGCTGCGTGAGTCAGTCATTATTTCAAGCAATTAAATGTGGACGGTATACCACACAAAAAGTGGGCTTACACCAGATACTAATCAAACTGACAAATGGGAATTCGGACTGGGGGCTTACTTCCGTTGTGTGCGCTGGTGCACGATGCAGAGGCGTTATGTCAATTATCAGTTTGGGATTGTGATAGAGCTGCAGGATATATAGCTGATTACAAGTGGCAGCTGCGATAGTCGTGCTCAGGGGATCGTCGATTTCAATTACTCTCCGAACATCAGTCGTACTCATCGGTATGCTGGAGAGATACTACCGGGCCCGGCCCGTGGGCACTGCCGAGCACAATCTCCGCAGTCATTATCGAATTATCCCTCAATTACCGACTCCCGCAGACCATTCGGCTCTCCTCCGATGGTCAGGGACGTTTGTAGTAAAAATGTTCACCATTAGGTATCGGAGTCAGGCAGGCAAAAGGTCGCGACGGTACACATTAATCATCGCTCAACTGCGTGACACCGGCGATCACGAAGCGAGATAATTTACCACCGCCGGTCGTGAGAGGCTGTCTGGCGTCGGCTCCGAGGGAACGATAATTAAACAAGCCGCTATGGCTTGTGATGCTTGTAATTATCGCCAACTGTCGGCCGTTTCTCGAGAGATTGGATAGTCGAATCCGTAACAGGGGAGGTATTTCTCAGGCAGCACTCTGGCGTAAGTTCATCATTCCACATTCCGTCAGTGAATCATCGGAAACGCACAGGAAATGCCGTGTAGTCGTTCACAGAAACGTGTTACGATTCGTTCCCGAAATGGAGCTTGTCATACCAGTCTCCAGCTACTGCGCCGATGACTACGAACCAATGCATTGACAAATGCAGCCAAGCTGCGTACCTCTTGCATGTCAGGTCATGTGTCCGCCCGCCATGTTATAAACCAGGAAAGTGAATGATGTGATAACGTTCCATCATAGTTCTGCAACAATATGGATTTATGCAACGAATCTGCATACCATTTTGGAGTTACGCGCATTCCCCGACCAAATCGGCCATTGGCGGGCTCATATAGGCACCCCTTTATCCGGTTGTGCCCGGTGGCGGGTGCCGGCGGCCGCGGCTGCGGTGTCGGCCGCCGTATATGGCAGGAGGAGGCGGCCGAGCCAGCCGAGCTGGCCGGCCGCGGCGGGCGGGCGTCCTTGAGCCAGCCCACATGCAGACCGGCCCGGTCGCGCTGCCCGCCCGGCCGGCCGGTCCTGCTGCGGCCTAAGCCGACACCCGCTCACGACTGAACCGCACCAGCACATGGCGCTGGAGAGTGGAGGGGTGCAGCGGTCAGGAGATGGTGAGCGACCGGACGATTAGCAGAACTTTGATATGAGCCCGAGTGCCGAGACCATTGTTCACCAGAATGGTATGAGCCTCGTTTGACGAGGTCATTTTGTCCAGTGAAAATGCACATGCATCGCATTGTTTCTCCGAATTTCCATATAATTTGCAAGGCGAAAGGTCTTTCCAGCAAACTCCAGCAGTACACGCTTATACAAACGTTTACAGTAGGCCGCACAGCCAATACAATCGTCGCTAAACTCAGCCTGCCAATTTTGTCACGGACCTGCGCATTTCAAAGGGCCATTGGCGGAAACGGAAAACCATTGTCATCTGGCTTCCCGTCATTATCGAGCTCATTTGCCGACTTGGCCCGACCGATACGGCCCGGCAACAGTTCAGATCTGACCTTCACTGATCGGCGCCGTGTCGGTGGTCCATTTCCTGTTCCTGACCTCGGTTCTAAGCCACCCAACTCTCCAGAGTCCCTTGGTAAAGCCGCCGTCTCGGGCAGCGCAACTCTGCTCGCGTTGACCGCAGAATCGAGTGGCCTCCCCACTCCGATCACCCGGGTGTGGCACGCGCCGGCCGCCCCACACTCGTCGAGTGGCGCCGGCCGCGTGTCACGGTTCGTTGGCCGGCCTGTTCTGCGAACGGTGACGCACCCGAGACCAGCAATGGCGCCCTGTGGAGCCGTGCTGACGTCACGACTCATAGCTCGCCGGTCGGGAGTCCAGCGAACTCAATGGCCGGTCGAACGTAAAAGGCCGCATGCTGCTCCCTACGTCGTTAGCGTAATGACTCGTCGCCTCGAACGCCATTACCGCGCCCCTTAGCGGGCTCTTCAGCTGGCGTTCGTGGCAGCATGCGCTAACTATAGGCCAATATAATGAATAATGAGTGCGGATATATCCACAGAGACTAGCTGCTCGGCGCATCCATTTCATTTTCCAGCTCCCCGGCGACGCATTTCTATCAGACTCTTCTAGATCGCTAGGTTCCTTAGGCAGCCAACAACTCATATGCCCTTTCCCAGGGTGTCGCCTCAGTTTGCGCCACTGTGGGTTTTTGTCGGCGTCCGGCGGCCTGCGGTTCGACTGGAGAACTGGGTCAGAGGCGCGCCCCGGCAGGTCACACACACACACCGTAACGGAAATAGGGCCGGGCCGTGACCTGTGACCCGACCCGGTCACCGTGGCGTCGTTCTGGAGCTCTTCACTAGCGGCCGCCCGGGCGCCGGGTCGGTGCGGAGTGCGGGCCGGATGTCTGTGCAAACGGACCGCTAGAGAAGGTGATATAGGAAAGATCCGTGTGTGCACCTGTCACTGGTGCTACCTGAGGACATACTTTTGTGACACACAGCGACCCCTCACGGCTGCTGGGAGCCACTCCACCACTACTGCGACAGGCCGGAAGCCAGACCGAGGCGCCTGGCGGCTACTGTGTGCGTCACGGCCCGCGTGACGCGTCACGGACGAGCGGCGCGTCACGGCAGCGCGTCACGGCCTCTGACCCGGCCGAACGGCGCGGTGGCACACGCTGCGGGCGCCCGAGTCGACCCCGCCCCTGACGCAGCTGCTGAGGACGGGCCTGGAGCACTGAACCTAACCGAGGAGCACCGCGTGTTGGTCCCTCAGAGTAGACGGGAAAAGAGTGTCGCAAGAGGATGCCGATCGGATGATGTGAGCGTCGTCTCACAAGCGGGTCATGGCTGTCGTGGGGCAGTAGGCAATAGGCATCTTCATCGCAGATTCCAATACTTGACCAGAATATTTAAGTAGATGCTTCGAACGGAGTCCACGAAACCTTTCCACCAGAGCTGCAGCATTGCGAGCCCACATGTCGCCCGACTCACCTCTAGTTCCGTGCAGCAGCTACCGGTCGTTGTCAGGCCCTTATGGCGGCACCATGACACAGACACCTACAGCGGCCGTACCGCTGCTTCCCTGAGAGTGGCGCGGGCGCGGCGGCTCTTCCGGTGGTGGCGGTGAACCTCTGCCGACCCCGCGACCCCGCGGGAGAACAGCCACGGAATGGTGACCGACCGCCAGCTGACGACTGGCGAACCACGACTGAGGATGGGCGAACACAGTCGCGACGGTATGGGCGGACGAACGACATTGGACAGAAGCAGTTGTAATGGATGGACGACCTAAGACGACGAACGATCAAGATAACGATCAAGAATAGATGGCAGAAGACGGTGGGTGAGGGCTGGCAAACTGGCGGAAGGCCGCAGTGGACGGTAAACAGATAACGGGAGAGATTGGAAAACAATTCTGTGATGTATGCTCAACTCGGTCCCACCGAATTGATGCATCACCGTCCGTTTCAGTTCGCTTGAGACTGTTTTCCTCAAAGCTGCAATGCGTGGTACGCTGTTTGGGCACAGATCCATCACTGTATTGGGGCGTGGAACACAGCAAGAATACTTACTCTGCCAACTGTGCGATGGATGGTTCACTCCGTCAGTGTTGTCTTATAAAACAGGATGTGCGCAGTTGATTCCACAGACGCAGTACGGATGTGTGCCAAAGGAAGGAAGTACGTTATCATCATGCGTCGCACTGCATGGCTGGCTCTTATTCATATTATTTTAGACGCCTGTTATTTTAGCTTTTAGACGCCATAAATTAATTAGGTAATCATTTCTTAGCGAGCTTGTGACATCATTGATTCACGGAAATGGGCCTGCTTTTGTCAAGACAATACGCCTTTTTAGAAGCACTCCAGTCTCAAAATTAAAACACGGATGGTCCTCATCGAAAACCAGCTTAGCTGCGACGCTGCAGAGGGTGCCGTCCGATTTACGACTACACATTCCGGTTCGCCCCGATCGCTAATTACACTGAAAGTCCCTCCCTCGCGATCGGACAGCGCTCGGTGATCAGACGGCGGCCCGAGTGCCGGTCGCGTTATCTTGCCATCGTGGCAGTGCGCCGGGGCCGGTCGCGTGAGGGCGGCTCTCACAGTTTGATGGTTGTTTGTTAGCGGGAGCGCGTGTCGCCACCTGTCGAGGAGGAGGGGAGGGGAGGGGAGGGCAGGGAGGACACGCAGGAGGGGTGGGAGGAGGGCGGAAAGTCGACGGTGGGGAATCAGACGAGCCGACAGGAAGTGGCGCGGGTCGGCCGTCGGCGGCCAGCCGGCGATGGTGTCCCGCCGGGACCGGTGTCGGACGCCGCCATTTGTCAGCCTAATGGCGTCGGCTGTCGGCTGATTAGCACCTGGGCCGCGACCCCCAGGGCGCCGTGACTGGCGATCCCCTGCTCACACCGGTCCGCGGAGATCCCCTGATGGTGGGCACTGATGGAGGACCACTGCGGGGAGCGGCAGAGGAGCCGCTCTCCCCTTACATCACCCGCCGTCATCGGCCGCAGTCGGTGTGTGTGAGGTGGGCTCAGACAATGGCCAGAGACGGCCACGAATACAGCAGAGTCACTGGTGCACAGGAGAGCCATTGAGCCTTAGTTTCCCGAGGTCAGAGTAGCTGAGATGTGCTCCGTCCGCACTTTCGGGACGGCCGTGAAAAAAACTCGGTCAATGCTGTGAGGAGATCCACCGGGGAGCGGCTGCCGACTCCGGTCAATGATATTCAGAGACCACGCACCGTCTTGGCTTGGCCTCCAGCCGAGACCTTGGGTCTGTGAAGGAATCCAGACTTGGTTTGGATCTATGAAGGAAAATGATGTTTCATCACGCCAGCCACGGTCAAAATACAACTGCCTGTAGTGTTTGCCAATGATGCATCGAAAGCACCCAGAAAAAAAAATATACTGAAGAAGGCGGTATCTCAGGATTATTGACATAAGGCTCACATGAACGAGCAATTAACTTTTTCAGTTCATCAGCAAAAACTACGTCAACTTTACAATCATTTGATTACATCGAAGTACCGGTCCTTATTTACTACCACCCTTTCCAATTAGGCGTTCCGATCGACTCTAATCCCGTCCAGAGCAGCCATAACCCTCAATCTGCCTCTGGTGAGCTCTTCATCGGCGGACGTCTCCATTTCCCCGGCGGCGGTTATCGCTCTGATCTGGGCAGGGGCCGGTGATGTGTGTGATATATACCCGCAGCAGCCGCCTCCTCACAGCCCGCCCCGCGACTGCCATTGTGCCTCGGCATCCAACACACTCCGGACGACAGACGGCGGTGGTCGTTAACAAACGAGTCGGAGGTCGGGAACGTCAGTCCCGCGCGGAATGGGGACGGAGCCGGTGTCTGTCCGGTCCGGCGAGACCGGGTAGAGGACCGTGGTCTATGGCCCGGGACCGTGGTCCATGGCTCTGGTCCGAGATTTGGGACGGGTCCGTCGTGGGGAGCTAAAGAAACTTGATCATGGTCTGAAAACGGTGGTTTGTAAACCTTAGAACAACAGCCCGTTGTACCGATGGTCGTTGTTCACACAGTGCACCTAAATGGGATGAGGGTAATATTCCACTGTTGGCTCGGAAAAGGAGACCTAAATTGAGTGTTTCTAGCTATGCAGGGACACATTCTGACTGGAGAATTTAAGCGCTAAGCAGTCATGTGCTGAGATGGTCCGAAGTTTTGGTTCGCGTATCGCGGTATTTTGGGCTCTGACACTGTATATTGAGGTGATCTATCAGCAATGTAAACTAGTGTAATGTGGAGGTGATAAACGAGCACTAAATAAACCGAATTCGCATCATTAGTAAACTCGAATTCATATCAGATCAGCAATCATCGGGTCTTACTCAACGCGCTGCGTTATCCACCTACAGGTATCACAAAAAGGATATTTTCGTATGCGTGTGCTGTGCGTCTGTGTTGCGATCAAGTCGCTCTGTACAAGAGAAACTACTCAGCTGGACACTCGATTATCTATCCCAAACAATCACTGGATGATTTACTGTTGGTGACTGGGTAGGCGACGAGCTCATCCACAGGTTTTAAATACATCGCGACAGGCATAGAAGCTGCTGATTGCTGTCGATCGATAACCGCATAATGCAACGTTATTTGCGCTATTCTGTCTCAGTTGTATCAGGATCATGCATTAGGACACTATACTTGTAGCCAGGGCTGCGGAGTCGATGGATTTTCGGCGACTCCGACTCCGACTCCGACTCCGGCTTTCAAAAACCAACTCCGACTCCGACTCCGACTCCGGGCAGAATTGTCGACTCCGACCGACTCCAACTCCCGACTCCGACTCCGCAGACCTAGCAGGGCTGCGGAGTCGACAGATTTTTGGTGACTCCGACTCCGACTCCGGCTCGGGTTTCTAAAATCGACTCCGACTCCGACTCCGACTCCGGTCACAACTGTCGACTCCGACCGACTCCGACTCCGACTCCGACTCCGACTCCGCAGCCCTGCTTGTAGCATTCTATCAAAGCAACTACTAGTGAGAAGGTATGACTTGTTTGCCAGCACACATACCTATGCCTTATTCCGTAAGACGGCGGAAAAGCCTGCATTGCATCACACCATATTTCCACATCTCTCGAACAAAGAACTGTTGCTGAGACATGTCTGAGATCTACAGGCTCGCATGGCCGATGTATCCTGCAGAGGGCTGTATGACCTGTATGGGCCCACGGTTGCCGTGTGTCAGAGAACCCTCTGTGAGATCTCCGACATTGTGGCGCTGATTCATTCGCGGAGAGCCGGACTCACTCACCCGGGCCTTTGTTCACGGATAAAGAAGGCTGCATAGATCGCGAGAATGGTTTCCATTTATTCGAGAATGCTGTGAACATGTGAGATGCCTATGCGAATATTTAAGCTCTTTCACAAGCAGTATGCACATGCCTAAATCAAGATGCATTATCAAACTCTCATCTCGTTTCTTACTGCAGATGCAGCGGCGCCACATCATTAGCCACTGTCTCACCCTCCCCTTCTCTTTGCTCCAGCTGAGTGCCAGCCAGCTGCTGGACGCCCAGGACTTCGAGCCGCAGGTGACGGCCAGCTGCGACGCCAGCACCATGACCATCCTGGTGCGCACCCAGAAGCCCTTCTTCGGCGTCATCCACGGCAAGGACATCCGCACCGACCCGTGCACCCAGTTCGGAGAGGGCGGCCTCGAGACGCGCATGCGCGTGAACCTCCTGGCCGGGGAGGGCGACGAGGATTACTGCGGAGTGCGCGGCAACAACGTGAGTGCCAGCGGAAACCAGCCGCTCTTTTAGATACGGTTGGGAGTCTTTAGAGACTTAGAGAATTTTATATATTTTTCTTGTAGCTATCATTCATTGAAGACAATAGTACAAGCCCACGAAATAAGGATGTTTTCCTTACTGAACAATGTCTTTGTTAGACAGAATTTTAACAGATAGTTACACATAAACAAAGACTCGCTTAGAGACTGATTGGTCCGCATTGATACCCTAAATTTCTGAGTTTAATGGCGCTCCGGAGCAGGTCTCCCGGAGGCCACATTCCAAGGAGCGGCGTTCCGTTCGGTGGAAAAATGTATTAGTGAACATGAGAGCATGAGGGATGATGACAGGACTCGTAATTAGACCTAAACAGGAGTGGCGATAGCAGTTATCTGGCGCCGCAGAGTCCAATTTGACGCCGCTGTTGTGTTTGTCTGCCGCAGAGGACCGACGATAGGTCCATTCCCATTGCCGTCCGGTTTCACAAGAAACTGGAGGTGGCAGAGGACAAGCTGTATGTCATCACATGTGGCAACCCGGGCTTCAAGAACTCCAGGTGAGACAGTTTTACAATAGGGGTTTGGATTTTTACATTTTATAAGCATGAATGTATTTGCTTTATAGAATTTAGGTGTCAGATGTCATTCAATATTCATCCTTACTGGGAATTGCTTGATCTTAACTGTATCTTCTTGATACTTCTGTAGCTCCCTACTATTATTATTTTTTAGTACGTAACTGCCTTGAAACAGAAATTGCCACTTGATTGAATTTTAGCGATGATTTCTGCTATCGAATACTCACTGGATCAGTTGTCATCGGGCTGAAATCATAGTCTTATTGGAAATCAATATCCATAAGCGGTGGTATGTCGTTTTTGCTCGCCGCCGGAGAATCATCAATCACCACCCGGTGGTATCCTCTCTGCTGCGCTCCAGTCTCTACGTGCTTTCTTCCTCGTCTTGATTGCAGTCCCCCGGCGTTTTCTTCCTACCAACAATGCAGCCTCCCGCCGTTCGTTCCGTTTTCGGCTGCGCTCGCCCGCCTCAGAGTGGTGTGTTATGGTCCATGGACAGGCCTGGTGAACACCAGGGAACCATCCAGGCCGGTTAATGATACGCATTACCGGTGATGGGCGGCCCGAGTGCGCGCCGCTCGCCACTCTGTTGGAGCCGGGTCGGAGCAGTGATTGGTTCACTCTGCCCAACTTCGGCTCTATTAGACCTGAGCAGCCCTCTCTAAACATTCCTCTTCCGCGCCAGTTAACGACTTTATAGCCACTAACGAATAATGATGTTAATGAAAGCTCCACGGGAGCACTACCAATCTCAACGCATACCCGTATCCGCGTTTCTCGTCCCATAAAATTAACATCTACCTACACTTTGAGCTGCGCCACTTTGCCCACAGCCGTGAGATTGGTCAAATCCACGGCAATGTTAGTTGTTGCTAAATTACCAGTAGGTATATCCGCGATTGCATGTCTCGCCGCCTGTCGGACGACAAGACTTGGCGGTGGTGACATGTCCAAATTGTCGTTAAGCAATACCTATACCAGTCAGAGCAGTGACTGAGGAAGTCGTTATATGTACTTCCACTCGCCAAACCGCGGCGAGGGAGCTCTACGACTGATCACAGGAGACTCCGCGGGAAGCGGTACGGTAACTAGAGTGGTGCTCTCTGTTTGATCTAATTGGGACGGATGATGGTGTTTGGAGCTCAGTCTGAAATCTTGAGCTAGACAACATGGAACGAGCACAAATCACCTGATTGCCAGAGGGCCTATATAGTTCTCAACTTAACCTTTCAACCATGTTCACCATTTGCAGCCACTACTCCGGACAGTTCCAGAGCTCATCCCGCCGCCCTCCCCCGGCCAGCATCCCCACTCCCCAGTGAGCTGACAGAGGACGCCGTGCCGGTGTCAGTCCGCGATGAGCCGGCGGTGACGCGGGGTCGGCCGGCCGGTGCCGATGTCGGCTGGCGCGGCGGGCAGCGGTTTCCGTAATGGGCCGCGGGTCGGACGCCGGTCGTGGAAACCGTCAGCGGGCTAATGGCGGCGCGCACACCGGTCAGGAGGCACCGTTACCGCGCCGACGGACGGCCCCGCGACACGACACCATGCCAGTTGTGACACGGTGTCGGCGACTCCGCCCACATTAACACAGTGACACCGCCTACATTAGCACGGAGACAGTGCCCTCATTAGCATAGCGTCCCATTCAGGGCACTCCTGTCCGCTCAAAACACAGCGTCTCCGCCCAAGATATAGAAGTCAGCAGCCCAAAAAAAGTTTCTGCTTTTAGATTGTAATACAAATTAATTTTTCCTGCAATAAAATTCACGGCGAGAAGGGAACCAACGGTTATGATGAGACACCTTTACTTTATTTATTCTACATTCTAAATGGAAATTCCCTGAGGATTGAAATTTTGATGACCGAAAAGTGTCTACTGTTCTCGTTTACTATTCATTTAAATCGTTCGAATTGATATGCGGTTATGGAGACGCCGGAACGCTAAACCGACGTGGCAGATGCACGTGCATGGCGATCGGATGTTTTGCTTGCGGATCAAAGAAGCCGACTTCCGCTGGTAAAGGAAAGCCGCTTTAGTCATGTCCTTGAGCAGTGCATGCCTCACACGTGTGGGCTGCCTGATGCCGGATCTGCAGAGAAGGCGTGCGGGTCCATATACGCCGCCCGAGCCCATGATGTGAGCCACTTTGGATCGCAAACAAGGAGGCAGTGCCCTGCTTAGTAACATCTGATGTTCGTCATGATGTTTCAACAAAAGTCAGGCTAGTTAAGACTTAAGAATCGTGCTACGTCTGTATGGCGTAATTAGTATTCAGCAAAGGCGGAGCTCCGCTGTTTGTCCACTGAGGCCGGACGAGAGCAAGGACAGGCCGAGGTCGTGTGACCTGTAGGTATGTCAGAGACCAGCTGTGCTAACCCTGCATTGCGGCAAACACCTGTCAGACAGCGAAGGGAGACATCTGGAGGCATGACGGCAGGCGCCATTAACCCGGCTTCTTACGTCCACTCAGGACAGTGAGTTGTCGCACTGCGTGACATTGACCTCAGTAACTCTTTTGTAGCGTGATAAATCGCGGGTGTTGCTGACATCCCACCTCTCTCTGTCTTCTTTGTACCACCTTTTCT
Source organism: Amphibalanus amphitrite (assembly GCF_019059575.1). Taxonomy (NCBI): domain Eukaryota; kingdom Metazoa; phylum Arthropoda; class Thecostraca; order Balanomorpha; family Balanidae; genus Amphibalanus; species Amphibalanus amphitrite. The sequence goes on from NW_024881748.1 coordinate 568,108, forward strand.
CTGTCTGCAGCGGTGATAAATTCGTCGTGACACTGACATGATCCTTTCTCTTATACGTACCAAGGCTCCTGGGAAGTGTCCTTCTCGGAAGCTGACCCTCGGTAGCTGCCCCTGCAGCAGGGTGACAAGTGACCGGTGATCGTGGCTGACCCTCGCCCTCTTCTCCCGCAGGGGTGACAAGTCGCTGGTGACCCTGCGACTGATGGACCGCGGCCGACGCGCCAAGGAGGTGGTCTATGGACGACCCTACAACCTCCAGGTCAAGATCTCGAAACCAGACGGTGAGTAGCCATAAATAGCGGTAAGCTGTTGCAAATGAAGGCACGGCCACAAGAAACTCGACTATGTTCACTAAAAATTCTAGAGACCTTGCCCGTAAAAGAGCGTATCATAAACTCCGCCGCAATGTAGCACACAATGCAAATACCCTTTGTCACCAGCAGCTCCTTTGGCTGATGAGTTCAATCTTACCGAGAGCTGCGCCGAATTTGAGTACCGCCGGCTCGTTTGCTCTCTCGCGCGGTCAGAGACCCGGCCGCATGAGCCCGCTACGCGCTGTGGTGGGATCATTTGACTCTGGACGCCCGCCGGGGAGCCGCAGTCGTGATGGTGATGACGTACAAACCGACGGTGATTGACGGCCCGCTCGGGACGCTCCGGACGCTCAGGATGCGCTCAGGCCCCGTCAGACCGTTTTCGGCTGACTGCACTTAAACGCGGGTGATTTGTCATCAGACTCACGAGGCTCATTTGTCGCACATCACCTGAGCTGTGGTGCCTATCTTTCCGATCAGTGATTACTTTAGAAACGCAGATACACTTCAGTTTGCACAGACGGAAGACCATGTAGGAGTGTAGAGGGTAGCAGACACATGCATAGCGCCAGATAAAAAAGGCCTCATGCCGGATCAGCCCTGAGCTACTCAACATAGGAATGCAGAATGCTGCAGCATCAATCATTGCGTGCGGCCGAGAGGGCGGAGAATTTCAGCGAGACCTTGAGGCACTGTCTGAAGCGCCTCCTGCTGATCTGGCCGCTGATACACATCAGTTCGCCGAACCCTTCATCTCGGCGTCTCTGAGGGCGCGGCGCTCCGCGCGGCGGCCAATCGACCACGAGCGGCGGCTGTGCGCCCTCTCGAGGAGCGGTGCCATTCCTGGACGAGCCGCTCCGGCCGCCGCTCGACGGCGGTACGCTCTGCGCCCGGGGCAGCACCCACCGGACCGGCCGCTCCCTTCACCGAGCGGGCTCCGAACCGGCCGGGCCGCGGCGGCTCTGCAGCGCCCCCGGCCATCCGCGCTGCTCGCCGCGCCGGCGTCGTGCCGCCTGCAGCCTGCAACCTGCCGGCCGGCCCGAGCGGCACATGGCAGCGGGCTAGCCAGTCCGAGCGGCCCGCAGCGGTGCCCCGTAAGACCACCCAGAGGTCAGCGGGCCAGCATCGTACACAGTCTGGGAACGTAGCGCTGGCGAGCAGACGAGAATGTGCGACTTCCGAGTTACGTGCCCCACAGCTGGGCGTTATGGGCGGCGATTGAGCGACCTTTGGACGCCCATGGCCTGCGCAGTAGCGCGGGCTAAACCGGCTTCAGGAGCTGTGACGCTATTCCGGGGATACAGCTGATTCCGTAGCTGTCCGAAGGAATAGAAGTTTCAGTCGATATCCAAAGGGTGGAAGGAAACAACATACGGCCTCAGGGTGCTGATAGTATTTGCATAGTAAACGCAATACATTCAACAAGTCTTCGTTTCACGTCACGTAGGGGAGAGTGGGGTAATTTGGCCGCTTTTTTTAGAAAACGATGTAACTTAAAATTGACGACACATTTCTGCATTTTCTCAACGCTGGCAGGTGTCGCATTCATTTTACTTTACTGGACAGTGAACTTGAAATGATAGAGTAATTACTTATATTGAAATTGTGACGTATTACAAAGGTCTGCAAGGCGGCCAAATTGCCCCACTAGCAGGGTTATTTGGCCGGGGGTGTGGGGCAATTTGGCCGGTGTTAGTTTACGGTCGGGATTTTCTGTTATATTGCGAGTCAGCTTCAGATTCAGCAATGACGTGTGTCCTATGACGCATTTACCACATTTTGGAGGTTGACTCATGGGGTCACAGGGGTCAAAATAGCCAAATTAGCGGCTCTAGATGCGTAGACAGTTTTTTACGAATAACTTTTGAAGTAATCAAGCTAGGCCAAAACTTCGAGTACCATCGTAATTCCCTCGTCATTCCGCATCGAAACATATATGTGTTGACCTCGAGAAGTCAAGGTCAAAGGTTGACCTCAAGTCACGTTACCTCAGATCGCTTGACCTCAAGGTCACGTGATTTCAAGGTCATCATGCATATTATTCGATGCGCCTTGGCGAGTTGAACAGAATGAGACCATTTGTGCGGCTGTACCATTTTTATGTAAGGATTTATTAGCAAAAAACGTTTGGTAACCTTTGATGACGTCACATGCTCTTACAGTTGACCAATCGGAAGTAAGTCATCAAAGTAGTCAAAGTTGGTCATGAATCATGTCATTTATGGTACAATTGACCATGAAAACTCGGCCGTCCCAGCATAGTGACCATGAGCGCACCGGCCAAGTTGCCCCGCTAGTCCCGGCCAAATTACCCCATATTGCCATTCTGAAAATTTTTGTGTATAAAGTCATCACGGCTATACGGAATTAGATGAAATTGCTCTTGGAACCGCTGAACACCCCCAAGAATGGCGCTATAATGTCTGAATTCGTTTTTAGCCCAAATACTACATGTTATACAACTTTGTAAGTAGAAGTAAAAGTTACCATTTTCTAATGAAATTAACGTTTTATTAATTTTGAATACAACTACGAGGGGCAAAGTTTTGACATTTGTCCTCCAGTTATTTCTACCCATGACAAATGAATAGAGACTAGAGTTATTTCACTCACTTTTATTAGACATCGTACAGGTGGGGGCGGCCAATTTACACCACCGGCCAAATTACCCCACTCTCCCCTAACCAGCTTTTCAATATAGAGAAACGTCACATCAGCAACAAATACAAAATCCAACTTCAACTGATCCCATCAGCGTCGTATTTTCTTCATAGATAACTCCACCCCATCCGTTCCTTTCCCACCGACGGAATCTGATGTTTATCCGGGCATCACGAGATCCGCCGTGGCGCGGCTGTTTTCTCCCGCTCGTCTCTCGGTGTTGACTCTCTGTGTGTATGCCGGCGCGGTCAGTGGCCCTGACACATCGGCCGGCCGTATCGGCGGCTCGGGCGGTCTCTCTGACCATTATCGGTCTTCTGCACGAATGGAGCCATCGCCTGCTGGCCGGGCGGTCCTCTCGCGACCGCCATCGGAGCGGGCCATCAGTCTGACGGAGCGCTGATTACGCCGCGCTGCGCTTCACTCTGCTGTCGATCGCCGCGGAGAATCGCCGCTGAATATCACCACTGAATATCGCCGCAGAATATCGCCGCACGACACTGAACGATCAGCCGTCACAGGCCACAGCCAGGCATTGCGACTTTATCGTTCAATAGTCCCGTTCACATGCGGGCCTGGTATGGTCCCTCCTCTACCCCTCCCTACGTCTCTTGGGTACTACCCTTACCTTACCATCCTTATAAGGTAAGATTTCGCAACTGTGGGTCGTTCCCTGAACAAGAGGTGAGAACTCACCAGTCACCATACACTTGTGAGTCTTGCTTCAGTCCGACATATTTCATGCTCATGAACTTCCACGAAAGAAATATATGAGGATGTTTTGATTGCTTACGAGAGAGGTTGAAGTAAATCCAAGCTATATTTGATTCATTCAGTATGCACGTTATACAGCTTATCAGCATATAGATGTTGTAAAACGGCATTTATGCATAAATGGCATCCATGCCTCATGAAGCATTTTTGAAAACAAACGCCTCGACCGCTTTTATTAAAGGTATGAGTGACTATGTATTTGTTCGTGATTTACGTCGCTCTACACTCCTCAAAGATTCAGCAAGTGATTGCTTTCTCTTTTATTGGCGAAGTAAGGCATAGCCCGTAGAGTAGATGGCGGTCAGGTTCCACGTCGGCTTCTTGTCAAACGACAGGTAGTTCCCTTCCGCTCCCCTTCCGCTCCCTTCCGCCACCTGTGGGAACTCTCCCATGTGTTGCACCACCTCTACTCGAGTCGTGCCGTCGCAGCCGTCAGAATTCCCCCGGGTGACGCTGTGCACTGGACGGAATTGGCCAGGATTCCTGCACAGAGCCGGCAGTGCCGCCGCCTGGGCTGAGCAGGCTCCGTCCGTACCTCTCAGCTGGTCTGCGCCGCACGTAACGAGCATGCGTGGTCGGCGCTGGGTGCGTGGGGCGCGGGCGGAGACGGGGGCAGCCGGCGCCGCTCCAGCCGGGTCAAGAGCAGCGCCGCCCTGGAGGTCACTTTCTCCGCAGCTGCCGGCGTGCCGCCATCCTCGGCCGGCAGCGAGCGGGTCCTGCGTCGCCCGGCGCCGCCGCCGACGACGCACTTTCACCGAGCTGGCTCGCAGCGCGATGACGACGGCCGGTGCGGGCCCGCTGCCGAAAAGCGAAAGTGACGCCACCGTCGGCCCTGGTGGGATGCTGCAGCTGGGTGTCATCCTGCAGCGGTAGCAAGGGGTACGAGCAGTGGGGATGAAAGTCGTGGGTCTGATGCAGTGATTCTTGCTTAGGTCTTCCCCGGCTGAGCTGGGTCGAGTCGCCAGGGGCGGTAGTAGGCTCGCGGACGCTCACTCACGCCCCGGCCGGTGCACCGACCGTCCATTATCCAGTGACCTTGTTAGCCAACGTGGTCCAGCGGGAACGGGAGAGAGGAATGGCGATTGGTACAGAGCTCTGACATCAGCTGGGCGACTTAAATATACCGGCTTGGGGAGCAAGCTCCCATGATGCCAGCGGACCGAAAAATGTCACAGCATAGAGCACCGCCGGTCTGGCGACTCTTTGTCAACTGTTGCGGGCTAGAAAGTGAGTTCAGTTTCTGCAACTAAAGCAGTTGATATGTTACTTTCAGCGGGCCGGTCGGGGCCGGGCTATCCTTCTGGCGGCTCGCCAGACGGGCCCGTTTAGGAGCTGCCGTGACAGACGGGCGGACGGCGGCACTCTGCCCACTGGCAGTGCCGGGCTGACGGCCGTGCCGCTGTGACCTTGTCCGTCGCATGTAAGGCGGGGGAGGCTGCCAGAGGGAGGGCGCACCAGTCTTTGTTCCCGAGAGACGGCAGTCACGCCGGATTCTGGCACCGCTCGTGAGCGGCGAGCCGGCGCCTCTGACGGAGCTGAGCAGGAGACCCCGTCCGGCCGGAAAGGCCACCAGTGCCCATAGCGAACCGCAACCACAGACCGGTTACCTTAGGTGTTCTCTGGCGTCTTAGCTCCATAGAAGTGATTATAAAGACGGGAGATTTTCACTGGCTGAAGGTGCAATGAGCAAGGAGGCCCATGAAAGTGTGTTGTACAACTGGCCGTGCAATTTTGCGGCATAAATCTGGCCACAAGCCAGACCTCGACTTCACGGTCAAACAGTGGTCTTCATGCTTCCTGCACCAACCAGCGTACAGGAACTAGGAAGTCGTTGATCATTTTCTGTGAAGTAGCCCAAAAGTGGCAGTGGTCGACGCAGTGGCCACCTAATGTAGTGCAGGTGCGGTCCCTGCACCTCCTCGCCTCCTTCCCAGGAACCCACCCCGACACTACCCGCGGACCAGCCCGGGAAATGCCTCTCCGCGACTCTACTCTCAGACAAACGGTGACAGAGACACGTTTTTGCGCTGACCGGCACTGGGAGGAACGAATGCGAGATTTACAACTAATTGGAGATGCCGAGTCGGCCCCTGTGAACTTTTTTACTGGTCCTACCGGGATAAGATATGATGACAAGGGTAGTGATAAACCGTTCATACGTTAAACGCGAGGGTGGCTTGTTTGAAAGTGGCACTGGCAGACATAAGTATCACCTAATCCACATTGAAGAATGCACTGCGCTGAACACAAATACATACACTTTGAAGTGCACTGGTTCACTGGACCTTCCCTCCCGAAAAGAAGAGGACATGCCCTTGCCTTGACTGCCCCACCTGGATTCCAATTCTAAGATTTTTCATTGACCTGTTTTCCCTTCTTCTGGTGAGATATTATTCCGGAAATTGTACAGGATGGTACTGAAATCCACAATAGGACGATAAGACCATTGTCATTGTTTCACTACGATATTGTGCCAATGTGGAACTTCAGTGGGAACAGCTTTATCCTGCCTTTCCACTTCCAAGGACGTGGTGAAAGACTTTGTTGAAGCGCTCATGCTCCACCAGCCTCTGTATACCGTCCGCAGTGGGTTGTTGCACACGTTGCGTGTTTCCAATATCGCTGTGATCCGGCAGTATAATCTGCGGCGATGTTGCCAGGGGAAACCATTCCTAAAGCGTGAGTGTGGGATATGCAGGATTTCCTTAATCAGCAGACCACGCGAGCAATTTTTTCCTATACCACAGTGACCGTTATGTGGTATCGACAGTACCCGATAAAGTCTGCCGCTCTGACGTTTAAATTGCGAGACAGCCTTTGCGCACCAATAATGGATAAATATTCAACACCACTCAACTTTGTCAGTGATAATGATAAAGCTGACTTACCTGTCAGTTGAACAGACTGTGGTAGGTATGCTGAACTTCATTAAAGATGACAAGTGGCACTGCAGCCCTTGCGGTCATTGTCAAGGTTATGAGCACCAGGCAGTGCCAACCACTTCCGTTTAAGAGTCCTCTTAACACCAACCGGTTTTGGTAGGATTCCATCAAAGTACCACAATCTCGACAAGTCTCATAAATCGATCAACAGGTCTTCCACCTTCAAACCGAATGTCTGTTTGCTCCACCCCCGCCCTCCGCCTTGGCAACAACCAACCAACTGTTTCTGTCCCTTGGCTCCTACTTGATCACGAGACCGCGGCACCGTCACGTGACCCTGCCCTGGGGCAATCGTTCGTTGGCAGACATCCAACCGGTTGACCGGAGCGTCTGACACTGGGGCTGATATGCAATATGCATTACACAAGCGCCGTTTGTGAGTATATTATGAACGTTCGAACTAAGTTACCTCTGTCTGTTTCAGAATCATACGACGTCGGCGTGAAGAACTGCTTCAGCTTCAGTACCGAGGAAAGCCGAGTCGATCTGATCAACGAACAAGGGTAAGTAAAATGAAAAATCGAAACACTGAGCAGTAAAATTCCCCTTTAGATAAATGGGAAATGGTATAAACATTGAACGGCGGAAAATTTATCTGTATTTAGATAAACTGATCCAATAAAGACATACCTAACTATAAAGGTCAAACCTTTGGCTTATGTAAGTTTCACTCGGGAACCATTTCAAGCAAAACACCACAGATAAAAATAAGTTTATAGCTACACATGTGTGAGTTTATTTGTTCAACTTTGTCGTAAAATGCAAGGAACACACTGAAAAAAATCGGGGAACCCCATTTCTTACAATCTGACACCACATACTCCAAAATACTCCTAAATTAGGCTCCGTTTTCATGATTTTAGGATGTCATGGGTGTTGTGACACCCGACACGGGAGCCCCATTACCTTTTGACGCCGCAAAAATGTACATGACCCCCTTGGGAGAGGTTCGGCTAGCGAACTCCCCAAAAATTGCAGGCCAAAAAATTGGAGTGTCGCTGAGACACCCCCGTTGAAACCCCTCTGGGGTGTCATTATCCTGGAGTGACACCCCGTGTTTTCAGCTTCAAATCCTACCGATAGATGGCGCAAACTAAAGTTGGTAAAATCGGGACCTGTTTTTCACGAATGGCTGGTGCATGTTTGGAGCTAAGGCAAAAGCGTGCATAGCGTAGAGTGGCCAACTATATCATGATGATATCTAGACTGATTACCGTGTCATACGTTGGTCGTGCACACTACAGGGCGCCGCAAGGCCGCGAACGGAAAGAGTAACTCCTCACCCGGTTATAAATATAGTCTGAGATTCTCGTTCCGAAGGACATTTAATCCTCGCCGGGAGTTTTTCGGAAGTATAGGGGAGTGAAACTTCTCTGAGAGATTCCCTGCTGAAGGCGCGCGGTTCCCCGCGTGAGGGTCAGGAACAAAATGGGGAGTTATATCAGAAAAATAGGGGAGTTGAGCTGCTATATTTTACACCCTAATTTGGGAGTTTGACACCCTGTCGGGTGCTTAGGGACCAAAAAGGGGTGCTCGGCTGATATTTGAGGGGTGTCACCTGCAGTCTAACGGAACCCCATGTGGGCCGGCGCTGACCCCCCTTTAGCGGCTGCGACTCCCCACTATGCGTCGAAACCCTCCTGGGGTGTACGCCAAACACCCCATTTATAATAGCTCAGCGACTCCCCTCAAAACACCCCACTCGGGTGTTATTTTTGACATGACCGTCAATACCCCGTACAGGGTGTCATTTTTTCTTTCAGTGCATGGCTACGGCCAGTAAATTGTAAACCCTGGCTTTTTAGAAGGCGGCTCGGCTCAGCGGTCTGACACGGAATGTTCACGATAACACTGTGAGGGTGAAGTAAGGTGACAGGGGAGCGAGACAGGAGTGGGTGACGGCATCCTCGACACAGACCGGCCTTGTCTTCCAATCTGTGTCGTAACACCTCTGTCAGACGGCAGGCGGGGGCTGCACGGTAGGCTCAGTCATCTGGGGCCGGCACCGCGAGTCAGGCCAGCCGAGACACGCGATCCCTAAAAAGTCCTCGTGCCAGGAAACCGGGCCAGCTTCAATGTGTCTCTCATGCAATACCAGTATCGAACTCGGAGTGTAATCGCCACGCCGATTGTGGATTGCTCTTGATCGTCAATACATACATACATACATATATACAGTAGACAATGACGTCAATATCGGAATGCTTGGAAAAAAACTAAATCAGGTTATTGTTGAAACTATGGAGTGCGTCGGTTCTCAAACGCAGACTGTAAGTATGTTAACGACCGGTCGTTTGAACGCAGTGTCCGTCTGTTGGACGTGGGCGGACCATGCAGGTGCTGGGTAGAGTGTTCGAGTGCGCGGCTGGAGCGATGCAGAGCAGTGGGTGCGCCGGTTGCAGCGCGGCAGGTGACCGGCCGGCGGGGCAGAGCGGCGGCTCGGCGGTCTGTCCGCGTGCGTCGCTCGGTCAGTTTTTGTGAGCCGGTCCGCTGTCGGTCCACCGCCACCTCCAACTAACGGACGTGACCAGCTCTGTCGAACGGTGCCTCCAACGGCCCACCGAAGACTGCAGGAAAAAGTCGGACCCGATAGGGGGCCACCGTCTCGGTAGGAAAGGAAAAAAGTGTACAGTTTTATAAGGGGCTCGGCGCCCAGTTCTCGACTGGCTTAATTTACTCACAACAGAGACAGAACAATAAAACACAACGGTGGATCGACGTAACCTCGATCGGCGCTAGAGTAGCTCACGCTGGAACTCGGGATTTAATAAGAGTTAATAAAGGACGCGATTGAAATTGAATAAGGGACACTTGTGTTTTATCATGTCAAACAAATAATTATCGGGCACCAAAACCCAGTAATCTTGCCAAAACCAGCTCTGAGCTCCTTCGCGCCTCGCGCCTATGTGGTCCGGTTGACACGCGGTGCCACGGCCGCTGGTGACGAAAGCGGGACATCATGTATCATTGCACGGCTGACATGATAAGCCCCATGGGGCGGCAGCGTGTCCTAGATCGGTTCAGTTGCGCCGTCACTTTTGGCTGTGTATTACCAGCACATCAGCAAGGTCATCGGAGCAGAGACTTTCATAATTACAGCATTTACTTATCTATGTAATATGCATTGTTTTCGTACGGTCAACAAGTGCATTAGTCAGATATGGATGCTATATCTGACATAGCACTTAGTTCCATTTCAAAGAATCAAGGAAAGACTGAGCTGCTATGTTATATCATTAATTGAATCGCCGCAAGTTTACCTGACCCGCCTGACCCAAACAAAGTCGATCTGACCCAACATGACCCAGCCTGACTTAAAGGGACCCTCCCACCTTAACATTAGATTTGAGTTGAGATAGCCAAAATGGGGTCCCTGGCTCACAATTACCGGTTTCGGCACTCACAACATCGAGAAATGCCTAAAATCGGAAATATTGAATTTCAAAATTGCAGCATTTTGATTCAGAGGGGCTAATGCTTAGGAATACCCCTCTGAATGTGTGACGTCAGCGCAGATATCTAACGATTTTTAAATGTTTGACTAAAACGTTTTGTAGCACGCGGTAGTATATGCTATTTGCGCGCAACATCTGCCGCAAACGCCGCACTTCTAAAATAAAGTCGCTAGAAACAGCGGAGATCCCAAAAAGTAAACAAAAGTAAAAGTCTAATATCTTGAAAACCGGTGAATATTTTTCGGTGAAATTTGGTAGATATTCGTTTTCGCTCTTTCTGAACCGAGCGACATCACTTTCATGCCAATTCATAAACTTTTTGAAGGTGGGAGGGTCCCTTTAAGCTGAACAAATCGGAGGTGTCATATCGTGACCTGACCTATATTGTGGCCTGCCCCTGCAGATGTCCGGAGCGACAGGGCGTCATCACAAAGTTCGCCTACAACAAGACGACTGGCACTGCAGACGCGACAATCGCCTCCATGTACCGGTTCCCTGACACCAACCAGGTCAACTTCCAGTGCGACGTGGTCATCTGCAAGGGTAAGTGGTGACACAGAGCTGACCCGGGGAACCGGGAAGGGGGCTGAGCAACGGAGGAGTCATGCTATCACTTAACCCGCGCACCGACGGGGGGGGCGGATATCCGCCCCCCCCCCCCCCCCTGAGGTTTTTCGCGAATAGCGGGAAAACCGCGGCGCGTAGCGCCGCGAAATTTGGTATGACTATAACCTCATCAATTTTACACATGGTGTGCAAGTTTGCACCTCCTACCTTTTAAGGTCAGGTCACCAGGTCACTTTGAATGACCCAACCTCAAGTCACTTTTTTGCAACTTTGTCACCGTGCCAGAGCTACAGTAGATTGAACTGCGACTTTGAAAGTCGCAGGATATGATTAGGTCATTAGTAGCTACAATTTGTATATCTCGGAATTTTGATATCGGTGACCTAAGGTCAGGTCAATTTCGCGACCTCCCCATTATAAGTCAATGGGAGAAAAATCAACTCCCTGTTTTTACCACTAAAACGGGTCGGAATGGCCCCATATACCATACATGACTTCATATACGATCAACCTTCACTACCTTGAGGTCTGTTTTGCTGTTGGGCAGCTGTGAGGTCATGTGACGTCATCAAAGGTCACCAAAGGTTTTTGGCCAATAACTCCGCACAGGAACAAGATACAGACGCGTGGATGGTCTCATTGTGTTCAGCTCGTCAAGACGCATCGAATGATATACATGATGACCTCGAGGTCACGTGACCTGAGGTCAACCTTTGACCTTGACCTTTCGAGGTCAACATATATATCATTCGATGCAGATTGACGAGAGGATCACGATGATTCCCTTAGTTTGTTCCTATCTTGACTAATTCGAAAGTTATTCGAGAAAAACTCTCTCCATATCTAGCGCCGCCATTTTGACTTTTTCGACCCCTGTGACGTCATCTTTGACCTGACCTGAAAATGACCTTTGTAAAAATTGTAGATCTTGGCCGTGCGTATCCGATGCCGTTTACCGCTTGTCGCTATCTTGCTTCGTTCTCGAGATCTCAGGGGGGGGGCGGTCATCCGCCCCCCCCCCCGTCGGTGCGAAGTTGGCGCAGACCCCCGTCGGTGCGCGGGTTAAGAATTGCCAATGGTGAGATTGATCTACTGTTTAGTAAATGTCGATGTTCTTTCCGGGTGACTCATGATCATCACAGAAGACCTCGTCGGATCCTCATCATCACCGTCTTATTTGATAAGGTGCCGTCTTCGTATCCGTATTATTTCCAGCTTGAATGATGCCACAGTCCAGTAGCCCCACAGGGAGTGCCGGTTAGCTGAGGTGTGTCTCTCCTTCCGTGCTCAGGGATGATGGAACTGAATACTGGTGGGCGCCTGAAGGGCACTTCGCCTACTCACTATTTAAATGAACGAAATTAAAGACGTATACTGGGTTGACGCCTCAGTCGCAGTCAACACGCCTTCGAAGCAGAACAGAGAACGGGTTGTGTGTAATCTCCGGCCCGAGCCGCACAGCCTTGACCTGACCTTGTCACCGATCGGGCCGATCGCCAGGGTATGTAGGGCCGAACCCGGAAAACTCCGCGAGCCGCCGCCCAGACCGGGTCGGTCCGGGAGCCGGCCGGACCCCGCTACTCTGCTATCGGAGCTATCGGGCGGGCGGGCCGCCGGGCGCTGCAGCAGGAGGCGATAAGGGGTGGACTGCACCGGCCGTCTGCCCGCCGCCCTCCGCTGCAGGTGCTCCCCAGAGCAGCCAGAGGCAGCTCCCTCAGAGCCGCCCCTCCCCAAGGGCATCTCTGTGCAGCGGCTCCCAGCGGCTCCTCCCCACAGCAACTCGGCCCGCGAGCATCCACCGACGGCCGACCAACAGGAAAACCGCACCACCGAGGCACCGAGCCGGCCCGTGTCGGGTCAGGTTTCCCGACGTCGGACGCCGGCACTCCCACCCCGCCCCTCTCGCCCCGCCCCACCGACCACAGCCCCCAGCTCCCAGCCTTCCCGGCACAGTGACTCATCTGTACCCTCTGGAGATCGCCGAGCTACCGAGCTAGGGCCGTGACGTCACAGAGAGCTGACTCGAACCGGCATTCTTGGACATCTGACGTGGGATGACGTCATTCGACCCAGCTGACATGTTAACGCTACTATAACAAGAATCTGTGACGATGTGAAATCAGAATTTGGTAGAAATACGGTAACGAATGTGTGAAATTAGTTATGGATGCATATTCAGTGACTAACTAGCAAAGGTATTGATGCTTGAAGCCATGGTGTAGGTAATGTGATGCCACACACCCATTAGATACTTGGAATAACGTCTTAGGTTGCCTGCTGCTCGATTTATGTACATCCACTTCAGCGCATCACCACCAGAATAGAACATGTCGGCACTCTAGCACTTGAAAACGCATCTGCTGTCCGAATCAGTAATCTCTCAGTCTTACGCGGGTTGACACCGAGCAGCAGCGTGTTTGCCGGTTGATAGTGTCTTTACAAAGGTAGATGTAAAGCCAGCGTGCCGTGTCGGCACACCTCGCCACGCGCCAGCACCGGCCGGCCCGGTATTTTGACTGCCGCCTCGGCCAAATCGGCTTTGTCTCGCCTTCCTGCGCCAGACTGGCCGTCTTTTGTTGTTCGGACTGACACGTTACGAGCAGAGAGCAGCCATCAGTTGGGATCAACTCGGAGCACGTTCGTCCCAGGTGCGCCGTCCGTGCCGCCGGCAGCGTCTGATCCTATCGTCGGCGTCTGGGCGGGGCCCGCCGGCCGGCCGGGCCGCCCACACGGGCTGGCGGTGACCTGCGAGTGTCGACCCCGGCAGCAGCGGCGCCGCCCCCGGCCGGCCGGCCCGCCTCCTCAGCCAGAGCTGGGGATGACGAACGGCATCTGTCGCCGTCAACGGCCCGACCGAGCGCAGTTTAAACAGGGACGGTGGTGCAAGTCATCTCCGACTACTGAGCAGCCAGAACGGTAGATCGCGCTTGACTTCTGGACGAGAGGGACTAGATGGCCCTCCGGTGTTTTGTTCTCTGGCTGCCTTTCTGCCTCGCTGATCCACTCGATTCGGAGAACAGTTGTGCTGCGGAGTGCAGGCTCGGTTGAGCAGGCCATTGTCATTCACCGCTCGTTATCTGGCCGGGCTGATCTATTTTGTCAGTCATTTCCGTTCGAGCCGGGCGGAGTCCGACGGCGGCAGATGGGTGGAACAGATTGTGTCCGACTGCGCAGCAGCCGGGCCCAGCGGCCCAGCAGCAGGCTCTCGCCACTGCAGCGGCAACCATCGTCAAACAATCAGCAGCGACACCACGACCCTGCCTTGACATCAGGGTCGCCGCGCACCCAGCTGTGCACAGAGGACAGCTCGATCACACCTCTCCACTCCCCGGCGCATCTCTGCTAGAATGTAGTGGGTGAAACAAAGGTCATTCCAGATGAGATGGTAATTGCAGTCAGATCCCATATGGGCTAAAGTAGCAGCGTTTTTGCTGACCATACACGATTGTCGAAAAAAGTCGAGCAACAAGAATGAAGATGACAAGCATTATACTAAAACAAGTTTCACCGAAAGATTAAATATATCGAGATCAGACCAGTTACTTCACACTTCCATATTTAATCGTCCCTCGGGAAACTTTTGGGGTTCCGAAAATATTACCTCAACCACGGGACATCACAAAATAATTGTGTTCAGCTCGACAAGTAGGTACTAGGAAGCCCTAGGCAATTTGGCCATGGCGCGTCTCGACATCCCTGACCCGTCGTGAGTCACGTGCGTGCTCCTATCGAGCCGTGATGCATCGGTGAATCTCCTCGCCGTCACGGAGACAAAAACGACGTGTTTTGCAACTCTCGGGGATGGCGGGCTCAGCGCTATCGTGACTGCAACGGATGGGATGGACCCCAATTATTGATTGGAAATCTCACCATGTTTTATTGCCGTACCGTACAGACTGTAAATGCCTCTCGAGTCATGGCGCTGGCAGTAATTATCAAGGTAATTACTAAATCGTTAATGGAAGAGTAGATTTGTAGCATGAAGCCACGCTTTGATGGTCCATATTTATTTATCTTTTATTGTGCTTGATCCTTCTCTGTATGTACATTGATGTTACATTTCCATCTCCATATATGGCCTCTGCATATTGTATAACGCCATCACATAATCCCTCTCTCTCTCTCCCCTCTCTCTCTCTCTCTCTCTCTCTCTCTCTCTCTCTCTCTCTTTTCATCTGTCTCATGGCTTTTATCTGACTTCCCATGCATTGTGCTTGACTCTTTTCGGCTCCCTTCTCCTCCTTGAGCTGGATACCTGCGAGTACGGTCTGAACCTGACCCCCTATCTCCCCGCAGGCGAGTGTCCGGCGACCGTATGCCGCGGAGACGACCCCAGCACCATCAAACCCAGCGCGCTGGTCGACGCCGATGAGAACGCCAACGCCCACCTGATGGCCTCGACGTCCGTCTTTGTCGTCGAGCCCGGCGAAACAGTCAGTGAGTATCATCGCCCCACCCACGGTATGCATTCAATCGGGCGTCACGCTCTCGGCAGGAGGGGTGACACTTTCACCAGAGTGCGGCGATGGTGGCGGCGTTGGCGGTGTTGTTCGGCAGACTCGCTATTGACTGCGGGTGGGGCTGGCATCACAAGTCGCCAGCCACCGCCCACCGCGGTTCGTGCACGGGAAAATGACCACCTCCCAGTGGCGGGTTGTGGTCGTGAGCGGCCGTGTGGATATCGAGGAAAGTTTCCCCGGCGGTCGGCACTTTCGCCACTGCCGCCGCGGTCACCGTCACTGTCGCGGGCGACGCCCCACTGGGAGCCGCAGCCAAACTGCCGGTGGCCGCGGCGCGGTTTGGGTTTCTCAGGGGACTCGGTGGTGGCCAGAGGTTGCACGGTGACAGCTGGCGAAACGACCGGTCATGGTCTTCCGTAACAGACACCAATTTCCCATTGTCGTGTCGATATCTAACTATTGCAAACTCACAGCTATCGCAATGACAGCAAATTTGACATTTTTCGAAACTCTTACCATTGCATCCGATAAAAACAGCGTTAGGTGACAGACTACATTTACCAGCACGAGCAAAAACAAAATCGTCTATGGGACAGTTTATTCAGCATTTATGAGGGTACCAATAGCTGAATTCCCTATCAAGGCCGCTGTATATTTAGTGACAGAGGTTTTACCGCTAAATTTATCCTATCCCATCCCTCGTAAAAAAATATTCAAATCACTTTGTGCCCAAAGCTTCCGATCGTGCCACTTAAGAATAATCATCATCACTTACCTTATAGAAAAATTTGTTATGCATATGTCCTTTGTCTCACTCTCATATCAATGCTTACCATCGTAGATCGCAACATCACAAGTCAGCAATAGCGACTTATATGTACCTGGCCAAAATACCAGCCCCTTGCCGCGATAGACCATGCCTTGAACATACGGCAATGTCGCTCCTTGTCTTTTATGCGCTGCTGCCTACAATTCGCCGCCGAAAGCCGATGCCAGCGGCGGCACCTGCATGAGTTGGTCACGGTCCGTTGCACGAGCAACATGACGTCATTTCGAGTGAACCGCTATCTCTCTGAGCCATCGACCGAAGGTGCTGTCCAAAGAGCATATTTATGTGCAGGCGGTATACCTAACTGTCCGTAAGAAGGGATGACCCATGCACCTGGCATGGGCATTATAGGCAATCTCACAGAGAGCTTGTTGTATCCGTTAAAATTATCGGGGAGTCTTCCGAGCTGTGAATCTGGTTTTATCCTACTCTTTTCCTTTCATTTTCTCCTTTTGATTTGTTACCTCTGTTACATTTGTTTATGATAATAGGTACTCAAATTGGTATTTTTTTCCATAGCAATAGCAATAAACAAATTTACAAGAAACTATGTTTGATATGATAACGTTGTCATCATAACTACTCGTTCTCACTGTACCTACTTGAGATTGAAGTCCGAAAATGATACAGCCTTCTGGCTGGCATCACGCGATAAGCATCTCACAATGTCAATTACGACCACATGCATGACACGGCACACACACCACTGCCCAGTGCTGCTCTCATACCATCGCAATCCCCTGTATCGGGTCCCGACAGTGGAATGTTCCAACACTTGCTGGAGACGTATGTCTTAATTTCCTGCATGACAAGCCTCGGTATTGCGCGAGCTGCTGACTAAGGTGTGACGGGAAACTGTCGTGCTGGTGGTTAAATCATGTCGCCCTTGAAAAGATATTGCTCAAGTCTCCACCAAGAAACTCTGATATGAGTGTTAACTGTCTCTCCAGCGATACAGGCTATGACTACAGTTCAATTTATAAAGCGGCTGCCTCCTGGAAAACGGGCTCAGTTTTAACCCTATTCCTGGCGGGGGGGCCTCAGGAGCCCACCCCCCCCCCTGAGGTTTTTTGGTTATTTATCCCAAACGCGTTGAGCTAGGAAGCTCAAATTTTCTGACTTTTCCTAAAAGGCTTCTACGCAACATGTCTGAAAATTTTGAGTTGATCTGACCTCAGGTCAGGTCACCAGAGGCGGTTTGGTGACCCTACCTCAGAAAAGTTTGCAATCACGCCAGAGCTAGAGTTTTTGACCGATCAATTTCTTCTCTTCAGGCTTTAGTTAGGGTACCAGTATGTGCAATTTGTATATCTCGGAATTTTGATATCGGTGACCTAAGGTCAGGTCAGTTTCGCGACCTCCCCATTATAAGTCAATGGGGGAAAAATCAACTCCCTGTTTTTACCACTAAAACGGGTCTGAATGGCCCCATATACCATACATGACTTCATATACGATCAACCTTCACTACCTTGAGGTCTGTTTTGCTGTTGGGCAGCTGTGAGGTCATGTGACGTCATCAAAGGTCACCAAAGGTTTTTGGCCAATAACTCCGTACAGGAACAAGATACAGACGCGTGGATGGTCTCATTGTGTTCAGCTCGTCAAGACGCATCGAATGATATACATGATGACCTCGAGGTCACGTGACCTGAGGTCAACCTTTGACCTTGACCTTTCGAGGTCAACATATATATCATTCGATGCGGATTGACGAGAGGATCACGATGATGCCCTTCGTTTGTTCCTACCTTGACTAATTCGAAAGTTATTCGAGAAAAACTCTCTCCATATCTAGCGCCGCCATTTTGACTTTTTCGACCCCTGTGACGTCATCTTTGACCTGACCTGAAAATGACCTTAGTAAAAATTGTAGACCTTGTCCATGCGTAACCGATGCCGTTTACCGCTTGTCGCTATCTTGCTTCGTTCTCGAGATCTCAGGGGGGGGGGCCGAATCGCCCCCCCCCCCGCCAGTTTCTTGTCCCGGCGGAGCCCGCCAGGAATAGGGTTAAGTAACGGTGTAAAACTGTTAGCCCATTAGTTTTGTAATACACACTCAATAAAGCAATGCAATAAAAGTACGTCTCTTTGTTGCCTATGTAATGTGGCTTCAACTTCTGTTTCCACAAACATCGCTGCTATCACCAGCCACGATTCATGCCTCTAATCTGACTGATCCGGTGACAGCGACCGGATTCTGGCGGCTTATGTCAGCTACTCAGCGGTATTCGCATGACAGCCTCATGACTGTTATATGACGGTCACACTATTGCCACATGCTGTCACTGTAGTCTGTAGCTCAGTGCAGTGTCTAATAGTTTACCAACGGACAGCCGCAAGACATTTATTTCATTTGTCTTGTCCTGCATTCGTGTATGTCTTGACTCGGCAACGAAAATTGAAGGCAGGAAAAGCTTAGATCAGGATACACGGATACAGCATGTTAGAGTGTTCTGCATATTTACCAGTTCTCTGCAATCCGTCCAGTCACGCTGCACCTCTCGGCAGGTCTGGAGCCGCTGACCGACTGTGACGGCTACCACCCCGAGTGGCTGCTCTACCTGTGCATCGCGTTCGGCCTGCTCTTTCTCATCATGATGATCATCAACTGCTTCCTGTGCACGGCCATGACGTGCTCGTGCACCAAGACGGAGGTGGTGGAGAAGGACCCGAGCCTCGAGGACTACGACCCTTACCGCAGCTGGCACGGATCGCAGTGAGTATACCTGCAGGCTGCAACACAATACACATCCCGGCCTGGGCTCGAATTTCGAGTGATCGACTCTTTTACGTAACCCGCGCCCCACTGGGGTCTGTGTATAACACGCCCTACTGGGGGGGGGGGGGGCTATTCATAGCCCCCCCTCCTAACTCCGAAACTACTGGGCCGATCGTCAAAATTCAAACGGCGTCTGATAGCCCCGGAAAAACTGTCGAGCGAAACCTAATTTCATTGACCTCGAGGTCACCGATGACGTCACAGGTCAGGTCAAAGTAAAAATTATTAGCATTTTGGTTTGTTCACATTTTGGGCTCTGGCCGCCGTCTTACAAGTCAGATCAGGCTCATTTTTGGTACACACACTCTTGAACAGATGCTCTAGATACTCTGAGGGTACCAAACTTTTACTTTGATTTTCAGGTCAAGGTCAGGTCATCACAGGTCACGAAAATATTTTATCATGCGTCGGTCACGTGACACATGTTTTATGGTCCATTTAGGCCATAGATTTCGAATTTGATGTCGTCTGTGTCATTCGAGGTCATTTTGAGTCGAATTTAGCTTAGGTCAGGTCACTTTCAGGTCAAAAAAGGTCAAATTTTGAAGTTGAAATTTTTCAACAAAAAAGGTGTCCATTGGATGCAGTTTGAGCTCAGGAACACGATGGTGCCATTTATATTGGTGTACGATGTCAAATACGTACTGAAAAATTGATTTGAAAAATTAATAATTGTGAATTTTTTGCAATAATGCGTATAACTTGGCCATTTTTGAAGATATTTAGCTAAAACTTGCTAGAGTTAGTCATAATCATGCGTTCTGTCACATATATTCCGGTTTTTTCGAAAAAACAAAAACTTTTTGAAAAAAATATAAAAATATAAATTTTGAATATTATTATATAAAATTTTCAAAATTTTCATAATTTTGAAAATTCGAGATAGCAGTTTGATAGCGCGGTCAATTCTGAGTGCTTTCATGCAAAGAAATTGGATCTAGCTTAAAAACTGAGCTCTTGGGAGCGATTGCCGTGGTTCAATGTTTTGCGTCGAAATCGGGCGAACATGACGTCACTCTGACGTCATTTCCGGCCAACCTATGGTAGCTACGAAGTTCAAATTTTGACACAAGGTGTCAAATTGATGCAGCCGAAGGTACTGAAAGTTTGGCGTCGATCCGTCAAGCGGTTTGGAAGTTATTGCAGAAAAACGGGAGGGGGGGCTATAAATAGCCCCCCCCCCAGTGGGGCGCGGGGTAACGAACAAAGTGCAAGTGCTTTGATATATTTGGCATTGCTAGTTCTACAGAAACCGGTAACAATTTTTTTATGATTTAACTGCTTCTGAAAATCATCACATCTCCTTCGGCTGCATGCTCCGTGAGGCGCTTTGCGTGGCGGAAAGTTTTCATCTTAAAATTCCTGTGGCCGCACCTCTGACTTCTTATGTCGAGCTGAGTCTGAAGCCGACGCGGGCGGCGCCGTCGAGGGCGGGCGGGGCTGTTATCAGTCACGAACACTGCCGAGTCGGGGCCGGCGCGCGGCGATAGGCGGCGTGGGCACGGCACTCGCCCCGGGGAGGGGGCACATGTGGCCAACAGGCACGGACGCCGACTGACTATGGGCTGCAGTCGACGGCGGAGGTTTTACTGAGAAACCCTGACGTCATTTGAACAAAGACAGTCTCGAATCATTGTTGAATCTGCGCAGGTGGAGCAGACTAATTCGCCTCATCAAAAAAGGCTGACGTCGCTTTGTCTTGTTTGCCGGTGACATGATTCTTCATTCTCGCTCGCTGAGAACAATGTAATGTTATGCCACAGGAATGCCGAGTGGCGTGGCGTGATTTTTAAAGCAGCCGGCATTCTATGAGTTATTGCAGACAAGTGGTAGCTCTTCCGCATGGGACTACTTTGCAGCACGCAATAGCGCGTGATTTGTAGACGAAATTCTCGCTAAGATGGCACTGCTGGAAGCACGGTGACTGCAACGCACCATATGACAATAACACACCTTGTGACCCCAACGCTCGAATACTAGAATAACACCCGCTACGTTTCTGTCTACCTCATTTTAACGATAGGTACGGTATAACCGCTCACGAAGATGCCCCGAAGTCTAAGTTATTAGATTTCAAGAGTAATTTCATTCTTACTGTCCTATTTTTTATAATTAATTGTTTGCTTGCCTCCAGTCTTACCACAAACCTTGGAGACTGACATGTCTTTCAACCCTCATTTGTTGTCACCAATTTTTCTAACTCAATTTCTCTCCGTTTTCTTCAGGTACTCGCTGAACGGCAAGTCGAACCACGGCTACGACAACTACGGCGCGTCGACGATGAACTCTGCGCGCTCAGTGTCGACTACCAACTCGGACCACTACGCGATGGTGCACTCTCGGCCGGGCAGCCGGTACTCGGAGCCGCGCTCGCACCGGTCGGTGCCGAGGCCACCGCGCTCCGAGACCGGCAGCCAGTACCGCGACCAGCGCGGCTACAACACCACGCCGCGGTACTGAGCTCAGAGCGACCGGTACTCTCGTGCTCATGAGCCAGCGCTACTGAGCTCAGCGTGACCGGCACACCCGGGCTTCTGAGCCAGCCGTGCTGCGAGCCAGCACAAGTGAGCTTGCTGCGGCAGCACACACCTGTGTCTGAGCTGAGCCGCGGTACTGAGAGCTCGGAGGCAGCGAGCTAATCTCTGCCCCAGCGGCTGGCCGTGTCACTGGTGGACAGGGTCCCCAGAATGAGGACAAAGGGCCCGGACAGAGCGGGGCACTCGCCGGACGACAGGGGACAGTCCGCCGCCACCAGTGTCGGAGCAAACTGGGTTCGACCAGACCTAACCGCTTGGACTGAGTTTGCGAGACGGAAGGCGGCCGTGCCCTAACCCAATGTGCCAACCCTGTGGTCCGGTCCCACAGGTGATATATGTGATGTGTGTGCAACAGAGCGGGGGAAGTGTAGAACATGTGCTTAGGAGATGGGTGTGCGTACTGCGTTAGTTATGAGGAGATGTGTGACATGTGAGATGACATTCTAATGAACGTATTGCATATGGACGCGTTTCGTACTATGATTACGTTTGAGATTAATGTTAATGTTTAGCGGCGCTTGCTTCATCATTGAAATCGCAGCAAATACCAAGTGCATCAAAGGTAGCAAACCATGTTCTTATCACTCTCGTAAAAAAGTCGAGCTCATTATTCAGAGAAATTCGTTTCTAACGTTAGCGCGGGAGTGTTCAGACAGCTTTCGACGAAGATGAAGCAGAGCATGTTTGTGTGTAACCTCATAGCATAGCAATGCATGTGTTATTTTATTCATGTCTGCTGCAGCTACACGTTGATCCGTTTCATATAGATACCATTAACGACGTTATGAAATAACACATGAGTGGTGCATTTGCGTTTCTATCGTGCGCGCACGCACTGTATATCGTAGAATATTGCTGCGCTGGCGCGGGGTATGTAAGTACCACGGCGCAGTCAACAGCTCACCATCGCAATTCATGTCCCTGATTCATGTCCCTTCCATCGAAAACTCAGACCACCACCGGAAGACCACAGCATGTCTAACCTGTCAGCTCGCGACACACAGGCTCGGCGACA
This sequence comes from Amphibalanus amphitrite, assembly GCF_019059575.1. Classification (NCBI taxonomy): domain Eukaryota; kingdom Metazoa; phylum Arthropoda; class Thecostraca; order Balanomorpha; family Balanidae; genus Amphibalanus; species Amphibalanus amphitrite. The sequence goes on from NW_024881748.1 coordinate 590,444, forward strand.
TGACCGATACCTCGTGGCGGCTCGGTGACGCCATTTTTCAGTCGTCCGGTGATCTGGTGACTCGGTGACATTTCATTTGTCAGACCGAAGTGCGCCGCGGATCAGGGATCAGCGACATGAACCCATCGTAATCCAGCGTGTGTGCGGTTTGCACTCTGCTCTGGCCCCGGTCAATGCTCTCTCTACTCGGAAAGCGCGCTGGAGTGAAACAATCTTAACCGGGAGGACTTGGGTACGCCCTTTACATTACATCACACGAGGCCCGAGTTACGCTGAACGCTGAAACCTGGTGACATGTTTCAGAAGCATCGCTGTATGGCGACGTCTGGCTCCTATCCGTCTGTGCAACAGTGCATGAAGCAGCCGCTTGTGATTACTAACATCCCATTTATAGTGTCCCACCAGAGTGATGAAATACATTTAATTTAAATGTAAAACTATTCGTATGTATGCAAGCTTCAAAACAAATTAATAATAACTATTCTTGTGTTTGAACCCACATGCGGTGACAGCAAGCAAAAGACTACGAAGAAGTGTGGTTCGTTTATCCAAGCTACCATCACCAGTAAGGATTTGCCATGAGTTCCACCCACCGATAAAGCTCTGCCCAACAACAGCAGTCTGCAGTTCTGCACCCGGCGGCACCGCGAGCCCCAGCCCGGCCGTCCAGTCACGCTACTGCAGGGTGGAGTTCACCAGCCGGCCGCTCGTCACTTTAGGACCGGCCGTGACCGCCCCCACCGGCCGGGGGGGGGGGGGTGGAGAGGGGAGCGTGGGGAGGGGGGGCATGACTAGACCACGCGGGAGGATAACACGCAGAAAGTCGCGTCCGGTTCCACTGGCACGTAGTATGTACCGGCGATGGCCGCTACGGCTGTTACCGCGTCGTGTTTATTGCGTTACCGATACGTTCAGTGTGGGATATATGCACGCGTGCATACGGGAGCACGCCAGCCGTAATGCAATGTAGACAACATAAACCGCTTCATCTTCTACACGGAACTTGCAAAACTGTCAACTGATTATCAAGTGGCACCACCTTCTTGGCGATGAAGTCAAGTAATCAAGTGATTAATGCATCCCAAAACTTACTCATATAAAAAGATAAACATGTAGGATTACATAAAGAAGCCTGTGTTTTTGTTATATAAGGCAGTTAGCACTATATCCGTCAACCTGGAGCGTTGTGAATGTGAGGTGTGAGCCTAAAATATGCTCATAAACGTTTATTGATTCATGTGCGAAGCGTTCATGTGCAATCCAAAATAGCACGTTGATGCTATTGCATCAACGAAAATTACAACAAAATATTTCATAGAAATAAATTGTTCAAACGCGGGAAACTTGAGAAAGCAATCAAAAATATTTCTAATTCACTACGCATGACAATATAAAGAACTATGGAAACCGTTAACTCATCAAAAATAACGACAAATCAGGGCCAACGAAGCCGAAAAGTCTCTCAATGATACAAATCAGAAGCTTGTTAGCGTCATAGTCACAGATCTGCGTAATCACTGATCAAGGACCATCAGGGGCGGATATTGACCTTTTCAGAGGCGCCCCAGGCGTTCAGGTGCTACAGGTCAGCGCTGACCACTTGACCCTGAGCTGGCCGCCCTGGCTGAGGCCGTGGTAGCTGGCCGTCCAGTCCCCTATAATACGGTCTGTGAAACCGGCCGACCCTGAGGCCTGCGAGGGCACGTCCACAGCCGAGAAGAAACCTCCAGCCTGAGACACCGCCTCGAAGTCAGCCTGAAATGTAGGTGTATAAGCTGATGCAGCACTGGAAATTAGCTGCGAAGGTGCTCATACAATTAGAGAGGTCTGCGCTCTGCGATAAGATAGGTACGTTAAAATGCGGTTAGTAGAAACATCCCACCTAATTCAAAAGCGCCATGATTCGTATGAACTGGGGCCATTATATAATGAGATCATATCATGATCCTCTTCTACATATTTAATGTTGAAACTGGTTTGAGCCACGTAAATAATCGGTTGAACGGACTAGCTATACGAGTAGGTCAAGATTATAGTCTCGTAGTTTGTTCTTTGCAAACCCAAAGTTGACAGTGCTGCTGCCTGTCTACTAGTCCTTATCACACCGACCGTCAGGTGGCAGGTCAATCGCCGTACCTTGGCCTCTGGAGCCCAGGTGTTCCCGCCGTCGGTGCTCCAGAGCAGGGTGTCCGGGCTCCTCCCAGCGCCGTATATTTTACCCGACGACTCGTCAAAGCCGACCATCCGCTCTATGACGTTCGGCAGCTGTCGCCAGCTGCTCGAGTCGTGCGAGACGTAACAGGCTCGCCGACCCCTGACCAAAATAGCGGGCACGATTCGTAAATATCGAGGTGATAAATTACGGTGTGAAGCTAACGGAGCATCCTATGATGAGATATTACGCTGAAACTGTAAAACTATTTTCAGTGAGCAGAAAACCACTAATGTGGGCTAAAATGCCAGATAACGATCTAGCAGACATAGCTCAGATACGGAAGCCATCAAAAGAGCTAGATAGGTACTTGAAAGTACAGCATACCTATGCACTTGTTTGATGTAGGCTGTTCCTGGCTGTTGACGATCATATTTGCATCACTATTTCAAAAGTATACGTGTTATCAGCAGAAATTAACAGCTTGCAATCTAGTGATGCGAAAACCCTGGCGGCAACTCTTCGATCGGTGCATTGACCAAGACTGTGTTCTGCGGCACAGTATGACATCAGGCGCCGCTCTTGCTGCCATCTAGCGAGCGGTCGGTAAGTACAGCATTGCGCTGCGCCAATGCATACGTTTAGAATTACGGCCATAATTCGAATACTTTCAATAGATATGCCTCTAAAATCTGAACCTTGACATTACGTACGTACCTTGATTGAATTAAATCGCAGAAGTATATGTGATTATTTGCTGTATCGACAGCAAACTGTCTATTTCTCGCAGCTGAAAAGGAGGCGAGAGTCGAAGTTGAAATATCTCATACAAACATGTTGTTGCATGGATCAAAATGCTAATATGTACATCGATCAAAATGTTCATGCGTTTAACGTTTCAAGCATAGTAGGCATAGGTATGTGTCACTAAAAGGTGTAAACCAAATATGACAAGACTTTCTAAGAAAAAGGTATTGTAATTGCTGTCGAAATAAACAATGCAATATAATGTTTTGGGCTTCATTTAACCCTATTCCTGGCGGGCTCCGCCGGGACAAGAAACTGGCGGGGGGGGGCCGATTCGGCCCCCCCCCCCCTGAGATCTCGAGAACGAAGCAAGATAGCGACAAGCGGTAAACGGTATCGGATACGCATGGACAAGGTCTACAATTTTTACAAAGGTCATTTTCAGGTCAGGTCAAAGATGACGTCACAGGGGTCGAAAAAGTCAAAATGGCGGCGCTAGATATGGAGAGAGTTTTTCTCGAATAACTTTCGAATTAGTCAAGATAGGAACAAACTAAGGGCATCATCGTGATCCTCTCGTCAATCCGCATCGAATGATATATATGTTGACCTCGAAAGGTCAAGGTCAAAGGTTGACCTCAGGTCACGTGACCTCGAGGTCATCATGTATATCATTCGATGCGTCTTGACGAGCTGAACACAATGAGACCATCCACGCGTCTGTATCTTGTTCCTGTACGGAGTTATTGGCCAAAAACCTTTGGTGACCTTTGATGACGTCACATGACCTCACAGCTGCCCAACAGCAAAACAGACCTCAAGGTAGTGAAGGTTGATCGTATATGAAGTCATGTATGGTATATGGGGCCATTCCGACCCGTTTTAGTGGTAAAAACAGGGAGTTGATTTTTCCCCCATTGACTTATAATGGGGAGGTCGCGAAACTGACCTGACCTTAGGTCACCGATATCAAAATTCCGAGATATACAAATTGCACATACTGGTACCCTAACTAAAGCCTGAAGAGAAGAAATTGATCGGTCAAAAACTCTAGCTCTGGCGTGATTGCAAACTTATCTGAGGTAGGGTCACCAAACCGCCTCTGGTGACCTGACCTGAGGTCAGATCAACTCAAAATTTTCAGACATGTTGCGTAGAAGCATTATAGGAAAAGTCAGAAAATTTGAGCTTCCTAGCTCAACGCGTTTGGGAGAAATAACCAAAAAACCTCAGGGGGGGCTCCTGAGGCCCCCCCCCGCCAGGAATAGGGTTAAAGTTGAATAACATAACAGGGGAACTAAGAAATTCGCCTGTCTGGTAATACCATTCTGACTTTAATTTTTGCCGGATTAGAATAGCAAGATGAGACAGTTTGTCATTTCAGAGCGTGTAACAAAATCTATCGGAAGTATTAGCAATAAGCGTACATCTGTTTTACGGTCAGTAAATAGTTAAGTCGTCAAATAAGGAATCTAATACTGACTCAGTACTCAGTAGGCATGTAGAGCACCAGTTGGTAAGTATAAGTTCAGAGCGCTGTTTTGTTCTGCGATGTCGGCGAGTTATCTTCCACCGACGTCGGTAAAGATCACGCGTGTTTAAACGTGACCGCAGCTAAATATGGGAGGTTACACGCCAAGTTCAGTGGATAACGCAATGGCGTAGTTGGGTTCAGATGTCGGATATCCCCGAAGGCCGAATCTATCTGTGTCGTAGCGGTATTCCATTCCATTGCCTTAGATTTTGTACCAGCTAAAAGTTCGGCTCATTTCCAGAAATTGGTACCTAACTTAAAGTCAACAGAGTGTAAAATAATATGAAGTACAATTAAATTGTATCCGGTACGTAGTCATAGAGCGCCAAAGCTGCTCTTTATTGCATTGTAATGGCGTACTCTGTAAACAAAGCTATAGGCATAAAAAGGCAGTGAAAATAGCTCCGTCTCGAGTGGCTGCGCCGAGCGCCTACCGTCTGCGGCGGACGGTGTGGCCGGCTGGACAGCACAGACCGTCTCCTGGAGCACATCAGTGGAGCGCCGACAGCCCAGGTACTCCACCTGACGACAGCAGTCGGCGCAGATACACAGCGAGACACGGACAGCTATACGCAGCAGGCGACCACATTCGCGGAAACACTAATAGCACGTCTGTGTAGTCACAGATACAGTGAGCACATATATGTATATATATATATACATATATATATATATATATATATATATATATATATATATATATATATATATATATATATATATATATATATATATATATATATATATATATATATATATATATATATATATATATATATATATATATATATATATATATATATGTCGCATAAGCTCTAAGTAGCAGGAAGCACTGCGATTAGCGAGTGCACAAGGCTCGGCCAGCTGAAAATGTCCTGTAAAGTCCGTCAATTAATGAACTGCTACTGAACTGTGTTACATACATACCCTGGATACAGCTAGATTTGCGCTGTATTACGAACACTTTCCCGTATCTACTTCGCCACTAAGCTGTCTCACTGCCAATCCCATATAAAGATGAGATCCCGACCCCGCCTTCCCAGGTGGTCATGTAGCCGTACCTGCAGTCCGATGTACTTGTCATCGCCTGTCTCGGCCTCTTCTATAACAAATCGCACGTAGCGCGTCTCGACTGCCCGGTCCAGCCTGTGCGTCACCACCTCGTCACTGTGCAGAGAGCTCCAGTTGAGCGCCATCACCTGTGGCAGAGGAGGCGCTCCAGAATGCAGTCGTACATACCAGAGACGCCGCGGGAACCAAAAGTTTCTCAAGTCAAATGAAGCTCATCATCAAACTGATGATGTGAGATTAAACCAAGACCTCTGTGCCACGAAAATATATACAAACATTCATGAAAGGACACACTTTTTAAGGCCTTGACCTAGGTCTTCGCTAAGGCCAAGACCACCATGGCCTTGACCTTTACTATTAAAGGTAGTGTGCCAGCTTTCTTGGACCGTATGGAGTTAATGGCCCAGATAAGGAGAACCGGATTTTTAGAACTTATCCATACCTTCAAAACTCATGGAAACGTCTTAAATTCTTCAAATTTTGAGTACCCCAGTGCGAAATTCGCCCCGACGGGTTGTCGGTCGTACCCCAACCACATTTCACACCACTATGAACAATAAATGCACACACTGAAATATATAATACTGAACGAGGCCGGTGTAAATAAATTTTCAAGACCAAGGTCCTTACTGAATTTTTGAACGAGGCCGAAGGCCGAGTTCAAAAATCAGTAAGGACTGAGGTCTTGAAAATTTATCACCGGCCGAGTTTGGTATGTATTTTACTGTATGCCAACGATAAAATAATTGTCTAGACCGAAGCTCTTAGCCATTTTTTGAACGAGGCCATCCCAAAATGTTGACTTGGTAATTCGTTTTTGACCGTGGTCACTTTGCTTACACCAGTTATTACCACACCCCTCAGGCTAATGTATTTGAATAGGCCAGGCATACAGTAATCGCTATTACCGATATGCTCATCCAATCAAGTTTCGATAAACCCGTTCATCATCATCTCCTGCGGTTTCGAACACGCCTGTTAGGTGGCTTCTGATGCTCGTCGAGGTCGGAATTTCCAAATATGCGTGGTGCGTCGGGCCGCGCGCTCTGACTTCGGCCAAGAAAAATGCGTCAGCTGATCATTGTCATTACTGCCACTTGCGTGTGGTGAAATGGGGTCATAACTTATAAGACGGCTTTTTCATATCAATTATTTTACATAAAATCATATTTCAAACCATAAATAATGTTCGACAGCCAAATAAAAGAAACAATACCAATACGGGCTTACAGTTTAACCCTCGCCGGCCGAGGGGGGGGGGGGCGGGTGCCGCCCCCCCCCCATAGGGTTTTTTCGCGATAGCTCCGAACACGCTGGCGATAGAGAGCTGAAACTTGGCATACCTGACCTTTGATCCAAGCCGGATCTTTTGACACCAACTGCATTTTTGGGTCAGGTCAGGTCACTGACCTATGACGTCATAAGTGAACCTCTGCACGGTCTTCAGATGTCGCAACTTCGCAACGCCCTCACTGCCAGAGGAGATGTCACAGGGAAATGAAAGTTGCAGGATCTAGTATCCATTATGAGTCCCACAACTTGTATATCTCGGATTTTTCCTAAAGGTCATATGAGGTCAGGTCATTTTCGTGACCTCACCATTATAAGTCAATGGGGAAAAATTCAAACTGCTATTCTGGCGCCGGGAACGATCTCCAACTATCTCAAGCACACAAAATCGTGACTTGATGCACTCCTTGCAAGGTTAGATGCGTCACTTTTGCAATGTTGACCTTGCGTGACGTCATTTATGACGTCATCAAGGTCAAATTAGTTTTTCGTCAATAACTCTTGATCAAATTGAGCTAGCGAGTCGGGAAAGGCACCAATGGACTCAGGAAGGCCTGCCGAATCGAATGATATGCGACATGACCTCTTTCGACCAACTTCGTGACCTGGGGGTGCTGACCTGACCTTGACCTGAGGTCAACACCCCAAGTTGACCTGACCCGGACAAAAAGTATATCATTCGACGCGCCTGAGCGAGGCGAACACGATGCTGCCAAAATCGGCGCTCTGCGGCCGTTTTTTGCGAAGTTATTCACCAAAAACTGAACCGTACCCTGGGGCACTTGACCTGACCTCAGAGGTCACCGGTTGACCTAGGACCTTAAAATCGGGTACCAATCTCTGCGTCTCGTAACGGCGCACACGCTCGTTTTTTCCGCGACGCGCTAGCTCCACCAGGGGCGAAACGGCGAGGGGGGGGTCGTACCCGCCCCCCCCCCCTCGGCCGGCGCGTATGTAGAAAACCAATAGGTCCGGCGAGGGTTAACCCGCGCGGGGCTGGGGGGGGTAAATTTTACCCCCCCTCGCGAATTTTTGCGATATCTTAAAAACGGCGGCGCGCAGCGCCGCCAAACTTTCAGTACCTTTTCTTACATCAATTTGACACGTTCCCTGAAAATTTGAGCGAAATCCGTCGGAAAATTTTTGAGAAATTGACGTTTTAGTGACGTCATGTTCGCCATTTTCGCCTCAAAAACGGCAAAAGTTCAAACGCCGCTAACATCTTTATTTTTAAAGGAATCAAGACGTAACAAAAAAGGTTATACGTAATTTTACTTTGTCTATCAAATGGCTATCTCGGTTTTTTGAAAATTTTGGATTTTGGCCAAAATTTTTTCAAAAAACTGACTTTTTTGGGAAAATCATTATAAAATCCAAAATTTTGAGTCTATCGAAAAAACCGGAATATATGTCAGAGAAGTGGTCTATGTGCACCTACATACCAAATTTTAGAAGAATCGGTTCAAAAATGTGGGAGTTATTCAAAATTTTATGACGTCACGACACACAAAATTTTTGAAAAATGACTTTTTTGGAAGTTCTAGACCTCGTACGGAAACAAAAATAGCACCATTCGATTCGCCGTGAAAAACTGCATCAGATAGACACCTTTTTAGGCCTTAACAACCAACTTCAAAATTTGACCTCACTTGACCTGACCTTGACCTGACCTCGACCTGAAATTCATCCAGAGGTGGTCCATATCACTTATTGAGTGTGCCTATTGAATTCTATGAGTAAAATGACCCATAAAACATGTGTCGCACATGCCCTTTTCTATATTTTGTTTTTTGGTGACCTGACCTGACCTGACCTGACCTTGACCTTGACCTCTGAATGATATTGTATGCAACGAATGTTGTCTTGGTAGCCTAAGAACACGTTTTGGGCGATCAGTCTCGGTCCATGACTCCATTCTTCGGCAACTACGGTGCAAGGCCGATACTGTAGAAACTTGCAATTTGTACCCTTGACCTGACCTTGACCTTGACCTCAAACTTTAAATTAAGTACATGTTTTTAGTAGTTCGTGATGAGAGCTTTCGATTGGCGTTTGAATTTTCCAAATCGGACCATTAGTTCGGGAGATAACAGGGGGGGGGTAAAATTTACCCCCCCCAGCCCCGCGCGTTCGGCTGGAGACCCCAGCCCCGCGCGGGTTAAGGCTCGACATTGTGTTGTCTACGATTAGACAGCTGATAACTCATTCCCGTACGTCGTATGGTCGTAACACTATAATGACCTTTGCTTATTGTCACAAGTGCGCCGCATTCGCGATTGTTGCCCGACGCCTGTTTGCAGGTGAGCCCACTACAGTTGTTATACATATCTAAAAACCGAAAAACTTTTAGGCGAAAAAGGCACTATTCCAGGCCCATTTTTGATTTTTTTTTTTGCGAAATTAGGTAAAAACAGAAGCTTCTTATCCTAGGAAAAATAAAATGGGAAATCTTTCAAAGGTGGCACACTACCTTTAAATCATTGAATGTGACGCTATTTTCTAAAATATGTTGTATTGATATCGCTAATATGAGTGCTCTGCTGACCGGTCCGATGTCCTGGAAGACGGTGCCGGCCAGGCTGTGTTGGAGCCGGAACCGGGTGACCCGGCGGGTGCCGGCCGGTCGGGCCACCAATAGTCCAGTGACCCGCGTCAGGTTACCAAAGTCCACCTGATGCCAGTGGATGAAGGGAGTGCCGCGCTGCTCGGGCGACCAGCCTGCAGGCGATACACGAACACGCCCATACACATATCCGTGACGGG